>NC_086317.1:112064892-112797392 GCF_036172605.1 Pelobates fuscus | reverse complement strand
CACACACTGCACTCATATACACACACTGCACTCATACACACACACACTGCATTCATACACACACTGCATTCATACACACACTGCACTCATACACACACTGCATTCATACACACACTGCACTCATACACACTGCATTCATACACACACTGCATTCATACACACACTGCACTCATACACACACTGCACTCATATACACACTGCACTCATACACACACTGCACTCATACACACACACTGCACTCATACACACACACTGCATTCATACACGCACTGCATTCATACACACACTGCACTCATACACACACACTGCATCCATGCATACACACACATCACTCATACACACACTGCACTCATATACACACACACTGCATTCATACATACACACATATCACTCATACACACTGCACTCATACAAACACGCTGCACTCATACACACACACTGCATTCATACACACACTGCATTCATACACACACTGCATTCATACACACACACTGCATTCATTATATACACACACTGTAAATAAATATTCAATTAATATACATGTTTTAGCATCTAATTTTATTTAGAAATTTACCAGTATCTACTGCATTTCCCACCCTAGTCTTATACTCGAGTCAATACGTTTTCCCAGTTTTGGGGGGTAAAATTAGGGACCTCGGCTTATATTCGGGTGGGCTTATACTCGAGTATATACGGTACATAAATATATACGTATATATCACTATATATATATCTATATATAAATAAAAATATTTTAAAAAAATTATATATATATACGTATATATACACATATGTATATATATACATATATTAATTCTACACATATATTTATGTAATAATTTTACATAATTAGGTATCCTAATTAATTACAATTAGCGGGACCTGCCTGACAACCCATGCCGAAAGTATAGGTAATTTAATTTGCTAGCACTATATTTAACCCTATAACTTTCCAAGACACCATAAAACCTGTACATGGGGAGTACTGTTTTACTCGGGAAACTTCACTGAACACAAATATTAGTGTTTAAAAACAGTAAAATTTATTACAACGATGATATCGCCAGTAAAAGTGAAGTTTTTTGCATTTTTTCACGCACAAACAGCACTTACACGGACGATATTATTGCTGCAATACTTTTTACTGTTTTAAAACACAAATATTTGTGTTCAGCGAAGTCTCCCGAGTACAACAGTACCCCTCATGTACAGGTTTTATGGTGTTTTCAAAAATTACAGCGTCAAATATAAGGCTTGTGTTTCATTTTTTTCACATTAAAATTCGCCAGATTGCTTATGTTGCCTTTATGACCCTATAGTAGCCCAAGAATGAAAATGACCCCTATGATGGCATACTATTTGCAATAGTAGACAACCTAAGGTATTGCAAATGGGGTATGTCCAGTTTTTTTTAGTAGCCACTTAGTCACAAACACTGGCCAAAATTGGCGTTTTTTGCATTTTTCACACACAAACAAATACGAACGCTAACTTTGGCCAGTGCTTGTGACCAAATGGCTACTAAAAAAGACTGGACATACCCCATTTGCAATACCTTGGGTCGTCTACTATTGCAAATGGTATGCCATTATGGGTGTAAATTTATGTCCTGGGCTACCATACAGTCTCAAAGGCAACGTAACCAATCTGGCGAATTTCAATTTCAAATGTAACACGCTATATTTGATCCTGCAACTTCCCAAAACACCATGAAACCTGTACATGGGGAGTACTGTTTTACTCGGGAAACTTCACTGAACACAAATATTAGTGTTTAAAAACAGTAAAATTTATTACAACGATGATATCGCCAGTAAAAGTGAAGTTTTTTGCATTTTTTCACGCACAAACAGCACTTACACGGACGATATTATTGCTGCAATACTTTTTACTGTTTTAAAACACAAATATTTGTGTTCAGCGAAGTCTCCCGAGTACAACAGTACCCCTCATGTACAGGTTTTATGGTGTTTTCAAAAATTACAGCGTCAAATATAAGGCTTGTGTTTCATTTTTTTCACATTAAAATTCGCCAGATTGCTTATGTTGCCTTTATGACCCTATAGTAGCCCAAGAATGAAAATGACCCCTATGATGGCATACTATTTGCAATAGTAGACAACCTAAGGTATTGCAAATGGGGTATGTCCAGTTTTTTTTAGTAGCCACTTAGTCACAAACACTGGCCAAAATTGGCGTTTTTTGCATTTTTCACACACAAACAAATACGAACGCTAACTTTGGCCAGTGCTTGTGACCAAATGGCTACTAAAAAAGACTGGACATACCCCATTTGCAATACCTTGGGTCGTCTACTATTGCAAATGGTATGCCATTATGGGTGTAAATTTATGTCCTGGGCTACCATACAGTCTCAAAGGCAACGTAACCAATCTGGCGAATTTCAATTTCAAATGTAACACGCTATATTTGATCCTGCAACTTCCCAAAACACCATGAAACCTGTACATAGGGGGTACTGTTTTACACGTGAGACTTTACTGAATGCAAATATGTGTATTTTATTGCAGTAAAAGCAAACAGTATTATGACATTGACAGTTAAAATGTCATGTAGAACTAAAAAAAATAAAAAAAAATAATTTTCTCCCATTCTTTTCATATTAAATTATGTTTCATAGTTAAATATTTGATATTAAATGAAAGCCCTGTTTCCCCTGAATAAAATTATATATAATAAGGGGGGGTGCATTTAATATGAAAGAGGTGAATTACGGTTGGACAGACATATAGCGCAAATGCCAGGTTTTGTTTACATTTTGTTTCGTTCACAATTTGTACATTTGGCTGCGGTCTTAAGGGGTTAAAGGGACACTATAGTCACCAGAACAACTACAGCTTATTGTTTATGTTCTGGTGAGAATAACCATTCCCTTCAGACTTTTTGCAGTAAACACAGTTTTTTTCAGAGAAAATGCAATGTTTACATTACAACTGTCACGTATTCATCTGCTTATAGAAATGTGGTTAATGACATTTACTGTCCACACAGGAAAAGTTGTGCCGAGCAGCAACCTAATCCACAGAAGGGTTAATGCTGAGCAGCAATTGTGCAAATGAAACCTGGTGTCACGTATTCATCTGCTTATAGAAATGTGGTTAATGACATTTACTGTCCACACAGGAAAAGTTGTGCCGAGCAGCAACCTAATCCACAGAAGGGTTAATGCTGAGCAGCAATTATGCAAATGAAACCTGGTAACTGACTTTGGGGTCAAAGGCCGGTTACAGCCTATCAGAACTAAAAGAGGGGTATTTAGGCCCAGTTCTCATCCTGCTCAGTGCCCTGTTGTGGTTTCCCTTGTGGTTGTCCGAGATTGCGTTCCTGTTATTAGTTTTCTACCTGGTTTTTGACTTTGGCTTTGTTTATTGACTTCTCTATATTCTGGTATCCTGACTCCTGGCTTTCCTCATTGCTGCGTCCCTTTCTGTGTTCCCTGACCTCGGCTAGTATTTTGACTATTTTATGTACGTTAAATCTGGCCATTCTACGGACCGGTAATACATTACTTATTTGTCATCCGTGCTATACAGTTCTACGTGCTGGATCAAACAGTAATCCTGACAACAACCTAGCGACACCTCCACTGACCACTCCTCAGATGGCTACTAGAGGTGCTTCCTGGGGCAGTGCTGCACACTGTGTAGCAATGCCATTTAGCATTTCCACCCTCTGCATTGGGAACTTTCCTCATAGAGATGTATTGATTCAATACATCTATATGAGGATGTACTGATTGGCAAGGGCTGTCTTTGACCTGTGCTGGCTCTGCCCCTGATCTGCCTTATTGACAGTCTCGGCCAATCATCTGTAAAAGCATTGTGATTAGCGTAGAGAATCACTTCTGATTATGTCAGCCAAGCAGGCAGATAAGAGGCAGAGACAGCAGCAGCAGACTTGACTAAAAGTAAGATTTTACTATAATTAGGGGGACAAAGAGGGGCCAGGAGGGCTAGATAGTGATTTCAACACTATATGGTCAGGTATACATGTTTTTGTTCCTGACCCTATAGTGTTCCTTTAAACAAAGGACACTACGCAGTGAATTCAATAAATAGTGAGTTGTGGTGACTGATCTGCTGGAAGGTTTATTTTGTTCTGAGCTGCAACTAGTCTGAATTTGGGTCAATTGGGTATAGGTCTAAAGTACCAAACTCTAGCCTAATCACGAACCATGAACAAAATGCACAATGGATTAGCAAGTTTGTTTTGATTCATGATTCAGAATTCCACATGCCGCATAAAGAAAAGAGATTATTGATAGCTATGGAACAGTCACAGTCAGAGTTATTCACTAAATGAGAATTCATAGAACATGTAAAGTGAATTTCTAATTCAATGCCAAAATAGCCAGCTTGGAAAATTTCCCTGAGCTAGCTATGCTTCAAGTTTGGCTACTTTGGGATAACATTTGAAATCCACTTTGGAATCTCTATGAATTCTCACATTAGTGAGTAACCCTGTAAATGTTGATTTTATTCACAGATCAAGTGGGAAGTCATCAATAGAGGGAAAAAAAGGGGGAACAGTAAAAAAGTATATTTAATAAATATAGATACATATCGATTTTTAATGCTCCTTATTTTTTTCACTCTACTGGTTACTTTTTCACACTTCAACTGTGCACCAAATGGTGGGAATATGCACATATCAGTGCACTGCAAAATGTATGCATAATATTTATTTGTTGATATAAATATATATATACATTTATAATATTTATATTATGTATAGATTTTGTAGTACACCGATCAACCTTTTTTGTCTCGCTCTTTTGGTTCATCTGACTTATTTTCTGTTAATAAAATTCTGATGAGCAAAACTGCTATATGGCCGAAATTTGGTTGTCACCAATGATTTTTTTTTCAGACCAAGTTGTTTGTCCTAAACTATTTTTTTCACTGTGTTTTTTCTAGTGTCTAAAGAATCAATCTATATTAAATTCCCAGATTTTACTAGTAACATGACGTAAAGTCATGATTTTATTAAAGACACGGAGGCGAGTATTATGCATAACTCTTTCTTTATTTCCTCAGCAGCAAAGATAGAGGAATATAAATATTGTCAAAAATGAAAGAAAAACTGTATAGGCATAACGGGTAGCCAATCACATGGTAGAGGAAGTGGCTATATAAGTCCTGTGTCTCCCACAATCCCCCTCTTTCTTGCGAAAACCGAAGACCAGGTAAGAAGAACGATGTCCTACTTGATCAGCACAGGAAACAGGAACAATGCGACAACATCAAGCTAAAAAGACAGAGAAATATGGTAATTTCCAGACTCAAAACTGTAGACTTACCAAACAGCATTGTAAGGAGTCACAAACAATAAACTGGATTCTGAAATACAAAAGATAAATAATTAGTAAACATAATAAGACGTACCAAACCATCCAATCATATAAATAAACATATATAATCAATACATACCTAATTGAACAGTAAAAACCCGTAGAGTCTCAAGCATCTCGTATCCCCATTCCACACCGGGAGGGCGGGAGGGAATAATACTCGCCTCCGTGTCTTTATTAAAATCATGACTTTACGTCATGTTACTAGTAAAATCTGGGAATTTTATTAAAGACACGGAGGCTCATATTATGCAAGTTCAAAGCTGTGCAACTACTCGAGATGCGATGTGTTCAATAGGTCTGAAATAGAAGTCTCTAAAAGTCGATTCTCTGGACCAATCTGCCGCCCGCATGATATCCTCCAGACGACACCCGACTGAGGAGGCTTTAGAAGCCATCGCTCCTCGTACAGAATGGGGCGTAAACACAGAGGTGTCAATACCCGCAGAGGATAATAGTTCACGTATCCAACGTGCCAGGGTAGGTGTAGAAACCGGTCGATGAGGCGACTTGAAAGATATGAACAAATCGTGTAGATCGGCAGAGCGAAGGGAACTCGTGACATCCAGATAAACTCTGAGGCAATCCACCGGACAGAGCGCCGGACAGCCAGAAAACCTGGGATACGAAAAAGACTTGGATGCAGATTTAGTCCTCCTGGATATATCAAAAGTAACACCTTCTGGGGTGAATGCAACGGCGTCCCAATCCATGGCCCTGACGTCAGAGACCCTTTTGCAAGAGATCAAACAGAGTAACATTACCAACTTGGATGACAGTCGTTTCAAAGTCAGCTCCTGATTAGGGTACCATGAGGAGAGGAACTGCAACATCATGTTAACGTCCCAAAAGGCAGAGAAGCGAGGCCGAGGAGGACGAGCAAGGCGGATACCCTTGAGAAGACGACATACAAAAGGATGCCTGCCGACAGGGGAACCATCCAAACCCCTGTGTCCGGCCGAGATAGCCGAGCGGGAGAGGTTAATCGTGCGGTATGCCTTGCCTGAGTCAAACAGGGACGTGAGGAATTCCAGGATCAAAGGCAAAGGGGCAGATACGGGATCCACTGCCCGTTCCATGCACCAACCAGACCACGATCTCCATGAAGTTCGATAGGCAGTTCGTGTGCCTGGGGCCCAGGCATTATCGAGGAGTAGGAGAGTTGTCTGCGGAACGTCTGGGACAATCCAAGGTCCCCTGAAAGGAACCACGCTATCAGGGGTAGCTGGTGTTGTAATACTAGCCCGTGTGGGTTCCCATCCGGGTCTAGAAGGAGGTCCTGGAAGATTGGAATCAACCGAGGATAATCGATCGACAACTCCATCAAGCGGGGAAACCATGGTCGAGATCTCCAAAGCGGGGTGATTAGCGCTACACGACAGTCGTGGCGAACCAATTTCGAGATCGTGCGCGCTATCATGTTGAATGGAGGGAATGCGTATAGCAGACCCCGCGGCCATTCTTGAAGGAAGGCATCGGTCGCCACCGCTGCCGGATCCGGCCTCCAACTGAAGAACTTCGGCAGTTGAGTGTTCAGTCGAGATGCGAACAGATCCATCTGGAACTTTCCCCACAGCATGTCTAGGCTCTGGAACACCGAAGTGTGTAGACGCCAATCTCCAGAGTCTCTTAAGTGTCTGGAATTCCAATCCGCTCCCGAATTGTCTAGTCCCGGAATGTGTTCCGCTGTTACCGAAACGTTGTTGAAGAGGCAGAATTGCCAGAAATCTTTCGCCAGAATTGCCAACATCTTGGACTTCGTACCCCCCAGGTGGTTTATGTAGCGGACCGCTGATACGTTGTCCATCTTGAGGAGAACGCAGCAATTCGCCCGTCCTGGGGTAAGGCTGCGGATCGCGAAAGCCCCAGCCAGGAGTTCCAGGCAGTTGATGTGCAACGATTTCTCCACGTCGGACCATCTGCCTCCTGTGGAAACGTCGCCACAACGAGCACCCCAGCCGTGCAAGCTGGCATCTGATTCGATCACTACGTCCGGGATGGAGCCGAAGATGGCTCTCCCATTCCACGCCTCCATGTGTGCTAACCACCACACCAGCTCGTCTCTGGACTCTGCGTCCAAGCGTATCCGAGACTCGTAGGAGTGACCTGACCGAAGGTGTGACCCTTTGAGTCGCTGGAGGGCCCGGTAGTGTAGTGGGCCCGGGAAGATCGCCTGAATAGAGGCCACGAGAAGGCCAATTATTCTCGCCAGCTGTCTGATGGACAAGTCTGCGACACGCAGAGCTCTTCGAATCTCCTTCTGAATGGCCTTCACCTTGGAACTCGGTAGAAACAGGAACTGTTGGACGGAGTCCACTCTGAACCCCAGGAACTCTATGGACTGGGCGGGAACCAGGACCGATTTGTCCCAGTTGATCAGAAAACCCAACTTCTGTAGCAGGGCGGTAGTCCATTCCAGGTGTAGAAGGAGATCCTCCTTCGATTGGGACAAAATCAGAATGTCGTCCAGGTAAACAATGAGGCGAACCCCTCGGGTACGGAGGAACGCCACCACAGGCTTCAGAAGCTTGGTGAAGCACCAGGGAGCCGAAGAGAGACCGAAAGGCAGGCAGGTGAAACGCCAACGCCGCCCGTGCCATGTGAAATGGAGATAATCTCTGAATTCTAGAGCAATGGGGACCGTGAAGTAAGCGTCCTTCAGGTCTAGTTTGGCCAGCCAGTCCGACTGGCGCAGAAGGTCCCTGAGGCAGTGTATACCTTCCATCTGGAAGTGCTGGTAACGCAGGAAGGCGTTGAGGGGACGAAGATTTATTACAGGGCGAACTCCGCCTCCTTTCTTGGGCACCAGGAACAGATTGCTCGTAAAGCCCTTGGCGGCTAACGGCAGTTCCTCTATAGCGCCCTTGGAGAGCATTTCTCCGACCCCCGCGGAGATCATCTCGTCTTGTTCCCGTGGAAGGGACAGTTCTCTGGGGGAATAAAACTGGACAGGCACTGAAACAAAATCTAGGCGATACCCCTTTACACACTGCAGAACCCAAGCATCCGAGGTGAGCTTCGTCCACTCTCGGTAAAATAAGGCCAGCCTCCCTGCTACCTGAACGGGAGGGAAAGAAAGGGTACTCACCGTAAGGACGTCTGCTGGTGGTACCACTGCGGGGGTATCTGGAGCCCCAAGCTCGACCTCTGGCTGGGAAGAAGGGAGGGGTCCTTTGGTCTTGAAATCCCCGGGAGGGAAAAAAGGAACCTCTGGTGGCGCGGAATGCGCCTCGGAAAACCCGGCCGGGTGGACGGTTCCTGCTACGCCCGGCCCCTCCGAAAACCTTAGGCGCGAACACGCGTTTCATGCTCGCCTGCGCCTTGTCAATTGCTGTGAAGGTCTTGACATACGACCCCATGTCTTTCACGAAGGAGGTACCAAACAGTAAACCCTCTTCTGTCGGGTCAGGTTCCGCCACAGTCATAGTGGCCAGCTTAGGGTCTATTTTTAATAATATCGCCTTGCGCCTTTCCGCAGACATCGCCGTATTGGCATTCCCCAGCAAGCATATGGCCCGTTGGACCCAACCTATGGCCACGTCCACGTCCAAAACTGAATCCCCAGCTTTAGCAGCATCTAGAAGCTCATAGAGTTTCGAGAGGGGTCCCAGTGTATCCAGGATCTTGTCCTGGCATCCCTTCAGGGAATTGTCAAGACCCTTTTTGGGCTTCCAGCCCGACTTACCCAGGAACTGGGCAATCTGTGGGTCAATATCTGGGGTTTTGCCCGCAGCGCCCGGGAGAGAAGGGCGTGGGCATTCGGCCCGTAGCTTATTGCGGCCTTCTCTGGAAAGGGGTGTGCGGATACGTTTGGCCACATACTGGGCAATATGATCCGGGGGAACCCATTCAGCGGACCGGGGGTGACGCAGGTCGTCTGGGTCGAACAGGGGATTACCCTGAGGATCAAGGATCGTTTTGTCATCCCCAGAGGGGCCTAATACTGGACCCCGGGCCTTGGCGGAGGATTCTGATGGGTTAACGCCCGTAAGGGGCAAATCCTCTCCAGATACATCATCATCATCAAAGGAGTCATACTCCATATAGTCGGATTCCTCCTCCACACTCCGGTCGGTATCCGACCCATCATCAAGGGCTCTAGCCCGTTTCCATAATCTAGCCTTTTTAGCCCGGCCAGGGGCTCTTTTGCGCGTGGGGTGCGCGCCATCTGTGACCGCCTCAAGCGCGTCAGTCATGGCAGGTAGAACCTGCATCGAGGAGTGGGAGCCGACATGTTTGGACTTGGCCTTTGCCTTACGGGCTCCAGGCACAGTCTGAGCAGGGGAGGGGGACCCCACACCCGTAGGGGCGGGGGAGGCCAGAGCAGGCAAAACTAGGGAGTGCATGGATTGCGAAAAGGAGGTAGTAACAGCCCCCATGGCCGAGGCAATAGCCTTCTGAATGGAGGAGGCCATAGTGGCTTCCAGCATGGCCTGAAACTCTTGGGAGGCCATAGCACCCTCAGCACTGTCTGAGTGAAAATCCCCAGGGGGACCTGTAGGCCCATCCTCCCTATCCTGCATGATGTAAATCTGTAGTGGGCAGCTAAAGAAAATAAACCGCTAAATGACACTAAGGTGAATAAAGGATAGCAAAGGGTTGAGTAACCCACAGAAAGCGATACACACAGACCGTCTAGCGTTCCCAGGGGACCCGGCAAAGCAAAGGTGACCGCACGGCAGCACAGGGGAAGGATCGAGGTCCGCCCAAGATGGCCGCCGCACGTGAGGGAAGGCGCACGCGACCGGGCACTCGGCGGGGGAAGGGGCTCGTGCACCCGACCCGCCGAGCCCGCCCGCGAGCGGGGAAGAATGCGTGCGCAGCCGCGGCCGAAAATAGAGCGGTCGCGGCAAGGCACAGAGCCGGGAACCGTGCGGAAGCACGAGGAGGGAAGGGCAGGCTACAGGACTCCCCGGGAGGGAGAAGAGCACTAAGGGGTCCCAGGGGGAACGCTAGCGTTAACAGGTAAAAAACCGTACAAGTTATAAACAGTACACAACGAAAAATCAATACAAGTAAACGATTATCAAAACTTAGTCAGAGAGAAGCAAAAGCACTTATCTGTCTGAGGAAGCAGCAAAGAAAGAGGAGGATTGTGGGAGACACAGGACTTATATAGCCACTTCCTCTACCATGTGATTGGCTACCCGTTATGCCTATACAGTTTTTCTTTCATTTTTGACAATATTTATATTCCTCTATCTTTGCTGCTGAGGAAATAAAGAAAGAGTTATGCATAATATGAGCCTCCGTGTCTTTAATAAAATTAATATTTTACTGTAAATTCTCAAGTTGCCACAATGAATGGAATTGCAACTAATAAACTGTTAAAATAGATTTCCTTCTCTTTCTCCTTTTTATAAGATAGCAAGTTTTACTAGTTGCTAATCTCACCAAAAGATGAAATAGAATAATCTTTAGTTTGAAAAAAAACAAACATTTTTTTGTTATTGTTTCTTTGAACACCATTAATAAATGTCCTATATATTATAATTATTATCATTATTGTTATTTTGCTCTGAAGCAATTATATGTGATATCATATTGACATGTTATGTTAGCAATGTTCAAGCTTCAGGGGCGATATTACCTTCAATAAGCAATGTCAATATATGTGAGTAATTTATCATAGCTTTTCATAGTAATTTATCATCACGTACACACACGGCGTATATTTCTTTTTATTATCTGTCTATCTGCATCTGTTTATTTATGTTATAAATATTGAAACCTTCTTAGAGATGTAAATGTGCCTTTATTCCAACCACCAAAGGGGACTTGGTCATGTTTTAACTATAAAGTGACTCTTTGACAGGCTTGGTGTCTTGAAGTGATTGGGGTGGTGACCACTTGATATCTGTCAGCTGTTGCTTCACTGCACATCTTTGGATTTTATGTCTTTGTGTCTGTCAATCTTTCTTTCTATTGGTCACTAATAAAAACAAAAAAATTAATACATGAATACATCATACACATAAAAGCCCATATCTACATAACATCTATATTTTTCTAAATCTCAGATAAAGTGTGGCATTGATGTACTCATATTATGTGGTTGAAAAAAAACTGGTAGCAGATTTGTGAAATTCACAGTAATATCATATGCTTACAAATGCCCTGTTCGTCCTATAAAACCAACATGTAAATTATCAAAGAAGAAAAGCATGGCTGAATACAGCACAGAATATAAGAAAAGCTCCTGTCTTTTGGTCAGCATATAGTTGTAAACATGTAGGTCGTTCAGCCAATGGATCACTGCATGGAAAAACAAATAACCTCTGAGTAGATATACTCCGAAAAAGTCTTGCATTTTTTTATTTTGCATACTTTTAGAAGGGTTTTAAAAAGTTAGCTTACATTAGCTGCAGAACTAGTTTCTGCCCTTCCCTCTTTGTTCCGCACTCAGTCAATGAGCTAGCAGGACTCCAGGTAAGTTGTCCAACCATTCACAAATAGTTTGCCTACTTACTCCTGGCACCAAAAGCTCTACAGCAGCTGTAGTAGTTATGGTGCTTGGAATGTTCCTTTAAATATTGTAAATGACATATAGCTGCAGCATAACTGCAATGACCATGTGCTGAGGCAGACAACAAACAAATGATCTCCTTTGCTGGTCCATCAGAGCATCTCGGCCCAATGAGGGATCTCAGTGCCTTCATGGACTAGTGGGGAAATTTAAGTGATTCACCCACAAACTCTGATAATACAAGAGTGTTGCTATGGTAACCTTTGGCAATGCTCTTAATTACCATAGTTCAAAAGAGAGGTAGACCTGGCTTGCAACCAGTGGAGGTTCAGAGCAGATATTATGCATGTCACGGCCTGTTGCATTCTGCGGATATTTCTGGCCTTGGCTTCTGTTATCCAGTACTCTTTTTACAATTTTTGTTCAGTTTTTCTTGCTTTTTCTGGTTTTCTATTCTATGTCTGGTTTTCTTTATGCTGGGTTTTCTGAGTTCATTCCTTTATTCCGTTCCTGGAATTCCCAGTCTCCTGGTTTCCTTTAAATGTTTGTTTTTTGTTGCCACACCCATTCCTATGCCATGTAATCCTTGTTGTTTCAGTTTGTTCATGCTAGCAGTGGTCTCACCTTTCATTGCAGGTAAGTACTGTGTGTGTTTTATTGTTTATTTAGTCATGCATATCTAGGCAGTTAGGACCCATCGTAATTGGAGTACTTTGGTGCAGTGGTGGGCTGCATACATCTTGGCCATTTATGTATGTCTAAATCTCCAATGTTTATTAGTATACATAGTACTTAGTTATGTCTCCTCTTGTGTTGTCTTGTATCTCTTGACTTGTTTTATTTTGTCTTGTATTCCCAGTTCATTTTTCCCTCATGTATTGTGTACATGTTCTGGGATCTGCTTTCTGTCCTGCTCCGGTTCTGGGTTCTTCTAGTCTTGTCTTATCTATCTGCTTAATATCAGTGCCTTATTAAATCACCCCAATCAATACACAAACACACACACTACACGCACACACTACACCCCAGTCCCTCTAAACATTTGCAATATACCTCAACACAAACTATACCACTACACAAACAATATACCCTCTATAAAAACACATGCTATATCCTCTATAAAAACGCATGCTATATCCTACATACACATGCCACAAGTCTATACACACACTATATACCCTACACAAACACTACAGCAAACACACACTATACTCCATACACACATAATCACACTATACACACCGTATTCTCTTTACACAAATTACAAAAAATCATACCTTCTATACACACAATACCCTTATACACCTACTACCCTCCCTATACCATATATACACACACTCTAATACAGTATATCCCATATATAAACACTATACTGCTTATACATACATTACACCCCTATAGGCACTGCACCCCCAAATACATGCATTACACCCTCTATGCACACACTATTCCCCATATATAGACACTGTACCTCTATACACACACTAAAATAGTTATTTACACACCACACACACACACACACAAACTGCCATACACGTAAACACTGGACCCCCTAAATACATTTGCACTACAGCCCCTACACATACATACATACATACATACATATACACACACGACTGCCCCTACTGACAAATATGCATTAACACACTTACTACAGACCCTAGTAATGCACAATCTCAAAAAGCCCTAATACACATGCATAGACATTACAAGCAATAGCCATACATAGTACACCAATATCAGACTTCTTTAAACACACAGTAAAATTAAACATATTCCTCTATGCACACAAAATCCCACAAGCAGCCTCCAAACACATACAAAACCACAGGTAGCATCCACATACATTTGCAACAAAAGAAAACATTAAGTACCAAAACATAGATTAGCTAGTTTTAATGAAATTAATTGCAAATTAGTGTTACATTTTTTGTTTACAATTTTTAAGTTTATATTTACTGGAGGTAGTGTTGATTCCACCATATCTGAAATGTATTTTTATGACGGATAACATTAAGCATTAAAGCGGCACTGTCATGCCGAACTTACCTCTCCTCAATCTCTTCCTCTTCTCCCCCTCTCTCAGGATCTGTTCTTCTTTTCTTCCTGTCTTCTTTAGTTTTCTTTAAAATCATAAGACAAAGTAGGCACTCTTTGTCTTACGGAGGATTCCTCCGCTTGACCAGCTCTGACCAGCGGAGAAACAAAGTGTGCTTCATTTCCGCTGGTCAGAGCAATTTTCACATGATCCCTAGCTTTCCTCCCTGTTCCCACGATGCTTCCTGTCAGTATTGCCGAACGTCCTGTCACTTAGACAGAACGCCGGAAAAACTGCCGAATTGCATCCTAACAGAATGAGCACTGTTTCTCCATTCGTGTTAGGATGCAATTTGGTACTTTGTTCGGATCGCAATTTCATTCGAATGAATGAAACTCCGATCCTATTCGTGCTGTGGCTGCATCTTGCAGCCGCTTAGTAGATAACTCCCTAATTCCCACGGTATTAGGGAGCTATCTACCAAAAGGCTGAAAGACCTAGAGTTGGTCTTTCAGCCACATTTACTAATACTAAGTAATGATTACTTAGAATTAGTAAATTCAGCCCCTACTCGCTATACCGCGAGTAGGGGCATGTCAATTAAACAGTGAGCAGCCTGTGGCTGCTCACTGTTTAAAAAAATAAATAAAAAAATTACGAACCGCCTCCCCTCCCCCCCTGCGCGGGCGGGTGGGGGCCCCCTAAATGACAATGAAGGGGGCTGCTGTCCTCCCCTACCCCAGCCCCCACCCCTGCGCGGTGGGTGGGGGCCCTAAAAAACAATAAGGGGGGGACCTACTGTCCTCCCCCTCGGCCCCCACCACTGAGCGGTGGATGGGGGCCCTAAAAACAATAAGGGGGGACCTACTGTTCTCCCCCCCGGCCCACACCCCTGAGCGGTGGGTGGGGGCCCAAAAAACAATATGGGGGGACCTACTGTCCGCCCCCTCGGCCCCCACCACTGAGCGGTGGATGGGGGCCCTAAAAACAATAAGGGGGGACCTACTGTTCTCCCCCCCGGCCCCTACTCCTGAGCGGTGGGTAGGGGCCCTAAAAAACAATAAGGGGGGGACCTACTGTCCTCCCCCCCCGGCCCACACCCCTGAGCGGTGGGTGGGGGCCCTAGAAAAACAATAAGGCCCACACCCCTGAGCGGTGGGTGGGGGCCCTAGAAAAACTACCCTCCCCCCGGCCCACACCCCTGAGCGGTGGGTGGGGGCCCTAAATAAAAATCCCCCCTAATCAAGGTGACTAGGGGTCCCAAGCCTCTCTTGCGACCCATTTTTTACTCTCCGCAAGTTTAAAGGGATAATCCAGACGTGGACCCCTTGCTCACGGTGCTTAGGGAAATATCAGCTATGCCTCACTGATGATGCCTAACAAGGCTGAAACGATCGTCTGGGGTTGCTGTGTCTCTCGTGCAGAGGGAACTTGCTGGCATTTCGGATCTGGACTGCCCGTATGGGTGGGACCAGTCTGATATGTTTCAGAGAAGTTCTCTCTGTAATGGCACAAGATGAGCAAAAACCAGCTTGAGAACTGAGCGGGGACCGACCGAAGGGCAGGCTATTTCAGCTGCTGCCCGTTCTCAGCATTCTCTTGCGACCCATTTTTTACTCTCCAAAAATAAAATCCTGACGAAAAAAGAAACGACGCTAAAAAAATTAATCCATCTTCACCCATGGAGGGCTCCACGCAGACTGAGCTCTGCAGGGCAGGGGAAGGCTTATAAAGCCTTGCCCTGCCCTGCAATTAGGCTAAGAACACTCTGATTGGCTTAAACCAACCAATGACACAGAGCACTCTGATTGGTGGGCTTGAAATCCATCCAATCACAGTGCTCTGTGTCATTTTACACAGCGTGGGAAAACTCCAAAGAACTTTCCCACGCTATGTAAAATGACACAGAGCACTCTGATTGGATGGCTTGAAATCCATCCAATCAGAGTGCTCTGTGTCATTTTACACAGCGTGGGAAAGTTCTTTGGAATTTTCCCACGCTCTGTAAAATGACAAAGAGCACTGTGATTGGTTAGATTCCAAGCCCACCAATCAGAGTGCTCTTTGTCATTTTACACAGTGTGGGAAAATTCCAAAGAACTTTCCCACGCTGTGTAAAATGACACAGAGCACTGTGATTGGATGGATTTCAAGCCACCAATCAGAGTGCTCTTTGTCATTTTACACAGCGTGGGAATTTTTTTTGGAATTTTCCCACGCTCTGTAAAATGACAAAGAGCACTCTGATTGGCTTAAACCAACCAATCAGAGTGTTCTTAGCCTAATTGCAGGACGGGGCAAGGCTTTATAAGCCTTCCCCCGCCCTGCAGAGCCCAGTCTGCGCGGAGCCCTCCACGGGTGAAGATGGATTAATTTTTTCAGCGTTGGTTTTTTTTTTTTCGGCTGGATTTTTTTTTGTGCTCGGGTTTTTTATTTTATTTTAAGTTCGACGGGTATGATGGCTTTTTATTTGGCCTTTTTTGGGGCTGAAAAATGAAGATTTTAGAAAAAAAAAGACGCCAAATGGTAAATTTAATTTGTGTTTACAGGTTAGTTAATTTATCCCCTCATTATTTTTAGGGTGAGGGGGTAGGTGGGGGATAGCTTTATTTGGGTGAGGGGTGGTGACTAGGGGCTTGGGACACCTAGTCACCTTGATTTGGGGGGGATTTTTATTTAGGGCCCCCACCCGCCGCTCAGGGGTGGGGGCCAGGGTGGGGACAGTAGCCCCCCCCGTAGCCCCCCCTAATTGCTTTTTTTAGGGCCCCCACCCACCGCTCAGGGGTGGGGGCCGGGGGGGGACAGTAGGACCCCCCTTATTGTTTTTTAGGGCCCCCACCCACCGCTCAGGGGTGGGGGCCAGGGGGGACAGTATGTCCCCCCTTATTGTTTTTTAGGGCCCCCACCCACCGCTCAGGGGTGGGGGCAAGGGGGGAGGACAGTAGGTGTCGCCCCTTATTGTTTTTCTATGGCCCGCACCCACGGCTCAGGGGTAGGGGCCGGGGGAGGACAGTAGGTCCACCCCTTATTGTTTATTAGGGCCCCCACCCACCGCTCAGGGGTGGGTGCCGGGGTCGGACAGTAGATCCCCCCTAACTGTTTTTTTTAGGGCTCCCACCCACCATTTAGGGGTGGGGGCCAGGGGGGAGGACAGTAGGTCCCCCTTATTGTTTTTTAGGGCCCCCACCCACCGCTCAGGGGTTGGGGCCAGGGGGAGGACAGTAGGTGTCCCCCCTTATTGTTTTTCTAGGGCCCCCACCCACGGCTCAGGGGTGGGGGCCGGGAGGGAGGACAGTAGGTCCACCCACCATTCTTATATAGGGCCCCCACCCACCGCTCAGGGGTGGGGGCTGGGGGGAGGACAGTAGGTCCCCCCTTTATTGTTTTTAAGGGCCCCCACCCACCGCTTAGGGGTGGGGGCCAGGGGGGAAGGACAGTAGTTCCCCCCCCTGGCCCCCACCCAACGCTTAGGGGTGGGGGCCAGGGGGGGTAGAACAGTAGTTCCAACCAACCCCCCCCATTCTTATATAGGGCCCCCACCCACTTTTTAGAGGTGGGGCCGGGGGGAGGACAGTAGGTCCTCCCCAACTTATTGTTATTTAGTAGGTTATTTTTTAAACTGTTTAGTGGACATGTCCCTACTCACGGTATAGCGAGTAGGGGCATTCGGGAGATTTTAATCTCCCTTTTGCTATTATATTGACCCCCATAGAGTGAGAGGGGGACCTGGGGGGCTTATGAAGTGGCGGGGAGCACTGCTCCCTGACGCTTCTATCTTTACATATTACAAGGAGGGAGCTGCGTGCCGGTAGCTCCCTCCTTGTAACAAACTGAACGAACAAACGAACACTGATACTCAGTGTTTGTTTGTTCGTCTGATTTTTCTATTCATTCATTCGTCTGTCTGACTAATGAATGAATAGATGAAATTCCCGTTCGCATGTCCAGGAGTTTCACTGGGCATGTGCGGGAGTCTCAGTGCTATCTAGTGTGGGCATATGACGTGTCCCACAGGGACTTCAGCTACCCACACAAAGATGGCGGCGCCCTGAATATAGATCGGGGCATAAAATAAAGAATAAAAAATAGGTAATCTGGGGGGCTTAGGGGCATTTGGGGGTGACTAGGGGGTCAGTAAGATAGTAAGATGTAGTGGAGGCGGAAGGGGGGGGTTAAAAAAAAACGGGATTCGGCCATGACAGTGCCGCTTTAATAATATTGCTTTCTCACTAAGTAATGCATATATGCATATTAGGGTTGAAGAAAATAATTTTTGTGTATTATTTAAAATGGCTAATTAAAGATTCTTTAACTCTGAATCAAATAATCTTTGCCATATAGCTATGTAAACCATCTCAGCAGAACAATAAAAGCTGCTGTATATTTAGTTGAATCATTAGTTTAACATCTAGACCGAAGCTCCAAAGCAGATATTCATGATAGCCAAAAGTCCTTCATATGTGAAATTCGAAGACAGATTATTGGCACAATCAAAACAGATCTTGCCATAATAAAATAAATAAATTTTAAAATATCAGCAAATCAATGGAGCAACATTGTTCATGCCCAGGAAAAGCAAAACAATTACATGTGACAGATGGTCTGCATTTTCTAAGAAATAGTGGCCAAGCATTGAAGACACATAGAAAAGGTCATGCCAGCTTTAGGTTGACCTTATATTTTATTCAGAGTCTGGTTCGTCGGAAGTAATTTCTCATTTATTGTCACCAAATATTTATTATGGATGTTTAAATTTAAATGCAACTTAAAGTGGTTAGTCCTACATATCTGTCTAATACATGGGCTGGATTTTGTTTGTAAAATACTGGCATAGGCAACCTTCGGGCACTCCAGATATTTTGGACTACACCTCCCATAATGCTTTGCCATCATTCTGGGTGTAAGAGCATTATGGGGGATGTAGTCCACAACATCTGGAGTGCCGAAGGTTACCTATCCCTGGATGAATACAATCCATTTTTAGAAAAGAGCTCTCTTTTTAGCTGATCTTTCAATACGGGTTTTCATTTTTTTTTTTTTTTTACCTTAATCTGTTTAGAGAATACTCTATTCATATCTCTATATCTGAGGAACCTGTACATACATTTTTAAAGACACAACTGTACCAATATTCACTTCTGCCCTAGAACTGATCCTCAAATTTCTCACCCACATCTCCAGTTGGTCCCTCTGCCTCACACACAGGGCCGGTGCAAGCAATTTTGTCTACACAGGCGAAGACACATTTTGCTGCCCTCAAAATTTGTCTACACCTGTGTGTCTATCCACCGCCCTTTTATCCATCTTTTTTTCCCTTACCCATCTTTTTTGAACCTTTTGTGCATCTTGCTGCCTTTTTGTTTCTCTTTTCCCTTTTTGCAAATTGTATCCTCTGTTTGTCGTTCTTTTCACTTTTTTACTTTTGAGTCTTTTCCCCACCTTTTGTGGATCTTAACCCCCTTGTGTCTTTCATCCCCCTTCTGAATATTTTTTTTCCTTTGATATAACTTATCTCCTTTGCCTCATTCTGTGTTTTACCCACCTTAATGTCTCTCTACCCCCTCTGATTTTCTTACTCCTCTCTGTAGCAAATAGGAATGGAAACCCTCTTACACATTATCGCTCACTAACTTACTGGCTCATACTTACGCATATACACACTGGGTCATAGACCCACACACTGGCTACATGTTTACATAGAAACACGCATTCACTGGCTCATACACACATAGGCTCTTACACACACACACACACACTTATTGTTTCTTACCATTGTTTAACAGGTGTCCCACCAGGTGTTGGTGCCCTATGGAAGCTGCCATTCCTTCTCCAGAGTGCACAGCCACTGGGACAGGACGTTATGTATCTCAGTGGACTTTAAAGCGCTTGGCCGCAGCTGCTACTCTCGGCTACCATCCCCTCTGAGGCTGCACAGTATTTTTTTTCCCCTCCCACATCCGGCACCGGCATCAACGTACAGCATCGAGTAAACTTGGCAGTAAGTGACAGTCAGGAGAGGGGCTCTTTGTGCTCCCACCTCCTGCTGGTCACCCGGACTCATTTGCGCCCCTAGGACCGGAGCGCCCTAAGGCGGCCGCTTGTGCCGCCTTATGGTAGCGCCGGCCCTGCTCACACATTGAAACAAAATTGTGCAAGCATCACTTTCTTTGGTACTACTTAACATGATCCAGATTTTTTTATTCTGTGTTTCTATTATGCATAACGCCCACATATAGTTAAAATAGATTTTACATTCAGAGAAATCCAGCAGATTCACAAGCTCCCATAAACATATCAGTTGAACATTTTTATTTGTACTATTTGTTGGAAAAATTTTACCTATGCTTTTTCACCAATTTTCCAGGAATGGTATATGAAAGAACGTAGAAACAAAAAATGACTTTTGTAATTTAAGATGCTTGGGTATTCTAGAAAAGTCATGTATGTACAACATTGCTATTTTACTGTAAGCATCTTGAAATATTTGTTACTCCCCCCCAAAATAACTCACTAATAAAGGATATATGTCTGTTGGGTTTAACAATAATAACACATTAAATATATAGTGAAATGAAAATCATGTTAATCTCCAAATGCAACAATTATCTTTAACTGCAAATTGGTGACAACTGTAAAGTGTTGTGTTTTTTTTTGTTTGTTTTTTTGGTAGAACTTATTGAATAGTGATTTGATTAATTGATGGCATGTTCAAACAACCTTTTTTTTTTTAGTATTTTGTTTTCTTAGTTAATCCAATATTTCCAACCATCCTCTCCAAAATGGATTATTTGTTTTATCATACCAAAATATTTATATATCTATAATCCGCATCCGCATGTTCTGAATGTATAGTAAAAGTGGTATTTATTGTTAAATATAATTCACCGAAAACCTTAATTTTGAATCAATATCTATATACAATTAGACAAATTTACATTTAATCTTCAGCTCATATTTTCTCAAATGACTCAAATCATATCAAACTTAGATTGCTTAAAAAGTTGCTAACAAATGTTTTAGTTTTTTTAACAGAAATCTGAAGACAATTATTTTGTAAAACATATTAATTTGAGCACAAAGTGTTTTTCATAAAAGAGACACTGGTGTCTTTAACAGTACCTAAGTGATCAATGATTGTTTTATATTTCTACAGAGCGAGACACATCGAGTCTTACTGCCAGCCTTGAAACTTCAGTTATTAAGGACCACTACAAGACAAGGAAATAGAAAAAGTTCAAGTGCTGACAGATAATGGGTTGTGATATAAATGGCCCAACAGCTTAACAAGAATTTTATCAGAGTGGAACAGTCTTTTTCATGCTCGATTTGTCTTGTAATCAAATTGCCCTGAAGGAAACACTATATTTTCCAATATTGTAACATTGCAGTGGAAATTTGAGTCATTGTATAAGTAGGGGAGGTGGACAAAATGCAGCACATTCACTTAATATATGTGTTTTAAGCTAGAGGGAGAACGACATTATGAAAACATGCCAACATTCAGTGCAACTAGCAATTTGTTTTAAAATAATTGCTAAAGTGTTTAACCAGTGTAGTCTAATCACATTTTTTTTAAATCAAAGTCATACTTTTTTTCCCAAACAGAACATTTTTGTTTAATTTAAAACACAGCTACATATTCATGCAGAAATGTAAAATGGAGAGCAAGATTATGAATATAATATGTGACATTGCATATTTAGATTACACAGGGAAGGTCCTGATGTTAAGTACAACTTTACCCATGACATCTGCAAAGCTGAATTTGCCAACATTCTTTATAATCTCCAGGCAGCACACTGGCTGCTGTCCTGCCAGTATCAGACCCAGAGGGGTGAACACCAGGGAAAATGCTCCCCTCGAAAAGTCTGGGGAAACTATGTATGTCCAATTGCAAGGACTAATTTGTGTTTCAACCCCACTTTGTCCCAATGGGCCGTTTAAAAAAAAATAAAAAATAGCCAGGGACCCCACTCAGTAAGCATGTAACAGATACAGGATAAAATGGACATTTCATTAATTTGGCAGACTGTGTAGATTCTTTGCCACTGTATACTTATTTTGTGTATCTGTATTTGTGCAGATATATGTGTTAACTTTTTAGAATCCATCACAGATCCTACACTGCCCATCCAAGTTTAAGTTCAAGATCTTCCCCTCTGTCCTTTCTGTGCTAGCGTTGTGTCTGATTTTCCATCACATGTCTGTCTTAGCAGCTCAAACATTAATTTTTGCTGTTCGGGTGTGCTGACTTGCCTTTTGACTATGCAAGTTAAAATCTCATACTTCCACAACAGGAAAGCTGAGATAGAATCTTTCTATGATATGTTTTTTAGGCAATCCCAAGCAATCTGTAAATTGTGACAAGCAAAACGCTGATAAATAAGAAATAAAACAGTAAAATCTATATAATAGCTGGAAACAGATATACTATTCAGAAGATGTGGAAGAAGAAAGTAACAGCGGAATTAAATTTGGAATTGCAGGAGAGCGCCCGAACCAGAAAGGAAAGAGAGTAAGAAAATATGAACAAATGGAACTCCAGTACAAGATGGTTACAGCCGCGCAAGAAAAAATGAAAATGGAAATGAAATCCTTTGAACAGAAAATAAATCTAATGGAAGATAGACACAGAATGAAGAATATTAGAATAAAAAAATATTCCAGAAACCATCACCTATGACAACATTAAAACATTTCTGTCTGAATTTTTTACTGTGTTAGACATCCACCTGGAAAATCAGGAGATGATGTTTGAAAATATATATCGAGTTAGAAAACTTCAAAACATTCCTGAATCTACTCAGAGAAATACAGTAGTTCATTTATTCTCCTTTTCAGCTAAAACAGTAAATCACCCAAGCAAGCAAATTAAAGAAGATCACAGAAGAAAGATTTAAAAATATCACAATATATCAAGATCTATCGTCTTACACAAGATTGTGGAGAAAAAAGTTTGCCGCAACCCTAATTGCAGAATCTCAATGGTTAGAATATTAGCAGAGACATAGATACATAATTACATAGTAGTCTAGGTTGAAAGAAGACTAGAGTTCCTCAAGCTTAACCTTGAAACCCATTATTTTATGCTGTTGATTAAAAAGGCAACCCCCCCCCTCCCCAGACAAAATGGTAGTCATTTCCAATTATGCCACAAAAAGGGAAAATAAATGATTGTTGGCTCCATAATGGCAATCTGAATTCTCCTTCAATCAACAACCTGTTCACATACATATATACAAAAAAATATCTTTGTAATCTGATAAGTAAAGTAACCCACAAAAGCCGTGAAAAATAGCGAATATTGCCGTACATATAGGGAAAACTAAACGGGCAGCTACCCCTGGACCCGCATATTTAGCCTTAACAGCCCAAACCCATGAGCGATTCTCTGTCCACACCGACGGGCCTCTGTAACACCTGAGACCCAGACAAAATGGCACCCTCCTCTTCCAGCTCAGTGAGCATGACGGGCTCCACTCAAGGATCCATGAGGGGTGACACACTCTCTCAGATCTCGGCGGACGCATTTCAAAGGCCAAGAGACACTGAAGCTTGAGAATAACTGCTTCCCACTAGGGTTTTATGCCAACCACCCGGACGCTAAGAGGACAGGAGTAGCCATACTCTTCGCCCAATCCATCCCATTCCTCTGCTCTGAAACACAAGCCAACCCCGGTGGGAGATACATCTTCCTCAAGGGAACTATTGCTGATCACGCCTACACCTTTGCATGCATATACTGCCCCAATAGAAAGCAACACGTCTTCCTAGCTAAAACACTGGCCAGACTGGAAAAATTCAGGGAGGGCCTTCTACTGATGGAAGGAAACCTGAACTTGCCACTAGACCCGTACCAAGATTCCTTTTAGGGAACAAGTACGGTACCTTCACATTGTCTTTAAACTGCCCTTCGATCCTTAGGTAGGCTAGGGCTAGTGGATTGCTGGAGAGCGGCGCACCCAGATGAAAGGGACTTCTCCTATTACTCAGCCGTACACAAACAGTATAGCCGCATAGACTAAATATTTATGTCGCAGGAATACTTAACACTACTCCAGGACTCAGACATGGGGATCATAGGTCACTCTGACCGCGCACTAGCTCCCCACTGTTTAAACCCAAAGAACACCACTGGAAGCTCAAAGAATGTATATTAAATGACTTGGAGGCCACTACCACCGCAATCGAAAACCTCACCCAATATTTCAATACCAGTGACTCTCCTGACATGCCCCCGCTGACACTATGGGAAGCACACAAATGTGTTATCCGAGGACACTACATTACGGTATGCACCCAACGTAAAAGGGAATGAGCACAACACATAACCACCTTGACAAACCAAATAGCGGACCTGGAACACACACAAACAAACACTAGATGACGGTGCGTATCTACAACTCACTGAGGCCCGCAGGGAGCTCAGAGACCATTTTTCCCAGGGGCTACTACACACCATCCAAAAATCCGCCAGATTTTTTTATGAGCATTCCAACAAAAGTGGGTGATTGCTGGTGAGGATGCTTAAGGAAAAGAGGAGGAAACCCATCCACCAGTTCAACATCCAGGGGCGAGGCTACCAGAAGGCATACTGGAGGCATTCCAGGGCTATTACTCAGACCTCTACAATCAGACACAAGCCAGACAGGGCGAAGCCGCACAACGACACAGACAATGTGTAACGGACTATCTCTAACAACATGTCACCCAGAAACTCTCACCAGACCTCGCTGCAGACTTGGAACAGCCCCTGACATTAGAGGAACTCGCCGGGGCCATGAAACTATCAAAACCGCATCAGGCTCCTGGACCAGACGGCCTTCCCCTGACCTACATTTGCACCTTCAGGGACATACTACTGCCAAGACTCTTGACTGGACTGAACTCAATAAAAACAGGCAGACCATATCCAGTGGACTCCCTTGCGCTGTCGTTACGGTTATCCCCAAAGTAGGTAATGACCCAGCCAATTGCT
This sequence comes from Pelobates fuscus, assembly GCF_036172605.1. Taxonomy (NCBI): domain Eukaryota; kingdom Metazoa; phylum Chordata; class Amphibia; order Anura; family Pelobatidae; genus Pelobates; species Pelobates fuscus. The sequence goes on along the minus strand of NC_086317.1, from coordinate 112,772,539 downwards.
CCAGCTATCGCCCAGTTTTGCTGTTGAATATGGACCTGAAACTATTCACCAGGGCCATAGCTCTACGACTCACCTAGGCCCTAATGGAGCTCATACACCTCGACCAAGTTAGATTTATCTCCGGACAGGAAGCGAGGGACAATATCATGTCATTCAAGCTGCCAAGGCCACTGGGAGAGCATTCGACCAACTGAACTGGACTTATCTGGCAGAAATGCTGCGTTGCATGGAATTTGGCCCATACTTGAGAACCTGAGTATCAGCATTATATACTACACCAATGGCAAGCATACGCATCAATGGCGCACTGACGAAGCCATTCCCCGTCCGTGATGCCCCCTGTCCTCCCTCCTGTTTGCTCTCTCTCGAACCATTCCTCGAGGTGGTCAGACGGGATGGGGGAATCACTGGTTTCACATAGGCAACGAGGAGCACCAGTTAGCGACATATGCCGACAATATGCTCTTCTTCCTAGAGCAGCTGAAGATTTCCGTGCCCAACCTGTTGGAAGCGTTCAAGAAATCTAATCAGGTGTCCAACCTAAAACTCAATCTAGATAAGTCCAAAGTCATGCCTGTAATGCAGGACGAAGAACTGGCCACCCATCTCAACATGCAATTTACCTTCACGTAGTGCGCTACTAAATTATCATACCTAGGAACCTGGCTGCTGAGCGACCTTACACAACTTTACCAACTGAACTTTCTCCCTCTTCTCACAACACTACAGAAACATCTTCAGCAGTGGGCTGTTCAATACATATCTTGGTTTGGCCGCATCAACGCGGTTAAGATTAATTTTTTACTGCGCCTTCTGTATCGGTTCCAGACACCGCCCGTGGCAATCCCACAGGCATTCTTCTGCACCCTGATGACAGGCATTTGCTGAATTGTCTGGAACCAACGGCCTACTCGTATCCGCAGAACTGTACTGGAGCAATCGAAGTTTGCCCGGGGGCGCAGGACTACCGTCCATAATTACATACTTCCAGGCGACGAACCTGCACAGACTTGTAGACTGGCATGCCTGCCCGAGCTCTAAAAGATGGGTGAACATGGAAGTCCACCAGTCACAGCGTAAGATCTCCTCCATGCTGTGGCTCAGTGGAGCCTAGTATGCCGAAACACGTTCAGGCATGATTGATTGATGCAACCCTCAGAGTCTTCTGCAACATACATTACTCCCGGCAGCTTACCACATCACCAAACCTGCTCACCCCATCACAAATAATCCTGAACTGGCAGGGAGCTCCACCCCACCACCCTGAAAAATTTTCAGGCGAGGGACTGGGTTTATATGCATCAGTGGAGTACCGCAAACTATCTCAAGCCTCTGGCGGACCTTCTCACAGACTGTAGACCAACACAACTCGAATAATTCCACTTCCACCAGGTTAAGACATACTACACATCCATTTGAGGCAGTGACCATCTCCACAGTACACTGACGTTCTTCTAAAACCTATGCACATCTAGACAACATGTCACACAAGTATCGAGTATCGACCCTATACATCGCCCTCTTAACTAGCAGAGACAGACGCCCACTTGGTTTCACAGAGAAATCGGGAAGGGAGACATGGGTCGAGATCACTGACCAAGAGTGGGGTGGGACAAAATATTCCTCCTGACACAGAAATGCTCCATAAGCTCAAAATACCAAGAAATAAGCTACAAATTGTTGACGCACTGGTACAGGACCCTAGACATTCTCAGACACATACATGACTCAATACCCGATGAATGTTGGAGATGCAGCGCTGATGTAGGTACAAGCCTGCATATTTGGTGGATGTGCCTCCACATAGACCCGTACTGGCAGATGATAAATGCGAAGATTAGGGAGATTACGGACACAGACTTGCCACTACTACCACTAACGATGCTCCTTAACCACACACCCACCCCACTGAAGACTTACAAAAAATCCCTCACTATACACTTACTCTCAGTGGCTAAGCCCCATTATCCCACTGGAAACTAATGGGTTTGGCCATCTTCCAGCAAAGGGTGGACAAGGTTGAAGGCATATACAGCATGGAAATGCTGACAGCATCCCTGCAGGATTGCTGGGACAAATGCACCTTGACATTGCAAGGAGACAGGTCACCATACTGGAATTGACCGTCAATCCTTAGGGGCCCTATACCTGAACCACAACCTATCAGGGGCTTCACGTATCACCTCCCACATCCTGCATCCCCCTTTTTTCCCTTCTTTCTCTTCTCTTCTCTCTTATCACATCTCTTTTCTTCCTCTTTCTCCGTCCCTATCTCACCCACTTACTACTCTCTCCACCCACAAGCCCCCTGAATATTCCCTCACCATGCCCAAAACATAGCCCCGCGAGCACAAGCTACAGATGCCCAACCAATACACAATATATTTGGTGATGACCACAGCGGATGACCTAATGCGCATATAGCCCAGGCAGAGACCATGCTCAAATATCGGTGAAATAAAATGCCCCTGCAGAGCCCTCATACAGGCTCCACCCTGACAATAAACCAGGAGAACCCAGGGGACGGGTTACGCGGTTCACTACTCATAGCAGAAATACAGGGCAGTAGCCCCTGATATGGACTAAACCGACCCCCTGAAGACATAGGATCCATCTTCCCCCCATGGAGCACGCAACAGGTCATGTTAACTGTCAATCTTGAGTGATCGCTAAATGTTTTAACCACCTACTTATCCCTAGTTTTGTTGAAGCTAAAATGTTATGTAACCAATGAAAAACACTGCAATGTATTTCTTAATAACTACAAACAAAAAAAAGTGTCAAAAAATAAATAGTTGTGCACTTCAGGGTAAAGAATGCACAAGCAACTTATACCCTAAATGGTAGTAAAATACGGATAACAACACATGAGAATGATTTGGGAGTTGTTATAGACAACAGACTAGGCAACAATATGCAATGTCAATCAGCAGTTGCTAAGGCCAGTAATGTATTGTCATGCATAAACAAGGGCATTGATTCTTGGGATGAGAATATCATTTTGCCTCTTTATAAATCACTGGTAAGACCCAATCTTGAATGTGCTGTGCAATTTTGGGCACCTAGGCACTAGGACAAGTGCAGAGGAGGGCTACACAATTAATAAAAGGAATGGAACATTTTAGTTATGAAGAAAGGTTAACAGATTTAAACCTCTTTAGTTTAGGAAACATGATACTATTATACAAATATATCTGGGGCCAATACAAACCATTGTGTGGAAAGCTATTCAAAAAAAATACATAGAAAATTAGGTCATGTGTTTTGACTGGAAAAAAGAAGATTTAGTCTAAGGCACGGAAAGGTTTTATAAGAACAAAGGATGTGGAATTCTCTGTCTGATGAAGTGGTTTTATCAGAGTCTGTACAGATATTTAAACAGCAACTAGATGCATACTTGCAAAAACATTAATATTCATTGATGTTGGTAAATAGCTGAAAAGAGACTTGTGTCAATTAAGTTCAGCATTCCTCACATATGTTTTTGCTGTTGATCCAAAAGAAGGCAAAAAAACGAGTCTGAAGCGCTTCCAATTTTGCAACAAACTAGGAAAAAATTCATTTTTGACCCCAAAATAGAAGTCAGATATCTCCTTGGATCAATCAGCTATTACCCCACTAATTAGAAATTATATCCCTGTATGTTATGTTTTTGCAAGTATTTATCCAATTGCTGTTTAAACATCTGTATGGATTCTGATAAAACCACCTCTTCAGAGAATTCTATATCCTTATTGCTCTTACTGTAAAAAAAAAAGAACTTTTCTGTGCCTTAGATTAAATCACCTTTCTTCCAGCCTAAATGTGTGACCTCGTATCCTATGTATAGCCCTGTTTATGAATAGATTTCCAGATAATGGTTTGTACTGGCCCCGAATTTATTTGTATAATATTATCATATCCACTCTGAGGCACCATTTTTCCAAACTAAAGAGATTTACATTTTTTAACCTTTCTTCATAACTAAAATGCTCCATTCCTTTTATTAATTTTATAGCATGACAGGAGGCTTCATATGTGCTTAAGTCTCTCTTTACTAGAACTCCACAGCAGCACATTAACATAGAGATAAAAACACCAGAGACAAAAAAATCATGAATCTATAAAAGGCTTCTCCCAACTAACTATTTCCTCTTTCTTTGCTGCTCCGCAGACAGTACAGGTCAGAGTACCACTGCCTCCTGTTTATATGGGTGGTTGTGGATATTTTACTGTATTTATATGTTTATTACTGTATTGATTTATTTGTTTAGAGGGTATTTTTGCATTTACCTATTTAGTGCTGTAGGTTTTATTTATTTAGCTATACTGTATTTTCTACACCTACCTGCTTAGTGCTGTAGGAATTGATTTATTTAGCTATACTGTATTTTCTACACCTACCTGCTTGGTGCTGTAGGGATTTATTTATTTAGCTATACTGTATTTTCTGCATCTACCTGCTTAGTGCTGTAGGGATTGATTTATTTAGCTATACTGTATTTTCTGCATCTACCTTCTTTGTGCTGTAGGGATTGATTTATTTAGCTATACTGTATTTTCTGCATCTACCTTCTTAGTGCTGTAGGGATTTATTTAGCTATACTGTATTTTCTTCACCTACCTGCTTAGTGCTGTAGTGATTGCTTGATTGATTGATTTATTTACTCTGTTTTTCTGCATCTACCTTCTTATGGCTGCAGGGATTTATTTGTTTAGAGTGTGTTTACCTTCCTACTGCCATTATGATTTATTTATTTAGATTGTATTTTTCTGTACCTACTTTTTTTTCTGTAGGGATGTATTTTCTCTTATGACTTTTCTGCATTTTCTTGTTTTGGGCCTCCCTGTCTGGGGATCGTTTTTTTCTTGGGTTTGGGGGGGTTTCCTTTTTTCCCTCCCTCCCTCTTCCTTTTCCGGGTGGCTTTGCCCCCTTCACTTTTCGTCCGTTTTTCGACCGCTTTTCCCTGGTTAGAGTCCCTGGATTTTGTTTTTTTCAACCAGGGAAATATCGACCTCCTCTACATCTCAAGGAATGGAGTCCTGGAGGGTGGATTGGACGCAAGGGGGTGCCTCCTACGCTCTCCACTGCCCGAGTTTCTCGTACGTATGGAATAGTTTTCTCTGAGAGGGCCCGGCGTCAAGACTTTAGTCCACGGAGGAGGATCCATCAGGCCCCGACCAGTTAGGCTGGATGATGGACCTGTTTGTTCAGTGATGGACGCTTCCCTCAAGGAGTGTTCGACACGGAGAAGCGGATGAGTCTCCTCCGTTTGTTTGGTCTCAGGACCTTTCTACAGGTGCCTCAGTCTGCAGTTCCTGGATTCCCTGGACCCTTGCTCATTTGATCTCGGGGATTGTGAGACTTTGGTCTGCCTGGCGACCCTGACGTAGTTGGGTCTGGTAGGGATCTCCTAATTTTGCTACCGCTTTTACAGGGTTCGGGTATTGTTTGGTCACTTTATTACCGGGGACTGCCATATCAATTAGATTAGGTAGCGTGTACGACTGTTGTCAGCGGGCCTCGCTCTGCTTAGAATTCCCTTTACGGTTCCTGAGGATGGGTATTCATCTCCCCAGGGGGTACACGCCTTTTTGTAATGCTCCTATGGTGGTTTCTGTCCGGTTTTGTCCAATCACTGATTCTGGATTTATTTCAGTTATTATACCTTGTTTTTTCTTTCAGATGGGTTTGGTGGTTCGGACCTTAGTTGTCCATCAGCCTTAGTCAGACCCGAGGGTCATATTATTACTTTGGTAGTGCTCCCACCTTTAGGCGGTGTTCGACGTCACCGTTTGTTTAAATGGTTCTTCCCTTTTTCTCGCCCTTCATGTACCGCTTGGTTGTGGTTGGCATTGGCGGGCGTTTTTCTCCAAGACATTGTGCGCTTTCCTGCCGGTTACCATGAGCTATCTTCGCAGAGTTTAGGTTGGTACGGCGGATTGTGTTTTTTTGGTCTTTGCTGTCCGAGTGTTAAAACAGCAAATATGATGCTATAAAATTGTAGATTATACTAGCTTTAGTGTAACTATAATCTTAATTTTATTAATGACAGGAGGATAATATTTCCCTCCCAGTTTCTCCCTCCCCTTGTTGTTTGTTGGTTTGACTGACTTGTTGTTTATTCACCTGGTCTCCTTGGCTAGGATGGTTATCTGGGGGACTTGGGGTTTATCTGGGATATGGTACCATCAGTATTTTATGATGGGGATTCAAGTTTTTTCACTTTCTAGGATATTATACTGTCTGTATTTACAATGGGGATTCATGTTTTCTCAGTACATTTCATTCGCTAATCAGTGTTTTTGACTCTGTTTCTCTTGTTTCAGTTTAATGGTTTGGCTACAGTTCTTAGATCCGACTACTCTACAGGATAAAGGTCAAGGCTTCCCCCACTGGTTCCATGGTTTCAAGTTCGCATGGCATTCATCGTTATGTTATGTTTGTTTCTCCTGTTATTGTATTTGTGGTGTATTGTTCATGTACTTTATTTGTCGCAGCGTGAAAGAGGAAATTAAAAGAAATACAGTATTACCAGTGGAACACACATATGCTAAAATAAACCAAGAGATTCTCATACACCTTAGTGAGTACCCTTCGCCCTCACAACAAACAGAATATACATACAATATAAGGTGGAGTATCTTCTTGTTTACAACGAATTTAAAACAACCTGGAGATAAAGCAAAAAGAACACACAATAGTGCAATATTGTCTAAAATCTCCTATAAACGTCAGGGAAGTATATAGAAATAAACTCACAAGGCAGGAGCCTATAAAATAAGGCTCAATCTTCCAGCGTTGTGGGATTTAGGTTCCCACTCCCTTCTTTCTACTGCCCAGAGGTGATGAATAAGGTGATGTCCTTTCACAGGTGAGTTGAAATAGTAAAAAGTGCTTTATTGAATAAAAGTGCACAATAGGTATAAAAAACACAAGACCTTACGATTTAAGGGAAATCTTGTAGAGATTGTCTCTGTTAGCAAAACGCGTTTCGCCTCCTATGGAGGCTTCCTCAGTTGCTGTGGGTCCTTGCTGTAAGTTCTCTTTATATGTGGTTTCAATTTCGCGCCCTTTTTCCGGCTTTAATGCTCGATCGCGGCATTTTTCACTTCCGCGTTCCACAGGTGGAACGCATTCGTTCAGTCATTTCCGGTTTCGGCTCTTGCGTTCCAACGGTGGAACGCATACGTTAGGATTCTGATTTTTCTGTATTTGGACGTGCCTCTGCGTTCTATTTGGTTCCATTTTCGGCTGGCAATCCGTTTTGCCCTTAATGAGTCCCATAAACAGCTGGCAGTCCATTTTGGATAATTTTCATTATACAGATAAGTCTCTCAAAACGGAGTTTGAATGGAGAGAATGAAATATAGTAAATGTATATTCTGGATACAAAATTTATGTAAATATAATATAGAAAAACTTATAAATGACCAGGAAATATAAAATTATACACTTTAAAATTACTGTGTAGATCTGGTTAAAAAAGGGGACTAAATGAATAAGACATATGGATGAAAAAGTGCTGATAGTAAGGCAAGGGTAAAATGAGCTTAAGAACATTCCCAAAATAGACTTAAGATCAAAAACCTTTATATAAAAAACTTGCTTTGAAAGGAATTGGATATTTAAAAGTGGCAAACCTCAAAATCTAAATTGAGGCCATGGGGGATAAGGGTTTTAAAAGTATATATAAATTTCATTTCTTCTTTCCCTAATGTTTTAATATAATTACCCCCTCTCCAGTCTCGTTTCACTTCCTTAATCGCACAGAAAAATAAATTCTCTGGGTTTTGATTATGAGTTTCTTTAAAATGCTGCGACACACTATGGGTTTCCAAGCCATTTTTAATGTTCCGAATGTGTTCGGCGATTCTAACTTTGAGAGGTCTAATGGTTCTCCCTACATAGAGCAGATTACAAGGGCATTTTAGAAGATATAAAATGCCCTTGGAGTGGCACGTGAGATGGTCCTTTATAGTGTACGGTTTCTGAATAATACTCTCCAAATTTTCTAGATGTCTTTTTGTCTGTTTAGTTGTTCTACATGGGAGACATGTGCCACAACCATAGAATCCTTTAAGATCCTGAATAAAATGCTTAGGTTTTGTGGGTTTTAGGTGACTCTTAACTAGTATATTTTTAAAATTTTTTGCTCCTCTGTATGTGATCCTAGGTTTTGAAGGTAAAATTTTATATAAAATTGGGTCGTCTTTTAATAGGTGCCAATGTTTATTTATGGTCTTATGTATACGTTTGTTGTGTCCGTTAAAGTTACAAATGAAAGGAACTTCATTAGTGTTGGTTTGTATTTTCTTTGGTTTGTATTGAATAAGTTGGCTTCTTTTTAATTTGCCTACATCTTCTAAGTCTTGATTCAAAGATGTTTCGTTATATCCCTTTTCCATAAATTGCTGTTTGATGTACTGGGCTTGCTCTAGATAATCACTGTTTAATTTACAGTTGCGGCGAATCCTTAAAAATTGGCTCCTAGGGGCGTTGCTTAGCCAGGGTTTATGATGACAGCTATTGGTGTCGATATAACTATTGGCATCTACTGGTTTAAAATAGTTTTTGGTAACTATCATGGCATCTTGGATCCTGATATCAAGGTCCAAAAAATTAATATTATGTTCGCTATAAGTGCTAGTTAAATTGATTCCATAGTTGTTAGTATTAAGATATAAAATGAATTCTTGTAGAGCCTCTAAAGTGCCAGTCCATATAAAAAAGATATCATCTATGAAACGGCAATAGGACACCAAACTCGCCCCCCATGGATGTCCTTGGAGTACAAATGCTTCTTCCCAAAATGCCATAAATAGGTTGGCATAGCTTGGGGCGAATTTGGTGCCCATTGCCGTTCCACAGATTTGTAGGTAAAAAGTATTGTCAAACCAAAAATAATTGTGGGTTAAAATTAGTGAGATTCCTTCCAAGATATACTGTATTTGCTCTTCTTTAAAATCGGATTTTTCTAAAAAATGTTTCACTGCTGCTATTCCTATATTATGGGGTATGATACTATATAGCGCAGTTACATCGCATGTGACTAATCTGTTGCCCTCTATCCATTTTATTTTTTCTAAAATCTGTAGGACATGAATAGTATCCTTAAGATATGTGGGATTCTTTCTGACAATTGGCTGGAGGATGGTATCAATATACTCGGAAATTCTAGTAGAGATTGAATCTATGCCAGATATAATTGGTCTTCCTGGGGGGTTGGTTACGTCTTTATGAATTTTAGGTAATAGATAAAAGACCGGTATTTTGGGGTTGTCTATCCACAGATAGTCTGCCTCTTTGTCTGTAAGGATTCCTAAGTTTTTTCCTTTGTCCACATACTGCTTAAAGATTTTTATGGTTTCATTCGTAGGGTTATATGTTAATTTCTGATAGGTCGAGGAATCTGAAAGTATTCTGTCTGCTTCTTTTATGTATGAATCTTTATCCAGAATTACCGTCCCTCCCCCCTTGTCAGCAGGTTTGATCACTAATTGGTCATTATTTTTAATTTCTTTTAAAGCTTTTTTTCCCTTTATCGATAAATTGTGTTTATATTTGTTGATTTTTCCAAATTTCTCTACATCCTTCATTACCATTGTTTCAAAGGTTTGGATTGCATCTGAAATCAGATGTCTTGGAAAGAACTGGGATTTAGCTTTGAGTGATGTGTGAATGTATCCATCATTTTGTTCTTCTTGCACGTTATTTTCTTTGTTATAAAAAAATTTTTTAAGGCATAATTTTCTTTTAAACAAATTCATGTCAACAAAAAAATCGAAAGAATTAAAATCGGCTGTGGGGGCGAATTTAAGACCTTTATTAAAAATGTTTGCCTGTTCTAAAGTAAGGGTTTTATCGGTTAAGTTAAAAATTCCTTCTAAATTGATGTCTTGCCTCTCTTCTCTCTGTGTTGTTTTCCTCTTTCTTCTCTGTCTCCTTCTTCTTCCATTGATCGTTGTCTTTTCCCCTGTATTTCCCATGGTTGTGTGTCGTCTGTCCACTTCCTTCTGTTCTGTATTAAGTCCCTCCGAAAAAACGATGGTGATGGTGGGGTATCTGGGGGGGATGATGTATCAATATTCTCTCTTCTTGATTCTCTATATTGGGAAATTGATCTATCGTAGGATTGGTGAGAGGGTTCTTCCTTGGATCTGTCGTGGGATTGGTGAGACGGTTCTCCATTGGAACATTTTTCTTTTTCTTTCCTTTGGGTTCCTTCTTTTACTACATCGCTATATTTTCTAAGATCCTTATCTTTGGTGGTAATCTCGGTGGGTTCGTAATTAGTGCGTTGGTGTCCCCTATGGATTGGTGTGCGATTATGTCCTGTTAGGGGTCTGACAGTCTTGTTATAGTAGGTTCTTTTCTGTGGCTGCCATCTATTTTGTTCTCTGTCTGAATATTTCTCTGCTTTATTAGTGTGTGGCGACTTCCTACTATTTTCCCATTTAGTATTCCTATCGTCTCTCTCTAATTGATGTTGAGTGGTATGTAGACGTTTGGAATGGGTATTTCTGTCACCTCTCTCTAATTGATGTTGGGTGATATGTGGACGTTGAAAATGGGTATTTTGGTATTGTTTTCTTTGGACATGGGTATTCTGGCGTGTGTTGTTCTTTTTATTGTCCCTTACATTGCCTGTCTCATAATCAATCGTATCTCTTAAATATTTTTTCTTTTTTATTTCTATAATATCTAACTCAATTTTATCTACCTTGGATTGGATTTCTTTTAAGATATTGTTGTAAATTTCTGGGCTTGTAGATTCTGCCAGACCGTTCCACCGTTGGAACGCAAGAGCCGAAACCGGAAATGACTGAACGAATGCGTTCCACCTGTGGAACGCGGAAGTGAAAAATGCCGCGATCGAGCATTAAAGCCGGAAAAAGGGCGCGAAATTGAAACCACATATAAAGAGAACTTACAGCAAGGACCCACAGCAACTGAGGAAGCCTCCATAGGAGGCGAAACGCGTTTTGCTAACAGAGACAATCTCTACAAGATTTCCCTTAAATCGTAAGGTCTTGTGTTTTTTATACCTATTGTGCACTTTTATTCAATAAAGCACTTTTTACTATTTCAACTCACCTGTGAAAGGACATCACCTTATTCATCACCTCTGGGCAGTAGAAAGAAGGGAGTGGGAACCTAAATCCCACAACGCTGGAAGATTGAGCCTTATTTTATAGGCTCCTGCCTTGTGAGTTTATTTCTATATACTTCCCTGACGTTTATAGGAGATTTTAGACAATATTGCACTATTGTGTGTTCTTTTTGCTTTATCTCCAGGTTGTTTTAAATTCGTTGTAAACAAGAAGATACTCCACCTTATATTGTATGTATATTCTGAAAGAGGAAATAGTTAGTTGGGAGAAGCCTTTTATAGATTCATTTTTTGTCTCTGGTGTTTTTATCTCTATGTTAATGTGCTGCTGTGGAGTTCTAGTAAAGAGAGAGACTTAAGCAAATATTCACCTCCTGTCATTAATACAATTAAAATTATAGTTACACTAAAGCTAGTATAATCTACAATTTTGTAGCTCGTCTCTGCACTTTTCCTAGTGCCTTTTCTTCTGCACTTTTTCTAGTGCCATAATATCTTTAGAACAAGTGCCCAAAATTGCACACCATATTCAAGGTGTGGTCTTACCAGCAATTTAAAAAGAGGCAAAATTATATTTTCATCCCGAGAATTTATGCCCCTATTTATACATGACAAAACCTTACTGGCCTTAACAACTGCAGATTGACATTGCATATTGCTGCCTAATTTGTTGTCTATAACAATTCCCAAATCCTTCTCATGTGTGGTTATCCCTAATTCACTACCATTTAGGCTGTAAGTTGTTTGTGCATTTTTGACCCCCGAAGTGCATAACTTTGCATTTCTCTGCATTAAATTGCATCTGTCCTTTTAGTGCCCAGTCCCCCAATCTATCCAAATCCCTCTGCAGCAAAGCAATATCCTGCTCACATTTTATTACTTTACAAAGTTTTGTGTCATCTGTAAACACTGAAACATGGCTTTCAATGATCATTTATAAATATGTTAAATAGAAGCGGCCCCAAAACAGAACCGTGAGGGACACCACTTACCACTTTTATCCAGCCTGAAAATTTACCATTAATGACAACTCGTTGTACTCTATCCTTAAGCCAATGTTCTACCCAAGAACAAAAATATTTAACTAGAAAAATTTGTATTAGTTTGAAGACTAACCAATTGTGAGGAACCGTATCAAATGCCTTGGCAAAATCCAAGTAGATCACATCCACTGTAACACCCTGATCTATACTTCTACTTACTTCTTCGTAGAATGCAATTAGGTTAGTTTTACATGACCTATGTTTCATAAAACCATGTTGATTATTGATAATAACAAAGTTCTTCCCAGTGAATTCCTGAATATTATCCCTTAATAGCCCTTCAAATATTTTCCCAGTCACAGACGTCAAGCTCACAGGTCTATAATTTCCAGGCAAGGATTTTGAACCCTTTTTAAATATAGGAACGATATCTGCCTTCCTCCAATCCTCCGGTACAATACCTGAAACAAAATAATGTTGAAAAATTAAATACAGAGGTTCACTTATTTCCCCACTTAGCTCCTTAAGTATTCGTGGGTAAATACCGTCAGGCCGTGAGCTTTATTTACATTAATTTTCTTTAACTACTGTAGCACCTTGTTTCGAGTCATCCAATCAAATGTTATCTGCAAGTTTTTTTGCAGCAATCATTTGCATATCTCTTGCCATATGATCCTCATTAATATATACTGGAGAAAAATAGTTATTTACAATTTATGCCTTTTCTTGGTCTTCATTACCTAACACCCCCATCTCTGTTTCCCAGTGATTCCTACACTTTCATTTTTTTGTTTTGTTAGAATTAATGTACTTGAAAAACGTTTTGGGGTTGGTTTTGCATTCTTTGGCTTTCAATTTCTCATTTTCTAGTTTAGCCACTTTAATTTACTTTGGGCAAGCATTATTGGCTTTCCTTATGTCTTATGTAGGATGCCTCTGATTTGTCAGATTTTAAATGCCCTTTTCTTATTTTTAATCTCTTGTTTTACTTCTCTACTAAACCACATTGGTTTCAATTTGTTTCTTTTATATTTGTTAGCCAATGGTACATACTGAGAAATAGTTTTTGAATAGTTTCCATTTATCCTCAGTGTTTTTTTCACTAAGGAGTTTATGCCAGCCAATATGTTGTAGAGCTGCCCTAATCTTGTTGAAATTGTTTTTTTTTAAAATGATACGTGTTAGTATACCCCACGTGCTTTAGCTTTTTTGAGTTTTTAAAAATTACCATATTGTGATCACTATTTCCCAAATGCTCCCCTACTTGAATGTTGGTCAAACGATCAACATTGTTTGTTATAACCAAATCCATACAAGCATCCTTTCTAGTTAGTACTTGTACCAGTTGTGACATGAAGGTGTCATTTAACACATTCAAAAACCTGATTCCCCTTGCTGAAGTACTAGTTACTCTATACCAATTTATGTCCGGGTAATTAAAATATCCAATAATTAACGTGTTACCCCGATTTGCAGCTTTACCAATTTGCTCTAACAGCTGTTCTTCCTCATTAATATTTACATTAGGTGGTTTATAACATATCCCAACCAATAATTGATTTCCCTTCATTTGCCCCAAGCAGATATCTACCCATAAAGCTTCCACATTTTCCTCGTCACACTCCACATGCCTAAGATTTGACTTTTTTTTGCCTTCTTTTGGATCAACAGCAAAAAACAAATGTGAGGAAGACTAAACTTGATGGACACCTGTCTCTTTTCCGCCTATGTAACTATGTAGCAACCTCTGTGGATAGATAATTCTACTTCTTTATTGTTCTTATTGTAAAGAACCCTTTCCTGTGCTGTAAGTGAAAACACCTTTCTTGTAGTCCCAATGGGTGACTTCTTGTCTGTTGTATATTCCTACTTCAGTTTATCCCATAGCATTTTAGTGACCATGTATATATTTGTATAGTGCTAACAAATACAGTTTTTCTAGTCTTTCTTCATAACTAAAGTTTTCCAATTTTAAAGCTTACCTCTGCATTTTTTCGAGTTCTGCAATATCCTTTGTTAATACTAGTGCCCCAAATATAATCACACATGTTCAAGGTGGTGTCTTGTCATTGATTTATAATTATTTTTTGATCACATGAACCTTTTTATACATGAAAGCATCTTACTAGGTTTTACAATGCATAATGTTGCCTAATTTGCCCATAATTCCCAAGTCATTTTGCATTAATTAAATTCATAACCAAGTTAGTACCATTCCCCCAATTTATCCAAATCCCTCTGTAGAGAATTTAAATTGTGTTCAGACTTTATTACCTTACCTAGTTTTGTGTCATCTGCAAACACTGACAAATGAAATGCAATGCCCACTCAAGATAATTTATAAACAGATTAAAGAGAAGCGGACCAAGCACAGAAACCTGAGGCAGTCCACTTTTGTCCAATTTGTAAATTATCTATTTACAACTACTCTTTGCACTCTATATTTAAGCCAGTGTTCTATCCAAGAGACCACTGCATATTTGTTGTCATTATGAGAGACTGGGGTAGGAATTTAAGTCCTAATATCAATTATACTAGTTATGACTATTACAACTAGGTAACACAACTTACTATATGTTACATATTTATGAAAAGTAGATTTTACATGACAGTAGACATGTGCAATTTGTTTCATTCCGAATGTACATTCGTATGAATTTCATGCCATTCGGATGCTTGGGAATGTCCGAAGTGCCAAGGTTCTGAAGCGCGGAAGTTCTGGAGTGATGTAGTTCGGAAGCACCGAAGCTCTGAAGAGTCGAAGTGGCGAAGTGATTCGAATTTCTGAAAAGTGGCAAAATGAGAGAGGGAGGGAAAATTACATGAATGATGACAGGAACAGGACCAATAAGCTAATTCTTTTTGTGCAATGTAATGCTTGCTTGCCCAATCCAATTTCCCTATTCCCTGTCCAATGAAATTAGCAAATGTTTGTGATTGATGTTAGAGGACAGCCAATTTATGGTGATTTTGTCACTGACACTTGGCCAATGAAGGCACACAGTCATTGAGGTGGGATAGTATATAAATAAGGCTGCTAGGGTGTTGGCTTACATTCATTTGACCAGGCTACTTGTGATAGCACAAGAAACTGAGAGAGACAAATGACATTACATTTATTGTACTTTACTTGTTGCAAACTTGGGGAGCCACATTGCTTTTAAGTGTGTGTTCCGGAGAGAGAGAGTTTTGCCTTTTTTTCTTCTATGTTTTGTATATTTTTTAAGGGGGGGGGGGGGTGATAGACTGTGTGGTTGTGTAAGCCAGGTAGACTGATTGCCAGGGTGTCTCTCTGCTGCACAGTGACTTTGTGTTTATTAGTTTTATGTGTTTTTTTTTGTTTTTTTTCTGCTTCCTGATTGGCTGCACTAGCTGTGCAGTAAAATATAATTTTGTAAATTGTATAAATACTAAACTTACACTACTAATTATTAACTAAACTCGGACCACTTATTTAAGATTAAGTGGTCTGGGTGCTGCTGTGGTTCACTATGCAATGTAAAACATTGCTGTTTAAGAAAAACACAAATGTTTATTTTTCAAAAGGAATGACATTTTCAACTGCCCAATGCCTGAAACGAATGACATGCCGAATTCCCGAAATGAATGCTGAATGTCCGAGCCGAATGCCGTTGGTCCGAATTGCCGAAGCAGACACATTTTTTTACTTACCCAAATTTCCGAACCAAATTTTTTGCTCATGTACATCCGTACATGACAGTTCCCTTTAATCTTCTTTTTGCTTGATTATAATGAACATGCAGTATTTCACATTATAAGCTTCTAGTGCATCATAATCTTCTTGAAAATTACTACATCTACTACACATTTCAACGCAACATCACTGGGCTGCATGGGAGTTTTCAAATTACTATATAATATATAATATAATTATTTGAATTGCTATTTGTATTTCCCGAATGTGCATTAGATAATTAGTTGTTAAGAGCCAAGCACACTTGTTTAATATGTAGAGTGATAAACATTAAGATATTTGGTAGTCAAACACAATCTTAATAAAGGTGTAATTGCAATGGTGTAATTATATATCAAACTAGCTTTTCAATTTGTCATGGACCTCAGATATAGAGGGTATAAGAGTAAGAAACTATTCAGACAATATTATTATGCTTCTAGTAAGAAATCTATATGTGAAAAGTGATAAAAAAAACCATCTAATATGCAAGGTGGAACTCATGCTCCCATAGGTTAATGTAGTGGTTCTGGTGCATGTCCCTGCAGTCTTTCTCTGACATTTTCCATTGCTAGCTATTAACACCTTTAGACCACTAGAAGCGCTTCCTAGTCCAGTGCTACACAGTGTGCAGCACCGGTATTCTGCATCTCCATACACTGCATGTAGACACTGAATGCTCCCTATAGGAATTAAATTATTTATGAGGAGATGCTGATTGGCACAGTGCAGCATTTTGCCATGCATGCACGATAGCCTCTCAATGCTTTCCTATGTGAAACCATTGGATTGGATGAGATAATCAAGATTGATGGAATTGGGGCCAGCCATGATGAGATCAGTGCAACGATGGAGAATATGTAAGTAAAATATCCTTTTCACAACACAGAGAAGAGGCCCAGGGACCTAAATAGCGACTCCAGCACTATAGTGTCAGGAATACATGTTTTATTCTTGACACTACATTGCTTCTATACATCATTGTCATCAACTCTCCAGTGTAACAGTCCAGAAAGAGAGAAGAAGACCTCTTGAAGCATGCAATTCTTTTGGTTTGTAGGTTTATACAGATGGCATGACATATGAAAGAGGAGTAGCAGCAAGGGTTGACTCTGCTATTTTAATACATAATAGGGATACGTGAAGAAAAAACATCTTGCACTCACAATGAATCGTTTCTCATGATTTCCTGCTATTCTTCAATGCACATCAGGTCCTGGTGTAAAGTTGTGGGCTCCGCATTCTCTAAAAACAACATTGAAATTTCCAGGCTGAAGATTTATTTCTAAGACTCCAATAATTATTTATAATGGAGTTCCAAATGTACAAATATTTATGAAATAAACCATCTTTAAGAATAGCTTCATCATATTTTGCAAAGATTTTCATGGATGTGGCACATTCCTAACCTATAAAGAAACAAAGTGTAATTAGCATATAAAAGTAGGACTTATGGATAAGTCTCAGGTCTCCATTCATGAGACATCTGAAATTCCAAACTCTGAGATGACATTTGGATGAACCATGGATAAGCTGTTTTGTGGTTGATGGAGTAAAAAATAAATTGATTTTATTTATAGATCAAGTGAAACATGACCAAAAGAGGAAAAAAAAAGAGCAGCTGTAAAATAAATTAAACTTTTATATATTTTTATATTATACATTTAGTAAATATATTTTATATAATTATATATTGTTTTACTCTTATACCTCCTCTTTTTCCATCTATTGGTTAGCTTTTCTCACTTGATCTGTGAACCATGTGGCATGAAAAAGAGACCATCAGTTTACTGAAAAAATATATATCGATCCATTTTTGTTTCCATTTAGATCAGCAAATCATTTTCCCAAATCATTTGCATGGATAAAATTCATCAAAACCAAAATGCCTTATGAACAAATTTCAGACCACCCAAATGAAAATTTTTGGATGAATTACTGGTGTATATTTTGGGCATCCTTCTAGATGTGGCTGGGACATAAAATACAGTGGTTATGAAGGAATCGCTGCAGAGATGCCTTATAAGCATGATATTCCTGATATTGACATACTGAACTTTATCTGTGAGTCCTAGTAATAAGTCTCATATTTTGAGAGAGTTTTTTTATTTGTGGATTCATTTGTTTGAATGTAAAGGTGTCATTTAAAAAGGGTCACTCCAGAGCCCAAAACCACTTTAGCTTGCTGAAAAGCGTTGTGTATAAAGAGTGTGTCTATTTTTATCATTTTGAAAATAAGTGCAGATTTCAATTGAAATTTACACTTTTATAAAGTAATCTGTTTACATCCCCCTGGCTTTCAAGCAGACAATCGGTCTTGTTACTTCCTGGTTTGGTTAGATTAGTAGAGATCATTGGAAACTCAATTGGCAGCAATTGCCCAGAGCACCTGCCTTGCAAAGACTTGTCATTGAGCTGCATTTGGAATGTCTGTGATTGGACAGCCAAATAAAGATTGTGTGAGATTAGAAGGGGGGAGCTTGCAAAGGCAGCAGTCAAGAGAAATGCAAGTTTTGCAAGCTGTTTTTAGATTTATCCCCAATTAAAAAAGCATAATTAATGCATGCATGTTTTTATTTGGGTTATATCTAGTAAACAGTGATTTTTATTTATTTTGTATTTGGACAATGGAGTGTCCCTTTAAGCTATATGTTTCTCATTTTATTTCTTAAGGACCATCGGGAACATAAGAAGCTATATGGTGAATATCTGTGGAGGATTGAATAGTATTCATTTGTAGTTTGCTAGATTTGTATTATAACTTAAAGGGATACTGCAGAACTCTAAAGCACTTCAGCTTACTAAAGTGCTTAATATGTGCAGAGCAGATAACTTACAAAAATTGCAGATTTAAATAGAAATTGTTACTTTTGTAAATTAATCATGTTACACCCCACTGGCTGTCAATCAGACAACCAATCCTGTTATTTCATGGTTGCTTAGCTCAGTAGATCTGAAGAGGCAGGCAATTTCTCAAGAGTTTCTTGGAGAAACTAAATAACCTACATTTCTTTGAATATGCATAGGGATTTGGAAAGAGCACAGGTAACTTTTTTTAAAGTTTTTTACTGTATGTATTAGGGCTGATGTGTTTGAGGAGTTTGAGAGCAGGACTTGTTTTTTTTAAGTTCTCAAGAGCACCTGCCTTGCAAAAATTTATCTTTGAGTTGCTCTTAGAAGTTTGTGATTGGACAGCCACAGAAAGTCTGGACTTGAAAAGTGCTTACAAAGTCTGCAGACAAGAGATCTAAAACGTTATTTGTCTTGAAAATGTTTTAGAACAAGACGCGTAGATTTAATGTCCACTTGCTGGCATTTTTTGCCTTTTATCACAGTCCTGCTTTTCTACACATGGTGTTGTGAGCTTATTTTATTACCTTATACTCTATGGTGTAATACTAAATGAAAACAGATTTTATGGAAAGCTTATGGTCGTCCACCCAGGGCCGGCGCGTCCATAAGGCAACACAAGCGTCTGCCTTAGGGCGCATCGGCCCGGGGGGCATTAGAATGGATTGACCGGCAGGAGGTGGGCGCACAGCGCTCCCTCCTGCCTGGCATTCTGTGTAGCATGGCCAAGCAGTGCCCGCCGCGGTAAAGGATGTTTCCTGTACCCGGCCGGACTGAAAGGAAGTGCTCACTGAGAGAGCACTTCCTGTCAGTCTAGCCGGGTACAGGAAACAAAAGTTACTGTACTGTGGTCCAAGCCGCCCGACCACGCTAAAAGGTAGGAGACAAAGGGGTAAGTGAGAGGGGCACTGAGGGGGAGAGAAAGGGGCACTGGGGGGGAGAAGGAGCACTAAGGGAGGGGGGAGAAGGAGCAATATGTAATATGTAGGGGGGGAGAAGGAGCACTATTGAGGGGGGAGATGACTATATGGTGGGGGGAAGAAGGAACACTATATGGAGGAGGGAGAACACTATATGGGAGGAGGGAGAACACTATATGGGGGGGGGGGAGAACACTATATGGTAGGGGGAGAAGGAACACTATATGGGAGGGAGGGAGAAGGAACACTAATGGTGGGGTGGAGAAGGAGCACTATGTGAGGGGGGAAGTAACACTATATGGGAGGAGGAGAACACTATATGGTAGGGGAGGAGAAGGAACACTATATGGAAGGGGGAGAAGGAACACTACGGTGGGGTGGAGAAGGAACACTATAGGAGGGGGAGAAGGAACACTATGGGAGGGGGGAAAGAATGCTATGAGACAGAGGAGGGGGGAAAGAATGCTATGGGAGAGGGGGTAAGAATGCTATGGTACAGGGGAGGGGGGTAAGAATGCTATGGGATAGGTGAGGAGGGGGAAATAACACTATGGGACAGGGGAGGAGGGGGAAGAATGCTATGGGGCAGGGGTCAGTGGGAAAGAACGCTATGGGACAGGGGAGGAGGGGGAAAGAACGCTATGGTACAGGGGAAAAGGGGGAAAGATCACTATAGGAGAGGGAAGAAGGAGGGGGAAAGATTGCTATGGGACAGTGGAGGAGGGGGAAATAATGGGGTTCCTGAGTGAATAGAAAGACACACAGAGGGACATGAAAAAAGACACACAGATGGGCCTGGGAGTGAGAAAGTCCACAGAGGGGCTGGGGATGAAAGCCCCACACAGAAGGGCCTGTGAGTGGAAATAAAAAGGGGCTGGGGTAAAAAAGACACACAGGGGTTGAAGAAGAGGAAAAAGAGACACGGAGGGGCTGGGGGTGAAAGAAAAATACACAAAGGAGCTGATAAGAGTAAAAGAAAAAAAGGGACTGGGAGAGAAGGAGACACACAAAGGCTGGGGGAGAGTAACACAAAAGGGGACAGGGGAGAGATACACAAGGGAGGTGTAAGACACACAGTGGGGAAATAAGGGGATAAGACACTAAAGGGGATAAGACAGTAAAAAAAGGGCTTAAGAAACAAAATGCAGGTTAAGAGGCACACAGGTGAAGATGCTTTTGGGGGGAGTGCTCCAAAATCATCTTCACCTCTGTATCCAAAAATCCTTGCACCGGCCCTGCGTCCACCATTCTTCTATACATATATTTTGGGAGTGACTTTTCTACCGGATGCCAAAGCTGTGAGTACTCTATGTATATACTGCTTGCATACTGGATTTTGTGAACATTTATTTTGATCATCTAAAGTAGAATTGCACCAACAATGTGTATATTTTGCTTTGTGTATATTTTAAACTTACACTCATTTATTCAATTTTTATTTTGGTAATTTGTTTTTAACCTGATGCTATTGTGTGCCTGAATTGGATTATGTTACACAGCACTGACATTGCATATATTGTATTAACATTGTCCTGCATTTTATGGCAAATGCTTTATTTATGTTTTAGTTGCTGTCTTAAATTTATAGTGATTTATTTTTTTACACAATTTTAACTATAGGAATTGTGCTTTAAAGTATATGTTGCAGTTTTAATATTTGTGAGGCATCTATTTTCATAAATTATTACATATTAGTAGTACCAGTTTTGATGGGTAAAAGTGATACAATGTCATCAAAGACTAAGGTAAGAGGTGAGGTAAGTGGGTGATTTTTAAAGATGGATTTAATAAAGGTCAGACATTAGTGATTCAAAATGGCACATCCCAATTATAGTATCATGAGTTATATAAAAGGCAATTAATTAACCACTTACATGTACCTAGTCTGCCAAAGTAAGCTTTTGGTTTTAGAGCATTATGCCTTGGGGGACATTATTCTTTTAGGAATGATTGGTAATCAACATTCTTATTTATTCGACTAGAGGATAGAGTGTACAATTCATAAATATTCATGTTGATGCATTCTGAGATTTGTGTTTCCTTCTTAATAATGAGTTATGCATCTTAGTAGCATGACGCTACTTGGTGGTTTTTCTAGTGCTTTCTAATATTTCATTTGTCAAAACAATATCATTGCTAGTTTGAGATAAATCAGAACCAGACATTGAGCCATTCTGCTATCTGTGTGCAACATACCTTAAGGTCACTTTGAGAATAGTAAGTGTCTATGTTCATTGCTTAGGGTTTGGTGCAAAGAGGATTTAATTGATTAAAACAGCAGGTATACGATTCTCATTCTTCAAAAGATACAAATTAAGAATTTATATTTCATTATTTTTCTTCCATTTTGTTTGACATGCACATGATGGGGCATCAAACATGATGCATGCCATGCAAGTATCTCCCGTCACGGCTTCTCGTTGGGTAAACACTGTGCAGTGCCCCTTTGATAAACTATGAATGGATCAGCCAATAGGCTAATAGCTTTAAACTTGTGGTTTGACAACTGACTTGAAAAATTAACACAAACAAAATTACAGAATTGTGAAAAATCTCAGATGAATTGGATTTATTTAAAGTTTTTGCTTTAAATGTAGGTGTTGGCTTTCAGATCATAGTGTTGGTATTTAACCCCTTCAATATCAGAATCGAATATAAACATATTTTCATGTATTTTAAAGTATGAATTCTATACATGAAGCCTCACTCACCCTCATTTATATTCTAGTTATGATTACCAGCCTGTAGAGGAATGTATTTCTCTGCCAGAAGCCACTAGTAAATGGAATAATAAATATAAAGATGCTAAAAATGTCAGCTCACTCACCCCCTGCTTTCAGTAGCACAGGAAGTTTCACTGGATGATACCATTCTTACAGTCAAAGTGAGGGGGTAGGGGATGTGAATGGACACAACCATTTCATTACATTACATTAGTATTCCAGAGGTTGATAAAGAGTGCTATAACAATTGTAAATACCCTAATTTTAGAAATATATGTTTTATCTGTATTTACTCTATGTGAGTATTTTACTGAAACACAGACATTATTTTTACTTTTTGTTGCAATTTTTATGAATCTGTACTGGTAGCAATGCCTTCATGGAAAAATACATATAGGAAAGGATTTTGAATATTTTATTTACATATATTTTTTTATTTTTTTGTTTGTTGTGCGGGTAGGTACATATCATTGTCAAACGCCACAACAGTGTCAATATAGGTTCATACAGGCTTGACATTGGCATGAGTGTTTGCACATTGTTAAATATTAACAAGCGTAATAGAAACAGGCTTAATATAACTGACGGGTTACTGCTATGTAGTTTAGTATGCATATGAAGGGAAGTTACATTGCTATAAATTAATGCAGTATAGGACAAGCTAGAACATACATATCTGTGTGTGAGACAAGGTAGGAGATACACAAACAAGAAGCATCAGACATGAAGATTACTAAATAAAATGGTTGAGTAAATAAACAAGCGACCACTGGAGCTGGGCAAACCCTGCAGTATTACTAGTATCTGTGTGAGGTCAGGCGGAGAGAAATGGTTAGAGAAAACAAAATGACTGCTGTGTATTTCAGAGCACATTAGGTCTTAGGTGGCAAGAGATATACTTGAAGCTGCTGTCTCTTATAAAGTCCCTGTTCTGTGGGGCTGTGAGTGTGCCTGTGCTTGCATGAAGTACTCAGTCCCCTTAGACACTAATCCGGTAACACGGCAGTTTGACATAAGAGTAGTGGGGACCCTTGGGTCCATTTGGGTGTCACAGGTACTCATCTGTGTGCAGTAGATCCTCTTGTCAGGCTTGGTGTCCAGACGAGTTCAACGCTTGGCCTGCATGTAGATGGTTGAGTAAGTCCGCTTGGCAAGATCCAGGCTTCGGCATGGGTTCATTGCTCCCTTCCAGCACCCGCCCCCACCAGGGAGCATCTGTTGCGGGCAGAGGGTCCAGTGATTTACACATTCCCTCTCTCTCCCAGGCAGGAATGGTCGATGGATTTGTCGATTACCTTGCTTTGGGGCCTTCTGTCGGGATGGGTGGCATGACTACAGCTCATAGGGGCTCCGTGGTGCAGGAGCAGGTGGTGAAGTGCCGCGAGCCACTGCCATCTTGCGAGGTAGGCATCGGGTGTTCCGTGTGCCTCAGTCTCCTCACATCTCAAGCTCTCCTCAGTGGGGACCGGGTGACCCCCCTGATCCAAAGAGAGGGAGACTGGACCAGCGAGCGACTCAGGCAGTCGGCATGTGGAAGCTGGGAAGGGAGGCCTGGCAGTGGCCATCCACCTCGCTCCAGTCCCGAGTAGGCCGCCCCCCTTGAAGCTTTGTGCTTCCCCCTGGTGGTCCAAAACTCATGATCTCGGGGTCTGCTACCTCTCCCACTGCCGTGGGTATGTTGTTGACTTGTTTTACGTGCAAAGTCTGCTTTTTGTAGCTTTAGAGGCTTGATTCCCCCGGAACCTGCATGTGACCGGTTAGCATGGCGGTCCGGCCCCGCCCCTTTTATTTACATACTTTTGACACATGTACTATATCCAGGGGCATATTAGCCGCAAGGCAAACAAGGCATTTGCCTTGGGCGGCATTTTCCAGGGGGCGGCAAAAAAAGCCGCCCCCAAATGCACAAGGCAAATGTCTTGTTAGCCTCGCGGCTAACAGACCTGCTGGTCTGCTGGGCTGCTGGGCGGTCGGGCGGCGCTGGTGGGCGGCTGGCGAGGGAGCACTTCCTCTGAGCTGTCTGCTCAGCTCCCTCGCGTGCCGCAGAGTGAGGCTGGGAACCGGAATATGACGTCATATTCCGGCTCCGCCTCCCAGCCTCACTGTGCGGCGCGCGAGGGAGCTGAGCAGACAGCTCAGAGGAAGTGCTCCCTCGCCAACCGCCCACCCACCAGTGCCGCTCGCCCGCCCGCCCGCCAGTGCCGCTCGCCCAGCAGCCACTGGACCACCAGGGAGGAAGAGACCCCCCTCCAGCATTCCCAAAGGTAAGGAGGCTGGGGGGGTGTTTAAATACATTTTAAAAAATGTGGGTTTGTGTGTGTCTGTTAGTGTGTATGTCTGTTAGTGTGTGTGTCTGTTAGTGTGTGTGTGTGTGTGTGTCTGTCTGTTAGTGTGTGTCTGTTAGTGTGTGTCTGTGTCTGTTAGTGTGTGTCTGTTAGTGTGTGTGTGTGAGTGTGTGTGTCTGTTAGTGTGTGTGTCTATTAGTGTGTGTCTGTGTCTGTTAGTGTGTGTCTGTTAGTGTGTGTCTGTTAGTGTGTGTCTGTGTCTGTTAGTGTGTGTCTGTTAGTGTGTGTGTCTGTGTCTGCTAGTGTCTGTGTCTGTTAGTGTCTGTGTCTGTTAGTGTGTGTGTCTGTTAGTGTGTGTGTCTGTTAGTATGTGTGTCTGTTAGTGTGTGTGTCTGTTAGTGTGTGTGTCTGTTAGTGTGTGTCTGTTAGTGTGTGTCTGTTAGTGTGTGTGTCTGTTAGTGTGTTTCTGTTAATGTCTTTCTGTTAGTGCGTGTGTGTCTGTTAGTGTGTTTCTGTTAGTGTGTGTGTGTGTCTGTTAGTGAGTGTGTGTGTCTGTTAGTGTGTGTCTGTTAGTGTGTGTGTATGTGTGTTTGTTAGTGAGTGTGTGTGTGTCTGTTAGTGTGTGTGTCTGACTGTGTGTGTC
This sequence comes from Pelobates fuscus, assembly GCF_036172605.1. NCBI lineage: Eukaryota > Metazoa > Chordata > Amphibia > Anura > Pelobatidae > Pelobates > Pelobates fuscus. The sequence goes on along the minus strand of NC_086317.1, from coordinate 112,747,348 downwards.
TGTTAGTGTGCGTTTGCCTGTGAGTGTGTGTGTTTGTTAGTGAATGTGTGTGTCTGCTAGTTTGTGTCTGCTAGTGAGTGAGTGTGTGTCTGTTAGTGTGTGTCTGTTAGTGAGTGTGTTTGTCTGTTACTGAGTGTGAGTGTGTCTGTTAGTGTGTGTGTGTGTTTCTGTTAGCGAGTGTGTGTTTCTGTTAGCTAGTGTATGCGTATCTGTCAGTGAATATGTGTGTGTGTATTTAGAATGCGGGGCGGGGGGAAATGTTGGGTGGGGGTGGCGTGGGGGGAGGGTGCGCGCCTGAGTTTTGTCCTGCCTAGGGCAACACAAAACCAGGATACACCACTGACTATATCTGAAGAATTTTTGCTATTACTCTAAAATGTTGCAAGATAAGGGACACTGTATGCTGTTGAAAGCATTTCACTTCTCAAATATTTTTATGAAGGATGAACAAATAAGTAAAATATAAAAATGGTGTAAATTTACACATTTAAAATTTGTAAGTTTACCCACAGAGCAATCTATGCACAGTTGCTGTGTTATATGTTATATGCTAGCAATGCATATCTTGTTTCAAATAAATGTTATGCTCAGTAGTGAAGGGGTCAGTGAATAGCCACAATTAGAGGAGTGGATTGTAGTTATGTAAGAGTAACATTGGCTAGTAGCTTACATACATTTTTCTGTAAAAGTCAAGATTTCAAAAGAAATCCTAACCCCCATCCAAAAAAAACAAACAAAAACAAAACAAAAGCAAAAACAAAAAAGGGTTAAGAGAGAGCAAGGATTAAGAGAAGAGTACAATGTTAAAATAATACAATGTAAATAGTAATTAAGAAATTATGCATTTTTAGTCTTTATTAATTAAATTGCTTAAATAATAGTTTAATATTCTTTATTCGATAACTATTCAAAATTAAGGTTATGATCTAAAATCAGTAATGGCAAGGAAGCACATTTGAATGCTATTTAAATAGATTTACTTATTTTCTGATTAAATTAATATTTTGGACTTAATTTTAGCATTTATATTTTTTGGCCACATGTTTTGTACTGGGCTTCTTTACAAATATTTAATGATCATGTGGCATGTACACAAACGTGTACATAACATGTGGTATTTAATTCTGACTTATTGGTACTCTACAGGGATTTTATAGACCACATGGCTTTTACATAGAAAATAATTTGCTTGCTGTGATGATACACTGTTCCGCGGAAATTATGTCTAATGTTTTTCTTGTGCTTTTCTACAGTCTACAATAAAGCCCAACAAAAAAAATGCTAAATGAAAAATAGCATAAATATTTGAATACTTTTGTATTGTTTTAGCATTTTCTGCGTGAGTATATATAAATATTTACTAAAGATAACATAAAGGAAAAATTGGTTTGTACATTGAGCAGTTGTGTCAGTGTCGATTGTTTATTCACCAAATCCTTATAGGTTAGTAAAGAGCCATCCTGTTTATGTGATATCTCTAATTACCTAATCTCCTTAGTTAGTGTTTCTATTTGGGCCTCCCGTATCTTTTTCCATTTGCATGATAGGGATATAAAAAAAACACAAATTACACATTAATGTGCTTCCAATGTAAAGGGAGGAGTTACTGATTGGGTACTATTTTTCCACAAAGTAGTTTTCGAGAGCAAGTTTCATCTGGGATATTTATGTCAGCGTCATTCAATGGCAGGTCATTTAATTTCCATTGGAAGGATTTGTTCAGAACAGATAGTATTTGAATGGCAAGAGACAGGGGCGCATGGTTCAACCATGTGATTGGGCCATAGGAGCACAATTGGACAAGATGGAGAAACCTATGTGAGAGGAGGAATAAATCTATCCTGGAATAGGTGCCAGTGACAGAAGAGTAGTGGTAGTCTCTCATATTTGGGTGAGTAACGTGCCAACAGTCAAAAAGTTGGTATTGGTCCAGTATATGATCTATCCTTTGGCGTGTGGATATCTGTTATGTGTACCTGAGGTGGTATCAAGTGTAGAATCTAGGGAGATATTTAGGTCACCCCCCAAAATTAAGATGACTTCTGCGAAATGATCGATAAAATGTATGCATTGTCTTAAGCATTTACATTGCTATCTATTAGGTAAGTACATATTTACAAAGGTCACCATATTATGGCCTATGAGTCACTTAACCCTCACCAATCTACCATTGTCGAAACTTTCATGTTTTACATATGTGAACGAGACATGTGCAGAGATTAAAATGGCCACTCCCCGTGCTTTGGCCTCCTTGAAGTTACTGAAATATGCGGTGGGGAATTTACTATTAGAGAGCTTGGGAGCTGATATTTTTCGGAAATGGGTTTCTTGTAAAAAGGAAACATCTGCCTTGAGTTTATGGACTTCTGTAAGGGCTAGGGAGTGTTTTTCAGGAGAATTTAAGCCTCTGACATTCAGAGAGACCAGTCGAAGAGTAGCCATTGTAGATTCAACAGGAAGTGCGTCTTACCCCTCTCAGGTCCCCAGACAGTAGCTAATAACCAAAAATATGATAAATATGATATGATATGTACAGAAAAACATAAATAAAACAGTGTTGAGTAGTTCAGTAAATATGACATATGTACATTCCCCGTACATGAAAATCATCGGTGTCTGTACCTGTTTAAGGTTGGGTGGAAAACAGGGATCCTTCGTATCACTGCTAGGTTGTGCATGTCGGGTGAGGTACAACTCCTAAACAATACTTAGCATTAACTAAGAGTGCTTATGTGGAAACAAAATAGATTGTTTGTAATTTGGAGGGGATAGGAGAGAACCTGTATTTGGAGCTTGGGGGTATGGAATATATCATTGGGGTTAGGTGATCACAACCTATGTATCAGGTTTAGATACGTAGTGGGCTATTTAGGACGGAGGAGAGTCCAGTGTGATTGGGTTTAGGACCAGTGATGGACTCGTGAGAACTGGGCACAGTGATTGGTTTTCAGATCAGGTTGAATGAGGATTGGTGTTGTCAACCTTGGTGGGCCAAATAATGAGGCTGATATTAATGTAATATTAACATAACGTATATATTCAGTATGGGGTGCTGTAACATCCACAACCTGGGCAATTATTGGAGGGTAGAAGGGGGGGGGATTTATTTCAAATTTTGTGGTGAGAAAAAAATCTTTTTTTACAAACATGTTTAATGTTGCTGGGTATTTCGGACATTTGATAAGTGCCATTGTCATAAATTCCCCCTAAGTATGCTCAGTTATCTCTTCTGAGTAAAACAATATGCCCAATGTATGACCTAGACACTATTTTGTGAAGTTACATTCCTGTAAAAGAGACCTGTCAATTTTAGATTTTTAAGTGTGAATTTTCATAGATGATTTTTGATGGTCCGTATTCTATTTTGAAATATTTTAACAGGCTGCATATTCCAACTACCCCAAAAAGGTATACAATTTCTTAAAGAAGACACCCAAGGGTATTTCAAAAGGCATATTTTGAACCTTATTGTGGGATCATTTTTCCGCTAGCTTGTATCAAGTGTAGTGCTAATAAGCATTTTTCTGCCTTTTTGACACACAGTGAGTTTGCACTGTGTATTTTGCAAACCGTATGTATGCTACAGCTTTATAATACTTCATATATTGCTCAGCTATGTTGTCTGAGTACAGCAGAACCCACGTATGTACCTTTGCCAGGTATATGTGGACGATGAAGGGGCATATTTGAGACACAGCTATTTAAGTTTTTTCAAACTTTGAATTTTTATGCTGTGTCCATATTCCACTTTGGAGTTTTTTTAGTAGGTTGATTATTCCAAATACCCCACAAAGGCATACAATTTCTTAAAGAAGACACCCAAAGGTATTTCAAAAGGCATATTTTGAACCTTAGCGTGAAATCATTTTTCCGCTAGCTTGTACCAAGTGTAGTGGTAATAAGCATTTTTGTATGCCTTTTTGACACACACAATGAGTTTGCAATATCTATTTTGCAAACCTTATGCATGCTACAGCAGTATAATACTTCATATGTTGCTCAGTTATGTCCTCTGAGTACAGCAATTCCCCCGTATGTTCCTTTACCAGGTATATGACAATGTTGAAGGGGCACATTTGAGACACAGTCTTTAACTTTGAATTTTTATGCCGGATCCATGCCACACTTTGGAATTTTTTTAGTAGGTTGTGTTTTCCAATTACTTCACAAAGGCCATTTCCTAAAGAAGACTCCCCAGGGTGTTTTAAAAGGCATATTTTGAACATTAGCATGGGATCATTTTTGCATTAGCCTGTACCAAGTATAGAGGTAATAAGCATTTTTTACCTTTTTTATTTTACCTTTTTTAAACTTTTTAAAACTTTGTTTAAACTTTTAAAAACTGTTTTTTACTATTAGCCCCTAACTATCCTAACAGTAAATCCTACAACTTCCCCACTAACTTCTATCCACCCTAGCTAAATAAATAAATATTTTGCAATGTGGCAATCTGGGGTTGATTTTAGTATTGGACGATAATTTTCCGTCCTGCATCCTTAAGGGGAGGACTGCAATGACGGAAAATTTCTGTCCAGCATCCGTAAGGGGTTAAGATATCCTAGCAATTATAATTAATATTTTATCTAACATTTATTAACATTATCTAGAGTCTGCCCTAAATGCACTCAATGAATTGAGATGTTTGCAGTAAAAGCAGGAGGCAAAGGAGAAGGAGAGCTTTTAACCGCTGTGTAATCTGATAACAAACTGCCTAGTTAAATGCAAGATGATATAAGTAGAGTGATTATTTAGATCTTGAATAAAGATTCAAACTAGAGAGCAACTAGAAAAAAAATAGGTGAAGATATAAGATCTTGATGTAATCTGACGAAGCTTGGGTGATCAAGCTCAATCACGAGAATGGAGGTCTGACCTTTCATGTCTATGGAACATGAACTGTTGCTTCATTTTATATTCACACTCCAAGCACCTTGGTGCTCTCTCTCTCTGTATATATTGGGGCTGACATGTACTATAGTCATTGCTGTTGCCTCGGAGTAGTGAGAGTTTAAGTTCACGGTTTAATTTTGTATGTTTGTATTTGCTTTTGTATTACACAGCCATGTTACAGTGCAGCTGCCCTATGTGTTCCCCAGGGGAGGGCTGGCAGCCTTAGGCCTGGGGGGCAAAACCAGTCAAGTGGCCCATTGCGCCACCAAATCAGTTCACCATCCATGCCCACCTTTTTCTGGTTTTATAACGGATATTGATGTTATGCTAATCAGTAGCTCTTTGCCATACCCGCTCCTTCACGGCTCTGACTTTCAATGTTGTCAGAGCACAGGCTGAGAATCTCTGAGCCTGTGCTCTGACTCACTAACTGAGCGCCGGAACCACGAGGGAGAGGATATGATCTGACTGCACCTACTGCTGGTGCGCACCAGTGGACCACCAGCGAATCGTTTAAATTAAATATGCTGTGTACCCAACTTGTGAGCTGTGTTGGCCGCCGGACGCCTCTGTTGTCATGGCACCCTGCGTGACCGCACAGCTTGCCCACCCCAACGGCTGGCCCTGCTGACACACACTGATGTTACTACTTAGACATCCCTCAATATTAATACAGAGATGAGAGTAAACACCAATAAACTGTTGAAACAGAGCTGATCCCCCCAAATTTATAAAGGTTTGCTTAGAGGATTTATTCAAGATTAAATCATGCCTCCTCCTCTCTCCCCCATGCGCTGCTCTGTAGGCTGGGAGGAAGTGAAGAGTAATCACAGTCTCCCAGCACAACGCCACCTGTGGCTGCATGGGGAACAGCTGTTTAATGTAATGCTTGCAGGACGGCCAGCTGCCGCAGAAACTCTTTGTTTCCGTCTCTGCAAAGGGCTCCAGGCACTGCTTGTTGTGAGTGTGAGCCACTGTAAATTAGGGGCAGAGGGCACTTGCACTGCGGTCAAGACGGGTCTGGGCAGGAGGAGAGTGCAGTGCAATCAGTGCACTCCCCTCCTGTGGGTCACCAGTAGACTGGTGCACCTGCCCAGGATCAGAGCCGGTGCAAGGATTTTTGCTGCCCTAGACAAAATATAAATTTGCCGCCCCCCCATGTGACATCACAATGCCCCACCCATATGATCTGCCATATGAACTAACGCCAGTGCTGCACACAGTGTGTGTTTACATTAAAAAGCCTGCAGGGACCAGCTATAGACACCAGAACCACTTAATTAAGCTATAGTGTCCCTTTAATGTGAGGTAAATTATAGATTAGTGTCACTAATAATATACTTGATTGCCTACTTACAATTAGATGAGGATGATGATGGGCTGCAGTTTGGCTCCACTGGTCTGGTGTAGAACAGGACCCCTGGAGGCTGTTTGCAACTGTGGTCACAAAATTCAACGTTTTGGGAGAATTGGAAGCAGCTCCATTTTTTGGGGGCCTCTTACACAGCTCAAGGTCTGGGCCCCAGTGCCTGACGGTGAGTATGCCCATAAGGCCCACTCATAAGTCCACTTATATGTTCCACCCACCCATGAGCTCGCTCACAGGGAGTGGAGTGTGTAGGGGATAGTGTTATCTAATATGTGTGCTTATGGTATGTAGTGTATATGGATACCAATTTGTGCAGGTGATGTAGTGTGTTTGTGTGTAGTGGAAGCAGTGTGTATTTGTGTATAAGGGATGTATTATGTGTTTCTGGTTGTGTGTGAGGGATGCATTGTGTGAATCTGTGTTTGTATGCATAAGGGATGCAAGGTGTGTGTCTGTATGTGTGTGTGTGCATTGAGTGTAAGAGATGCATTGTGTTTCTGTGTGAATGTAAGAAAACAGTGTGTGTGTTTGCATGTGTGTGTAAGGGTTTGCATTGTATGTTTCTGTGTATGTGTGCAAATGATGCATTGTCTTTGTGTGTAAGGGTTGCATTGTGTGTGTGTGTAATGGATGCATTGTGTGTTTCTCTGTGTGTAAGGGAAGCATGTTCTGTTTCTGTGTATGTATAGGGATGCATTGTGTGTTTCTGTGTATGTATAGGGGTGCATTGTGTGTGTGTGTGTGTGTGTGTGTGCGCGCGTAGTGTTAAAGAGCTCCCTGTCTTGCCCACTGTCGTATAGAGCTGTCCCTTCTGTCCCTTAGAGCTCTCCCCTGCCCCTTAGTGGTCTCTCCTCTCCCCCACCCTCCCTGTGCTCTTCTCATCCCCCCTCCACCCTCCCTGTGTTCTTCTCACTCCTCCCTCTGTGTGTTCTCACCCCCCTGTGTTCTTCTTACCCCCCCTCCTCCCTGTGTTCTTCTTACTCCCCCCCTTGTTCTTCTTACCCCCTTCTTCTTATTACTCCCCCCTTCTTCTTACCCCCCTTCTTCTTCTTAACCCTCCTACTTCTTCTTACCCCCTCCTTCTTCTTCTTACCCCATTCTTCTTCTTACCCCCTTCTTCTTCTTACCCCCCTTCTTCTTACCCCCTTCTTCTTCTTACGCCCCCCTCTTCTTCTTACTCCCCCCTCTTCTTCTTACCCCCCTCTTCTTCTTACCCCTTCTTCTAATTACTCCCCACTCTTGTTCTTACTCCCCCCTTCTTCTTCTTACCCCCCTCTTTTTCTTATCTCCCCTCCTTCTTACTTCCCCCTTCTTCTTACTCCCCCCCTCTTATTATCCCCCCTCCCCTCTTCTTACTCCCTCTCTTCCATCTTCTTACTCCCTCTCTTCCCTCTTCTTACTCCCCCCTCCCCTCTTACTCCCCCCTCTTCTTACTCCCCCCTACCCTCTTCTTACTCTCCCCCCTCCCCTCTTCTTACTCTCCCCCTCCCCTCTTCTTACTCTCCCCCCTCCCCTCTTCTTACTCTCTCCTTTCCCTCTTCTTACTCTCCCCCCTCCCCTCTTCTTACTCTCCCCCTCCCCTCTTCTTACTCTCCCCCTCCCCTCTTCTTACTCTCCCCCCTCCCCTCTTCTTACTCTCCCCCCTCCCCTCTTCTTACTCTCCCCCTCCCCTCTTCTTACTCTCCTCCCTCCCCTCTTCTTACTCTCCCCCTTCCCTCTTCTTACTCTCCCTCCTCCCCTCTTCTTACTCTCCCCCCTCCCCTCTTCTTACTCTCTCCCCCTCCCCTCTTCTTACTCTCCCCCCTACCCTCTTCTTACTCTCCCCCCTCCCCTCTTCTTACTCTCCCCCCCTATTTTTACTCTCCCCTCCCCTCTTTTTACTCTCCCCCCTCCCCTCTTCTTACTCTCCCCCTCCCCTCTTCTTACTCTCCCCCCTCCCCTCTTTTTACTCTCCCCCTCCCCTCTTTTTACTCTCCCCCTCCCCTCTCCCTCTTTTTACTCTCCCCCTCCCCTCTTTTTACTCTCCCCCCTCCCCTCTTCTTACTCTCCCCCCCCCCTCTTTTTACTCTCCCCCTCCCCTCTTTTTACTCTCCCCCCTCCCCTCTTTTTACTCTCCCCCCTCCCCTCTTTTTACTCTCCCCCTCTTCTTACTCTCCCCCCTCCCCTCTTCTTACTCTCCCCCCTCCCCTCTTTTTACTCTCCCCCCTCCCCTCTTTTTACTCTCCCCCTCCCCTCTTCTTACTCTCCCCCCTCCCCTCTTCTTACTCTCTCCCCCCTCCCCTCTTCTTACTCTCTCCCCCCTCCCCTCTTCTTACTCTCCCCCCTCCCCTCTTCTTACTCTCCCCCCCTCCCCTCTTTTTACTCTCTCCCCCCCCCTTCTTACCCCCTCCCCTGTAGGTGGCCGAGCTGCACTCCAGTCCGCGGTCCCGGCCAGAGTGATAGGAAGGTGCTCAGTGTGCACCTTCCTGTCAGTCCGGCCGGGTACAGGAAACAGAAACTCCTGTTCTGCACGGAACAGGAGTTTCTGTTTCCTGTACCCGGCCGGACTGACAGGAAGTGCACACTCAGTGTGCACCTTCCCATCACTCCGGCCGGGACCGCGGACTGGAGTGCAGCTCGGCCACCTACAGGGGAGGGGAGGGAGGGAAAAGCAGCTGCAGCCGTCTGAGCGCTCTTTACAGAGCGCACGGCGGCTGCAGCATTTAAAGGGCCGGCCCGCCGCGGCCGGTCCTAAAATAATTTTGGGCGGCCTGGGGGGCAATTGCCTCCCTGCCCCCCGGCCCAGCCCGCCCCTGGTGTTCCCTATTAAGGGTTACTAAGTGTATGTAAGGTTTAGAAAAATACCCCCCCTACCCTGCCTTATTAGAGCTTTTACCTTTCAGCTGAAAGCAACAAGGGGAATTGTAAGTGTAAGACGGTGTTAATTTGGGCAACACATTTTATTTTAGTTTTAGTCGTATTTTAGTCATCTGAATTGTTTCAGTTTTAGTCTGGTTTTACTCTCCCCCCTCCCCTCTTCTTACTCTCCCCCTCCCCTCTTCTTACTCTCCCCCTCCCCTCTTCTTACTCTCCCCCCTCCCCTCTTCTTACTCTCCCCCCTCCCCTCTTCTTACTCTCCCCCTCCCCTCTTCTTACTCTCCCCCCTCCCCTCTTCTTACTCTCCCCCTTCCCTCTTCTTACTCTCCCCCCCTCCCCTCTTCTTACTCTCCCCCCTCCCCTCTTCTTACTCTCCCCCTCCCCTCTTCTTACTCTCCCCCCTCCCCTCTTCTTACTCTCTCCCTTCCCTCTTCTTACTCTCCCCCTCCCCTCTTCTTACTCTCCCCCTCCCCTCTTCTTACTCTCCCCCCTCCCCTCTTCTTACTCTCCCCCTTCCCTCTTCTTACTCTCCCCCCCTCCCCTCTTCTTACTCTCCCCCCTCCCCTCTTCTTACTCTCCCCCTCCCCTCTTCTTACTCTCCCCCCTCCCCTCTTCTTACTCTCTCCCTTCCCTCTTCTTACTCTCCCCCCTCCCCTCTTCTTACTCTCCCCCTCCCCTCTTCTTACTCTCCCCCTCCCCTCTTCTTACTCTCCCCCTCCCCTCTTCTTACTCTCCCCCCTCCCCTCTTCTTACTCTCCCCCCTCCCCTCTTCTTACTCTCCCCCTCCCCTCTTCTTACTCTCCCCCCTCCCCTCTTCTTACTCTCCCCCTTCCCTCTTCTTACTCTCCCCCCTCCCCTCTTCTTACTCTCCCCCCTCCCCTCTTCTTACTCTCTCCCCCTCCCCTCTTCTTACTCTCCCCCTCCCCTCTTCTTACTCTCCCCCTCCCCTCTTCTTACTCTCCCCCCTCCCCTCTTCTTACTCTCCCCCCCCTATTTTTACTCTCCCCCTCCCCTCTTTTTACTCTCCCCCCTCCCCTCTTCTTACTCTCCCCCTCCCCTCTTCTTACTCTCCCCCCTCCCCTCTTTTTACTCTCCCCCTCCCCTCTTTTTACTCTCCCCCTCCCCTCTCCCTCTTTTTACTCTCCCCCTCCCCTCTTTTTACTCTCCCCCCTCCCCTCTTCTTACTCTCCCCCCTCCCCTCTTTTTACTCTCCCCCCTCCCCTCTTTTTACTCTCCCCCCTCCCCTCTTTTTACTCTCCCCCCTCCCCTCTTTTTACTCTCCCCCTCTTCTTACTCTCCCCCCTCCCCTCTTCTTACTCTCCCCCCTCCCCTCTTTTTACTCTCCCCCCTCCCCTCTTTTTACTCTCCCCCCTCCCCTCTTCTTACTCTCCCCCCTCCCCTCTTCTTACTCTCTCCCCCCTCCCCTCTTCTTACTCTCTCCCCCCTCCCCTCTTCTTACTCTCCCCCCTCCCCTCTTCTTACTCTCCCCCCCTCCCCTCTTTTTACTCTCTCCCCCCCCCCTTCTTACCCCCTCCCCTGTAGGTGGCCGAGCTGCACTCCAGTCCGCGGTCTCGGCCAGAGTGATAGGAAGGTGCTCCGTGTGCACCTTCCTGTCAGTCCGGCCGGGTACAGGAAACAGAAACTCCTGTTCTGCACGGAACAGGAGTTTCTGTTTCCTGTACCCGGCCGGACTGACAGGAAGTGCACACTCAGTGTGCACCTTCCCATCACTCCGGCCGGGACCGCGGACTGGAGTGCAGCTCGGCCACCTACAGGGGAGGGGAGGGAGGGAAAAGCAGCTGCAGCCGTCTGAGCGCTCTTTACAGAGCGCACGGCGGCTGCAGCATTTAAAGGGCCGGCCCGCCGCGGCCGGTCCTAAAATAATTTTGGGCAGCCTGGGGGGCAATTGCCTCCCTGCCCCCCGGCCCAGCCCGCCCCTGGTGTTCCCTATTAAGGGTTACTAAGTGTATGTAAGGTTTAGAAAAATACCCCCCCTGCCCTGCCTTATTAGAGCTTTTACCTTTCAGCTGAAAGCAACAAGGGGAATTGTAAGTGTAAGACGGTGTTAATTTGGGCAACAAATTTTATTTTAGTTTTAGTCATATTTTAGTCATCTGAATTGTTTCAGTTTTAGTCTGGTTTTAGTCGATTAAATCTCCAGTAATTTTAGTCAACTAAATCTCTAATAGATTTTAGTCAACTAAATCTCTAGTAGATTTTAGTCAACACAACTAAAATGTAATGGGTTTAGCTAAAACCTCTATCTGTCTCTTTTGCCCCTTCCCCAGATCCTCTCTGTCTCTTTGTGTCCTCCAAGCCTCTCTAGTTGTCTCTTTCCCTAACCCTGGTCTTTCTCTTTTGCCCCTTCCACAGCCCCTTTTGTGCAGTGTTAATTTTGGCAGAAAATTTCAGTCAGGTTTTAGTCATAGTCTTTTGACTAAAAGGCATTTTAGTTTTAGTCATATTTTAGTCATCTGAATTGTTTTAGTCTGGTTTTAGTCGGCTAAATCTCAAAAATTTTAGTTGACTAAAATTTGACTTAAAGTGTTAGCAAAATATTAGCACTGGTGTGAGACTCATCTAAAAGGTTTTGCCTTGATGTGGCAGGGGAGCTTACACTTTAATGGCCACTGGAATGATACTAAAAAAAAACTCCAGTTATTTAAATGTGCATAGGGATTTTGAAAAGAGCACAAGTAACTTTGTTCTTCAATTGTCATTAAAAGAAAATGGTAAACACCATTTGAAGTCTATTAAGAATGAAAATATTAATTGTATTTATTCATTGACGTTTAAAATAAGTAGAATAGCCTCTGTGGTTTAATACAAATATTTTAGTGTAATATTTGTGCATTTGCTTATGTTTATTAGAATACAGTATCTTGTAAAATGTTCCATAATTTTGTCTGTGAATTTTTGCACTGTCTTTCTTTAGACGTGCATTTAGTGAAACAAACAATACATGTTCTATTGCAAGAATATAGTTAGTGATACTTTAATATAAATCACTCCAGCATTTGTAGTTTTCAAGCTCTAAGCTATATTCATGTTTGTAAACAGTAAAATAATATCATGGGGAATTTTAACTCTGCTCTGTATAAATACCCCTTCTGGTTTTAACTTTTAATTAGGCAGAAACAACAATACTTTCAAACGTCTCTAGATTTTCTATACACCATTTCAGTTTATTGTCAATTGTATTTTCAGTATTATATGCATTTTGAGAATAGCTCAATGGTTCACATTAGTTCCCTAATTTGCCTTAAGCCAAGATTGCATTCTGTGCTAAAATATTTATAAACATTTTAATCTCTATGAGCTCTGGTTTTTAATAAATTCTGTTTAAGGCTACTGTTATATTTTTTTTTTTTTTTTTTTTTTTTTTTAAGAGTAGCCATTAACCCATATTTAGAATTTAAAAGAAACTATTATAGGAGATGACTAGACAATACACCCATTTGGCAAGATTTACACCTAAAGTCAAACTCATTCAGTCTTGGTAATTACAAACAGTAGAATCTAAAATTATAGCAATGATTTTTGGAAAAGGTAAGCTAGGATATCTTACTATATGCCATGACTTCTAAAAGACAGAATCAAGAAAGCAATCAAGGAAAAATACATGGGATTTTAAATAAAAGCACTCTTTAGGTGTTGGTTATTAATTGTAGCCTCAAATGAATGTAGAGGAAAAAGCCATGACAAAGGTCAAGAGAGACAAAAGGTCAGATGGTCGGATGCAAACACCTGATGATGATGTAAATAAAATACATATTTTATTTGTTAACCATTTCATTAGTATGATCTTTTTTGATAAAAAAAAAAAAGATATTTTTACAATAACATTTATTTAAAACATTGTATACAAAACCTAGCACAAACATGCAGGATAAATAGGAATGACAATTTAGAAAATGTACTGAATCTGTATTTTTCATTCATTCAGTAATTTTGTTGCTGAAAAATATGGGCATATGCATTATTATAAAATACAAATATACAGATATAATATATTATTATTAATATTATTGTTATTATTGATAGTTATGTAGCGCCAACATATTCCATAGGGCTTTACAATATAAGAGGGGAAGATTTAACAATAAATGATACAATTACAAAATGTTACAGGAAAAATAGGTTGAAACGTGGGTACCCTAACAACACAAAAGTACTATACAAGTGAGAGGATAAAAGAGAAACAGGTTGCGCCAAATACAGTGGAAGTAATACTCAGTAGTAAATTTCAATAATAATATATCATCTAATAGAAATACCAAGAGTCCCAAAGTCTATTGAGATTGAGCAGCAAAGGGTCTTTGTAAGGTAAATAAATTCAGCTAGTAATTAAATATTTTCATTAACTCAAATCAGTTCCATAATATGAAATAAAAAAAAATAGGAAAAACAAGATAGTATAATAGTGTATGCTTCAAAGGAGAAAATAAAAGATGATTGAAAATATACTCACAAAAATTAAGCTATTAGCTCTCAGATGTTAGTATTTGACAATGCAATCCTTGTCACGGGACATGGAGTGGATGATCAATCATGGCTTTGGTGGGACTACAGGTATGTTTTGTAGTACTCAGAGGGTGTGCATCTAACATGGAAAATATAAATGTGAAGACAAAAAAAAAAGCCAATAGTATAATCCAGTAACAAGGCCTTAAGATATTTACAAAAATAAAGTAGAATACACTAAGAAGTAAAGAGTTTCAAATTCAGCTCTTAGTATAGGCATGAAGCTGTATAATCCCCACTCACGGATGTTTCTTAAGGTGAGTATTCTTTTGTATTCAACAATAGGCATATAATAAAAACAGAAACAAAAAAATAGTGCTCTCTGTATATAGAAATAATTCTATTTGTAAGTTGCAGGAAATGTACTTACATTTACTGGAGCACACATATGCTCATTGGAAACAGCGTGGGTGGTACAATTCCCGCCTGGGATATGTAAGGACAAATTGAAAAAAGGCAACTGTGCCAGCTGGAGACTTCCAGATAAATAAAAAAAAAACAGGACCAAAAAATATATTTGAATAGAAAAATTTAATTTTAAATTATCAAACAAAAAATATATATTTTAAAAATATAATAAATAAGTAAAATATTTAACAATATCAAAAAACTCACAACTCGTTTCACCTGTTTTTTCAAGTGAAAGATTTACAGTGTATTCTGATATTCATTTTTTTTTCATTCATTCTTTATTTAGAAACATAGAAACATAGAATGTGACGGCAGATAAGAACCATTCGGCCCATCTAGTCTGCCCAGTTTTCTAAATACTTTCATTAGTCCCTGGCCTTATCTTAAAGTTAGGATAGCCTTATGCCTATCCCACGCATGCTTAAACTCCTTTACTGTGTTAACCTCTACCACTTCAGCTGGAAGGCTATTCCATGCATCCACTACCCTCTCAGTAAAGTAATACTTCCTGATATTATTTTTAAACCTTTGTCCCTCTAATTTAAGACTATGTCCTCTTGTTGTGGTAGTTTTTCTTCTTTTAAATATAGTCTCCTCCTTTACTGTGTTGATTCCCTTTATGTATTTAAATGTTTCTATCATATCCCCCCTGTCTCGTCTTTCCTCCATGCTATACATGTTAAGATCCTTTAACCTTTCCTGGTAAGTTTTATCCTGCAATCCATGAACCAGTTTAGTAGCCCTTCTTTGAACTCTCTCTAAGGTATCAATATCCTTCTGAAGATAGGGTCTCCAGTACTGTGTACAGTACTCCAAATGAGGTCTCACCAGTGTTCTGTACAATGGCATGAGCACTTCCCTCTTTCTACTGCTAATACCTCTCCCTATACAACCAAGCATTCTGCTAGCATTTCCTGCTGCTCTATTACATTGTCTGCCTACCTTTAAGTCATCAGAAATAATCACCCCTAAATCCCTTTCCTCAGATGTTGAGGTTAGGACTCTATCAAATATTCTGTACTCTGCCCTTGGGTTTTTACGTCCAAGATGCATTATCTTGCACTTATCCACATTAAATGTCAGTTGCCACAACTCTGACCATTTTTCTAGTCTACCTAAATCATTTTCCATTTGGCTTATCCCTCCTGGAACATCAACCCTGTTACATATCTTAGTATCATCCGCAAAAAGACACACCTTACCATCAAGACCTTCTGCAATATCACTAATAAAAATATTAAAGAGAATGGGTCCAAGTACAGATCCCTGAGGTACCCCACTGGTGACAAGCCCAAGCTTCGAATATACTCCATTGACTACAACCCTCTGTTGCCTGTCACTCAGCCACTGCCTTACCCATTCAACAATATTGGAATCCAAACTCAAAGATTGTAGTTTGTTGATAAGCCTTCTATGTGCAACAGTGTCAAAAGCCTTACTGAAATCGAGGTAAGCAATGTCTACTGCACCACCCTGATCTATAATTTTAGTTACCCAATCAAAAAAATCAATAAGATTAGTTTGGCATGATCTCCCTGAAGTAAACCCATGTTGTCTCTGATCTTGAAATCCATGTGTTTTTAGATGTTCAACAATCCTATCCTTTAACATGGTTTCCATCACTTTCCCCACTACTGAAGTTAGGCTTACTGGCCTATAGTTGCCCGACTCCTCCCTATTACCTTTCTTGTGAATGGGCACAACATTCGCTAACTTCCAATCTTCTGGGACTACTCCTGTTATCAATGATTGGTTAAATAAATCTGTTAATGGTTTTGCTAGTACACCACTAAGCTCTTTTAATAGCTTTGGGTGTATTCCATCAGGTCCCATTGACTTATTTGTCTTTACTTTTGACAGTTGAAATAGAACCTCTTCCTCTGTAAACTCACGTGTAATAAATGACTCATTTATCCTTTTTCTTAACTGAGGTCCCTTTCCTTCATTTTCATCTGTAAATACCGAACAAAAATATTCATTGAGGCAGTCAGCTAGACCTTTATCCTCATCTACATACCTTCCTTCTTTTGTTTTTAATCTAACTAATCCTTGTTTTACTTTTCTTTTCTCATTTATGTATCTAAAAAAAGTTTTGTCCCCCTTTTTTACTGACTGTGCTATTTTCTCTTCTGTGTGGGATTTGGAAGCTCTTATAACTTGCTTAGCCTCTTTCTGCCTAATCTTATAGGTCATTCTGTCTTCCTCACTCTGGTTTTTTTTATAATTACTAAATGCTAACTTTTTGTTTTTTACTATTTTGGCCACATCTGCGGAGTACCACAGTGGTTTCTTGAATTTTTTGCTTTTACTGACAAGCCTAATGCAATTTTCTGTTGCCTTCAGTAGTGCAACTTTTAAATAATCCCATTTATTTTGGACTCCATATAAATTGCTCCAGTCTGATAATGACTCCTTTACACATATTCTAATTTTAGAAAAGTCTGTTTTTCTAAAGTCTAAAACTTTTGTTTTTGTGTGGTGTGACTCAGTCACTGTTCTTATATTAAACCACACTGACTGATGATCACTGGATCCTAAACTTTCACCTACAGTAATATCTGATACCAAATCTCCATTTGTTAACACTAAATCTAGTATGGCCTCTTTACGAGTTGGCTCCTCAACGACTTGTTTTAGAGACAATCCCAGTAGGGAGTTTAGAATATGTGTGCTCCTGGCACAAGTAGCTATTTTTGTTTTACAATTTATATCAGGAAGATTAAAGTCACCCATGATGATAACTTCCCCCTTCATTGTCATTTTAGCTATTTCTTCAACTAGTAGATTATCTAACTCTTCAATTTGTCCTGGGGGCCTATAAATCACACCTACACGAGTTACTGTGTGATTACCAAATTCTAACGTAACCCAAACTGACTCTATGTTCGCCTCACTAACCTTTATTAGGCTAGATTTTATGCTATTCTTTACATACAGGGCCACCCCTCCCCCTTTCTTGCCTTCCCTGTCTTTTCTATATAAAGAGTACCCTGGTATTGCTATGTCCCAGTCATTTTTCTCATTATACCATGTCTCAGTAACAGCGACTAAATCTACACTATCAGTTGCCATTATTGCCACAAGTTCATGGATCTTATTCCCTAAACTGCGAGCATTTGTAGACATGACTCTAAGCTTATCATTTTTTAACACACTTGCTACAGGCACCTTCTGTCCTTGTTTTGGGGGACAATTGGATTGATGTTTTATCACCCTTTTGCCCCCCCCTCCTAGTTTAAATACATCCTAGCAAAACCTCTGAACTGCTCACTGAGAACATTTGTTCCCTTTTGAGAAAGATGCAAACCATCTTTTTTGTACAGTTTATTTCCATTCCAAACAGAGCTACCATGAGCAATAAAGCCAAATCCTTGCTCCCGACACCATTCACCAAGCCACAAGTTAAAGTCCCTAATACGCATCCGCCTGTCATTCTGAGTGTTATGCACAGGCAGAACTTCAGAGAATGACAATGTGGAAGCAACCTGCCGTATATCATTGGCAAAAACACTAAAAACTTCCTTAACCTTTGAAACCTCATTGCAAGCCAAGTCATTTGTCCCTAAATGGACAAGTACATCCAATTCCCCTTCCTGCTTTGCTTGCTTAACAATATTATTTTTAATTTAAAACGTTTTATTGCTTTTCACAAACGGGGGGAGTGGGTACACAAAGGAAAAATGTGGAGGGGAAAAAGCATATACAGGTACAAATTGTCACATATGCACAATAACAGTGGGTACATAATCCAAGCATTTAAGGTGACAATATACATGTAGTTGTACAGCATTGATGTGAATATGAAAGCCAGGCGTTATGTAGGAGGTACAAATAAAAAAAAACAAGTCCTGCGCTCAACCTCCCAATACTCCTGGGCGGCAGCAACGACCATAGTATACATCAGCCCAAATACATACAGTAAAAACCAAAGAATAAAAATTACCTGAGCTCTTTCCCAAATACCTATGTATATTTAAACAAATAGAGGTTTTTAGTTACCTCCAATGGCCATGATAGGGTATCTCCACCTGCCATGTCAAGGCAGACCTCTTAGGTGGGTCCTAACTCTTACCATTCACCTTGTGTCCTTGAGCTTCTGGCAAAGATATCTCTAATAAGACAGGAAGGGGTATTTTTATATACATTCCTACATGCTTATTAACCTTTAATAGGGAACACATGGGATGGGCAGAAGCATTGTAACATAGATCGTCGATGTCGGCAGAGACTCTGGGTCGATCCGGTCTCAACTTCTTATTTTTAGACCCCAATGGATGCTGTTTGTGCTTGATTAACCCCAGAGGGATGATTATAATCTCCTTTCCGACGGAGCTCTTCAGACAGGCGACTGCTCCAATCGTGAGCCCTGCCCCCCTGATATTTAGTCCATGTAACATTCTTCCCCTTTCTTAAAATCCCTCCTAGGCAGCTTTACATGTATGAGGTATGTTTTTAACAGTCCCTATATGTATTTTTTTTTTTTTTTTTTTTTTTTTTTTAAATATATCTTTATTTGATTTTAAAAAAAATTTTTTTAGGTCAATATCAAAGTACATACATCATACAAAATACCAAAAATATAAACAGTTACGACAGTAATATTGACCATCAAACCATTCAAACTATAACATATAACTTCCATCGAAGTTCATTCTAAGTCCTGCATACATACAAAGTGGGAGTAGACCGCAACATACAATAGGATCAGTTATACATACATAATCAATTTTATCATTTAAGCACTTCAGTGTATACATCCTAATTAGTTATTGTTATTGCTCATTATTTTCTAAAAATTTTAGACATTTCTTACCCATTTCATATTTCTGTACAATATCCCTCCTCTTAAAAAGCCCTATTTCATTTTTAATTTGAAGTATTAATTGTTTCTCCCAGTGTTTAACCTCAATTGTCACAGAGTTCTTCCATCCTCTTGCTATCAGAATCTTTGCTGCCATAAAAGAATGGCAGACCAAAAATTGTTGGTATATTAGTAAATCAGGCCATTGAAGGTGTAGAAGGGCCGTTGTTGGGGATTTTTCTATCATAATTTTGTCCCAAACATACAGTTTTCTAAAGAGCTCATCCCATAAATTCTTAATTAATCTACAACTCCACCATATATGAATAAAACTTCCCAAGTTGCTTCCGCATCTCCAACATATTTTAGATTCATTGTGATCAATTCTATTTAGTCTCATTGGCACTAAATACCAACGATAGCAAACTTTATAATGTGTCTCAAACAGTGTAACATTGTGAACATTCCTTTTTAACTGTATCAACATATTTCCCCACTTTATTGGGTCTATTTTTAGATTACATTCTTTTTCCCAACTTTTTATTTGTCTTGACCTTATATTTTTAGGGATTGCTCTTATCAGGGCATAGCAACTTGCCATATTTTTCCGAGAGTTATTGTTTCCAAAAATCTGTTTTATGAGGATACTACTGATTATATTACTCTTAGCAAGTGATTTATCTATAAAGGATTTTATTCTTAAATAACGAAAAACCTCAGCCTGGGGGAGACCAAATTCCTTAGATAAAGTTAAAAAATCTTTGATTTTATCTCCTCTTAATATATCTTCCAAATTTTCAATTTTCATATCCTTCCAAGAATCTATTTTTAAATCTGGCATTAGGGCTTCTAGTATTTCTATCTTCATAAACCCAAAAATATTTCCCAAGATTTTTAGTTTTTTTCTAATCTTATTCCAGTCATTCAGTAAATATTTTAGAATTACACTATTAATTTCTTGCCCGATCTTCTTGGGTTGCCAGATATATCTAAGTAGTTCTTTTCCATTTAGGTCTTGAGTCTCTAAACCAAACCAGCCAGATTTTTCAGAATCTTTTTTGGTTAATAACTGTGTATGGAATATGATAGAGGCATCATAGTGACCTACTATATTCGGAAAGTTCACCCCTCCATGCTCTACAGTATTTGTTAATTGATCTAACCTAATCCGAGGTTTTTTCCCCTTCCAGATAAAGTTTTTAATAAGCCTCTGTATTATCTCCAGCCATGGCAATGGGATTTTTAGAGGAACCATTCTAAAAAAGTATGTCCATCTAGGCACTATATACGCGTTTATTACATTTATCCTTCCCAGCCAACTAAGAAACAGGGGGTTCCATTTTTTTAATGATATCCCAGTGGACTTCAGAAGCCTAGTAAAATTAATCTCCACCATTTTGTCCAATTTATCTGATAATATTACCCCTAGATATTCAAAACTCCCCTTCGCATCCGTAAAGCAATATGTCTTCAGAAATTCATTTTTCCACTCTTTGCTACAGTTCTTAAATAACACAATTGTTTTATCTGAGTTTATTTTGTAGTTTGAAATAGTACTAAATATTTCTATTTCTTTTATCAAGTTGTCAATTGATCTGGTTGGGTCTATGAGGGTCAAGATGGTATCGTCTGCATACATACTTATTTTTAATTCTCTATCGGAGGTTGGTACTCCCCGAATATCTGGGTTTTCTCTTATTCTAATTGCAAAGGGTTCCATTGAAATAATGTATAGAATAGGTGAGAGTGGACACCCTTGCCGTGTGCCATTTTTCAATGGAAACCAATCTGAGCATAAATCTATGCCGACTACTCTCGCCATGGGATTTTGGTAAATAGAGCCTATTGCTGACAACATCCAACCATCTATGCCCATTGCCCTTAACACCCCCATCATGTATCCCCACCCGACCCTGTCAAAGGCCTTTTCTGCATCCAGTGACAGGGTCAGGAGGGGAATTCGCGTTCTATCACTCCAATCCAGAACATTGATCATTCTTCTTATATTAGTACTAGCCTGTCTAGTTGGGACAAACCCTATCTGGTCTCTATCTACCAGTTCCATAATTATCTTCTTCAACCTATCTGCCAATATAGATGAAAACAGTTTTGAATCGACATTAATAAGTGAAATCGGACGATAGTTCTTTAAATCTTGCGGATCCTTATCTTTTTTATGAATAGGGATTATGTTTGCCTGTAATAATTCTTTGGGGCCTGTACCTTTCAATGAGATTTCATTATATGTTCTAGTCAAATATTCTACCAAAATATCTCCATATATCTTATAGAATCTATTAGTCAGACCGTCTGGGCCAGGGGTCTTATAGTTCACAAGTTTTTTAATAGCACCTGTAAAATCCCTATTTTGTAGAGGGGCATTAAGCATTATTTTTTGATCTTCAGAAACCCTGGGGAAATTAATTTCCCTCAGGTAATCATTTATAGCCTCTTCTTTTGATTGATTTGGTAAATTATACAATTTTTCATAGTATATTTGAAATGCCTTTGCTATTGTTTCTGGTTTTCTACAAATTATTGATTCTACTAATCCTATTTTTACCATTTTTTGTGTTCTTAAGTTTTTTTGTTAACCATTTATTGATCCTATTACTATCATAGTAAAAATTGGATTTCATCCTCTCTAGATTTTTCTCTATTCGTTCTTTCTCCATTTTTTCTATTTTCATTTTAATCTCAGATAATTGTTTAGATGATTCATTATTTAAAAATCTTTTATTTCTTCTGGCCAACAGATAGTATTCTATATATAGTTTTTCTCTAGTCAGACCTCTATCCCTTTGGATCCTTTTTTTAAGTTTAATCAGATACCCCCGTACTACAGCTTTAAATGCACACCATATAGTGGTTATTGGGAGTTCTTCTGAGATATTTTCTTTAAAGTACAGTTGAATCAGTTCTCTAATTTGTAGTTGTTCTTTACTATTCTTCAAAATACTATCATCTAGACGCCATGTCGTATTAGGTCTATATTTTTTGACATCATTTATAGAAAAAATAATATAACTATGGTCTGACCAGACATTCTCTTCTATATATATTTTGTTCTACTAAATTAGCTTCCCCCAACACATAGTCTATTCTGGAGAGTGAGGAGTGTACCCTTGAGGTGTGCGTGTATTCTCTTTCCTCTGAATTAAATACTCTCCATATATCTAATAAGTTATTTTCTAGAAGTATATTTCTCAAGATCCTAGCTTGATTTATCAAATGTTTAGTTATGGGTTTATTATTTCTTGTTTTTTTGTCTAGAACTGTGTCCACCACACAATTAAAATCTCCTGAGATGACTAATAATCCTGTTTTAACTTTATCTACTTTTTCCATGATTTCTTTAAGACATTTCGTTGGTAGTATGTTTGGGAGGTATACGTTTACCAAGGTGTAAACTATCTCGTCCAACTTACATATTAATATCTGATACCGTCCTTCTATGTCTACATCTTCATATATGATTTCTCTATTTATATTTTTTGAAAGGATTATGGCCACTCCTCTTTTCTTTTTCTTATTCAAGGCAGCTTGTGAAATTATCTCATATCCTTCATAGGTCCACCTATTTCTATCTTCTCGTTTCCAGTGTGTTTCTTGCAACATCGCTAAATCTATTCCTTTTTTTTTTAGCAATTCTCTCATCATAACTCTTTTATATGGGGTATTTAGCCCTTGTACATTTAATGAAATACACTTCATGCTAGTTATATTTTTCAAGTAACGCCTATTCCTGCTGCCATCCCTCCCACATCATTCACACACGTCTGAGCTCTCATAGAACAGAGAAACTCATTCCCAATCATTCTTACTTGTTGTTTCAAGAGATAATAAATATTAATCATCTCTTCAACCTGTAAGCCTTGACAATATCTTGTGTACCGTCTAGGGCTAAGGTCTATCTCTGACCTTAAAGTGGTAGCTACTCAGGGGCAATCAGAGCATTCTTATGTATTTGTTTAAATATGCAGCCATTATTTCCCCCTCCCTCCTTTCCCCCTGGTCCCACTTAGTGAGACAGAGAAAGGGGAGAGAGGGGGGAGAAAAGAAGAACAAAAAAAAAAAAACAAACAAAAAAAAATTCCCTTCCAATGTGCACAAAGCAATATATCCATTCTATTTATTTATAATCTTCCATAGATCACTAATTCATCTCACAAAACTTTTGGTGAAACTATATATTTTCCCTTAATACTTAATTGTTCTTATTAGTTTACCCTTAATCACTTATTTCACCATAATCATACAAAGTGCTATATTATCGTGATCATTTATATCCCCTAAACACACTCCATCAATTGTATAATTTTTTTTCCCTTCTTTTTCTCCTTTCTTCTCCTTCTCCTTCTTTCCTTTTTGTTTAGGAGATCTCTTATTAATTTATCCATTTTTACATATCCCTTATTAACATATCACAATCAAAATATCACCCCTCCATTTCCAATGTGCACATAGCAATATATCCATTCTATTTATTTATAATCTTCCATAGATCACTAATTCATCTCACAAAACTTTTGGTGAAACTATATATTTTCCCTTAATATTTACTTGTTTTTATTAATTTACCCTTAATCCCTTATTTCACCTTAATCGTACAAAGTGCTATATTATCGTGTTCAGTTATATCCCCTAAACACACTCCATCTATTATATAAATTCTTTCCTCTTTTTTTTTCTTTTTTTTTTCCTTTTTGTTTAGGGGATCTCTTATTCATTTATCCATTTTTACATATCCCTTATCAACATATCACAATCAAAATATCACCCCTCCATTTGTGCAAATATCTTTATATCCATCTTATTATTTATAATAGCTCCTGTGATCCTTTGCACTTTTCATCTCATCACTTTTCATCTCTAAATCCCAAAATACATCTCATAACTCCATTGGTGAAAATATAGTGTTACTCTTGGTACTTAATTGCTCATATTATTTTACCATTACTCCCTATTTCCCCTTATACTTAAAAAAAAAAAAAAAAAAAAAATCCCGTTAGAATTATATCCCTTAACCCACTCCATCTAGTGTATTTATATTTGTGAAATCTCATATTGAGCTTATCCATAACTACGAATCACATTTCAAATATCACATTCAATACTCCTATTAACCTATTATTAATTAATTATGTAAATATTAGTTTTACCATCATTTAACATTTCCCCCTCGTACCGACCGTTCCCCCCCGTATACAAGGTTTTCCTCTTTTTTCCCCCTTTTTCCTTTTTCTTTCCTCCTCCTTTTTAGGAAACCCAACCAATTGCTTCTTAACATTACAATTAACTTCTTAACATTACTCATTGCATGGGGAGAGCGGGGAAGAAGAAAGAAAAAAAAAAAAAAAAAAAATTCCCTTCTTTCTCCCATCTCTTATCGCTTGCTCCACTCCTCTTCCCTTTTTCGCCAGAGCTCTTGCTTTTTTGTCCTTATTACTTAAATTGTTGAGATGTCCATTCTTCTAGTTCTTTTGGGTTCAGAAAGACTTTTCTTCTATCATTCCAGTTTATTGTGATAGCCTTGCCTGGTACCCATCGATATCCAATATTTCTTTCTTTCAATGGTTTCAATTTTTCAAAATAGCTTTTTCTCTCCATTCTTACTGCTCTGGATAAATCTTGGTAAATTTGGATATCTTTGAATTTGTCATCTTCTGAAAATTTTTTGCTTCTTATTGCATTTATTATTTGCTGCTTAGCTATCAGGGAATGAAGAGTAACAATCGTATCTCTAGGAAAGGCATTCTGGATTCCTTGGGGTTTCTTAATTCTATATATATTTTCCATACACACTGCCGAAACTTGAGGTTGTAGATTTAATGCTGCAAACAGACCGTTCAAATAATCCTTGATTTTATCATGCGAAATAGCTTCTGGGATATTTTTTATCCTTATGTTTTTAGCTCTCATTTTTTCTTCCATCATGTTTAGTCGATCTTCTAAACTTCTAAATTCCACCTTTGTCTTAATTTGATCTTCTGTAATTAGATTATAGTGGTTAGTTATTTGTTCTTGAGTTTCTTCCACTTTAGCTATTTTTCTGTTAATTTCTTCCATTCGTCTTGTCATTTGAGCTGTACTGTTTTCTAATTCTTTCTTGAAAATTTCAGTTTGATTATCTAGACTTATCTTTATAAAGTCCTGGAAATTAGTTATTGAGCCTCTTTTATCTTCCAATGTTGATTCACCCAGAAAAGATAGATCTTCACTCTGTTTACTATGTGGTGAGAAAAAGTTTGCAACAATTTTTTCATTTTTATTATCTTTTTTGACCTCCTTGGTTTTTTTTTGAGATCTTGGCATCGCCATCTTTACTTAATATTATATCAAGAAACCAATATGGAAAGTCTGTATTCCTTTCTCTTCCTCTCTCCTTTTTCTTTCCACTTTATCCCTGAAAATTTGTTCTCCCTTTCTTTCTCTTTCTTGGGACAATCAGTACTTTTGGTCAATTTCTATGATCTATGGTCATAACCTTTTGGAGTACTAAAACCCCTTATTATGTTTTGGCCTTTGTACTGTTTTTCTCTTCCAGTTGTATGATCCTATTATTTACAAGATTATTTACAAGATTATTTACAAGAGGTCCAGAGGTCCAAATAAGGTCCAATTAGAGGTCCAATAGTTCCAATCAGAAAAAATCAAACGTTTTTAATTTCAAACCTATAAACTCACAGTTCCAGCGATTATGTTTTAAGTGGTATCAGCCACTTCATTAAACAAACGCAACAAAAATCCTTATAGTTGTTTACCAGGTGATAGATAAGCTAATAGCTTTTCTGCTCATCTATTATTTGAGCACTCGGTCGTTGCAATCAGTTCTTGTGGTCATAAACTTTTCATAGTATTAAACCACTTATTATATTTTGACCTCTATACTGTTTTTCATCGAGTATTATTATAATCCTGTTATTTAGAAGATTGTTTGCAAAAAAAGTCGCTTAGTATCAGCCAACAAAAAGGGTTCAAATTCAGCTCTATATTCTTGCAATTCCAACACTTATATTTCAAAGAATAATATAATATCGGCCACTTCTTCAAAGTAAACCAAACAAGAAAATCGTTGTAGTTATTTACCAGCTGATAGTCAAGTATACGGCCGGATAATCGATTATAACTTCACACAGCATTCATGCCTTATATTTGTATATGCCCCAAGTCCTCATCTCCTCCTAGCTGCGTCCGCATTACTCCAGACTGGGCTGCTGCTGCTTATCGTTTCCCCGTCGGACTCAGCCTAGATGCCATACGCCATTCCCTCGTGGCTGCACCTTCCTCCCGTTCCGTTACCCCCGTTGAGCTCCACCTCCTGGTGCGCGCTCACGTCACATCACGTCGCGCGTATTTATTTTTATTAAGTTAATATTTTAATATTTAAAATTAAATCTGATACGCATCAACCCCTTCTATACTCAGAGAAAGAAAACAGCTGTGAAATCCCAGCAATGGTATCCACAGAGAACTACAATTGCAGTAGATCAGTTTTAAAATGTGGGGGCGTGGCCTACCAGCACATGAGAGCAGACGTGTGAGCTGAGAGTTCTCCCGATCGGCGGTATATAAAGCCTGACAAACAGTGATATATTGGCACCTAAAGGCCAGTCTATCTGCCCACAACAACTGGCCCACCATGGCCTCTAAATTCGCAAAATTAAGCAAAAAATGCTCCAGCTCGGACCTGTGGCACTGCCGACATCGCAGCACAGCATTCAAGATGGTGCCGAGCGCCCTGCATCCTCGGCCTTGTGTTCGAATACTAGCGATACAACACCTTCAGCTACACAGCCACCCATCCCAGCCACAGACTCCTTGGTAAATAGAATGCTGAAGGAATTGAAGCATTCCCTCCACGCTGAACTTCACAAGATCTCTGCTGAGATCGGGTCAGATATACATGCTATAGGTGAGCGCATGGCACACTTGGAGGATAGAGCAGATGAATTGGTGGATGCACATAATTCATTAGCGGAGGCCCACACGTTGATGAAAATGAAGCTGCAAAAATTGGAAGACAAATTGGCAGACCATGAGGATAGGGACCGGAGCAATAATGTGAGGATCCGTGGAGTCCCTGAGGAGGTCAAGTCACAAGACCTTGAACGGACTGTTCAAGAACTGTTCAAGACTCTAATACCTACCTTAGAATCCTAGGAAATGCTGCTAGACCGCATTTATAGGCTGCCAAAACCCAAGCACCTGCCACCCTCCACACCAAGGGATGTTATCACTAGGTGTATTACTATACAGTGAAAGAACGCATAATGCAGGCAGCAAGATTGGGGTCTACACTCACAGGCCAGTTTGAATTAAGCAAAAAACGCTCCAGCTCGGACCTGTGGCACTGCTGACATCGCAGTACAGCATTCAAGATGGTGCCGAGCGCCCTGCATCCTTGGCCTTGTGTTTGAATACTAGCGATACAACACCATCAGCTACACAGCCGCCCATCCCAGCCACAGACTCCTTGGTAAATAGAATGCTGAAGGAATTGAAGCATTACCTCCACGCTGAACTTCACAAGAAGTCATGAACTGTTCAAGACTCTAATACCTACCTTAGAATCCTAAGAAATGCTGCTAGACCGCATTTATAGGCTGCCAAAACCCAAGCACCTGCCACCCTCCACACCAAGGGATGTTATCACTAGGTGTATTACTATACAGTGAAAGAACGCATAATGCAGGCAGCAAGTTTGGGGTCTACACTCACAGGTCAGTTTGAATGTGTACAATTGTTTGTCAACCTCTCCTCCACCACAATGCTTAAAAGACAGGCCTTCGCTCCGATCACCAGAGCCACAAATGTGTCGTATAAATGGGGCAATAGTATCCCAAATCCAAACTGACTTGCAAGCCTACTTTGAATTTAACACCCCTCCTGACTCTCTGGCTGTCCCATAAGGCCTACATAAGGGGCACATTTATTAAACACGCGAGCTACGCCAAGTAGGAGCAAAAACTTTTAAATATGCCTCCCTCCTAATGGAATTTGTCTCCTTGACACATACGAATAAGCAAACTGCTTCATCCGAAACACACTCAAAACTTTTATGATTACAATACCAACTTCGGGACTTAGAATTGGCAAAAACCACATTCCTATCGCAGAGAATGAAACAAATTTTTTGCCACGAGGAACAAATCTGGTGCGCAATTTGCATTTAAACTGATATCTAAAGCTATTGCCTCTAGAATCGTCTAACCTGGGGGAACCTGAAAAAGGGAAAATTCTATACCCTCAAAAGATTGTGAATGAATTTGCTGTTTTTTATAGTAACCTCTATAATTTGCACGATGCCTGGTCGACCCCCACACCTACGAAACAGGATATAGAGCAATTCCTCAACGCTCTTGATCTCCCCACCTTGACTGACAATGATAGAGACCACCTAACATGAACGTTTGACCTCAAAGAAATATCAGACTTAATCACCCAACTGCCGACACATAAAACACCAGGTCCAGATGGACTCTATAATATTAGCAACAATTTTCTGCAATACTGGCCCCCCAACTTCAGAATGTTTTTACTCATTACTACGCCAAAGGGGACCATGCCAACAGAAATGTTGATGGCACACATTTCAACCCTCCCAAAACCTGGCAAGGCCACGTCCCAATTTAAAAATTTCCGACCTATCTCATTACTGAATTGTGATGCCAAAATGTATGCCAAACTCTCCATAAATTCTGTAGATAAAAAAACAGCATGTGATACCTAAGCAGCCCGTCCAGAGTACAGGGCCATAATTCCTCATATGAGTGCTGGCGGAAAGGGAAATTTCTCCAACACTCTGACCATATACTGTCAGTTCAAGTGCCAGGAAAAGGCCCCCGACATTATTTCTCTCCATCTCTGCCAATCCATCTCTGCCAATCTACAGAGATGGAGAGAAATAATGTCGGGGGCCTTTTCCTGGCACTTGAACTGACAGTATATGGTCAGAGTGTTGGAGAAATTTCCCTTTCCGCCAGCACTCATATGAGGAATTATGGCCCTGTACTCTGGACGGGCTGCTTAGGTATCACATGCTGTTTTTTTATCTACAGAATTTATGATCACTAATAACACCTGGCAGGGGTGCCCTCTTTCACCTCTACTGTACATTCACTCTCTCGAACCCTTAGCAGCAAAAATCAGAGCACACAAAGAGATTATAGGGAATTGAGTCAGAGGCAAGGATTATTGCTTCGCACTTTTTGCAGATGACATATTTATAGCCATTTACGACCCTGGCAGGTCCCTCCCCCCTCTTCTGTCTCTGCTAGATACGTTTGGAAAAATCTCCTATTGCAAGCTAAGTTGTGATAATACCCTTGCACTACTAATAAGAAAGGCGAATAATATCGTCAATGAGTTACATAACTCGTTCACATTTGACTGGAGGTCCACCTTTCTGGTGTACCTTGGCATCAAGATCTCTACCTCCACTGCCAATATTGTGAAATATAACTATAACCCCCTAAAACACACCTGCATCACGGAACTGAGTAAATGGAAGCACATACATTTAACATTGCTAGGGAAAATTAATGCCTACAAGATATTACTCCCCAAATTACTTTATGTTTTTAGAATGCTCCCCTTGGTTATCCCGGCTACCCACTGTAAATATCTGCAATCAATATGTTCCTCATTTATTCGGGACAAACATAAACAAGAAGAACCCTACAAAATCCTACTAAATTAGGAAGAGTGGGCTTCCTAACATATGGCTCTAATACAAAGCGGCCATCCTGGCTTCAGGGGTCTCATTAAATGTACCACAGGGTAACCTCCAGTGGGTCGATATGGAGACTGCACAGCCCAAATTGGGCCCTTATGACCTTAGGGATGCACACCCACTTTCATATCAGGGACCCTTTGAAAGCTCTTAAAGTGGCTTTCCCATGGGTCTCGCTTGAGGCTTGGACACAGAGAGGCATCATGAAGATGCAGGATCTCTACAGAGAGGGGGAAATCATGCCCTTCTTGACACAAACGCACATGACATCCCAGATCAGGAAGCATTCCTTTTCCTGCAATTTAGGAGCATACTCTTGTCTTATATAAGAACACACACTGCCCTGTTACGTAACAGAACAATTGCACCACTTTTACTGATAGACAGATATTGTCAAACCCCTTTGAAACCTAAAACCCTCTACCTGGGCTATAGAACATGGTTAGAACTCCTACCGGAATACAAATCATCTTCCCAAACACAATGGGAGAGAGAGTGTCAATGCACATTCTCCGACCAAGAATGGCTCAAAATATTGACTAACGTATCCATATGGACATCATGCTTTACACATATTGAGGCCCATAGGAAGTTAGCCTATAGGTTGTACCTGACCCCACAAAAAACTCCACATAATATATCCAACAGTCTCCCTCTTGTGCTGTAGGTGTGGGTCAGAAACTAGCACAATGTTACACATTTGCTAGCAGTGTGCAGGGATTCAACCACTTTGGGACATGGTACTGACCCTGCTCACATTCATAAAAAAACTTTCCCTTGCAACCTAACATTTGCCTTTTCCTATTGCTCCCAACTACTTGACACAAGACCATGGCTTGTCCTTCATATTCTCAACTGATAGACAAAACTTAGCAATACTATCAATATGAGCGAACATCCCTAACTACAGCCTCAAAGAGAAAACAATTTGAAGATACTTGGGAAAGGTGGGAGGAGAGGTATGGGAATCCCTAAAGGGGAGTTACTCACTCAGGGCCAAACCGGGATGACATCCCTATTTCAACTAGGGGGGACCTAGGCCCTACTATTTGATGAATGTCAAGACCAACAAACAAGGCTAAGTGCAATCACGGTCACATCTGTTTTTATTAATTAACTTTTTTCATTGTTCCCATTATAGTTTTAAATTTGCCTGCTATGTTGTCTGCCAGAATATGAAACGACCGATCACGCTGACAGCCACAGTCTTCATAGTTAATAAGATGTTGGTATGTTCCATATGTAAGATTACTAAACTATGTACCTGCTTGCCACACAGTTGATTTGACAGTAAACTGGTGGTCATGGCATTGGTCATGTACGAATCTACATGTATACATATATGTTGCTGTTACAATAAAATGTTGAAAAACTGTTGGTTATGAGTGTCTGCATGAGCAGATGACATTGTCTCCCTTACCCCTTTTATTTTTTCTGTACCACTCCAACATAAAAAAAATCTTTCAATAAAATACAAATTGAAAAAAAAAATTATCTATGGAGTTTCTCTACTCCATCCCTACTTCACACTCCTCTTCACACTCCTACCTCATATTCCTCTCCATCTACACAACATTATAAACCATGATCTTGGTGTGTGGTAGAAATATTTA
This sequence comes from Pelobates fuscus, assembly GCF_036172605.1. Taxonomy (NCBI): domain Eukaryota; kingdom Metazoa; phylum Chordata; class Amphibia; order Anura; family Pelobatidae; genus Pelobates; species Pelobates fuscus. Next base: position 112,716,149 of record NC_086317.1, on the reverse strand, counting down.
AAAAGCAGAGATTCATTTTGTTACAATTTGCAATTGGCTGATATGAGAATCACAAAACAAACAACATTGCATAAGCATGTTTGTTTGATTCATAATTCAAAGTTTAACCTGCAGTGACAAAAAAAAGATAAATGATAGGGAAAAAGATGATTGATGTCTAGGGGACAATCACTAACAGTTGATTTTAATAACAGATCAACTGACCTATAGAGGTAAAAAGGAGTAACAGAAAAAAATCTATACTTGTGTATTAAATATATATATATATATATATATATATATATATATATATATATATATATATATAGTACAGATCCTCTTCCTTTTGTTTGCTATTTTTTCTCACTTGATCTGTGAACCAAAGGGTGGGGAAATGTACCTTTCAGTGTTCTACAAAATATATACATAATATTTATAGATTTTACAGTACATCATTTGACCCATTTTTGCACCATTTTTCCTTATTTAATTCATTTTCCCAAATCTTTTTTTTTTTTTTTTTTTTTTAAGCAAAATTCAGATAGGCTGAACGGCCATTTGGGTGAGATACTGCCTTCTTATAAAATGTTTTTTCAGATAAAATTGTTTCCCGAAGCAAATTTTTCTGCAATGCACAAGTCAATAACAAGTCAGGAAGAAAAGTTAATGTTAATCCAAATACAATGATCATATCTATTTAGTTTGGCAGATAATCTTTCTATTGTTTCCTGACAGAGTTATAACTACATATAATTTGTTCAGAAAACAGTTATTTGCCATATGTTATTAAGGCAAATCTACTACCTCATCATTCACAGGAGGTTTTTTTTTAGGTTTTTTTTTATTGAAGATTGTCTTCTATGTAATTGTTTTAAGCACACCCTTTATATTGTGATTAATGTGCATTAGCTTTAATATTCTAAAATTGGAAACTATCAATTAAGTAAACTCTTTTCTATATGTTTGTTACATAAAAGTGGTATGTGCTTTATATTTATATGCATGAAGTGCCATATATTTCCTACCAAAATACATTTGTTTATCAGACAAAAACTGGATTACAGCTTGGTACTTTTCTCAGAAATTAAGCTACAGGGTTAAATGTCATTCAGAACTTTGCAATATTTATTGCCCTGATTTCAACTCCTTTATTAGAGCCCTCTAACTTCCTGTACAAATGTCATTAAAACCACAGGGAGTTCTAGACCTTTTAATGCAAGAGAACACTCTATTATTTAGTGCTGCTGTAAGACAATCTTTTCAACTGCAGTTTTCAAGCGATAATTCAAAAAAAGATAAAACTTGATTGAACAGTTACTGGCTGTTAGTCACTTAGGAATAATGTCAGTTAACTGACTCTTACTTTTATCTGGAGAGACTTACATTTTCGGACACTGATATCAAACAAACTAACATAATGTGTTGTCACTGCTAGACTTCACAAAGCCCTCTTTTATTCTAACATGAATCCCAAGGTAAAATATACGATTTGTACCAGCTGTCTGAAAATAAAGTTTCTAATCAAAACTATTTATGTACCGGAAAATAAAAAAAAATATATTACTTTATTCTTAACTCCAAATTCCTATATCATGCTCAGTCAACAAAGACAAATGGCAAATTACTTCACCTGTTTTAGGAAGAAATATATTTTTAATATATACACTATCAAAAGTTTAAATGAGACTTCTCACCAGTATAAACTGTGTATTATCTATAAAATGTTTTTTTTTTTTAATTTAAATGTTTATTATATTTTTCTGAGTTTTGTGCATAGCAAAAAAAAAAGTTTTGGATAAGTCACCAAATTTCCCCAAAATACGTTAGCGAAAAATTGTTCAGGAAAATGAATCAGACAAACCAAAGCCATGCGGTAATAGGCCAATAGGCAAAATATATACATTATTATTATTTTCCACCATTACTAAATATATCATATATAAATATATTTACTGCTCCTCCTTGTTTTCTCTCTATTGGTCCATCTCACTTAATCTGTGAATAAAATCAATATGTAGTGGCTGTTCTTTAGCCATCAATCATATTTTTTCCCACCAATCTTATGTTTTGGCACCATGGCTCATGAATCACAAATCAAAGTGAACATGCTAGCCACTGCATGATTCATTTGGTTCATGACAATGCTACATTTTGTCTCAGAGTTTGAAAATTTGGAAGATCCCTGGTAGTTAAAAATTTTGATGAATTGCAGTTCGGAATGTAATGAATCTCCAAGGCTAATCTTTATTAAACAGAAATATATATTGTCATGGTAAATGTGTGAGGCTACATGTGTTTGGAAGGTCATGGGCTAAGTCTTTTAGGTGATCTCTGGAAAATACCATGAAATTGAAAAACTGCAAATACATTATACACAATCACTGTGATTGTATGATTGTATAGCATTATGGCTTACAAGACTTAACATTTTCTTTATCCAATGCTCTGGTAGTAGTATGTTGACTACCCTTTATTACAGTTTTAAATTAAGCTATGGCCAAAACTGTTAGAGAGAACTTTGAAAATACTACACAACCCTTGCAAGACACAGTTTTAGTATAATGAAGACTCACTGACTTAACGTTTGGAAACATTTTGGGAGCAATTTTATTTTAAAGAGTTAGATTTAAAACACATGCTAATCTTATTATCAAAGATATTTTCTGTATTCCCATAAGGGAATAGATCTGGTTACAGTAAGATTGGAAGAATCTGTTCAAAAATATTGTATAATGTGTACTGTTTAGCCAAGTTTAGAATGGATTCTAATGGATTGTCCCTCTACCTTTCCTCTTCTTTCCCAGGTGTCTCACTTTTCAGGATTTAAATGTTGGGAGATATGTCTCTGGCTTGAAACTCTCATTAAACTCAACTGTAGACAGTTCTCTATATTGTGGCAGGAGATTGTATTTTTGAAGTCTGAGATATGAAATTATCCGATAAACAAACTCAGCCAGGAACTGTTGCAAAGCCACTGCCACAGAGACATACTAGGAATGGCAGATGGATTACTGTAGGATCTGGTATACTTAGAGTTGTGGGTAAAAGGCATATTGCACAGTCTGTTGCTCTACATAATTCATTTTCAGCACTTTCAGAGTGTAAGGGTGTTATGGAAACAGGTTCAGACACCAAGTGTAGTGGTGTTTTGGAGACAGGCTCAGGCACTGAGTGTATTGGTGTTGTGGATACAGGCTCAGGTACTGAGTGTAGTGGTGTTGTGAAGACAGGCTCAGGTACTGTGTGTATTGGTGTTGTGGATACAGGCTCAGGTACTGAGTGTAGTGGTGTTGTGGAGACAGGCTCAGGCACCGAGTGTAGTGGTGTTGGGGAGACATTCTCAGGCACTGAGTGTAGTGGTATTATGGAGACAGGCTTGGAAACTTTGGTGAGGCCTGATAGAAAGCAGTTGTTGTTGTGGGATTCTATCATAAGAGGTGTGGAACTGGACAATAGTGGTCTTGTGAGATGTCTTCCTGGAGCTACTGCTCACAGAGACAGGAATATATATTTGTAATATTGTTAAACTAGCAAAGCAGGAAGGAGAATTGGAAGTACTTGTCCAACTAGGGACAAATGACTTTGCTGCAAAGAGGCTTCACAGGTGAAGGACGGTTTTTGTGTTTTTGCCAATATATGGCAGGTTGCTTTCACACTGTCGTTCTTGGAAGTTCTGCCTGTGCATAACACTCAGAACGACAGGCAGATGCATATTAGGGACTTTAACTTGTGGCTTGGTGAATGGTATTGGGAGCAAGGATTTGGCTTCATTTCTCATGGTTGCTCTGTTTGGAATAGAAATAAACTGTACAAAAAAAGATGGTTTGCATCTTTCTCAAAAGAGAACAAATGTTCTCAGTGAGCAGTCCAGAGGTTTTGCTAGGATGAATTTAAACTAGGAGGGGGCAGTAGTGTATCCTGGTTTTGTGCTGCCCTTAGTCACTGTTACTGAGACATGGTATAATGATAAAAATGAATGGGACATAACAATACCAGGGTACTATTTATATAGAAAAGACAGGGAAGGCAAGAAAGGGGGAGGGGTGGCCCTGTATGTGAAGGATAGCATTAAATCTAGCCTAATAAAAGTTAGCGAGGCGGACATAGAGTCTGTTTGGGTTACATTAGAATTTGGTAATCACACAGTAACTCATGTAGGTGTAATTTCTATGCCCCCAGGACAAATAGAAGAGTTAGATAATCTACTAGTTGAGGAAATAGCTAAAATGAGGGGGGAGTTATCAGCATGGGTTACTTTAATCTTCCTGATGTGAATTGGAAAACTAAAATAGTTGCTTGTGCCAGGAGCACACATATTCTGAACTCCTTACTGGGATTGTCTCTAAAACAAGTTGTTGAGGAGCCAACTCGTAAAGAGGCCATACTAGATTTAGTGTTAACAAATGGAGATTTGGTATCAAATATTACTGTAGGTGAAAGCTTAGGATCCAGTGATCATCAGTCAGTGTGGTTTAATATAAGAACAGTGACTGAGTCATACCACACAAAAACAAAAGTTTTAAACTTTAAAAAAACAGACTTTTTTAAAATGAGAATATATGTAAAGGAGTCATTATAAGACTGGAGCAGTTTAAATGGAGTTCAAGAAAAATGGCATTATTCAAAATTTGCACTGCTGAAGGCAACAAAATGATGCATTAGGCTTCTCAGTAAAAGCAAAGAATGTAAGAAACAACTGTGGTACTCTGCAGATGTGGCCAAAATAGTAAAAAAAAACCTAAAAGTTAGCAGTTAGTAATTCTAAAAGAAAACAGAGTGAGGAAGATAGACAGAGCTGTAAGATTATGCAGATTCTAAGCAAGTTATAAGAGCTTCTAAATCACACACAGAAAAGAAAATAGCAGTCAGTAAAACAGTGGGACAAAACATTTTTAGATACATAAATGAGAAAAGGAAAACAAGGATTAGTTAGAGTAAAAACAAAATAAGGAAGGTATGTAGAAGAGGATAAAGGTCTAGCTGACTGCCTCAATTAATATTTTTGTTCAGTATTTACAGATGAAAATGAAGGAAAGTACAGTATACTTTGCTTACCTAGATTTCACTAAGGCTTTTGACACTGTTGCACATAGAAGGCTAATCAATAAACTGCAATCTTTAAGTTTGGATTTCCAATATTGTTGAATGGCTAAGGCAGTGGCTGAGTGTCAGGCAACAGAGTGTTGTAGTCAATGGAGTATATTCGAAGCATGGTCTTGTCACCAGTGGGGTACCTCATGGATCTGTACTTGGACCCATTCTCTTTAATATTTTTATTAGTGAAATCGCAGAAGGTCTTGATGGTAAGGTATGTATTTTTGCTGATGACACTATACGTAGCAGGGTTGATACTATATGTAACATTGTTGATGTTCCAGGAGGGATAAGCCAAATGGAAAATGATTTAGGTAAACTAGAAAAATAGTCAGAGTTGTGGCAGCTGACATTTAATGTGGATAAGTGCAAGATAATGCATCTTAGATGTAAAAACCCAAGGGCAGAGTACAGAATATTTCAAAGAGTCCTAACCTCAACATCTGAGGAAAGGGATTTAGTGTTAATTATTTCAGATGACTTAAAGGTAGGTGGTCAATGTAATAGAGTGGCAGGAAATGTTAGTAGAATGCTTGGTTGTATAGGGAGAGGTATTAACAGTAGAAAGAGGGAAGTGCTCATGCCATTGTACAGAACACTGGTGAGACCTCACTTGGAGTATTGTACACAGTACTGGAGACCATATCTCCAGAAGGATATTGATACTTTAGAGAGAGTTCAGAGAAGGGCTACTAAACTGGTTCATGGATTGCAGGATAAAACTTACCAGGAAAGGTTAAAGGATCTTAACATGTGTAGCTTGGAGGAAAGACGAGACAGGGGGGATATGATAGAAACATTTAAATACATAAAGGGAATCAACACAGTAAAGGAGGAGACTATATTTAAAAGAAGAAAAACTACCACAACAAGAGGGCATAGTCTTAAATTAGAGGGGGAAATGTTTAAAAATAATATCAGGAAGCATTACTTTACTGAGAGGGTAGTGGATGTATGGAATAGCCTTCCAGCTGAAGTTGTAGAGGTTAACACAGTGAAGGAGTTTAAGCATGCATGGATAGGCATAAGTCTATCCTGGATGAAAGATAAGGCCAGGGACTAATGAAAATATTTAGAAAATTGGACAGACTAGATGCGCCGAATGGTCCTAATCTGCCATCACATACTTTGTTTCTATGTTTCTAGTCAACCCCCTCAGGCAGCTCTGGACCTCTTTTGGTTAAACTTTGGTTAAGTCTGTTTACAACTGATATATTTGCTGCTGTTTAGTTTATTTTCTATATTAATCACCACTTTACAATGCCATCGGCTAAAATGCCTATCTCAATCAAGCATTAACAGACATACCATAAATGTTTGTCATGACCCTGCTTGCTAAGCAAAATATGTTTACGTGTATTCTTCTAAAGCCTCATACCAACTTGATGTATACTATTCTTATATGTTGCATTAAAAAAATGTGAATAATGTCCTGTGATGCACATCTTTGATGAATACAATAAAATATTAAGAAAACAAAACCATAGCAAATGAAAGAGTGAACAATATTATTCTGACTTATTTGTTGTAGTTAGGAGACACTCTTGGAAAATATTTTTATTTTCTGGCCTTAACACCTACGGTTACTATCAGAACTGCCCACTTGCTAATTTAAATATGTGCAGTTATACATGTAGTTTTACTGTAGTTTTACTGTAACAGTCACTAAAAGTTTGAAAATGTAGATAAAAATGTGAAGATGGACACATCCACAATTGCCAATAGACAGAAATTCAAATAGCAATTACAGTATACTACTGCTGGGTAGGCTAAAAATAATAATCTATTGGGAATGTTGTTTAAATTGATTTGTGTATAGAAGCATTCAGGTGACAGATTCCCTTTTAAGACAAAGATCTAAGAAAATCTGCTTGTACTGCCTGAAGGATAATGTTAAGAAAATTGTTATGTATGCAGCATTTCTCCATTGAAAGCACAATTCTGATGTCTGCTAATGACAGACAATTACATAATGTGATGTTTCTCCCCTGCTGGTCATACAACATAAACATCTATAAATTAAAAATTATTTCAGTCCGAAGCTTTAAGACAAGAAGAATGGTACAATTTATGAAGAAGGTATTGATCCACGGGGATAAAATAGATTTTTTTTTTTATATTGTTTTCTGTTTCTCTTACCATCAGATCTGAAACTGTAATCCAGCACCACTTATTATAACACTTTCAGAGTAATATAATTAAGTAAATGAAATGGATGCTTTGGAGACTGTTTTTTTTAATAGAATACAGCATACAAGAGCACCTTTAGCAAATATGATCATAATGCTCTTCAAATTAGAGATCAGTACAGAAATATACATTATGGAACTCAAGTTCCGCACTTGAGTTTAGAGGAAACATGTTTCAGTTTGTAAAGTGGAATGCTTCTTGCAGGCAAAAAAAAATTATATATATAATAAATAAATAAAAGCACAACTGAGTTAAGCTAAGATGATAACTAAAAGTGTGATTAAACTTAACTGTGTAAGAACTGCTAACATATCACTATCCAAGAATTAATAAAACGCAGCTGTGAAATGAATGCACACCTGAGATAATGAAAATAAATTATTCACATTATTCCATGAATTGTACATGACCAAGACAAGCATGAGATTTGTGAAACAATAGCATACACACCTTCTGCTTTTGAGTAAGTGAAGTTCACACTCCCATAGGTAAACGCCAGATGGTACCCTTTCTTATAAATAAAAAGGTAAAGAAAGAGATGTCAAGTTTGTGGCGTAAACCAGTGGGATTTTTAAAACAGACACCATCTGTAATCTTGATCAGTACAATGGTTGTAGAAACACAAAGCTGCAGGGATTAAATTCTGATATTTTAGAACGTTAACAAAAAATTATAATAGTAATATTACCATTTACACTGTTAATAATAACAGACGTACTTATAACCACAATATTTAGTTACCTATATTAATGATTAAATATTTAACAATGAATTATATAACATAAAAAACATATATTTGGAACTAAAAACTCAAGATGCAAAAATACGGATACTCTAGGTGCAACAACTACTACAGTTCGTTGCAGTGTTAATGGTGCAAAAAAACCTTTGGATAATGTTCTCATCGCACATTTTTTGTCAAATTATCTTTGAGGTTTTTTTTTAGCATAAACTAGAACTGAACCTTAGGTACCTAAAGTTCAGCTAATCTTCAGTCATGCAGAAGGTTTACATTCACATTGCCCAACCTTGTTATTCAATATTTTATTCCATTTTTTAAATGTGTTCTTATGTTCTTTGTTCTTGTAACAGAAAACAAAAAAGTAACTCTGCACATTACGCTGCACTAAAATTATTTCCATTAAACTAACAAGTTTTACAATAATACAGAAAAAGGGTGCGCTGTGTCTTTAAGACAAAAAATGTGCAATATTCCTTTAAAAACACTCTGGTGCTTATATCAATTCATAACCTCTGTCATATAAAAGTGTGTTGATATTACATATACTGGTGTCAGTACAACAAAGTGCAAAGGTGCAAATGCCACTAATATACAGGTGCTATGGTGAAAATAAAAGAGAAATAAAATAAATAAAGTAAACGGAGCACTTACAATGTCCAGCTGTTTTCTAGGAATCCAAATAGTTAATAAATCTTGGAGAGGGGGAGATCATATAAATGCAATAAGTAGGGAAGAAATGAAATGGGTACATCGTTTGGGAACTCTAGAGCCGAGAGGTTTAAATATAGAGTTTGACTTATATAACTTCTTATACATTTTTTTTTACTATATTCTCTAATGTATCCTTTTAGTCTTCTTTTGGTAATTTTCTTTGTTCTTCGGAAAATGATTTTTTAGAGATATATAAAATTAATCCTTTCAATTTTTAATCTTAAATTAATAGAACTTTGTTTATAATATATTTGATAATAAATATGTTTATGAATTTTAATCTTAGTTTTAATAGTATATGTATTTTTTCTAGAATGTATTATTGATATAATTCTCTTTTTCTTACTCAGATTGAGCAGATAAGTGTATATTGAATGTGGTGTGTATAAAACATGAGTGTTTATATAAAGATATGTGCGCAAAGAAAATGCTGTTTAGGTGATATGACATTTTGAATGAATACTCAATTGAAGATTCTCATATTAGTATAAAGAGTTTTCATTTCTAACTAATGATGAGGACTAAATAGGCGAATACACGCCCATGAAAGTGGACTTAAAAGCAAGGCAGCAGCAAGATGGGAGTGTGATCTTAGGAAGCTGATTTTGTGGCGAAACGCGTCATCACGCATGTCCCGTGGTTACGTCATTAAGCTCCGCCTCCAGAAAGTGTTTGCGGTATTGTGCTAGCCGGCAGCCATACCAAACGGACTACATTTCATAGATGGACTGAGGGAGCTAAGTGACACCAATTTGGTAAATTTTAAATTATGAAGATTTGCTAAAATTAAAGAGTTTTTTCGACCTGCTGCCGTCTTGTGATCCTTGGCTTAAAGCGTATAAAAAGCGGATACAGTTAGAGCAGACTCATCTGCTCTCCACTTGTGAGTGCAATTATATATACTGTCTCCATATTATATTTGTAGTACTGTATTACACTATGTAATTCCTTTTGTTTTTCATATATGTACATATAATTCGGAGCAACTTGATCTAAGGTATCAAAAAAGAAAGGTGTAGCGCTACATACAATACTCAATTTAGTCCACACTTTTAGGAGTATTCCCTTCCCAAATGGTCGTAGGGTAGATGAAAATTGAAACCCAAATGTTCTGAAAAAGAAATTAAATCCTCATAGTGCAACTCTGTGATTCAGTGTATAGATTGTAAACTTGTATATAGAACCACTCACATTTAGTTGAGCTTATAGCCAAGCTCAGGAGTACACGCTTTCAGGTCCGTAAAGGCGACCTTTACCCTTCTTCAGTCTTTTTTTCTGATGTGGCTAGAGCTCCAGCGAAAAAATATATAGTACAATATCGTCTATAACCAGTATTCAATATAAAAGGAATATAGGAATTATACTCACAAGTCGAGAGCCAACTATTAGGCTCAATTAATGCACAATGTGTAGTTAAGGACTACACTCCTTTAAGAGCAGGAACCAGTAGCCCAAATGATTTCAAAAAATATATTTATTTATTTAGTATTAAGATCTAAAATTGTAATGGCCAATTACAATATATAAGAACCAATATACTTAAAAAGATCAATAAAATAACTGTGTATACAAATACACTGGGCATAAAGGTGATACTATTGTTGCAATTCCCAGGACGCGTTTCGCCAACACAATGTCGGCTTCCTCAGCTAGGTGCAAAAGTTTTCCAAGTGTTCCTCCTACTGTCAGGAGTCCTGCTCTTATACTTTTGTGTTGAATCTTCAATCCGGCGTTCAGCTGTTTTCTGGCGCGCTCCTCTTCCCGCCTCTCCGACTGCCTCTGCATGCGTCTCAAGCCTCGTTCTCATTGCCGTTCACTTCCGCATGTGACGGCATACCGGTGGAAGGTTGTTAGTGGTACTGTTAACCCTGTAGGTACCGAGAGCTGCACTCTCTCTCTTCAAATGTCCTTAATACTTATACATGGCGTTTGTAACGAGAAAATGTATTTAAATAAAATAGACATATATGCACATATCGGAATCCTGATTACTATATATATAGAAAACAATCCTTATATAAGTCCTAATGGTGTAACATATATACACAATATCATCAAGATATATCTTCTGAATATAGTATTATAAAAATGCTCTAAAACGCTAGATCATAAAAAATCTCCCCTCCAAAAAAACATTGTAAGTGCTCCGTTTACTTTATTTATTCTATTTCTCTTTTATTTTCACTATAGCACTGGTATATTAGTGGCATTTGCACCTTTGCACTTTTTTGTACTGACACCAGTGTATGTAATATCAACACACTTTTATATGACAGAGGTTGTGAATTGATATAAGCACCAGAGTGTTTTTAAAGGAATATGGCACATTTTTTGTCTATTTTTAGTGTTTTAAGAGCTATTGCACTTTATAAGAGAGCTTCTTATGCTTTAAGGTTTTTGTATATTTATTCACGATTTTAGACGTGTATTGAGCGCCATCTGCTACTTGTTCTTTTCTTTGGTGTACACATAACAAGTTTTACCACTAACATTCTAAGTGCTATCAAAAGAAGGAAGGAGAAAAGAAAGAAGACCCCATATTGGACAGGAAAGACAAGCTGTGATCACTTGAATAATCACAGCATTTACAGCCTAGATAAAGAGATGCTGGGAGAACTGTGTGAGATTCCAGGGTGCTTTGAAGGAAACTGAGGCATCATTGTCCTATGTAAAATGTTTCTTTTTGTTTTTAAGTTTGTTTTTTTGTTTTTAGAAAATTACACACAAAGTGTTTCATAATAATTTGATTCTCCTTTAAAGAGACATTATAGTCACCAGAACAACTACAGCTTAATGTAGTTGTTATGGTGAGTATAGGCAGTCCCTGCAGGCTTTTTGCTGTAAACACTGCCTTTTCATGCAAAAGTAAGTATTTACATTAAAGCCTAGGACACCTCCAGTGGCCACTTCTCAGATGGCCATTGGAGGTGCTTCCATGGAGACTCTGCATTTTCCTCATAGAGATACATTGATACAATGAGGAGATGCTGATTGGCCAGACTTGGCATTTGGCCCTGCTTTCACCACTCTTGACGATCTCAGCCATTTCAATGCTTTCCTTATTATCTGATGATGTCAGCCAAAGAGGCAGATTGGGGCGGACCCGCTCGGTGCTGGAAATAAAGTACATTTTAACCCTTTCTAATGGTGTTAAGGGGGGACAAGACACTTAAATGGTGGTTTTAACACTATAGAGTTGTGTTTCTGACCCTGTAGTACTCCTTTTACTCAGATTGTGTCAACTAAATTGATTAAAGTGTAATAAATTTAGTTCAAAAATTAATTCAAATAAAAAATGATATAGCCCTAAACTACCATAAACTAGTATTATACAGGAATAAAACTTTTAATTTGAGAGCAAGTAAATAAAAGCATATTATATTTCATGACGCAAAATCAATCAATGTCACTCCTATTGAGAGTCACATCTCATGCTTTTTTAGCATTCTGTTTCTTCTTTGTGATTTGTGATTTATTTTTTTTGCAAACATTAATTTCTCATGCTTTCATGTTATTTATCCTCAGAAAACACCAGATGACACTATTGCTCTATAACAAAGCGCTAAACATTTTTATTATTATTGTTTTACAGTATGTACAGTAAATCAGTACTTCAGATTTGTCATTCTCTAGTATCATGACTCAGCTTTAACATGTTTGTTTTGTTTTAACTAATGGGATTTTGTTTTAACTAAGGGAATAAAAGTAAACTAAAATGTATATATTTTTATACTTCTTACCATTTATTTGCCCCATTATCATTTAAAGGAACACTTTAAAGACCTAAAACACTTCAGATTGCTGTAGTACTGTAGGGGGTTAACTCAATGTCCCCTTCTGCTCACATTATGGAAGAGTGATTTTAAGACAAATTAGCACTTTTATAAAACTCCTAGGCTGCACCCTCTTGCTGTCAAACAGACACCTGGAAGGGCGCTCGTCCTTTTTTTGCTTCAAGGGTGTTCGCTTCAAATTAATGTGATGTTTCTCATCGATTGGATTCAATGTTTACCTATGAGAAGCTTTGCTGCAAATGCACACTGCCTCTCAATGCTCAGCAGGGCCAGATTAAGAGCCCAGAGGGCCTGGAGCTGACAATTATGATGGGCCTAATTACAGAATCTTATTGACCAAAAACACTAAAACAGTCATACCTCCCAAGCGTCATGTATCTGATGGAGATGGTGCTGGAGGGAAACTCAAAGGATGCAGCTATACGAAAACACATACTCTATGCTAATCTCTCTCTAATTTATGCTTTCATCTTTCAAGTAAATCCATAACCCCTAACAGCAGTGTCCAGTGAAGCAGGAAGTCAAAGGGAAGGGTAAAAGGGTGTGCCACTGACGCAAATCACATGACCAGACCTGCTAAAAGGGGGTGAACATGCCCAAAAAGGGGGCATGTCTGTCCAAAGAATTGGGAAGGCCAGCCTGGCATGAATGCTGTCCAACTAAGGGCATACTATGCAGGCAGCACCCAGTGCTTGACATAAATGCATCAAATTATGCGCCTACTCCACACTTTCTAAGGACTGACCCCTAGCACTCACATGTTCACTTGTCTCCTTACCTTCTTACTAGCAGGCAGAAGTTCCTGGTATATAGTCTGGGACAGAGTAAAGGTGTATGTAGTGAGTGTAGAAGAAAGGGTATATGCCACAGTCTTAGAGAAACCAAAGTCTGCATTACCTAATTACCTAATTTTATTGCCATACATCCCTCTTAAACTTCCAAACTTAAAGGGACACTGTAGTCACCAGAACAACTACAGATTATTGTATTTGTTCTGGTAAGTAGAATCATTCCCTTTAGGCTTTTTGCAGTAAACACTGTCTTTTCAGAGAAAATAACTCCACTGGCCACTCCTTGGATGGCTGCAAGAGGTGCTTCCTGGGGCAGTACTGCCTAGTGTGCAGCACTGCCATTCAGTGTCTCCACCCTCTGCATGCAGACACTGAACTTTCCTCATAGATATGCATTGATTCAATTTATCTTTATGAGGAGATGCTGATTGGCCAGGGCTATGTTTGACTTGTGCTGGCTCTGCCCCTGATCTGCCTAGTTGACAGTCTCAGCCAATCCTACGGGGAAGCATTGCAATTTGCTCAGACCACCACTTCTGATGATGTCAGCAGACAGAGTCAGTTCAGAGGCAGAGCCAGCAGCTGCAGACTACAGAATACAAGTAAGATTTTACTATATTTAGGGAGGCAAGAAGGGGCCAGGGGGGGGTAGATGGTGTTTTTTACATTATAGGGTCAGAAATACATGATTGTGTTCCTGACCCTATAGTGTTCCTTTAAGCAAGAGTATGTGAAGAGTAGTTAGGGTTGCCACCTTTCTTGGAAAAAAAATATTAGCCTTACTCATTTGTATAATTAATTAGTTATGCGTGACATCACATGATGTAAATCACAAGGAGTGACATAAGAGAAAATTCTGTAAAATCACCAACAAACTACTCACAGTTTGATTCTGGTGTATAGAGGAATTGCTCCCAGTGTCTCCCTGTCTCCCAGTCTCGCAAGTCACCCAGTGTCTCAGTGTCCCTATGTATCACAGTGTCAATGTCCCCATGTCGCCCAGTACCCTAGTCTCCCAGTGTCTCAGTGTCCCCATTTCTGCCAGTGTCCCCATGTCTCAGTGTCACTAGGATACTAGGGGACTGTGGCGAAACCAGCTTCGCCACTGTGAACTGGAGAGGCCTGGCTGCTAGCCTCCTACCTGCTGACTATGGCCCCTGGAAAATTGGTACAGTTAAAGATTTATATTTGGGCATGTAATAATTTATATTGCTGCTACTGGCCCTTTAAAATCAGCGATGGACATATTGGGACTTTTGGGACTAATGTCCCTTTAAGACTTTGTAACATATCACAGTAATACTGTCTTAAATATTATGTAGGTATTTATGTGTTCAGTTAAACTGGGGATATGTATAAATGTGTGTTTTATGTGTTAAATGTATCAGTATGTAATTTTATGTCTTTTACTGTCTTTTTGCAACCATGTGGTTAATGGAGTCTGACTCTAGTCCTAGATAATTGGATTACTTCTCCAATTATCTCCAGGGCAGAAGGGAGGAAGCCGGGATGCATTGTGGGGGATGTTTTACTTCTGTTTGAGCCAGATTGTGCCATGCTGCAAGCCAGGGCCCAAAAGATACTTTTAGTAACTTTTAAACCCCTGTTCGGATTCATGCCATTTTTTAATATGTTGTTCCCCTGAATGGATTGATTGTGGATATGTATTTTTATGTGAATGTGATGTATGGTTTTAAAGTTATGAAAGTTGTGTAAAAGTATATTTTACTCTGTATGCATAATGGGATTATGTGTCACACTAAGGGGAGGGGATGTGTGGGAGGTAACATCTATGTAATTGGTTCTTTTATGCCTCCCCCTGGGTGTGGCCTGTATGTGTGAGTTGGAAATAAAAGCCAGACTGGGTGTCCCAGTCTAGAGTTCTTGCTTAACCCTCAAAGCGATGTGTCGTCTCGGTCTTTGGGGGAATGGGATTGTATGCTGACTGCCAAGAGTGTAAGCCGATGTCTGCTTTTCTTGTTCAGCTGTTCCAGTGTTCGTGCGGTTCCAGTCGGGAGAATGGTGTTTGCAGTAGCTGCCTGTGCATCTGTAAAGGGGATTATCGCCTAAACTGGGTTTTATCCTCTTGTAAGTGAAACGGTCCGTTACAATTGGTGGCAAGCGGCGGGATCGTTCCTACAACCAGAGGGACAGCTACAGACAACACCATTTCTGGATTACAAATTGAGGGCAACGCTAGTATCCGTACAGCGACCCTATCTACAAAGGAAATCAGGAAAATGGAAGGAGACAGAGTCGCAGCTGCTGCAGCACCTCCGAGGGAGGAGGAGGAATCCGAGTTTGCCAGGGAATATAGGACCAGGATTCTCACCAGCCCGAGCGGAGCGGATGGCAGCCCGGGTCTACAACGATGTACAGGCGTACCTCATGCTGCGAACGACGCAGAGGAACCAACAAGCTGCGGGATTGTTCCCACAGCCAGAAGGACAGCTACAGAACACCAATTCCTTGGAGTTACAAATTGAGGGCAACGTTAGCACTCGTGCAGCGCCCCTGGCAGCAGAGGTATCCAGCCACTTGGAGCAGACAAGTATGGAAGGCTCTGACGCTGAAGATGATTTTATGGCCAAGGTGAGGCAGCAAGTGGCCCAGTATGGGGGTTATATATCCATGGACACATTCCAGGGGATCTGGAACCAGGTCATGGCTGAGCAAAACTCAAAGATGGACGAAGAGTATGATGAGCAGGAAGAGTGGTACAGCAGCAGAGTAGAGGCTGCATCCGAGGAGGTTAGCCGCCCCCCCCCTGAGGCGGCTGGAAGAACCCGAAGTAGGGGTCCTCATAGATTGGTCCTGTGAGGAACCACAACAGGCAGGTGGAGATGGGACCGAGGTCTCTCTACCAGCCCTACAGGGATGCTGGGCAGTCGGCCCAGATCCCCAGCGGCAGTTTGTAACCCAGGGAGCCGAAGGTGCAGTCCTTCCTCCCCAGCGGCAGGCTGTGTTACAGGGGGCAGAGGTTGTTGTTCCTGCCCCCCAGCAGAAAAGTGATATGCCAGGAAGGCAGTGTGAAGTAAAGGGAGAGGAGAGCAGCGTCCTCCCTCCCCAGCGGCAGTGTGTGTCTCCGGGAGCTGATGGTGTCGTCCATCCTCCCCAGCGGCAGGCTGAGTTACAGGGGGCAGAGGTTGTTGTTCCTGCCCCCCAGCAGCAAAGTGATGTGCCAGGAAGGCAGTGTGAAGTGAAGGGAGAGGAGAGCAGCGTCCTCCCTCCCCAGCGGCAGTGTGTGTCTCCGGGAGCTGATGGTGTCGTCCATCCTCCCCAGCGGCAGGCTGAGTTACAGGGGGCAGAGGTTGTTGTTCCTGCCCCCCAGCAGCAAAGTGATGTGCCAGGAAGGCAGTGTGAAGTAAAGGGAGAGGAGAGCAGCGTCCTCCCTCCCCAGCGGCAGTGTGTACCCCAGGGAGCTGAAGGTGCCGTCCTTCCTCCCCAGCGGCAGTGTGTCCTGCAGGGAGCAGAGACAGTCAGTCTCGCACCCCAACCGCAGGACAAGGGAATGAAAGGGGAAACAGCTGGTCTCCCTTTTCCCCAGCAGAGAGAGTGGCAGGGAGAGGAGCCTGCTAACCCCTCTCCCCAGCAGCAGTTCACCGTCCAGAGAGAGGAGCTTGTAGTACCCTCTCTCCCACGGCAGCCCAACCCACCCAGGGGAGATGTTAAGCCCCACACCTGTGCAGATGGGACCGTAGTCTCTGCACTTACAGCACAAGGAGTAGGGACGGTCGGTCCTGTTCCACAGCCTCAGAGTGATGTATCCAAAGGGGAGACAGTCGGTCTCTCCCTCCGACAGCCGAGATGTGCACCTAAAGGGGAGACAGTCAGTCTCCAGCAACCCGGCGCTCACCAGACTACTCCCGTGGTAGTGCTGGCAACAGGACAGAGTACCGCTGGTCTCTGCCCCCTCAGCAACCCACCAAGGCAGCCTACCGGTCTCCCACACAGCAGTGGTGAGACACCAGAACCAGGACAAAATTCTTCCTCACCCAGATGTAGTAACCGGTTAGTGTGGGTGGGCTGCTCTGTTATTTCTGTTTTGTGGGTGGGTTGCTGGACTAACCAGGGCACTGACTGGCAGAAAGTCAGGTACCCTGTTAGTCTAATTGGCAAAGGGGAGAAATGTGGCGAAACCAGCTTCGCCACTGTGAACTGGAGAGGCCTGGCTGCTAGCCTCCTACCTGCTGACTATGGCCCCTGGAAAATTGGTACAGTTAAAGATTTATATTTGGGCATGTAATAATTTATATTGCTGCTACTGGCCCTTTAAAATCAGCGATGGACATATTGGGACTTTTGGGACTAATGTCCCTTTAAGACTTTGTAACATATCACAGTAATACTGTCTTAAATATTATGTAGGTATTTATGTGTTCAGTTAAACTGGGGATATGTAGAAATGTGTGTTTTATGTGTTAAATGTATCAGTATGTAATTTTATGTCTTTTACTGTCTTTTTGCAACCATGTGGTTAATGGAGTCTGACTCTAGTCCTAGATAATTGGATTACTTCTCCAATTATCTCCAGGGCAGAAGGGAGGAAGCCGGGATGCATTGTGGGGGATGTTTTACTTCTGTTTGAGCCAGATTGTGCCATGCTGCAAGCCAGGGCCCAAAAGATACTTTTAGTAACTTTTAAACCCCTGTTCGGATTCATGCCATTTTTTAATATGTTGTTCCCCTGAATGGATTGATTGTGGATATGTATTTTTATGTGAATGTGATGTATGGTTTTAAAGTTATGAAAGTTGTGTAAAAGTATATTTTACTCTGTATGCATAATGGGATTATGTGTCACACTAAGGGGAGGGGATGTGTGGGAGGTAACATCTATGTCATTGGTTCTTTTATGCCTCCCCCTGGGTGTGGCCTGTATGTGTGAGTTGGAAATAAAAGCCAGACTGGGTGTCCCAGTCTAGAGTTCTTGCTTAACCCTCAAAGCGATGTGTCGTCTCGGTCTTTGGGGGAATGGGATTGTATGCTGACTGCCAAGAGTGTAAGCCGATGTCTGCTTTTCTTGTTCAGCTGTTCCAGTGTTCGTGCGGTTCCAGTCGGGAGAATGGTGTTTGCAGTAGCTGCCTGTGCATCTGTAAAGGGGATTATCGCCTAAACTGGGTTTTATCCTCTTGTAAGTGAAACGGTCCGTTACAGGGACACAGTGAGACATGGGGACACAGAGACCTCGGTACACTTGGGGCCACAGGGAGACATGGGGGCACATGTGAATACAGACATGGGGACACTGGGAGACATGTGGACACTGAGACACAAGGGACACAGAGACATGGGGACACAGACACTGGGAGACATGGGGACATTGAAACATTTGGGGAAACTAAGACACTAGGGACACAGAGACATGGGAACACAGACAGTGGGAGACTAGGGGACACTGGGAGACTAGGGGATACTGAGACACTATGGACACTGGCTGGGAGACACACACTTGGGGACACTAGGGGACATGGGGACACTTGTGGACATAGACATTGGAGACATGGGGACACTGGAAGACATGGGGACACGGACACTGGGAGACTTGTGGACACTGGGAGACTTGTGGACACTGGGAGACTTGTGGACACTGGGAGACATGGGGACACTGAGGACACTGGCTGGGAGACATAGGGACTCTGAGTCAATAGGGACACAGAGAAATGGGGACACAGACACTGGGAGACTAGGGGAAACAGAGCCATGGGGACACTGAGCCACTAGGGACACTGGCTGGGGGACATGGGGACACTGTGTCCCTAGTGTCTCCATGTCACAATGTCTGTTTCTCACAATGTCCCTATGTCTCACAGCGTGCCCATGTCTCACAGTGCCCCCTAGTGTCTCAGTGTCCCCATGTTTTCCAGTGTCCCCAAGTATCTCAGTGTCCCCAGGTCTCCCAGTGTCCCCTAGTTTCTCCCTGCAGCCTTTCACACCATCCCTCACTTACCTGAGCTGTAGAGCTGCTGTCTGGACTCACTGTGCTGTGTAGCTGCTCCCACACGGATCAGTGAGTAGTAGAGAGAGGCAGGCAGGGATATGCTGTAACTTCCTACTCCTGCCTCTCTCCACACACAGTGACCCCTACTGGCCGGTGCTGGTATTGCAGAGTAATGTCCGTTTATACTGATAAAATTACCTGCATTTATATTGCCGGTATTACTGCAATACCGGCACGGCCAGGCAGCCTCAATACCGTCTGTGCCAGTAAAATACCAGCCAGGTGGCAAACCTAAGAGTAGTGTGTAAAAAAAATAAAAAAATAAAAAATCTTTTATTTTTTTTTTTTTTTTAAATGGGCCTATTCCATGGGCCTGGGCCTGGAGCTGCAGCTCCATCAGCCCCTATGTTAATCCGGCCCTGATGCTCAGGGATGACCTCCTAGAGGCAGCATGCAGCAGTGCAGAGGAGACCCTCTCATTGCTGGATTAGAGGATTATAAGAAAGGGAGCCTGGCATGTAATAATATTTTAGAACCCTCCAACATTATAAATAAATGTATTTATGCTGGAGAGTTCCTTTAACACTGAATGGCTATTGTACAAGTTGTGACCAAAACAAAACCTATAATTTAAGCAACCATAATTTGCCTCTTTTATATTAAGTGCACCCACAATTATTATATATCTTTTTTTGTTGAGAAGAAATAGGGCTTTCATTTTACATCAAATATTTATATATGAAACTTAATTTAAAATGAAAAACATCTAAAAAAAAAAGTATGAGAAATGAAAACAAATTATTTATTTAAGTTCTGGATGGCCGCATTGTATTTTAAGTATGACCGTCATAATAGTGTTAGCTTTAAATGCAATAAAATACACATTTGTGATCAGCAATGTCTAACAAGTATAACGGTATCTCCCAAATGTGAATATTTAATGAGAATTTGGAAAGTTACAGGGTCAAATATAGGGCTTTCCCCTTTTCAGTTTATACACATTGGAATTTGATTGGTTTGCTAGGCCTTTGTTGCTTTTGAGGCTGCATGGCAGCCCAGGAATGAAAATTACCCCACCAGGGCATACCATTTGCAAAGTTACAGAGGATTCAAATGGGGTATGGCTAGTCTTTATTAGCTCATATGTGGATGCACTGAGCAGGCTAGACACTGAGCCATGGGGAGCAGAAAAGAACTGTCAAAAAACCTGCATAACAAGGTAATAGAACTTTATAAAGATAGAAAAGGATATGAAAATATATCCAAAGCCTTGAAAATGTCAGTCAGTAATGTTCAAACACTTATTAAGAAGTGAAAAATTCAGGGATCTTTTGATACCAAGCCAAGGTCAGGTAGACCTAGAAAGATTTCAGCCACAACTACCAGATGAATTGTTTGGGATACAAAGAAAAATCCACAGGTAACCTCATGAGAACTAAAGGCTGCTCTGGAAAAAGACGGTGTGGTTGTTTCAAGGAACACAATATGACGATACTTAACCAAAAATGAGCTGCATGGTAGAGTTGCCAGAAAGAAGTCTTTATTGCGTCAATGCCACAAAAAAGCCTGGTTACAATATTCCAGACAACACCTTGACATGCCTCATAGCTAGAAAGAACTGTAATTTGGAATGATGAGATTAAAATAGAGATTTATTGTCACAACCATAAGTTTATTGTTTGGTGAGGGGTCAACAAGGCCTATAGAGAAGAAAACCATCCACCCCGTGAAGCATGGTGGTGGCTCACTGATGTTTGGGGAGGGGGGGGGGGGGGGGGGGTGAGCTATAAAGGCATGGGGAATTTTGTGAAAATTGATGGCAAGATGAATGAATCATGCTATCAGAATATACTGGCAGACAATTTGCATTCTACTGCATGAAGGCTGCGCATAGGACACTCTTGGACTTTCCAGCATGACAAGGACCCTAAGCACAAGACCAAGTTAACCCTCCAGTGATTACAGCAGAAAAAGGTGAAAGTTCTGGAGTAACCATCACAGTCTCCTGACCTTAATATCATCAAGTCATTCTGGGGAGATCTCAAACGTGTGGTTCATGCAAGACGACCAAAGACTTTGCATGACCTGGAGGCATTTTACCAAAAAAAATGGGCAGCTATACCACCTGCAAAAATTAGGGGCCTTATAGACAACTATTACAAAAGACTGCCCACTGTCAATGAAGCTAAAGGGGACAATACATAATATAAAGAACTAAGGATATGCAGCCTTTTGAACAGGGGTCATTTCATTGTTTTCTTTGTTGCAATGTTTTGTTGTATGATTGTGACTTTCTGTTCCGACAGTTGAATATGAAACCCATAAGAAATAAAAGAAATGTGTTTTTGCCTGCTCACTCATGTTTTCTTTAAAAATGGTGCATATATTGCCAATTCTCCAAGGGTATGCAAACGTTTGAGCACACCTGTATATAAAAACATAATCAAATGGTAGTAATATATTGTATATATATTTTTGGTCACCCAGTGTCCAGAAGCATGAAAGGACAAGCTAGGATCAGATATGTGGGGAGATAATAGGTCTTTCATACCTACCATTTATTGATGTTACCCTTGGTGTTTTTAAACACAGTTTTCCAGGCTTCACAGTTATACAGGGCCGGTGCAATGATTTTTGGCTACACAAGCAAATATGCATTTTGCACCCCCTCCCTCCCCCCACATCTCCCAAAAAAGTCTCTTCGCCGGCATGATGGACCACTGTCACTGAGTACCATGCCCACATATGCCCGCCTTGTTCGCAAGTCATGTTTGGGCTGATTAGAAGATTGTGCTTGTCCCATTCTTAATGTAACAGAAATGAGACTTAGTTATTAATCTGTGGGTAAGTGTTGGTGTCTCTTTGGGATATGATACTGGAACTCAGCTATAATGCAGAGTGCTACCATACAGTGTGATACAGTATGCTATAATACAGTGTGATACAGTATGCTATAATGCAGTGTGATAAGGAATGCTGTAATAGTGTAATACAGAGTAATACAGTATGTTATAATACTGTGAGATACAAAGTGATACAGGATGATACAAAATAATATACAGTGTGATAGAGTGATAGTGAATGCTATAATACAGTACAGTGTGATACTATATAATGCAGAGCATTCTGTGATATGGAATGCTATCATACAATGTAATTCTGGAAGGCTAATGATCATTAACATGTCAAAGAAATTAACTAATCAATTAAAATGTACAGGCCATATGGCTGAAGGCAGTTAGTTTACATTGGAACTAGACAGCCAGGCATCTCAAGTTTAGAACTTCACACTTTGCAGAGCCTTTGATTAATCAAAGGATCAATCCATGTCTTCCCCCTTTCACATTCAAATTGGTCCCTTTTGAAAATGTATTTTTGAAATGTCTCAGATATTGTATATTTCTCTGTAGAGGATCCTGGGATTGAAACCCCTGTTGTCTTGTATTTTAAACCCCATTTAGGGGACTGGGCATAAAAGCCATATGTGTTCCAATAAACCTCAGTTGAGTTGTTCTCCCAGAACTGTGTGTTGTCTGGTTACTGGGGGAAAGGGATGTCTGCTTTTTTTAATGGTTCCAGAGTGGCTGAGGGAAGGAATTAGCAGCGGTAACCGGCCGGGTTACCTGTGGTCTGCTACAACCTGTGTGCCTCATGACCCCTCTTTTGAATTTCTTTGTGTGTGTTACACCCCCTTCAGTATTATGTCCCCCTTTAGTGTCTCACACTACCCCCCCATGTCTCTTACTTGCTCACCAGCTCCTTTTTGTGTCACTGTGCTTTAGTGCGCAAGATAGGGGCAGAATTGTGTGGGATAGGGACTTTATTATTATTATTATAATGTATATATCGCCAACAAACTCTGTAGCGCTGTACAATAGGGCATTAGTAGGCATATAGGGGCAGTATTGTGTATGTGGGACAGGGGCTTTAGTAGAAGTATGGTGCAATAGAGGCAGTATTGTGGGGGATAGGGAATTTAGTGAGGGTGGAATAGGGGCAGTATTGTGGGGGTTGGAGCTTTATTGTGATGGGGTAGGGGCTGTATTGTCGCAGATTGATTCTTTAGTATGGGGACAGGGCCCATATTGTGGGGGATTGTTTCTTTAGTGTGGGGTGATAGGGACATTATTATAGGGGATACAGGTGTTAGTGGTAGAGTTAGGAACAGTATTGTGGGGAATGGAGCTTCAGTGTGGTGGGATTTGGGCAGTATTGTGTGGGGCAGGGGCATTTGTGAGGTGTAGGAACAATATTGTGGGGGATTGAGTCTTTGGTGGGGGGGAATAGGAACAGTAATGTGGGATCTAGAGCTATGGTGGGGGTATTGTGGGGTTTGGACCTTTGGTGGGGGTGCAGGGGCAGAATTGTGGGATACTGGGGCTATGTTGAGGGGGATAAGAACAGTATAGGGGCAGGAGCGGTATTGTGGGTTGGTAGGGCAACATTGTGGGGGACTGAGGCTATGGTGGGGGGATTGGAACAATTGTTATTTAGGGCCCCCACCCGCCGCGCAGCGGTGGGGGCCAGGGGGGAGGACATTAGGTCCCCCATCATTTTTATTTATGGCCCCCACTCACCTTTCAGGGGTGGGGGCCGAACGGGAGGACATTAGGTCCCCCCCAATTTTTATTTATGTCCCCCACCCACCGCTCAGGGGTGGGGGCCGGGGGGAGGACAGCAGGTCCCCCCCCTTATTGTTATTTAGGGCCCCCACCCACCGTGCAGGGGTGGGTGCCGGGGAGAGGACATTAGGTTCCCCCTTATTGTTATTTAGGGCCCCCACCCGCCGTTCCAGGGTGGGGGCCAGAGGGGAGGACAGTATGTCCCCCCCCAAATTCTTATTTATGGCCCCCACCCACCGTGCAGGGGTGGGGTCCAGGGGGAGGACAGTAGGTCCCCCCCTCCACATTCTTATTTAGGGCCCCTACCCATCGCACAGGGGTGGGGGCAATAGTTTTTTTTTTTTTTTCAGTGAGCAGCCACTTGCTGCTCACTCTTTACTAGACATGCCCCTACTCGCGGTATAGTGAGTAGGGGCTGAATTTACTCATACTAAGTAATCTTTACTTAGTATTAGTAAATGTGGCTGAAAGACCAATTTAGGTCTTTCAGCCTTTTGGTAGATAGCTCCCTAATACCGTGTGAATTAGAGAGTTATCTACTAAGCAGCTGCTTAATTTATGTTATATTTAAGTGATTTCCCTATCCACATTCGTTTGCAGGGCACTTGTCCTACTCTGAACCCCATTTTACTTACTTTTGCAGACCTCTAGCCCTTTCCAGGAGTTTTTTAGAGACATTTTTGTGCCCAAAAGTTCAGGTCTCCATTGACTTCAATGGGGTTCGGGGTCAAGTTCAAGCCCGAACCCGGACTTTTTTTCAAAGTTTGGCTGAACCCGCCGGACCCGAACATCCAGGTGTCCGCTCAACTCTAATCAGAACCATTTCTAATAATTTTTTATCCCTTTACTAACTTTGAATATCCTCAGTTTTTCAAAATACCACAAAAGCATAAATGCTTCCATTTCTTGATACCACACACCTAGCTCACACATGTGTCATCATCTCTTTGTTTATAGAAATGCTTCTTTCATGAACATTCAAATTCTTTTGTATATGTTAATGTTTCTATTGTGTTTCCAATTTCCTTTTCCAAGGTACCTAAGATGTATTAATATTGATTACAGTTACATTTGCTGGAGTATTTATCCACCAACAGCTGATTTGCAAATCCCACAGCTGTTGGAGTGCTATAGTTCCTTGTACAATCAACTCTTATTTTCATTAACATATTCTGGGGGCTTTGCTTTTTGCCAATTAAAGATGAGTGTTGTATTAACCTCACAAATCTGTCATGTTAGTTCTGATATGAAATAGCACATCTATATAGGTTGAAAAATGTACGAAGTTCAACCTTTCCATTTTTTGCTGCTGCTGATACAGAAAAAAAAAGTAAATCACTATGATTAATAAATTATCAGATGTAGAAAATCAGAATGTCATTATTATTCAGGATAGTGTGAAGAAGTAGGAGTGTACTGGCGCTATTTTAGGAAGGGTGGATAATTGTTGTATAACACCGCAAAATATAGCTGCTATAACACCAAAAACTTATCTTAAGGCAAAGTATAAAAGGGTGACGGTGAAGCGCTAATATATACAATTTGTGATGTACAGTGCGGAATATATAGCAATACCTCTACCTTGGAATATTTTATACAGGTGTCCTAATTGAGGTATGCTGTACCTTAAAAACAAAAGGCAAAATAACCACACATAGTGTATACCATAAATATAAGTACAGAAGGCCTTCTCTTTCTATTTTCTCCACTTCTAGAGAAACCAGCAACAAAGGAACGACTGCCAAGAAGGGATAGGGTCGCCTTTACAGACCCTACAGGCGATCACAGTGAGCTATAATCGTTAGCTCCTGAAAGTGTGAGTGGGCATATTTCCCCTTCTTTTATACACCACGTACTTATATTTATGGTATACACTATGTGTGGTTATTTTGCCTTTTGTTTTTAAGGTACAGCATACCTCAATTAGGACACCTGTATAAAATATTCCAAGGTAGAGGTATTGCTATATATTCCGCACTGTACATCACAAATTGTATATATTAGCGCTTCACCGTCACCCTTTTATTATTCAGGATAGCTTTAAACCAGTATTGTGGCGGTGATCTTGATTTATAGCAGGTTTTGAATGATAGCAGACTTTTAAACACATATGTAAAATAAGAATGTCTGTATGAAGGTAATACTGAAGAAAAATTGGTAAACTCAAATTAAGCAGAAAATAGTGATCATAACTTCCTTCTAGTAAAAAGTAACTTGTCTCCTTTTTGGGTTTATATATTTTTATTTTTTTTATTTTCAGGCTGAATATTGTGGTTCCACTACATTTATTTGGTAACCTTAAATAAGATAATGGGATTATAATATATAATATACAATAATTTGCAATGGTAAACACATTAAATTGAGACACTAATAACTAGATAATTTTTCCATATTTTAATGCTGTAATTATTAAACAAAAATCACTAATAATTAAATAATAAGAGCATTGTCTTCAACAATTTAAATTAAAAAAATGTAATCTTAGTAATCTTAATCTATTTATAAAAAGTTAATTGGGTAGATAATAGGGTGGCAATATTGGCTGCAACAGGGGCCTGGAGATAGATCTGTTAAAGGCTGGCCAGGTGGGACCCCCTTTAAAAAACATTATTTAGTATAGTGTCAATTTAGCCGTATACTGAATAACTTGTCTCAGGACAAGTGTGGATGTTCCCTACAAGATGCCATTGCTAGTACCTTTAAATAAAATGTAAAATCAAAACTATTTAGGTATCTGTGTTTGAAGCAGCAGAAGCACAACTTTTGGCCATAAAATATGTTGGATCATGCAGGACTCGCTCACAGCTAACTTCCCCAGCAGGAACAAACCTTTAGTGCCAAACCCAATCACAGGAAGGGGCCCAGAAAAAGCATCCAAATGCATGAAGCCTCATAACATGTAGAACCAAGCCCCCTGTTAACAGCAATAAACTACAAATGCCAAACTGCAGATGCCAAATGGGTGAGTGACAATGAGCTTGGTTGTGTGCTATTGTGTTTGTGTGTCTGTGAACTTGTCTAACAATAAGCTTGTTTATGTGTGATAGTGAGCTACTTTGTGTGTGTGTGTGTCTGTTTGAATTAGTTTTTGTGTGTGTCAGTGAGATTGCCTGACAATGAGCTTGTCTGTGTTTGTCAATGAGATTGGTAGCGTAGCTGAGCTGCGGATAATGGAAGAGGATCGACTATATCCTCTACTCAATCTGACAGGAAATGTTCCTGAAACAGAAGATCCTCTTGCGGTCAGGGCTGGCCTTAGGGGTGTGCGAGGTGTGCGGCCGCACAGGGTGCCATGAAGCAGGGGGCGCCGTGCGGCCGACACAGCTCTCACATGGCCGGCCAGGATAAAAAAAAGAAATAAAAAAAAATTGCGGTGGGGACGGGGCTTACCGTGCGGTGGGGGCGGGGCTTACCGTGCAGTGGGGCGGGGCTAAAAGTGCTATGTAACTGCTGCAGGGGAAGCAGGAAGGAGTCCCTGCTTCCCCCAACAACCATAATCCAGGAGCTGCAGTGCCTGTCTGCCTCCACAAGGAACAGAGGTAACTATGTGTGATTGACTGCCTGTATGTGTGACTGTCTGTGTGTTTGACTGTCTGCCTGTGTGTGTGTGGCTGTCTTCCTGTGTGACTTTCTGCCCTTTTGTGTGTGTGTGTGTGTGTGACTGTCTGTGTGTGTGTTTGACTGTCTGCCTGTGTGTGTGACTGTCTGTGTTTGACTGTCTGCCTGTGTGTATGATTGTCTGCCTGTGTGTGTGACTGTCTGTTTGTCTAACTGTGTCTGTGTGTATGACTGTGTCTGTGTGTATGACTGTCTGCTTGTGTGTGAGACTATCTGTGTGTGTGTGTGTGACTGTCTGCCTGTGTGTGTGTGCCTGCCTGTGTGTGTGACTGCCTATGTGTGACTGTCTGGGCAGACTAGATGGGCCGAATAGTTCTTATCTGCCGTCACATTCTATGTTTCTATGTCTGCCTGCCTGTGTGTGGCTCTCTGCATGTGTGTTTGTGTGTGGCTATCTGCGTGTTTGTTTGTGTGTGGCTGTCTGTGTATGTGACTGCCTATGTGTGACTGTCGGGCAGACTAGATGGGCCGAATGGTTCTTATCTGCCGTCACATTCTATGTTTCTATGTCTGCCTATGTGTGTGTGTGTGTGTGTGGCTGTCTGCGTGTGTGTTTGTGTGTGACTGTCTGCCTGTGTGTGTGTGTGGCTGTCTGCCTGTGTGTTTGTCTGTTTGTCTGCATGTGTGTTTGTGTGGGCTGTCTTACTGTGTGTGTGTTTGTGTGTGGCTGTCTGCCTGTGTGTTTGTGTATGGCTGTCTGCCTGTGTGTTTGTGTGTGGCTGTCTGTGTGTGGCTGTCTGAGTGTGTGTTTGTGTGTGGCTGTCTGCCTATGTGTTTGTGTGTGGCTGTCTGCCTGTGTGTTTGTGTGTGGCTCTCTGCCTGTGTGTTTGTGTGTGGCTCTCTGCGTGTGTGTTTGTGTGTGGCTGTCTGTGTGTGGCTGTCTGCATGTGTGTTTGTGTGTGGCTGTCTGCGTGTGTGTTTGTGTGTGGTTGTCTGTGTGTGTCTGTCTGTCTGTGTGTTTGTGTGTGGCTGACTTCCTGTGTGTTTGTGTGTGGCTGTCTGTGTGTGGCTATCTGCCTGTGTGTTTGTGTGTGGCTGTCTGCCTGTGTGTGGCTGTCTGCCTATATGTTTGTGTGTGGCTGCCTGCCTGTGTGTTTGTGTGTGGCTCTCTGCGTGTGTGTTTGTGTGTGGCTGTCTGCGTGTGTGTTTGTGTGTGGCTGTCTGTGTATGTGACTGACTATGTGTGACTGTCTGGGCAGACTAGATGGGCCGAATGGTTCTTGTCTGCCGTCACATTCTATGTTTCTATGTCTGTGTGTGCGTGTGGCTGTCTGTGTGTGTGTGTGACAGGGTGTGTGGGAAGGGGAGGAAGGGGGGAAGGGGTGCTGTGAAGATTTTTCGCACAGGGCGCCCAAAGGCCTAAGGCTGACCCCTGGCTGCGGTCCACAGTTCAGCCACACTAATTAAAGCTAAGGGGCGGAAGAGGCACAGAGGGCTGGGGCACATAGAAAACTGAGGGGGGGAAGAGGCACAGATGGCTGGGGGCACATAGAAAACTAAGGGGGGAAAAGGCACAGTCGGCTGGGGAGAGGACAGCACTCACGTCTGGGGGTTGGGAGGGGGGTACACAGGTCTGAGGGGGAGGAGAGGCACGCAGGGCTCAATAGTAACATCAAAAGTGTGGAGCCTAACTCTGCACATGCACACACACAATTGGGAATGCCTGTAACTCAGGGGAATGGTGAGTGGGTTTTATTTCCTTACAAAAAGCCTTTCTAGTGATGTATATGTTTCATGTCTTGATGACAGTTTACTAGTTTAACTGAAACACTATCTTTGGAATTATGCTACAGTAAAGGATTTTTGACTAAAAAAGACCCAAAGTGCTGGTATAAAGGGAATGTCTGCATAATGTGTTGCTGAGCACCAGGCATTTGTATGAACAAGGTGATATTTGAGTGCAGAACAGTTTTTTTTACAAAAATATATATATATATATTTATATATATATATATATATGTATTAAGGCCTTTTGGCCTGTAATTGTGGGAGGGGCGTATGACACACCTCTTCCCTACTTAAGGGACACCCCTTACCTGGCTCCATATCGTTCGAGGTCAGCGCTGCATCATTTCCACTTCCGGGTCATCCAGACGCCATTTTACCTGATTACTCCATGAGGTTTTTTAAGCAGAGCTGTGTCAGGAATCCAGCCACAGGCTTTTCCGGCCTACCACCTTCTTTCTTCAATCCATCGCCGTGGATGGTGTCCAAGTGACTCACAAACTGTAAGTCAACCTACCCGTTATGCCAGGCATCAGTCCCACGGCACCATGCACGGGTCAGGTCCTCACTTTACGGCTGCATTTTGTCTAAGTCTGTTCTAAAACCATTGCATGTTCATGCATATCATTCGTTTAAACCCCTTACCGGTCTTTGGGTGTACTACAGGCTTCTTAGACATTATCGCATTTCATGTACAAACCAACGAACCACTGAATTTTAGCCTACACACTGACCCCTACCGGTCATTCAGTCTACTACAGGCTTCTCAGACATTATTGCATTTCATGTACAAACCATCGAACCACTGCATTTTCGCCTACACACTGACCCCTACCGGTCATTCGGTGTACTACAGGCTTCTCAGACATTATTGCATTTCATGTACAAACCAACGAACCACTGCATTTTCGCCTACACACTGACCCCTACCGGTCATTCGGTGTACTACAGGCTTCTCAGACATTATTGCATTTCATGTACAAACCATCGAACCACTGCATTTTCGCCTACACACTGACCCCTACCGGTCATTCGGTGTACTACAGGCTTCTCAGACATTATTGCATTTCATGTACAAACCAACGAACCACTGCATTTTCGCCTACACACTGACCCCTACCGGTCATTCGGTGTACTACAGGCTTCTCAGACATTATTGCATTTCATGTACAAACCAACGAACCACTGCATTTTCGCCTACACACTGACCCCTACCGGTCATTCGGTGTACTACAGGCTTCTCAGACATTATTGCATTTCATGTACAAACCAACGAACCACTGCATTTTCGCCTACACACTGACCCCTACCGGTCATTGGGTGTACTACAGGCTTCTCAGACATTATTGCATTTCATGTACAAACCATCGAACCACTGCATTTTCGCCTACACACTGACCCCTACCGGTCATTCAGTGTACTACAGGCTTCTCAGACATTATTGCATTTCATGTAAAAACCAACCTTGCTTCATTTAAACGATTGTCATTTCGGTTTGTGTTTTCTGGTCGGCACTTATTCATAGTATATTCTATGCACGATTGCTGTTCGCATTAAAATGCATACGGTTAAGCTATTCATGCTAACTTCTGTTTCCCTTCATACTAAGATTTGGTTATTCTGCTATGTATTCACATAGATCTTTTTCGTGAGTTACATTTCATGTATTTACATTTGGTTAAAAAGTTGCCTGGTTAAATAGACAGACCATTTTCATGCTATTTTTAAGGTATCACTTATTACATCAAGGGTATGAAACCAGCTAACATTTCTGTATAGACATTGGACTCCCACGCTTACTGGAGTTTTTTTTTATAATTATCCATTTCATTACAATTAAATCAGCCTACGTTACAGGCCTCATTTCTTTGTTGTTAACCATGACACAAGGATTTAATTCCTTTTCATGCATACTCGTGGTGAATCACATGTACTGATCCAACCAATCATACGTTTCCTGCACAGTTATCGGTTAAACTTTCAAATACTTATTTTACACGATCTTAGGTTGTCTATTTTGTTTCAGTTTGCTTATTATATATATATATATATATATATATATATATATATATATGGTTTTAATAATAATAGTTATTTTATTTTACAATGCAGATATTACATGTATATTACTGTTATGGTTAGCCTACATTACGGCTCCTTTTTCTGCCATGCTCGTACGACATACCACGAGTTCAAGGACACGGTCCTATTTTCAAAGAGTATAATGGAGATATGATGTTATTACAACCATGTACATTACGATTACATGGCACTAACTATTCAGGCCATTTCTTATCATACTCATACGATATACCACGAGTATATAAGAACACGGTCCTACCTTCCACAGAGGGTTTCGGGTTGAATCACACGCATTGGTTCAACCACTCATACGTCACGTTACAACATTTTCTGCATAGATTGTCATTTCACATAATTTCACATGGCATTCACAAACTCAGGCCTTTTCTTGACACACTCAGGCGACGTAACACGAGTATTCAAGAACACGGCATATACGTCTCACAAGACTTTCGGTTTTTGAATCACACGTTCTGGTTCATACATTCATACGTCACTTTACAGCAACATTTATGATTCTGCATATTGTCACTTCACATTAAAAAGTCCCTTGCATTCCCAGATCAGTTTAGTGACATGCATATCATCTGATCACCTTCCATATATACACATTACACGGCCAATCCCCTGCTGCCAGGTATCGGACTCAGCGTAACGCTTGTCACCAAGCATGGGCAGTCAGGTCACTATCATACTCATAGATTTTACACCTCCCACACATACTGCTAGAAGCCTATACAGATTACACAGGTCTCACAGGATCCATTCTCACTCGATCCCTTTTTAGGTTTATCCAGGTTTTCATACCTGTCGAATCTCAAAACTTTATACATACTACCAGGTACGTAAGCCTGCTCACGTTGTAGTTCACATACGTTTCATTCTTCTAGGCCATAGAGTACTGGCAAGTTAGGGGTATAGGCCCAAATAGGTACCTCCCTTCTTGGCATTTCTGCCTATCGTTTAGTGGTCCGCGAGGCCAACACCCCGCCTCAACGTTTCGGAGGCAAACGCCATCGGGCCACACGTGAGTTAGCCGCCTCGCAATATTATAGAGAGGGCCTCACCTGTCACTCCCTCCCCCTGTTTTCTTTTACTATCACCGAGAGGCCTACGATTCCTGCCACTACGACGGGTGGCCTCAATAACCCCTCGCGCCAACTCATAGACAGAGCCTCTCATAGCCACTTGGCAACTAGCAGGGCCTCACCTGTCACAAACAAGATTAATTTTTCGCCTTTCAGGCCTAGTTAGCCTGCCAGTATCACCCCTGGGGAATCGGTCACTACACCCCTTACCATGGCTGGGTCGGCCGCTGCGACCCCTCCAGCACTGGTTGAGTTGCAATCACTTTCTCCAGCCATCTGTTTCAGGGCACATGCTAAATCTGTGTCCAAATAAAATGTATCCCAAAACTATACTTAACATCAATAAACATTTCTGTACTTACGACATTACTGCCACATCATCCATCTAGACATTTGGTAGAATTCATTATCTCGGGTCTATCAGAAGGATTCACACAGGCCTCATACACATGCCTTCCGGAATCCTGGAATGTCTTAATTTACAATCCGCACAACAAACCCTACAGCGGTGGAGGCACTCATAGCCAGGAAGTGGCAGAGGACTTCCTATGGGGGCCCTTCCAGTCCCCTCCGTTCACCACATGGCGGACAAACCCCATCAGTATTGTCACGGGGAAATCTTCTCACAAACAGAGACTTATCATTGATCTATCAACACCTCACACCTCTGCCACTCCTAGTCTGAACTCCCTCATACCCTCTGAGGAATTTTCACTGCAATATTCCACCATAGATCACGCCATTACGGCTATCATGCAGGCAGGGGCCGGAGCATGGCTCAGTAAGACTGATATCACAAAGCTTTCAAGTTACTGCCTATCCACCCTACACTGTGTCACCTGCATGGTATCAAGTGGGCAGGGAACTACTATTTTGCTCACGTTTAACATTTAGGTTCCAAAGTAGTCCGGCCATTTTCGACGTATTCGCCGAAACCCTATGCTGGTTTTATTAAATATAGCCAGATGCCCTACAGTTATACATTATCTGGATGATTTCTTACTGGTCGAGGAGAATATTTCCCCTCCCAGTAGCCTAAAAGAAACCATCAGTCTATTCGAACAGGTGGGTGTCCCAGTCTCCTCCACCAAGACTGAAGGACCAGATACCTTCATCACATTCCTGGGTATCATACTAGACTCAGCCACCATGCAAGCTAGCCTGCCACGCCCAAGGTAGAAAACATTCTGATCAACATAATCTCTACATACAACTCGGTACTTGCAACCGCAAGAATTACAGTCTCTGCTTGGGTCACTGAATTTTGCCATTCGCATCATACCTCAAGGCCGGGCTTTCATCTCACAACTCCTTTACATGTTTCCCACTTTTAGACATGATGGACACAGGTCACCCCTGGATACCCAAGCCACGGCAGGCGTAATTATGTGGAGAAAATTTTTAACCACCTTGAATGGTAAAAGCATGTTCCTTCCAAAATTGTCTGACTCCTCACCTACCATTTGGTCAGACGCGGCGTCTACCACAGGTTTTACAGCAATTTTTCAGGAACAAATGGCTTTAGGGCAGCTGGCCTTCAGAAGTTCAGGACCTGGAGGGTTTTTCCACTACATCAGCTCTGTTTGAGATATATCCCATCATGACTGTTGCCGTGGCATGGGTGCATTTATGGGCAGGTTCGTCTGTACGTTGCTACTCAGACAACCAAG
Source organism: Pelobates fuscus (assembly GCF_036172605.1). Lineage (NCBI taxonomy): Eukaryota > Metazoa > Chordata > Amphibia > Anura > Pelobatidae > Pelobates > Pelobates fuscus. The sequence goes on along the minus strand of NC_086317.1, from coordinate 112,682,099 downwards.
TAACTTGTCACATTATAAACAAGGCCGATCCAAATCACTGACTATTATGAGATTCTTGAGGAAACTCACTTGGCTGGCTGCATGTCATAATTTTCTCTTGTTTTGTATTCATGTTCCAGGTGTATGTAACACTGCTGCTGACAATTTGTCTCGCTTTAATTTCCAGGCTTTTCGTCAAATACTCCCGTCAGCCGCACTCACAGCCATGAACACCCCACTATTCCACCATCTAGTAATGGACTAGATGCTATTATGCAACATAGCAGAACATTGTCCCAATTAGCACTGTCTACTAATACCCGGGAAACTTACGATAGAGCTTTCATTTGATTTAAAGATTCCTTTCTGAACACAACATCTTACAACCTTTCATCGTGACATCCTGGTTGGGCTTTGCTTCTTTTTGCCACCTCAAACTCAAACTATCAAACAACACAATCAAACCATATCTGACAGGCATCCAACATCACATGCTAACTTTACAACCAGACAAATCAAGCGTCCTCCTACCAATTAAGAACATCCTTAGGGGTATTCAGAGATCCGAACCCCCACGTACGGCCCAGAAGCTACCCATAGATTTCCATATTTTTAAAGACTTATACAATTCACTAGATTTAAACCCTTTGCCAACAACACAAACCTCATCGTTAAAACCGCCATATACGTAGCCTTGTTTATGGTTTCTTGAGACCAAGAGAATTTACCGCCATCAGCACAACACAGTCCACTCACGTCCTACTTCATTCACACTTAACAAAACACATGGACTATTATATCTTGACTCTGCCTCACTCCAAAACCAGTCAACATGCACTTTCAGTAGAGGTTAAGTACTATCCTACTCACAACAGGTGGAGCCCCGTCAAACTACTGGACTCATATACCCAGCATAACAACGAACCACCATCTCAACCACTTTCAGTCTACAAGGTTCGGTACTCACTACCACCACCTTTATGACACACGTCAGGTCTTTACTTGCACAGCTGGGCCTCAAATCAGCTAACTATTCGGGCCACTCCTTCCGCATAGGAGCGGCCTCCACAGCATCCAGTGCAAACATTCCAGTTCATGTTATCAAGTCACTAGGGCGCTGGAAATCATCGGATTACTCTAGATACATACCTAACCCGGTACAAGAAGTAAGAAATGCCTTTCAAGACATGTCTGGTTAAAGTATGTATATTGCTGGTATGTAATAAATTTGATTTTCTACTTTTGCCCTCTTTATTTACAGGCCTACCTCATCGTCGGTTCCGGCACACCACAACCGACTTGCTCTTTTAATACCATCGTACACTTATCAGTGTTTGTATCTTCTGTACTATCATGAGCCCTTAACACAAGTATTAAGACCTTTTGGCCTGTAATTGTGGGAGGGGCGTATGACACACCTCTTCCCTACTTAAGGGACACCCCTTACCTGGCTCCATATCGTTCGAGGTCAGCGCTGCATCACCCTCCCACCCACTCCTCATTATTAACTCCTTTTCTCTTTACATTTCTTCTTGGTGGGCCCTCTTTATTTACAGGCCTACCTCATCGTCGGTTCCGGCACACCACAACCGACTTGCTCTTTTAATACCATCGTACACTTATCAGTGTTTGTATCTTCTGTACTATCATGAGCCCTTAACACAAATATATATATATATATATATATATATATATATATATATATCAGAGTATATGTCAGTGTTAACAGAGTAACACTGAAAGAGGAAAACTAATTTACTTTTAGAAACAGTATGAACAGTATGCTATGAACTGATTTCAGCACCACCTGCTACTAAATCATAAAATATTGGAAGCATATAAAATATTTATACAGTATATCCAACATATTGCATTTTCCTCTCCTCTAGCATTCATAGGAAAAAAAAAACAACTCCTACTTAGTGTCACTAATAAAAAATGTTCACGTTCTCATGAGTTACTAAGGAGAAATTAAAATGAATTATTATGATTTACAATACACTGTTGTTTGAATTTCAGCGTATAATTCAGTTTTAGTAAGAGTGTGCTTATTTCAGTTTTTGATAATTAACTCTTCCCTACCAGTAACTTTTGTAATGCATCACTATAAGCCATGCATAAAACATGAATTTTTATTTCAGAACTGCCAACCACAACAATGTGACTTATGTGAATTTGAAAAAAAGACTACAATCTAATATTTAATTTCACAGGCATGCCTGTATCAGAAACTGAAAAAAATGAAACATCTTAAACAGATAAAAGTTGCAAAGCTTCATTTTAGTTTGGTATTTGCACAGGCGATTCAGCCAAAATCGGTTACCTAAGAGTAATATATTGTTAATTGCTACTGATCAAAATGTCTGTGCTCACTCTTCTCGCTCTTCTTGTGCTGTAGTCACATCTGAACCACACAGTCGCTTAATTTTGAAAACACTAAAAATCTCCAAATTCATGCAAAACGTAGAGCCTTATTTATATATTATTTTTAACAAAAAATAGCATTTTAATTTAGATGGATATTCTTACATTTCACAATATTTTTTTAGTGGAAGAGAGGCAGGGCCGGATTAACATAGGGGCTGATGGAGCTGCAGGCCCATTTGAAAAAACAAAAAAAAAAATTTTTTTTTACACAGTCTGCGGATAATGGAAGAGGATCGACTATATCCTCTACTCAATCTGACAGGAAATGTTCCTGAAACAGAAGATCCTCTTGCGGTCAGTGCTGGCCTTAGGGGTGTGCGAGGTGTGCGGCCGCACAGGGTGCCATGAAGCAGGGGGCGCCATGCGGCCGACACAGCTCTCACATGGCCGGCCAGGATAAAAAAAATAAATAAAAAAAAAATTGCGGTGGGGACGGGGCTTACCGTGCAGTGGGGCGGGGCTAAAAGTGCTATGTAACTGCTGCAGGGGAAGCAGAAAGGAGTCCCTGCTTCCCCCAACAACCATAATCCAGGAGCTGCAGTGCCTGTCTGCCTCCACAAGGAACAGAGGTAACTATGTGTGCTTGTCTGCCTGTATGTGTGACTGTCTGTGTGTTTGACTGTCTGCCTGTGTGTGTGTGTGTGTGGCTGTCTGCCTGTGTGACTTTCTGCCCTTTTGTGTGTGTGTGTGTGTGTGTGTGGGTGTGTGACTGTCTGTGTTTGACTGTCTGCCTGTGTGTATGATTGTCTGCCTGTGTGTGTGACTGTCTATTTGTCTAACTGTGTCTGTGTGTATGACTGTGTCTGTGTGTATGACTGTCTGCTACTAAAGATGAAAGCATAAATCAGATAAAGAGATTAGCATAGAGTATGTGTTTTCTTATAGCTGCATCCTTTGAGTTTCCCTCCAACACCAATTCCATCAGATACATGACACTTGAGAGGTATGACTGTTTTAGTGTTTTTGGTCAATAAGATTCTGTAATTAGGCCCCATCATAATTGTCAGTACCAGGCCCACCGAGCTCTTAATCTGGCCCTGAAGAGAGGTGGAGTAGTTGCAAAAACAACAACGTCCCTCCATACATGGTTAGCAGTAGTAATATGTGTGCAAGCTACAATATATCCATAGGCGTGCGCACGGGGTGTGCCGGGTGTGCCTGGGCACACCCTAATCCCCGCGGCACGCCTATGTATTGAGACCGGCAGGGGAGATCTCAGGATCCCCTCTGTCGATCCATGCTATCCGAGCGCCGGCTCTGCTCTCCGCCTCTCTCCCCACCAACCCACATGCAGGGAGGGAGGCAGGAGAGGACCCGGGGAGCTATTGCCAGCAGCTCCGCCGGGTTCCTCTCGCGAGATCTGAGCGTTGCCGCGGGGCTAGAGTTCACTCTCCACTGGACCACCAGGGATGGATGGCAGCATCAGGATCCCCCCTCCATAGACATACACAGCACCAACACACATACAGCACCCAGACACATACACAGCACCCACAGACATACACAGCACCCACAGACATACACAGCACCCATAGACATACACAGCACCCATAGACATACACAGCACCCATAGACATACACAGCACCCACAGACATACACAGCACCCACAGACATACACAGCACCCACAGACATACACAGCACCAACACACATACAGCACCCACACACATACAGCACCCACAGACATACACAGCACCCACACACATACACAGCACCCACAGACATACACAGCACCCATAGACATACACAGCACCCACACACATACACAGCACCCACAGACATACACAGCACCAACACACATACAGCACCCACACACATACAGCACCCACACACATAGAGCACCCACAGACATACACAGCACCTACACACATACAGCACCTACACACATACAGCACCCACAGACACACAACACCCACAGACACACAGCACCCACAGACACACAGCACCTACAGACACACAGCACCCACACACATACAGCACCCTCACAAACACACAGCACCCTCACACACATTACACAAACAGCACACTAACAGTACCCTCACAAACAGGACCCTAACAAACACACACACATCACACTACCAGTACCCTCACACACAAACAGCACCCTGACACACCGTACATTTACAGCACCCTCACAAGTGCGCACACACACACACACAAACAGCACCCTGACACACAGTACATTCACAGCACCCTCACAAGCACACACACACAAACACCCTCACCCACATAGTACACTACCAGCACCCTCACATACACATCACACTAACAGCACCCTCACACAGCACACACACAGCAGTGTGTGTGTGTATATATGTGTGTGTGTGTATATATATATATATATATATATATATATATATATATATATATATATATACACATACATACATATATATATACGCACCGTGTGCTTGTGCTTTAGGGTGCACACCCTAATGCAATAGGCTGCGCACGCCTATGAATATATCTAATATTCTCTTCCTGTTAACAGGTTGACAGGTGGAGAGTGACACAGATCATGGGGGTTAACAGTTGGAGAGAGACACAGATCATTGGGGTTAACAGATTATGAAATGTTGTCATTTGAGGCCGGCATGTGATCATGATGTCTTAAAAGGATGCCAATGTCATAGGCAGCAAGGAGATGTTTCTTTTGTGAACACTTTTCATGCACATGCATCATAAAATGAAGGCTGAATTTACATTAGCCAGGCTATAGTTTTCAACATGCCAGCACACTAGAATATGCAACTCTGATTGGATGCAGAAACCATTGCCTACATCTGGGGTCAGCAACCTATGGCATGTGTGCCATGCATGGTACTCATGGTGCCTTTGTTTGGCACTAACGGATGACCTGCCCTATCAGGGACAAACTGGGACTTCAGATATCTGCTAGTGCAAACTGAATGATGATTGCAAGTAGTGAGGAACAATCCTCAATTTACATATTCAGTACTTACAAGAAATAATCTCAGATCACTTCCTCCCCACACTGGAGTACAGAAGCCCACTGTAGCTAATGCAGCTCCTGCCTTTGAACTGTACTTAGTCAGCCCGATCCACACTGGACCCCAAGGATGATGAATACACACAAAGCTGCAGAAGAAGTGTCCCCTTAACAAATAATACAAACAGCACACACACACAAACACACAAGCAGTCCCCATACATACAACACCACTGACAAACCACACATACACAACCAAACAAGCAGCCTCTCACATGCAATACCATAAACAGTCCCACACAAGCACAAACCACCAAACACACAATGTGGCATATCATCCAGACACACAATTCCACAAGAAACCCACATACACTGCCCACATTCATAGATATCATACACCATACCACAAACTACTTATGAACATATACAATAAAACAGCCCACATACGCAAAAATACACTAGGTCTCCTCCCAGAATTAGAGATCCCACGCACCGCCAATGGTAGGATGCTAGGATGGGGACATTAGATATATTATTACCGTAGCCCCCACCCACTGGCCACGGGTTGGGGGAAGGAAGTGGACAGTGATCTATCCATTCCCCCATTTTTAATTCAAAGACCCCCAACAATGCTCTTTGGTAGGGGCTGCCAAGTTGCTTATTTTAAATATTTGGCAGATATGTCCAGGTGCAAGTTTTTAAATATTTCATAGATATGCCCCTACCTGCCATATGACAAGTAGTGGCATAGGGAGGTTTGAAACCACTGTTAGGGTAATATGGGGGTCTTTTGACCATCATATGTTTTTTATTTATTTTAAATCTTTTTTCCATGCACACACACACACACACACAAACACACAGACACACACACAGACTGCTGAGTCCATACACACAGACTGATGAGTCCATACACACACACACAGCCTGCTGAGTCCATATACACACACACACAGACTGCTGTGTCCATACACACACACACACACACACACACAGACTGCTGTGTCCATGTACATGTACACACACACACACACACACACACACTGCTATGTCCATGTACATGTACACACACACACACACAGACTGCTGAGTCCATACAGACACACAGACTGCTGAGTCCATACACACACACAGACACACAGACTGCTGAGTCCATACACACTCACACTGACTGCTGAGTCCATACACACACATAGACCGCTGAGTTCATACACACACACACAATACAACAAAATATGTGCACAATATGGAGGTGAATAAAAGATTAAGCTCAAACACCTAAAAAGTGGTTTCACTTCACCACTTAAAAACACATAGTTATACATACATATAAAAGGTGGAGCTCCTAGGTAATAAATGCAGTAGATATTCTGCAAAACAAGATTGTACAAGGAATAGTGCAATACGGCAATCAAAAGCTTAAATGATAAAATAATAGAGCAATATCACTCACAAGCCTAGAGTCATACCCTCATATGACTGAGATAGTAAGCACCTCTGGACCATTCAAGGATGTCCAAATCCTTTTCTTTCTTAAAGTGATTGGCCGGCTCCAAATGGTAGAAATGCCAGGTCAAAAAAGTTTATTTCCAAGAAGTGCTTTATTAATATTGATTAAAAATCAAAACATAAAATAAATAAATCAATACCAGATCGATGTCTGGATAGACTATATAGTCAATAACAGAAGTCCAAAACGCGTTTCGCCTTGTTAAAAGGCTTCCTCATATGGCTGTCATACAATTTCTTCTCTCTCTTCCTCACTTTAAATCGCCTGCTCTCCGGTTTCAATCAATCTCCCTTCCGCTTCCGGGTTACGCTCCGTGGAACGCAACGTGCGTTCCAACGTTCTCAATCATCGTTCTGCTTCCTAATGGAACGCAACGTGCGTTCCAACGTCCTTACTCGTCATAAAATTTTGGCTGGCGATTTCAACAAACTTTATTAGTAGGATAAAATCCTAACCTCTGTATGGGACATACTTAGGTTCTAAGATCATTCTTATAATACATAATAAAAATATAGTGTTTTAATGCCCCAAATGTTGTTGGCTTATGCTTGTATCTTTATACTAATATAGTTATTTACAATAAAAAATAATTCAAATCCATTTACACTTTATATGAATCCTGTTTCATTTTTAGCATATACTTTCAATAGTGAGGGTTTGCTAATTAGCTTATCAAGAATGAGCAATTCTAAATAACATATATACAAAAAGGTATATGTAAAAAAAGGGAAGGTAAGTTAAAACCAATTAGTAAAAAAGGCATTGTTTAAAAGACAATACTAATTCATAAAATGACATAATTCAAAATCATTGTTTAGTCCATGCGGTGTCATAGTATTAAAATTAAAAATGAATTTAATTTCTTCCCTTCCAATTTTTTTAATGTAGTCTCCTCCTCTCCAAGTTTCATGGCACTAAAAAGCATTCCTTCAGGGTTTAGGTTATGAACTCTCTTAAAGTGGTTCGAGACACTGTGTGTCTCTATTCCATTTCTTATGTTTCTTATAAGTTCAGCTACTCTTGTATTTAAATTACGAATTGTTTGACCTACATATAGAAGGTTGCATGGGCACTTTAAAATATAAATTACTCCCTTTGAATGACAAGTTAAGTGATCCTTTATTTGAAATGTTTGATTTATAATAGGCTCCATATCTACTATATGTCGTTTCTTACTTTTAGTATTTTTGCATGCCAGGCATTGCCCGCACCCATAGAAGCCTTTACTCATATTGAAAAAATTTTTATTGGCTAATATTGTGTCTTTATTGCAATTTTGTACTAGGGTGCTCTTTAGATTCCTAGCTCCTCTGTAGATTATTTTAGGTTTTTTTTTGGCAAAATGTTTTTAAGGACGGGGTCGTCTTGTAGAATATGCCAATGTCTATTAATGATTTTATTTATTTTTCTATTGCTCCCATTAAAACTGCATATGAATGGAACATTGTTGTTGCCCCATTTTGGATTTTTCTTTTTATCTTTATATATCAAAGTACTTCCTCTTGGGGTTCTAAGGACATCTTCCAAGGCTGCCTGAAGTTTGGTTTCTTCATATCCTTTTTATAGAAACTGAATTTTAATTCACACGAATTGGATATAAGTGAATGCACCAAACTCCCGAACTGCATACAAGGGAATAAGGTAGCACTCCAAACTCCCGAACTGGAACCTCACGAATAGCTGCTAGCAGACGAACAGGAAAAGCTCCCAAGCGGCTTACACTCCTGGCAGTCAGTCCCTATCAGCATACAGTGAATCCCCCCAAGAACGAGTCAAGGCTCCGTGTTGAGGGTCAAGCAGTGGTCTGTTTATTGAGGGCTACCTGCCCCTGTATTTATGCAGGTCTCCCACCTGGTCTCCCACCTGGTGGACACTCCCCTAGGGGACCAGATGGAAGACTGTAACAATTGACAGACATTTAGCATTTCAGGACATACAGGGAGAGGGGGTAACAAGCTCCTCTCCCGATAGAACACTCTGCCGCTGGGGAATGGAGTCTGAGCTTTCTATTCCCTGCCCATTAATGATCCGCTGCTGGGGAGAGGTGGTAACAAGCTCCTCTCCCATACATACTTCCAGTCTTTGCAGAGGGAGACCGACTGTCTCTCCTCCCAATACAGAGTCCTGCTGCTGGGGAAAGGAGACTGGGCTCTCTATTCCCTGCTGGATACTCTGCCGCTGGGGAATGGAGACTGGGCTCCCAATTCCCGGCACATCACACTGCCGCTGGGGAATGGAGACTGGGCTCCCAATTCCCAAAAAATCACGCTTCCCGGCATATCACTCTGCTGCTGCCCCCTGTAACTCAGCCTGCGCTGGGGAGGGAGGACACTGCTCTCCTCTCCCTGCACTTCACACTGCCTTCCCGGCATATCACTCTACTGCTGGGGGGCAGGAACAACTACCTCTGCCCCCTGTAACTCAGCCTGCCGCTGGGGAGGGAGGACACTGCTCTCCTCTCCCTGCACTTTACACTGGCGCTGGGGAATGGAGACTGGGCTCCCAATTCCCTGCAGGACCGGTGGAGAGACCTCGGTCCCATCTCCACCGGCCACCTGGGGTTCGTCCCCTCTGAATGGGTCTGGCTCTGGGTCTGTCCTGCTGCTCTCCTGCTGAGCCTTCTCATGGTATTGGAACAGCTGCTGGTAGCCCTATTCTAGCTCCATCTCCCGGGTCACCAGGTGGACCAGGTCTTGCTCAATTTCGTGAGTGTCGTCCCAGTCATACCTGCTCTCCCTCCACTCCAAGAGATCACTGAACCGGGCTTGTGTAGGGCTCCCAAATTTGAGCTCTGAAAAAGACTGCCATAACAAGCCAGGACCATCAAACTCCTCTCCCTCTGGCTTGTCATGCTCGGCTGTCCAGGGCAGGTACTGTGCCCCATACCACCAGAGCGCCTGGTAGGCATCCTCCAGCCACATCTCCTGCCATACCCGGAGCTCCAATTCCTTTACCCATTCCTCCAGGGGCTGCTCTCCCAGGAAGGGCATCCGCAGTGCTAGTCGCTTCTGCAATCGCTGGTCTTCCTTGGGGAGTCTCTCGCCCTGCTGGTACTCCACCATACCCAGTGCCTGGTACCAAATGCCTTTGTGGACTGCATCTCAGTCATCCATGACACCCTCCTCATGCCCCACTGCTGGTTCCATCCTGGTGTTGTCAGGGTCGCTGTACTCAGACATGCGTTGCCCTCAAATTATAAAATCCAAAGCAATGGTGTCTCCTGTAGCTGTCCTTCTGGCTGTAGGAACGATCCCGCCGCTTGCCACCAATTGTAACGGACCGTTTCAGAAGACAAGGGGTTAAAATCCGTTTAGGCGATAATCCCCTTTTCACAGACAGGCACAGCTACTGTAGAATCACCAAAACACACGAATTGGATATAAGTGAATGCACCAAACTCCCGAACTGCATACAAGGGAATAAGGTAGCACTCCAAACTTCCTCCCCTCTGCCCTGGAGAAGTAATTCAATTATCTCCCAGGACAAAGGAAAAACTCCATTACACACGTGGGGACACAAAGACAGACTATCACTTTAAAATACATAAAGTTACTTTTTATACATTAAACACAGACATGTAACATATCCCCAGATAGCTCAGGTCTGAGTGCACATTATTAGGTGAATGGCACTCAGACCACACAAATACAGTTTAATTGCCATGGAGCCAAAGCCTTTAATTACACTAATATGCTCCATGGCATGGCTATCTGGGTTAAAACATTCCTCCAACACAAAATACCGAATTTGCATGCATTCGTTTAATCCATACGTATTAGAACCAGGGGCTGGAGGTTCAGCGGTGCCTGCACGTAAAAGTGTCCGGGTTTGGTGCATGAAAGCCGGGCAGAAAAGCGCTGGCTGCCCGAGGAGCTCCTGAACACCGCCACCTAGCGGCTGCTAAGTGTAACAGCGGCCACCCAGTAACAAGCAATTAAGCTGCGGTTAACCGCAGCTTCAGGGAGGTAAATTGACAGCACACTCCAGCTTCTGGGTGGCCAATTAACAGCGCCGGCCGGCTTCCCACGGCTCTGGGGAGGTTGCAAACAGGCTGTTTGTTCGGTAGATAGAATCTACCGAACGGCTGTGCAGAAAGGGAGAAATAAATCCTTCTGCACAGTAAAATTAACCCTTTAGCTGCCGGTCCATAATCCAAAGGCAGCAGGCGGGCAACCAGGCTCCTCCAATGCAATGTGACGAGGTTGGTCTCGTCACAGGTTTTAACTTACCTTCCCTTTTTTACATATACCTTTTTGTATATATGTTATTTAGAATTGCTCATTCTTGATAAGCTAATTAGCAAACCCTCACTATTGAAAGTATATGCTAAAAATGAAACAGGATTCATATAAAGTGTAAATGGATTTTAATAATTTTTAAATGTAAATAACTATATTAGTATAAAGATACATGCATAAGCCAACAACATTTGGGGCATTAAAACACTATATTTTTATTATGTATTATAAGAATGATCTTAGAACCTAAGTATGTCCCATACAGATGTTAGGATTGTATCCTACTAATAAAGTTTGACGAGTAAGGACGTTGGAACGCACGTTGCGTTCCATTAGGAAGCAGAACGATGATTGAGAAAGTTGGAACGCACGTTGCGTTCCACGGAGCGTAACCCGGAAGCGGAAGGGAGATTGCTTGAAACCGGAGAGCAGGCGATTTAAAGCGAGGAAGAGAGAGAAGAAATTGTATGACAGCCAACTGAGGAAGCCTTTTAACAAGGCGAAACGCGTTTTGGACTTCTGTTATTGACTATATAGTCTATCCAGACATCGATCTGGTATTGATTTATTTATTTATTTTATGTTTTGATTTTTAATCAATATTAATAAAGCACTTCTTGGAAAGAAACTTCTTTGACCTGGCATTTCTACCATTTGGAGCCGGCCAAGAGGGAGAAAGAAAGCACCAATCACTTTAAGAAAGAAAAGGATTTGGACATCCTTGAATGGTCCAAATGTGCATACTATCTGAGTCATATGAGGGTATGACTCTAGGCTTGTGAGTGATATTGCTCTATTATTTTATCATTTAAGCTTTTGATTGCTGTATTGCACTATTCCTTGTACAATCTTGTTCTGCAGAATATCTACTGAATTTATTACCTAGGAGCTCCACCTTTTATATTTATGCATACACACACACAGACTGCTGAGTCCATACACACACAGACTGCTGAGTCCATACACACACATAGACTGCTGAGTCCATAAACACACACAGACTGCTGAGTCCATACACACAAGCTTCCTCACTAGCAGACACACACACACACACACACACACACACATCAAGCCTACCTGTCACTGGAGACTGTTGCTGGGGGTCAGACAGCCATCTTCTGGCCTTTGCAACAGCAGCAAGGTCTGCTGCTTAACAGTGGGGCTTATGTGCAGGAGGTGGAGCTTCGTTTGGGGGAGGAGCCTGTCAGTGCTCCCTCCGGCCCCAGCACCGTTCCAGCTCCTCTGTCCTGCATTCCCTCGGGCTGTAACAGACTGTTACAGTCCGAGGGAATATAATTTAAGTTGCTGGCATTTGGGGGGCACAAAGCGGGGCACAGCATGATGTAAGGGGGCCATAGCCCCCTCTGCCCCCCCCCCCTCTAGCAACGCCACTGCTCCCATGTTACCCATCCTCATCCAACCAATGCCTGTAAGTTAAGAAGGGAATAGTCACAAAAAAATGTACAAATTTTGTACAACATCTTAGTCAAATAATATTTTCCTAACAATTGTAAACATTATACACAAAAACAATAACATAGTATTTCCCTTTTAGACTCTTTGTCCATAATTATTTAATTCTCCTTTTCTTATGTGCTTATTATTTCTTGGGAGAAACAGATTTCCTGGGAGACAATGAACCAAACTGTTTCGTTTGTATTCTCTAATTTATCCAATCTCATCAAAAACTCGATAGACAGTACATCAATGGATGAATAAGATAAATGCTATAGGACCTTGCACTGTCAGCATGTATTGAAAAAGAAATAGACCAGTACAGCAAAAAATAATAAAATTAATGAATTGTGTTATATTCCATAGGGATGAGCTAAAAATAAAATAAAATAATAAGTGTATCTTTCATATAGATAACATGAGATACAAAGTAATAATCACTCAAATTTAGTGGTTTTAAGAGCCACTTGTAAATGCAGTTCTCTTGAGACTTCTTTTAATTGCGGGATATCTGTTAATCTAGATACCTCAAAAGTGTTCTGGAAAAATGTTCTGGAAAAGTGGAGCTAGAGTCAGGGGTAAATATATAAAATCTGAACTTCAACATATACAATTTCTCATATTTTTAGCCTTCTATTTATAGTACTTTCAGATTGAATATCCATAAAACATGTATGTTTGGATTGGGCTTTAGAGATGTGTGGGAACAAAAAGTCAATTTCGATTTTTCCAAAATGCATCTGGGAAATAAAACAAACATATAGAAAATATTTCCCTGGTCAGATGAGACCCAAATTAATCTGGCAAAACTATACTTTCATTACACTAACATTTAAATGATTTTTTTTTTCTGTATATAGTTTTTTGAGTTAAACATGGTAAAATCATACATTAAGTCCAGTTGACATTGTAATATGCATAAATCATTTCTTAACAGTATATAGCAATATGTTAACATCAGTTACAAATGTGGTATGCGTAACAGTGAGTATCTACACAAAGTTGTTGAATGGTTAGGTTGGTGTATATCAACGTGGACTGTGGAAGCGCCTAGTTTATTGGTATACTAGTACCCGGGGAGCTTACAGGGGAACTTGGGATGGGTGGGGTAGGGGTGGGGATGGGTGGGGTAGGGGTGGGGATGGGGGATCTGAACTTGGGAGCTGTAGACATAAAGACCCCTAACCCTGCCGACTCCTGTCCTACTTGCAGCCTGGCTTGCATTTAGTTAACAATTGTGTGCCCATAGATATCTGTGCTTGCTTAGACCTTTAGGATTTCACTTGAATTTGTGTTTACATTCACATTCACGTTCACCTTGGAGTTTGACCCTTCTGTGTTATATTGTATTATTTGTTTTTACGGTTTGGGTTTCCAACAGCCCCACTCCCTCTCGTGCCTATCTTCCCTGCCCTGCATTCTGCTAGCCATCAGTTCATAGGAGCCAATTACGTCCATTCTGCTGCTAATTGCCTATATGGTGGGTATTTTTGTGCTCTTCCAATTTTGAGCTAGGAGGACCTTTGCTGCGCTGAGTATATTGACTATCACTTTTCTGTGTGGATGTAGTGTCAACTCAGATATCTTGTGTAACAGGTAGTGTTCTGGCCGTAGCTGGAGTAGAAGACCAGTAGTGCTAGATATAAGGCCTTGTATTTGTGCCCAGAATGCTCTCAGCAGCGGGCAGTCCCAAAACATATGGAGCATGGTCCCCACTCCCCTCCCACAGCACCAGCATAGCTCAGAGGTGTCCTTATAAATGTGTGACAGTCTATGTGGGACTAGATACCACCGCATAGAAATCTTGCAGTATGCCTCCCATAAAGTGAGGCTCTTAGAGTGTCAGGGGTCCACGGTCCGCGGTCTCTCCTCCTCCTACCTGTCGGCAAGCAGCGTCTCCTCTCCGCCGCTCGCCGCTCGCTTCTTCCACGCCTCCCAGTGGCAGCATGTATAACGCTGCACGCTGGAAGGTCGTTAATTTATGCAAACGCCGGGGTCACGTGAGTGACCCGCCGTTAAAGCAACAGTACCACAATAACAGTGGGAGGCGTAGATATCTCCCTCGTGTGATTGTTAATTCTGATTGGAAGTTATCCAATCAGAATTAAACCTAGGGTATTTATACTTACCTTTCCTGTCTCTCAGTGCCCTGTTGCGGTCTTGTGATACCTGTAGTGCAGTTTTCTCGTGTTGCTCTCTGGTTACTGATTGTTTTGCTTGTTATTCCGATTATCCTGTCTTTTCCTCTCCTTTGACCTAGGCTTGTTTCTCGTTCTCCCGTTTTCTGGCTCCCTTTACTTGGCTTGTCTCCTGACCATTCTTAGTGTGCTTAGCCCGGCCACTCTAAGGACCGGTATAGCACCCATCCTCTCTGTGACCTGTTAGCGTGTTTGGTTCCCAGAATCGTGACATAGAGGCCCATTTTGTGTTTGTCATTGCCTCGTGCCATTGAGATAAGGGAATTTGGCACCCTAACTCCCCTTCCCATTGTAGCATGTAAGGCGTCTTCTCTCTGGACTGGCCTTCAAGAGGGGCATTGTAACACATGGACAGTGGCTTCCTCAATTTAGGTGACAAAACCTGGGTGATCATTAGGGGAGGGTCCCCGATGGGTTGGGGTAGGAGATATTGCTGCTGGAGGTCAGGGAAGGATTTGACTGTATTGCCCTCCAGGAGGTCAAGCACCTTGTGCATGCCCTTGGTTGTCATGGGTAAGTCTGGAGAAAATGTGGCCAGGGTCATCAAAGGCGCCTCTCTGAGGAGCGAGTGAGGATTCATAATTAAGTGATTCCAGAGCTGTCATGATCACAGCAGAAAACGAGAACAATCTAGCGGGTGTGTCTCTACCTGTTTAGGAGGCGTGCTAGCCCACAGGGAGTGTGTTGTGTCATGCGGGTATAGGCATGCATTTTCCAACGCCAGCCATATTGGCTGTTGGGAAGAGTTTGTAAGTCTCAGTATGTGTATCCCCTGCGCTAGGACCGAGGCTCTGTAATAAGCCTTAATGTCCAGCAGTCCTAGGCCCCCTCTGATGTAATTAAGCCCTAGGTTATGCTGGGCTACTCTCGGAGGCTTTCGCTTCCAAACGTGTGCATTGATAGTGGCTTGTAGTAATTTGATCAATTTGTTCGGTATCGCTATTTGCAGCATACGGAAGAGATAGAGGATGTGGGGTAGTGCCATCATTTTAATTGTGTTTACCCGGCCTAACCAGGATATCTCTAGGTTCTCCCACCCTCCTAGGGTTGTTTTGAGTTTATGCGCTACGGGATAGTAGTTCTCTGTCAGGATGGCTTGATATGTTTTCGTCAATTTGATCCCCAGGTATGTTAGGGACGATTTGCGCCAGTCAAATTTGTGTTTGGGGAGGGAGTTAATGGCATCCCTGAGTTCCTCCTCTGTGAAGGGGTTGTCTAGGTACGTACTCTGATTTTGGGAGATGCAGGGGAGAGGCATCCTCTTCAAGAAGGTCTCTATTTCTGTAGCCGAGGGCTGATATGTTTCTGGGTCTTTGTGTAGCTGATATAGCGATGCGTAATACTCCGCTAGTTCGTTAACTATGCCCTGGGGATTGTAAAGTTTCTCTCCTCGTTTGGAGGTTATGTAGGGAATTTTAGCCTGAAGATATTTTTGTTTTAGCCGTCCGGCTAAGAGTTTGCCTGCTTTGTTCCCTAATGTGTAGTGGGTTTGTTTCATGTAGCGCATGCATTTTTCGGTTGTTTTTAATTGTAGGTCGCGTAATTCTGTGTTAAGGGTCAGTAAGCGTTTGTGGTTCAGTTTGGATGGGTTTGTTTTGTGAACGGATTCTTTGGCAGCAATTTCCCGACTCAGCCTAGCCTGCTCAGTGCATGTTGCTTTTTTGGTGGTAGCTCCCTGCTTGATGAGCTCGCCTCTCATAACTGCTTTATGGTCCACCCACTGCGTGGTTAGCACGGTTTCGCAGTGTGTATGTGCCTCGAAGTAAGAGTCTAGGGATGCTTGAAGTCGGGGAAGACATTGTTATTATCTAACAAGGCTTCATTAAGGCGCCATGCGCCTCTCCCTCTGGCAGGGTGTGGTATTTTCATAGTAACCACCAGAGGGCCATGGTTCGACCATGTAATAGGACCTATATGCATGTGTCTGGCATGTGGTAGTGTACGTTTATCAAATAGGCAGAGGTCAATTCTAGTGTATGTCATGTGTACCGGGGAATAAAAAGTGTATTCCCTTGTACCAGGGTACAAGTTGCGCCATACATCATAAAAGTCGTGAGAGGCTGACGCATGCTTGGGGGGTCAGTTTTGTGCCCTCTTTATGTCCATAACATTTAAATGTTTAAGCATGCTAGTGGTAATAACATATTGTGATGTTTACATTTGGTAGAGACTGGATATCAGTCTGGTATTGAAAGAAATGTAGATGGAGTCAAATTGAAGACAAATGTAGAGAAGACAATAAACAAACAAAATGTGTTTTTAATTTTCAATGCACCTTTGATTGGGGCAGATGTTCAAATACTATAATAATATTTGTTTAAGTTTTTAGAAAGGTGAATTGCTCTCATTTAGAAAAAAAAAGTTTGGTTAGTTAGACTTTGTAAAGTAAATACTACTATTTGCCACACATTGTTTAAATTTTAATTTGTATGCCTTCTGGCATTTTATTTTTATTTAATTTTCTTGTATGTAAGGGGTGTAACTATATCCAAGTACAAAACAGAGAATAGTCTTTGCATTCCAAAAATAAAGAATATAAAAAATAAATAACTGAGAGAAAAAAAGACCTAGCATGATTTGTAGTCAGTATGTGTGGATGAACAAAACTAATTGTAATACAATTATAACCAAGGAATCCTAACCGTAGGTTAGTCTCCTACTCAGGAATTGAAGTGATACATTTTTGAACAGAAATATGCTGAATACTGTCAAAATGCAACTTGCTTGAATATGTGGGAATAAAGAAAACAGCTCCCTGCTCTAGCCAAAAAGGTTGAATTATGACCAAATGATGGGTGTGTAACTGAAACCGCAGTAGAACTCCCGATAGCGAGCCATGTGACATGAAGACCATGATGCACTGGTTGGAGAAAGGAAGGGAGTCCTGTAACCAGACTTGCCCTTCCCACAAATCCAGGGTCCACCTTTGCATATGAATAAAATATCTGTCAGTATTATCTGTATAATGTCTTCTTTTAAATCTACTATTTAGTCTTTTCTATCTTTTAAACACATTTGACATTTCTTAAAAAACAGATTTAAGTGATCTCATGTATGTATGTGTGTGTATATATATAATATAGATTCATATATATATATACATGTTTGCCCATTTAGAGAGCCTTTAGGCTATGTCACCCAATTGCTGGAGCCTTTAGTTTACTCATGTTTTATATGTCACTTTGAGTTTAATGAGCTGTTGCCCTACATCAAATATTTTGTTCAACAACATTTTAGCTTTAATTTGTTTTTAAGATTTTGCCTTAGGTGTTTCTGTGAAAAAGGTCACCTTAGAAAAATAGACACCTGAATATGTCATGTGTCATCAGAATATGCAAGCTATAGCTTGCCTTCTGTACTGGCACAGTATTTCACATTTAACATAATTTACAACATTTAACTCCTAAGCCTTTTGTTATATTATTCCCATATTTTTGCACAAGCTGTGTAAACTTGATATTTCAATAATAATATCCTCTAAAGTCTGCAATTTAAATATTGACTAGAAAAGGAAAATTTATAAATGCTACATCATTCAAGGCAAACAAAATATTCAGCAAGTTTTTACATGCATTTATTTCCCAAATATATGCATAGTTTAACCCCTTAAGGACACATGACATGTGTGACATGCCATGATTCCCTTTTATTCCAGAAGTTTGGTCCTTAAGGGGTTAAAGTGTTTTTTTTTCACCAATTTTTTTTTTCATCCATAATGAATGAGATAGTGTGAAAAGAATGATTAGACAAACAGATAGATGAGAGATGCTTTCAGTTGGCTTTTCAATGCTTATTGTATAAGGTAACTAGTAATAAATATCAGTAACAGCTGTTATATCATTACCTAAAAGATTCCAAAGCTAATGCCTGCCATAAAGGGATACTATAGTACCTGGAATACAACGCTGGAATGCAATACAATAATTTTCCAGCATGTCTATAGTGGAATTACAGTGCATGCAGACATCCTGTCAAATGTGGTGTTTGGGTACTTACCCCCACTGTAAAGGATTTCCCTGTATTTACCTGTATCCATTGGGGTTATTTCCTCTCCCTGCTAGGTAAGTGACTTTTAAGTATTCGTTTTATTTCTGTGTTCGGGATATTTATTCGTTCTACCGAATGGAGACCACCCTGGGTAGCAATCAGAACTTAGAACGCCAAGTAAACATGAAAACCGCAAAGTAATTGAGTGCTCCTAGGTGGCCGCCATTCGGCATACAAACACGTGGCGAGAACAAAGGATGGCGGCCATCTTAAATCTCCCAAACGCGGCCAGCGGGACTTACTCGTGGATTGCCTGGAACCATTTTCCGCATTGCAATCACACAAACACCCGGTCTCCATGGAAGTCCCGTCTGACCTATTTCCACTCACAGTATCAGACTGGCGTTCGGGAGTTTCAATCAACCGAATGAGGGGAGCATTCACATATAACCAGATACTGTATAACTGTGGTGGTTTTCGTGTAATTCTATTATCTAGCCTGGTCCAGAGGAGGAGTCTGTTACTGTATAAATTGAATGCATGTTACTTCCAGTAGATCAGTCTTGTTCCAGCATTAAGCTTTGGCTCATGTGTGGATTATTTGGCGATACCAGTGTTATTTTACTCGGTGGATTATTGTTGTTATTCTGCTATTGGGAAAAAGGAAATACTAGATGGTGATACAAATCACTCCCATCACAACTGGTTGGCAGCGGTGGGATCTTCCTTTTTCCTGGACCAAGAATCCAAGCAGCACTAGAAAGTATGGTATGACCGGAGGGCAAGGTTCCGGAGCTTTCAGATTGGACAAAAGGTTATGGTGCTAAGACCAGTCCGAACCGACAAGCTCCAGGCTGCCTGGCAGGGCCCATATATGGTTATAGGACAGGCGTGTGATACCCCCTACATGATAGCCAGCTGCGAGAATGAAGATGTGAAACGGACGTTTCACATCAACATGCTCAAAGCATATCATGAAAGGGCTGAGGAGGTGACAGCCATCTGTGCTCCAGCTGGAGAGGACACCGAGGCTTTGCCCCTACCTGACCTAATAGGGGGTAACTGGGAGACGAGGCCGATATAATTGGTCCAACTAGGGGAACAGCTGGAGCCCCAGGAGAGGGCACAAGCTATCCACTTACTGGAAGCCAAACAGGCCACGTTCTCCCAGGAACCCGGGTATACCCTGCTAGCGGTAAACAAAGTAGACACCCCAGGGCAGGCGCCCCTAGAGCAACCCCCCTACCGCATTCCCGAAGCCGTCAGAGACGGGATGCGGAAAGAAATAGACAAAATGCTCCGACTAGGGGTAATAAAGCATTCGGACAGCCCTTGGGCCTCACCTGTGGTCTTAGTACCAAAACGGGACGGTCTATACCAATTCCAGGTTATGCCGTTCGGGATGAAGAACGCCCCGGCCACCTTCCAATGGATGGTGGACCGCCTGTTGGAAGGTCTCCAGGACTATGCGTGTGCCTACCTGGATGATATCGCCATCTATAGCGATACCTGGGAGGCGCATCTGGACCACGTAGGAGCAGTATTAGACAGGATTTGGGGGCCGGTTTAACCTTGAAACCAGACAAGTGCCACATTGGGAGGGCGGAGGTGCAATATTTGGGCCACCGAGTTGGGTGTGGTAAGCAACGGCCAGAGCCGGCTAAGATCGAGGCCGTTGCTAATTGGCCCACTCCCCATACCAAGACACAAATCATGGCCTTCTTGGGGACAGACGGCTATTATAGATGCTTTGTACCAGACTATAGCGCCCTGGCTAAACCCCTGACTGTTGAAAAAGAAATTACCCCGACAAGTCCTGTGGTGCCCGGAGTGTGAGTTGGCTTTCCAAGCTCTAAAACAGGCCCTTGTTAATGCTCCTGTATTGGCCGCCCCAGATCATAACAAACGCTTTATCGTCCACACAGACGCTTCAATGTTTGGACTTGGGACAGTACTAAGCAAGATTGGAGAGGACAGAGGGGAACACCCGGTGACCTACCTGAGCCGGAAACTTCTACCAAGAGAGGTCAGTTATGCGGCCATTGAGAAGGAGTGCCTGGCATTGGTTTGGGCCCTTAAGAAATTAACTCCCTACATATATGGCCGTGCCTTCACACTCATCACTGACCACAATCCCTTGGTCTGGCTCAACTGGGTCTTAGGATATAATGCCCGTTTGCTGCGCTGGAGCCTTGCACTACAACCGTATGACTTCACTATCCACTACCGCCCAGGCAAGCAAAACGGGAATGCAGACAGGCTGTCACGCTCACACTACCGTCACACCTACTTTAAGAGTTGGCTAGCCTTCACACTAAGTTGGATATAACCAGCAATGCTCAAATATGGTGTTGAATCTTTGTGTTGGCTTCATAAATTGTAATCTTTGCTGCATGATGTAGGATGTGTGCAGAACCTACAAAGGGACCATCATATCTCTTTATGACTGCATTTTGGAAAAGAGCAAATAAGGACATTTAAAAAAAAAAAGTTAGACATGAAACAAAAGCACCTCTGACATTTGATCCCATATACAGGTAGTGCAGAATTATTAGGCAAGTTGTATTTTTGAGGATTAATTTTATTATTGAATAACAACCATGTTCTCAATGAACCCAAAAAACTCATTAATATCAAAGCTGAATATTTTTGGAAGTAGTTTTTAGTTTGTTTTTAGTTATAGCTATTTTAGGGGGATATCTGTGTGTGCAGGTGACTATTACTGTGCATAATTATTAGGCAACTTAACAAAAAACAAATATATACCCATTTCAATTATTTATTTTTACCAGTGAAACCAATATAACATCTCAACATTCACAAATATACATTTCTGACATTCAAAAACATAACAAAAACAAATCAGTGACCAATATAGCCACCTTTCTTTGCAAGGACACTCAAAAGCCTGCCATCCATGGATTCTGTCAGTGTTTTGATCTGTTCACCATCAACATTGCGTGCAGCAGCAACCACAGCCTCCCAGACACTGTTCAGAGAGGTGTACTGTTTTCCCTGCATGTAAATCTCACATTTGATGATGGACCACAGGTTCTCAATGGGGTTCAGATCAGGTGAACAAGGAGGCCATGTCATTAGATTTTCTTCTTTTATACCCTTTCTTGCCAGCCACGCTGTGGAGTACTTGGACGCGTGTGATGGAGCATTGTCCTGCATGAAAATCATGTTTTTCTTGAAGGATGCAGACTTCTTCCTATACCACTGCTTGAAGAAGGTGTCTTCCAGAAACTGGCCGTAGGACTAGGAGTTGAGCTTGACTCCATCCTCAACCCGAAAAGGCCCCACAAGCTCATCTTTGATGATACCAGACCAAACCAGTACTCCACCTCCACCTTGCTGGCGTCTGAGTCGGACTGGAGCTCTCTGCCCTTTACCAATCCAGCCACGGGCCCATCCATCTGGCCCATCAAGACTCACTCTCATTTCATCAGTCCATAAAACCTTAGAAAAATCAGTCTTGATGTTTCAGCTTGTGTGTCTTGTTCAGTGGTGGTTGTCTTTCAGCCTTTCTTACCTTGGCCATGTCTCTGAGTATTGCACACCTTGTGCTTTTGGGTACTCCAGTGATGTTGCAGCTCTGAAATATGGCCAAACTGGTGGCAAGTGGCATCTTGGCAGCTGCACGCTTGACTCTTCTCAGTTCATGGGCAGTTATTTTGCGCCTTGGTTTCTCCACACGCTTCTTGCGACCCTGTTGACTATTTTGAATGAAACGCTTGATTGTTCGATGATCACGCTTCAGAAGCTTTGCAATTTTAAGAGTGCTGCATCTCTCTGCAAGATATCTCACTATTTTTGACTTTTCTGAGCCTGTCAAGTCCTTCTTTTGACCCATTTTGCCAAAGGAAAGGAAATTGCCTAATAATTATGCACACCTGATATAGGGTGTTGATGTCATTAGACCACACCCCTTCTCATTACAGAGATGCACATCACCTAATATGCTTAATTGGTAGTAGGCTTTCGAGCCTATACAGTTTGGAGTAAGACAACATGCATAAAGAGGATGATGTGGTCAAAATACTAATTTGCCTAATAATTCTGCACTCCCTGTATAACTTATTGAACTAGAAAAGAAAGAAGATTTTTTCAAATGTGGGGAAAAATTATAATTGAACTATAAGCACATTCTAACATTTATCCAAATAGAGAATTTAATTGTTAATTTCCAGCATTGGGTAATGGATGGAAAAAGTAAACTGGTCCTAGCTGGGTTTTGTTACATATTGTAATGATTTCTTCATGTTTTGTGTAATTTGTTGTAATTTTTTGTTTTTCTAAAATACAAACTATAATAAGTAATGTTAAATAATTCTTGTATAACATATATTTAATTATTACTTTGCCAGCAATGTGCTGGAGCTAAGCGACTGGCTTACCTTGGACTAAAGCTAATTTTTGGATATTGCTCTACGGACAAATGTCATACACTGTTTATATAACTGTATATGTTACATAGCATTACATACTATCTAACTATATATTGGGTATGTTGGGTGCTACTACAACTGATGCTCTTAGCTTATCACTAACTTACCATGCATAGAACTGTATGACAAAGGTATGCCTTTTTTAATTTTTTTGCTTGATTTTGATTTGGTAACTATTTCCTTACTAAGGTAAATATATTAACATTATCAAGGAGACCATGATATGGCAGAATGGTATAATGGGTGGTTGGTCAGCATGGGGTTGAAGTGACAATATTTGTATTGAAGAGTGGCCAAGGAAGGCTGTTATTTATTTTATTTAATTTATTTAATTAACGGGTAACTTACTATTAACAATTTATATAGCTAAAATGTAATTTAGAACAGGAACATATATCTAAATACATGTATTGTATTTTTGTTGTGGCGCTTTGTTTTACACTCAGACACACTTCCAATATAGAGCTGGTAGAAAAGAGGGACATTAGGATATAAATGAGGGTCAGGGATTTGAGACTAAAATAAAGACTATCCCTCCTAAAGAGGGAACACCTGGGATTACAGGGGTTTGGACTTCTTGCGCTTCCTTTGACTCTGTATAACTGTTCTCTCATCATTCTACAGTGACTTGTGTGTGTATGTGGAAGGCATATGCCTGAAATTGTGGGAGGGGTTATTTGTCCTATTTAAACCCCCAGTAACTCCTGCTTACCTGTTGTCGCTGTTTCAGAAGTTCCTCTGTTCTGCTTCCAGTTCACAAAGACCCTGACGTCATTTCCGCCCGCCCGCCTGCCAGCTATCCAATTTACATTCGTGCAAATTTGTGAGTATTTGAAAATGAGCGCGCCTGTCGCACAAACACGGCCGCATTGCAGCATACATTCTACAAACTGTAAGTAGTACGGTTATATGAGCACCATGTATTTCGTACGTTATCCCATACAATTCATATCAATTTGTTTGTATTCTCCGTTCGTTTAAATGAATGCATGTTTTAAGCTGCTTAGTTCATCTATGTGTTCTACAGACACTTCATTTGTATGGGTGAAAGCATACAAATGGCATTTGTGTATTAATTTGTGCCATTTATACCTAAGCTTTTACATATAACTTTCCTGTTCAATGCTGTTCGAGCCAAATTTTACAAACACCAATTCGTTTGAAGGTTTTCCGTGTATTTTTCTTTCAAAGGAATTGAAATTCGTTTGCTTTCTATATAACACTATGATAATTCACTAGGTTTCAGGCATTATTGTCCGACTATTTATGTGAATTCTTATCTATACTCTAAAATACTGTATGTCATCCGTCTCAGGGGAAGGTTCACTAATTACCTAACAATTTAACGGTTCAAAATTTCTTGGTGTCAAACTCGTTAATAATAAATAATACCAGTTCAAATAGGGAATTAAATGAATTTCTCAAATAATAATGCACGTTTCAATAATTTTATAAGTTTTATTTTCTTTCTCTCTCTATTTCTCCCTCCCCTTGTTTCCCCCCCTTTTTTCCCTTCCATCTCCTTTTCCTCATTCCCATCTGGTCCTTCAGGATCTCAGCAAGGGGATAAGCATACAAAACATTTACAAATTCCAAGGTTATAAAAAATGATCTATAGGAACTTCTCCAAACCATTGTTAGGTGTGAAGTAACCTCCTGAAAGTTATCGCCAACTAGGTAAAACATTTACTAGGCTTCTTTGCCTTAGTTGAGTGGTTCCGCAAGGCCAACGCCTATCCTCCTGCTCGGAGGTACAAGCCCAATGACCCAATGCATAGCTAGAGCCTTGCATTATGTTATAGTCAGAGCCCCACTTGTCACAGACAATCTATCTTAAATCTGGTAAAGGTCACCGAGAGGCCAACACCCTGCCACTTCTGTCAGTGGCATCAAGAAATCCCCACTCACCACATTATAGGTAGAGCCTCACAAGCCACTTGGCAATAAGTTAGGGCCTCATCTGTCACCAAACTAGTTACAGTAATATAATTTCGCCAATTGGCACTAGTAGTAGGCAGCAGATTTACTTCACACCTATCAACTTACACTTCAATAATCAATTTGTTTCCTTTAAACCCATAGTATGTTTAACGCCTCGCTACACAGAAACGACCAGGGGCGGACTGAGAACCCTCAGGGCCCCCGGGCAAAATAAATCCAGGGCCCCCTTACAGGCCCCACCCATACTCCGCAGCAAGCGCCACCCATATCCCGCCTCCATGCACCGCCTCCAGCCACACCCAACACAATCTTTAGACACAAGGAACAAAAGTGCAATAATCCCTTCAAGGCCCCAGTAGAGACTACAATTGAGGGCTAATGAGCCATGAAGGGGGGTCTTTCTAGCAGAGGCTATCTCAGTGTCCTTTAGAGAGTGTGTTAGAAAGAATACCCTCCAGGTCCCATTAGAGACTACAATGGAGTCTAATGGGGCCTGGAGGGGGGTCTCTCCAACACTCTGGTTCCTATTCACAATATAGCAACACAACATAGCTCGCTGATACCTAGGCCAAGTTGGCTCCTCTTACCTTAATTACTGTTGCTGGCTGGCAGTCTGTGGGCTTGCTGGAAGGCTGTGGGCTTACTGGCTGCGGCTGGCAGGCTGTGGGCTTGCTGGCTACTGCCGGCAGGCTGTGGGCTTGCTGGCTGCGGCTGGCAGGCTGTGGCTTGCTGGCTGTGGCTTGCTGGCTGGCAGGCTGTGGCTTGCTGGCTTTAAGCCTAACTGGTGGCCTGTGGGCTGGCTGGCTGGCTACTGGCCAGCCTGTGGGCTGGCTGGCTGGCCGGCCTGTAGGCTGGCTGGCTTGCTGGCTACTGGGGCACTCGTAGATTATTTAAAGAAATAATCCATGCACAATAACCACTACTGCTCTGTGTAGTCGTTATGGTGCCAGGAGGGCCGGGCCCCCCTCCTAGAGTAAGTAGTCAAACCGTTTAAGAACAGTTTGACAACTTACCTGGGGTCTGCTGGGATATGAGGCTGTAGTAGGGTATAGGAGCAGTGGTGCAGTGGTGCAATGTGTAAGGGGTGCAGTGTGTGTGTGAAAGGTTCAGTGTGTGTGAGGGGGTGTAGTGTGGGGCAATGTGTGTACGAGGGGGCTGTGTATGTGTGTGGCAATGTTAGTATGGGGGGCTGTGTGTGTATGGGTGGGCAGTGTATGTGTGTGTGTGTGTGAGGCAATGTGTGTAAATGTGTATGGTCTGTGTGGGGGCAGTGTGTGTGTGTGTGTGTGTATATAGGGGGCAGTGTGTGAATGTGTATGGTGTGTGGGGGCAGTGTGTTTATTGGGCTAGAGTTCACTCTCACCACTGCGACCACCAGGACTACCTGGTGGTCACAGTGTTGATAGTGAACTCTAGCCCGTAGCTCCAGGGCTAGAGTTTACTCTCGCAAGAGCCGTAACGTTGCCGTGGTAACCGCGGCAATGATCTGTGCTCGCGCAAGAAGGACCCAGAGGAGCTGCAGCTCCCGGGTCCTCTCTTCCTCCCTCCCCTGCCGGCTGCCCGCACGGTGCCTGTGGACAGGGAAGGGGGCAATTGCCCTCCTCTTACTCCCCCCTCCCCCTCTTCTTACCTCCCTCCCTCTCTTCTTACCTCCCTCCCTCTCTTCTTACCTCCGTCTCTCTCTCTCTTCTTACCTCCCTCTCTTTTAACCCCCTCTCTCTTTTAACCCCCACCTTCCCTCTCTCTTTTAACCCCCACCCTCCCTCTCTCTTTTAACCCCCCTCCCTCTCTCTTTTAACCCCCCCTCCCTCTCTCTTTTAACCCCCCTCTCTCTTTTAACCCCCTATCTCTTTTAACCCCCTATCTCTTTTAACCCCCCCTCTCGTTTAACCCCCCCTCCCTCTCTCTTTTAACCCCCCTCCTCTCTCTTTTAACCCCCCTCCTCTCTCTTTTAACCCCCCCTCCCCCTCTCAACCCCCCCTCACCCCTCCCTCTCTCAACCCCCCACTCCCCCCTCCCTCTCTCAACCCCCCCTCCCTCTCTCAACCCCCCCTCCCTCTCTCAACCCCCCCTCCCTCTCTCTTTTAACCCCCCCTCTCTCTTTTACCCCCTCTCTCTTTTAACCCCCACCTTCCCTCTCTCTTTTAACCCCCCCTCCCTCTCTCTTTTAACCCCCCCTCCCTCTCTCTTTTAACCCCCCTCTCTCTTTTAACCCCCCCTCCTCTCTCTTTTAACCCCCCTCCTCTCTCTTTTAACCCCCCCTCCCCCTCTCAACCCCCCCTCACCCCTCCCTCTCTCAACCCCCCACTCCCTCCTCCCTCTCTCAACCCCCCCTCCCTCTCTCAACCCCCCCTCCCTCTCTCTTTTAACCCCCCTCTCTCTTTTACCCCCTCTCTCTTTTAACCCCCACCTTCCCTCTCTCTTTTAAACCTCCCCTCTCTCTTTTAACCCCCCTCTATTTTAACCCCCCTCTCTTTTAAACCCCCCTCCCTCTCTCTTTTACCCCCTCTCTCTTTTAACCCCCACCTTCCCTCTCTCTTTTAAACCCCCCCTCCCTCTCTCTTTTAACCCCCCTCTCTTTTAAACCCCCCTCCCGCTCTCTTTTAACCCCCCCTCCCTCTCTCTTTCAACCCCCCCTCCCTCTCTCTTTTAACCCCCCCTCCCTCTCTCTTTTAACCCCCCCTCCCTCTCTCTTTTAACCCCCACCTTCCCTCTCTTTTAACCCCCACCTTCCCTCTCGTTTAACCCCCCCTCTCTCTCTCTTAACCCCCCCCCTCTCTCTCTTTTAACCCCCCCTCTCTCTCTTTTAACCCCCCCTCTCTCTCTCTCTTTTAACCCCCCCCCCTCCCCCTCTCATTTTACCCCCTCCCCTGTAGCGTGGACGAGCGGCTTTCCGGTCCGCGGCCGGAGTGATAGGAAGGTGCACCTTCCTGTCAGTCCGGCCGGGTACAGGAAACAGAAACTTCTGTTCCGCGCGGAACAGGAGTTTCTGTTTCCTGTACCCGGCCGGACTGACAGGAAGGTGCACACTCAGTGTGCACCTTCCTATCACTCCGGCCGGGCACCGCGGACCGGAAAGCCGCTCGGCCACGCTACAGGGGAGGTGAGAAGCTGCAGCCGCCTGAGCGCTCTTAGGAGAGCGCTCAGGCGGCTGCAGCATTTAAAGGGGCAGCCGGGCCCCCTGATGGCGGGCCCCCCTCCCGGCCGGGCCCTCGGACCATGTCCGAAGTGCCCGACCGGTCAGTCCGCCCCTGGAAACGACCCCTCGCTTTCTAGCATCCCATTCAGTTCTGATTCTCTTACGAGACAGACCGTAGTAACCAACCCAGCATTCCAGCTACAAATCATGGATAATACCCACAATTATAGCAGAACTTAAAAGAAGGAATATTCCCTTTCCAGCTACAGCTAGGAAAGCTGAACTGTTTCGGATGAGAAACTAAAATTTGCATAAAAGAACTACATAGTATGGTCTCATCTCTTGTGGCTTCTATAGCTACTATTGATAACAGGTTGGACAGTCTGGAAACCACTATTCATACTTCTAATCCCTCAAAATATAAAATGTGAAATTTTAGAGGGTAAAGGTATTACTTTGGCCTTTTGACTCATTGCTACACAGGACATAATCAAAACAGGTCTTACACCTTTTGGCGATCTGTCTGTGGTATTGAAGGCTAGAGATTCCAGACTTAACAAACAAAATATTCAAGACTTCATTTAGATTTTGGCTTATTAGGGATGTGATTTGCTCCTCAGATCCTCAATGCAAAAAGGAACTGGATTTGTATATGCACAAACTGGTGGAGCTTGGTTATAAATATGGTGGCTACGCTTTTTACGATATATAAATATGGTGGCTACGCTTTTTTCGATATCAAGTCCTTTCAGCTAAAGCTGCTGCTGCATTAGCCCAACTTAATGTCCATACTTGTCTTTAAACTTCTCCCAATACATATATTACTTTGGCGCTTGCATGCAGTTAAATGGGAAGACCAATACTACTTTCTACAAGTCTGACTTTTGGTTCCAATAGTAAAATCCAAAGAAAAACAAGTTACCTGCGCTCTCTCCTTCATCCCTATATATTTTTAAACAAATTGAGTTTTTTTAGTTGCCTCCAATGGCCATGAGAGGATGAGCCCACCTGCCAACATCAAGGCAGACCCCCCTAGGTGGGTCCTAACTCTAACCATTCACCTTGCTTCCTTGAGCCTCTGGCATAAATCTCTACTGAGACAGAAAGGGGTATTCTTTATATACACCCCTATACATTATTAACCCTTAATAGGGAACACATGGGATGGGCGGCTGCATTGTAACAAGGCTGAGTGATACAAAAAATGGATAAAAATGCAGAAAGATAAGTCCTGTGCTCACTCCTATCACTGTGCGGCTCAAATGACTACAGTACTCAAATGACTACAGTACACATCAGCCCCAATATATAGTAAAAACCAAAGAAAAACAAGTTACCTGCGCTCTCTCCTTAATCCCTTTGTATTTTAAACAAATGGAGTTTTTTTAGTTACCTCCAATGGCCATGAGAGGATGAGCCCACCTGCCAACGTCAAGGCAGACCCCCTTAGGTGGGTCCTAACTCTAACCATTCACCTTGCTTCCTTGAGCCTCTGGCAAAAATCTCTACTGAGACAGAAACAGGTATTTTTTATATACACCCCTATACATTATTAACCCTTAATAGGGAACACATGGGATGGGTGGCTGCATTGTAACAAGGCTGAGTGATACGAAAAATGGATACAAATGCAGAAAGATAAGTCCTGTGCTCACTCCTATCACTGTGCGGCTCAAATGACTACAGTACTCAAATGACTACAGTACACATCAGCCCCAATATATAGTAAAAACCAAAGAAAAACAAGTTACCTGCGCTCTCTCCTTAATCCCTATGTATTTTTAAACAAATTAGGTTTTTTAGTTACCTCCAATAAATATATATCATAATAGAAATATCAAATTCAAATCCCAGTTATATCATCAGGTACAGGATTATCTTGCTATACAGCTATATAGGTCATATAGGGAGGTCATATACATACAGAATTATCTATAGAAAACAGTAGACCTTCTCAGTGTTATCCAGTAGCATAAAAGTGCAAAGTTTGAGTTTTATTTTGCCACTGAAAAATTCTCTGTCTGCTGTTCACACCATTCCGAGGACTCAATTTGGATAATTCCAAGCTTCCAAATACATTTCTGGGCCATTTAATGCATATGTCCTGTCAATGGGAAGACTATTACATCTTTTAGGATTCACCTTTTAATCCCTTTATCTATTAATGCATCTCTAATGGATCTCAGTATCCAAGTT
The DNA here is from genome assembly GCF_036172605.1 of Pelobates fuscus. Taxonomy (NCBI): domain Eukaryota; kingdom Metazoa; phylum Chordata; class Amphibia; order Anura; family Pelobatidae; genus Pelobates; species Pelobates fuscus. The sequence goes on along the minus strand of NC_086317.1, from coordinate 112,651,628 downwards.
GCTTGCATAGTCTGCCATGCTATATCTTTATATGATGTTAAATTGCTTCTAACTAGTAAACTATAATTCTCTGTTCTTGCTTTTTGTACAATCTGCTGTTTTGCCAGAGTAGTAATTTATCGAGCAATGATCTACAGAAAAAAATCATGTTTAGCCTTTTATGAACCTGAAAATTCTCCCTTTTCTTTTCTTTTTTTTTTTTTTTAGAGTGTAGCGAAACTGATCCTCTCCCTGTTGCTAAAATTCTTTTATGCTGTGATGAAGTTTTATCTTTTCCATCACATTGGTGTGGAAAAAGAGTCTTACTACCCACAAGGCAGCATAGGTGGCCGTGTAATGTTGGACAGGTGACTTCCTTGAGCTGGTAAGGTGATCAAATATTTTCCCTGCTTGTCCTGTGTAGGAGTGGTTTGAGAACTTGGGCAATTGATGATTTAGCTATCTAAAAATTGATTGAGTAGATCTCTCCCAGGGCATCTCCCTGCATTTGACTTACACAACCTTCCTAAACACTTCCTGTAAAGAGAGATATACTATTTAAAAAACTTTATTTCACAGTCGGTTTAATTTAGAATGTTGTATCTCCTGCTCTGTTAATAGTCTGCTAAGGCGTACAGGAGTCTCCTGTGTCTGATTAAAGTTTAATTTACTGAACTACGAGTAAAGTAAGTTAAAATCAGGTTGTGCCAGGGACGGTATGGCTAGGGTGCATGAACAGGAAACAAGTAATTTTTTTTTTTATTATTCTTTTTTTCTGTTGTGCATGGTATAACAGTAGGCTTGTTCAGCCACAATAGCATTCACAAGCGGTATAATAACAGACATATTAAACATAACGTGGTATATAGATAGGCAGCACATTTTTTGTTTTTGTTGAGAGGAGGTACAGACAGTGGGTAGACAGTAATAGAGTGTAAGCTTTTCTGGCTGTCTGTGATAGTTGTGTAAGATAACGTTTTATATTATAGTATGTGCTAGACAAGATATGAGGTTAGCGTATATATGTATGAGCAGTCTTAGCTAGTTCAGCGTTTATAGAATATGCTAGGTAGATTGACAGTGCTTCATCTGAGTGTGTGCAAGCTGAGACATAGTGTGTTGCATGCAGGATCATATCTTAGTGTGGTATAATGCTAGTGTTCAAACGTATTTACAGGTCGTTGCGCAAAGATTAAACGGCTCCAAACCAAAGAAAGTCCTGGGACCACCTAGTCACCCCAGTCGCCCCAAGTGTGGACATGTTGAGAGATGGTAAGATAATAAAAGAGTAATCAAACTTAAAACATATAGCTAGGGTCTGCTGGGGGGTACACCGCTGGGGCTCTTCCAGTTAACATTACCAACAGTAATACATGCGAGGGCAAGTAAGTCCCTTGGTGTCTGGGCTCGTGCTGGTCGGTGAGTGTCTCTTCGGCCCACTCCTCGGGCTGGGAATCGCCAGTCCAATGTGTGTACAGTCCCGGTGCTCTTGCTGACTGTCAGGATGTCTTTCGGAGGTTGTGTCCCGGCAATAGTTAGGTAGGCGTGGGGAATAGGGGTTCTCCTGCCCCAGGCAATCCTGGAGACCCGTTTCTCCGCACTATAAACTTGGGTATTCGTAAGGGAGGCCAAGGCTCTCTTTGTTCTGGTCTGGGTGAGGTTCCTGTTGGTCTGTTGCCGCCCCCGGCTGTGGACCTGTAGCTTCCGTGGTCGGTTCTCCCTGGGGCTGAGCTCTGTGAGCCTTCAGCGTAGGCAGGTACAGAGTGAGTGGTTTAGGTGCTTTTGGGTGAGTTTTGCCTGGCGGGGTTCCACCCCACTCCCGCTTTGCTTCGCTGCTCCGCTCCTCCCAGTTTCGGGTCTGTGGGTCTGCAGTTTTTGCCTCAAGTTGCGCCCAAAAGTATGCAAAGTGTTTGTCTATGCACTTCATTATGTGGTCGATAGGGCATTGTTGGGCCACCGCGTGTTGCTGCTGATCCTGTGCAGAGTCGGGGTATGTCTCCGGCATCTTGGATCTGTAGTGAGCGGTGCCTGTGCCGTTCCAGTCACTTGTTTGTGTCGATTTTGTGGGTTCCACCCGTGGGGACCAGGATAACACCCGCCGGTCCTGAGGGGGGGGGGGGAGGTCCTCAGTGGTCGCTTGCCATGTCAAGCTGCGGTTTCCAGCATGGGGGGACCAGTCGCGTCTCCCCCGCGCTATGGTCACCAGGCCGCAAACCACTGATGTGGTTCTTTGTGCTTTTTAGTCTCACTTCAGGTGTCTACTTGTGTGGAATAGTGTCTCCTCTCAGTTGGGCACCTCAGATGTAGGTTTAGGACACTGTGGTCCAAGATTTTGCCTTAAAACAGCAGGTATTTGCAGGAGCTCAAGCTAGACATGTCAGGCTCTGCCCCAGAAACAAGTAATTTAACTCCTAAATGACAGAGAAATGAGACTGCAGGGGCATGATCTATACACCTATAGTATCCTTTTAAGTATAACAATACAGTAAGAGCAATAAGGATATGGAATTATCTGCCTGAAGAGGTGGTTTTGTCAGAGTCCATACAGATGGTTAAACTGCAATTGGATGAATACTTGCAAAAACATAACATACAGGGATATAATTTCTAATTAGTGGGGTAATAGCTGCTTGATCCAAGGATACATCTGACTGCTGGGGTAAAGAATGTATTTTCTCCTAGTTTGTTGCAAAATTGGAAGTGCATCAGACTAGTTTATTTTGCCTTCTTTTGGATCAACAGCAAAAACATATGTGAGGAAGGCTGAACTTGATGGATGCAAGTCTCTTTTCAGCTATGTAACTGTATAACTTATATTGTCTTGAACATGATTGGTGTTTTATTATGCACTCTCTTCACAATTTAATGATTTCTACTGGTTTATTGTTTGTGTTTAATTGTGAAGGGTTAATCAGTGAATTGAGATTTTGCAATATTTCAAATGTATTATGAATTATGGAGAAATATTTTCTTTAAGTATCACTTTATTACTGTTGTACCTTTTTGTTTGTTTGAGTTATCAATTAACTAATGATTAACCTCTCAACTTACAAAACTATCATATATATATTTTTTTTAATGATCACTATTTGTTTTCACCAGCATAATAAACAAATGTTGAAATTAGAAATTCATCTAACAAACACAAACATTCAATAAAATGTCATTACTTTGTTATGCAGCCTCTAGAGATGAATCAATTTAAAATTATGTTAGTTTCTAATCTCAAACAGCGATCAAAATAATTAAGAATAACTGTTACATGATATATGATTCCTGCACACATGTAATATGTAACTGCATATTGTATTTCAAAGATTTCAAATATACTTTATTAATTATAAAATATCTCACATTGTTAGGTGACAACTGGATTCCAATTTCTTGTAATATTGTGGTCCCAAATATCGACATTATGAGACTTAATGGAACTCATCTAGGATGCATAGTGAAGGTGTATTCATGTTTTTATGTTTTCATGCGTTTAATAAGTAGGAAATGGAAAATTTGGTTAGGATTGAGAGATAAATGGATTGCACCATCTACACAAGACAAAAAAAAGCATACATTGACACTGTAACCATGCCACCATACACACCCCACTCATTCTGAAAAATGACCAGGCACACACACCAGACACCAACCTGACAAACACTCCTTGGACATATCATATAGTCATATAAGACGTTCACACTAATATTCAATGCAGTCCTTCCTACCGCAAGCCTGAAAGGTTCTCACATTTTACTTGCTTGTTACTAGATATCAACTTCATCCTATTTCCACTGAACATAGCATATGACGTTCAATGAATGATGAGAGCCCTCCGTTGGCCACTTGCATAAACCTGCAGTGAACCTTTTCTCTTACATCTGGCAGTCTCTCACATATCTCTTCTCATTTAGTGGAAATTAAGTAAAAAGATAAATCTATGAAAGATTAAATATAATACTGGGGCCAGGTAAAAACAATGCATGGGTGTCAAAGAAAAAGACAAAAAAAGTAGATCAAGTAACATCGATGTTGTGGAATGGTATGGTATGGTATGGAATGTTTGACATGAAGACTCACAATTATGTGGGAGAGAGAGAGTGCAATGGTGAGGTTGAAACCAATAGGTAAAACGGGGGGCAGAGAACATACTTGACATACTTTAACAAAATTTACAGTAATTTTAAAGTCAGATATATGTTTTTTTAATTAATAAAACTCAGTTTAAATAAAAACATGTGGCTCATATTAATTTAGATTGATATTATATTGTTCAAATATTTTCGTAAATGTGTAAAATCTCGATATGTTTTTATGAATTCAGTCAATATTTATAAGAAAACTCTTAACTACATGAAGGGTAATTTTATATTTGCTTGCATTTCTTTTAAGTAAAGCTAAGATCAGGTTCTGTGATTTCTTTTATTATTTTTCATTCATTTTATGTATTATAGGAAAGTTTCCTTATTTATTATTAAAATTAATTGAAATATCCTATTGCTAGCATAAGAAAAAAGTAAGTTGTTTTTGCATTACATGTTAGTATTCAGAAACTGTTTTCCAATTTCTACCAAAGTCCAGAGTCTTTCATCTGACTCCTATTTTTCAATAAAGAACCTAATGTACTGTTTTCTTTGAAATGTAAAAATCCATCAAAATGGATAAGACATAAATTCATGTGTTTGGTCTAATACAAATCAGAAATAGTGTTCTAAAAACCCAGACATATTAATCTGAATAATTCATATTTCTTGAAACACCGTTAATATTTTAAAATAGGTTTGTATAAAGTGAATGGTATACTTATATAATGATACATTTGTAAGTATTGTTTTATATTGAAAGAGAAAAATAAACCAAACGCTTTTAGCTGCTGATCATATTTAAAAGTATAGAATGTACTGGGTAATCTCTATTAATCTCAGTATATTGCAACATAAATTAACAAAGTAAACCTACATTTTAAAACTGTTGCCTGATCATTTCAGCAGAGGTTGACTTATAAAAGGAAAACATAATTAGAAAATATAAATGTGATAAATAACTCTTATGTGTAATAGACAAAAGCACTTTTGATCAATAAAATGGAAAGTGGTTTGTACCCTTAATGTGTACCATTGAGAGCTTCTCAGAGAAGTACAAACTATGAAAATAAAGAGACTTGATAAAAAATAAAAAATAAAATCTGATATACAGGATAATAAGAGCAAACATATTATCTTTCCAATATGCATTTATTTGAAACATTGAGTGCATTGCTAGCACATGCTTATGCTAAAATGGTAATTTTGTGTATAGATTGGTTTTGAGACAAATGCAAAAATGTGAATTGTGCAGATCTGAACAATTTTTATTTTTTATTTTACTTGTTCATCATTTGTATACATATTGTTTGAATGAGCCACTTTAGACAATGTGCTTGCCTTATTTTACACAGGGTCCTTGATATTAGTATCAATGCAAACATTCTTTAATCTCATATTCAGTAGTTTAAAAATTGATTTAAAAAATGTGTTAAATACTCAGCATTTACTAATGTCTTGATTTAAAAAGCTTTCCAAATGATTCGATATTGTTAGAAAAAAACTTACCCAAATGATTTATCTACAAAAATCCCATAGATATTAACCCCTTAAGGACATATTTTGATCAAAATAAAACATAAACAAAACGTGTCTGTTCAACTTTAATTCACCCCTTTCTTATTAAGTGCACCCACATTTATTAAATATCATTTTATTTAGGAGAAATAGGGCTTTCACATTTAACATCAAATATTTTGCTATGAAACATAATTTAATATGAATAAAATATAAAAAAAATTTAACACATTTTATTTTTTTAGTTCTGCATGACATTTAAACTGTGATGTCATAATATTGTTAGCTGTTACTGCAATAAAATACACATATTTGTATTCAGTGATGTCTCACATGTAAAACAGTACCCACTATGTACAGGTTTTATGGTGCTTTGGGAAGTTACAGGGTCAAATATAGCATGTTACATTTTTCATTTTTTTCACATTTAAATTCGCCAGATTGGTTACGTTGCCTTTGAGACCGTATGGTAGCCCAGGAATGAGAATTACCCCCATGATGGCATACCATTTGCAATAGTAGACAACCCAAGGTATTGCAAATGGCCAAAGTTAGCAGCAGGGGGACTCCCTGGGATGTCAGGTAAGTCCCCCCCATCGTGCAAGCCGGCATGGGATTGCTGGCGAGCAGGTAAGTGGGAAGGATGGCATGGACATGCTATGCCGCCCGCCAGCATTTAGATCTGGGTCCCCAAGGAGGGCATAGCACTTCCGCCGTCCTTAAGGGGTTAAAAAGTTTTATAGTAAACAATAATGCTAATATGAGCACTGTTAGAAAAGCTTTTTAAATTATTTAATATTTTGATGCACTTTTAAAATGATTCACTGTTATGAAAAATATTTCATTTTGTAATGTTTTGCCAGGCGTTAGAGGAGTTACCTGGCCTATAAATACACAGACCTCTCCTTGATCTGGGCTGAGACTGTCTGGTTCAGTACAGAACCATCTACTTCTGGTTCAAAGGCCCTCAACACAAACTACCTAAACTCCAAACAAGCTGGTCCAGGCTTTGTGCAGCCCACGCAAATATTAATTTTACTCACTCTAGAAAACAAAACAGTTGCCTCCTTTGAAGCTCATGGGACACTGCCACAGCTTTTCCGGTTGCTGTGTTTAGTACAACAAAACCATAAGTTTGTTCATTGAGCCCACATTTGGCCACGCTGTCCCTGACATTCAACATGTATTCGCTCCATTTTCAGCCTTTCACTAATTAGGGAGGCATACACAATTCAGTCCTTATTCTGCCCTCATTCGGATATGGTGATTTTCACTACTAACGCAAATTTGGCCTATTTTAATCATACATAGCATCATAGTGATACCTTAATTAAGTTCATGCATTCTGCTTACTGTATTTGGCCCTCATTTGGCCTTACCAGTTTTATCATATGCAATTAATTTAGTCACCCTGGATTTTAATGTTTAATTAATGCTATGCCATATATTTAGTTTTTCCTATTTGCAGATTGTTATTGTCGGCCCATACGGCCTTGGTTATACTTGTCCGCTTTGTACAGATCAGCATTGGTTACTTATGTTCACCAGGCCTCTTCCAGCCTCAGTACCTATATGTATTCTATATGTCTGACCACAGGGTATACAGGCACTCATTGGGCCTACTTTGTTTAATAGTTATATGGCTAGGTGTTGCTACTGAATGTCTAAATTTATGTCAGGCCCAAACCTGGGCCTATACATGTGGTTAGCATTTATGGTACTGCCAGTTAATAATCTTATTTCACTGTCCATCACTACTTACATTGTTAAGCCCTTTCTGGGTTCCTCACAGGCCTGGTCAAATGTACTGTAACATAATGTAGGTCATAATTATGTCTGTTCTATGGTTATATGGATATATCCATGGCCCTCATCTAAAGGTTATTTTGAAACTTCAAATCAAGACATGCCACAAACTAGGTCCACCACTTAGGTGTCACCAATAACATACTACATTGTACCCGGTCTACTGAAATATTTTTTACATTCATTAAACCACATTTAATTGTATAATTGTGCACCTGTAACTTCTCATAAGGCCCTCATCTGGCTACTTTGCATCTAGGTATAATTATGTTGGGCCATCATTTGGCCTTTACTATCATAGGAAAGTGAATGGTGTGCTAAACAGTGTGAAAACAATATGTATACTTATTAAGAAAGTGGTAACTACATACATGTAGAGAATAAAAAAAGGCAAAACCTTTCATGCAAAAATAACACAACCTTTGATGAAAATAAAGCACAACCTTTCCTGAAAAAAAAGGCACAACCTTTCATGAAAAAAAAGGCACAACCTTGCAGAACATGACACAGTGGGGGTCCACCTCTAATTCCTTTGGCCCACTTATCAAGTATTTCATATTACTTGACAATCACCATGTCTTGTTCTTCATGTTTCAATGCCGCTATTGTCACATTCTCTGACATGTTACCCAGGTTTTATCTTTCACTTTATTTTAAAAAGAGGCTTGTTATACCCAGTGATACGTACCATGTAACTTTTTTACTAGTGCACTTACTGCAATGTGTTTGTACGCTATTGTGTACTTTTTGCTTGTAAATGTTTTGTACTTTGGCCATTATGCTACTATGTGTTTTCAATCTATGCTTCAACAAAATAATAATTGACAAAATATGGGAGCACACATTTTTGGCTTGCCCTATTGGAATTTATGCTGAGTTAGTCACACTGTTTATGTTATATTGTTCTTGATACCAAAAGCATTATACTTTACTGTGATTGTTTGACTTTCAAAGTCTGTAGGCAAATCTCACCTTTGTAAGATTGGCCTACAATGTCATTATATATAATGTCTTTCATATTTCAATATTAAAAAGAGCGCTTCACATCATACTGCTTCTGTTACACTGAAAGGAGGAATTTATATTGGGGCACACTTGTTTTGCCAGTTTACGCTAGATAAAACCAGGCCTAATGGAACCAGGTATAAGTCCCAAAAGCTATGTTGTATGGATTGTGGGACTGTTAAACTAATCTCACAAGATGCAGGATTGCAGTGTTGGCTACAATGTGACCCCTTCTAGTACATATATAACAGCAATGAGGTCTGGGTGCTAGATGGTGCTTATTAAACCAGTGTATATAAATATGCTTCACACTCGTGTGTAATCCCCAAATTCACCAGTAAAGAATAAAGTGCAATAGTGAGTGGAGCGATATAGAACACCGTATTAGAAAATTGTATACAAATTTATTAGGTATTTGATGTTTTCTTCCAATAGACAATGGAACATGTAAGAGTAAAACGCAAAAGTGCAAAAATGCACCATTGCACACATATATAACAGCATTTTAAATTCTATGGTTCTTTTTTTTAATTATTTTCTTTTTTTTTTTCCAGTATTGCAGCTGCGGTATGTAAACTAGCCACAGCACCATAATAATAGCTTTTTTTCTAGAATTTTTGCCCAAAATTTGCATTTTCACTTCTGGTATCTACAATGACATAGTGTAGTTGTCTAATGGAACAGTTGATCAATTATTAATTTGCAATAATCTTACAATACCAGAAAAATAGTGCAAGGCAAAGTAAATTGGTCAAATAGTTATTTGTATCAAATGTTCAAACTACTCTTTAAGTCCTCAACATCATCATTCCATGTACTTCTACAAATAGTGGGCTCTCATAGGGTTAAGATTGTTAGGTTGTTAGCTTAGGGTTAGAGTTAGGGTTGGTGTAGGGTTTGTGTTAGAGTACAGTAAATGATAATGCTGTGTTAGGGATAGCCTTTATTGAAGTTAGGGGTAAGGTTAGGGAAGGTGTACAGTAAGAGTTAGTGTAAGCACAGGGCAAGGAGTAGGGTTTGTATAGATTTAGTTTTTTTGTTTTTTTTGGTGATGCGAAGTTACATTCATTAAACAAAAAAAAAAGATGACTGATGAGAAGAAAGATGATTAATAGCTAAAATGCTGATTTGAATTCACAGATCAACTTAAAAAGTGACCAATAGAGGGATAAAAGAAGAATCCGTAATTTTTTTTTTCTATATTTATACATTATATATTTAATAAATATATATTGTAGATTTTTTAATTTATTCTCCTTTTTTCCCTTTATCTGTTAGGTCTTTTCAATTGTTCTGTGAACCAAATTCTGCAAAAGTATATTATTTTGCAGTACACTAAAATGATTGCATGGATAAAATACGTCCAAACTGAAAAACACCAAATGGACGAATCCAGAATCAACCAAACTTTTTTTTTCATTTAGCATTAACTGCCAAAAACTAGTTTAGAGCGTAAACATCTAAGCCATTTAACAATAAGGACTGATTTGTGTATCTATTTTATTTGCACTTGATATGTAAAATATGTTTTTTCCAGATTTGCAAATTTTTTATATTTTATTCATACTTATAGTTGTGTTAGGTATAGCTATAGAATATTAAAATAAAGCCATTTCTCCTTGCATGCTCCTTAGCCCAGTGATTGGTGATGGGCTTTGCCAACTGCCTAGCACTGATCACAGGAGCTGAAGCATAATATAGAGCCATTTGATGTTAATACTGAAGGTGCCATTAAGGGGTGGGGTTAGTGGGTGGGATTAAGACCTGGATTATAGTCAGTATTATAGGTAGGATCATGGGAAAGATCATGGGTTGGATTATGGGGAGGATTAATGGTTAGATTAATAGTTGGATTAAGGGTAGGTTTATGATATGGGGTTAATATAAGTAGGATTATTGTTGGATTATGGGGAGGATTAGTGATTGGATTAAGGAATGGGTTATGGGTAGGATTATGCGTAGGATTATGGTATGGGCTGAATTTTGAAAAGGATATTGTTGGATTATGGGTTGGATTAAGGGTTGGATTAGGGTTAAGATTATGGTATGGGGGAATTTTGAAAAGGATATTGTTGTATTATGGGTTGGATTAAGGGTAAACTTAGGGGTTGTATTATGGGGAGGATTAGTGGTTAGATTAAGAGTTGGATTAAGGGTAAGATTATGATATGGGGTTAATTATAAGTAGGCTTATTGTTAGATTATGGGGAGGATTAAATTATTGGATTACGAGTTGGATTAAGGGTTGGATTATGGGTAGGATTATGGTATGGGATGCATTTTGAAAATGATATTGTTGGATTATGGGTTGGATTAAGGGTTGCATTAATGGTTGGTGTGGCGAAAGTGACTGCACCACTGGTTTTTGGAGGGGCCTCTTTGCTTGCCTTCTACCCTGTGACTATGGTCCCTGCAATATACCTTGCCCAATACACTTTAAAAGGCTCCATCCATTTATTGTAAGTACTTTTGTACTCCATAAAGAGAGACCGACCGTTGGCCCTAATTCGCTGGAACTGTTTTGGGCATAGAACTATGTGCACAGTCGGTCAAAACTATGACTTCCAGGAAATTCCTTAATCCCTGAACGGATCTGAACCGATCTGGGTGATTTTTGGATATGTTGTTCACCTAGATCGGTGTGACATTTATGGGGATATGTTGTGTTTTGGGGTACTTATTGGACTTTGTAAACATTTATGTTTTTTTCTGCCTGTGGATAATTAAGCTAATGCATTATCTGCCTTAGTTATATCACAGGCAGAGGGGAGGGATTGTTTACTGTATGTGGGAGTGTAGTTTATTGTTACATTGTTTTGATTGGCTTGTATACTTTGTGTCCTGTGCCCAACAATGTCCACCTGGGTGTCAACCTTGTTGGGAAACCCATTAAAGCTGAGTTCCTGTTTTACCCTCAACATAGAGTCTCGTCTCATGTGTGGGGGAAAAGACTGCATCTACCCTAGGGGTTGCTATATCACTATACTCTCCAGGGATTATAATCACTAAGCTCTTTTAAGAGCTGTTCTTGCTTGAATCTCTGGAGGAAGAGAGGTTTACCCACTGGAACCTGGAGCATTGTTGTAGGTCCAGGGTGGGTACTAGTCACTAGGAACAACCAGGGTACAGGAAACTCTGCTACAGTTGGATTAGTGGCTAAATTACAGGTTAGATTAGGGACACGATTAGGGTTTAACTAAGGGCAAGATTAAGGGAAAATGTATACATCTGGAGTCATTGTACTTGTGAACAGGTCAAATAAGAGGTGTTTACAGTAGAGGAACACGTGTGGTCTGTGAATTTCCACAAACTAAAATGTCTGTGAAAAATCACAAACACAAACAAACAAACAAACAATATATGGACTGAGGTTTGTGATAAAACAGTTAAATGCTCTGGGAGAGAGCCTGGTGGATGGGCTTTCTACAAATATAGAGGTTCTGTATTCTGTGACTGAAGCAAAAGTTGTAATGGTCAGCATTTAAAAAGTTTAACTTTAAACTGAACTTCACTCATTTCAATATTTGTTTTATAAATTCAAACAATTAGCTGAAATTCTAGACATATTTTGCAGTTTAACAATCTGAACTAATTAATGGATTTATTTTGTTAATGTTATTTAGTTGCACTTGTTTTGGTAAAAATATTAAATGTAAAACAGAGAAAACAATGTTTTTTGTTTAATTTTTTCCCAATTTTTATATATTTTATTCATTTTTAATATCGTTTTATGTATACCAACCAGGTAGTAACAGAAATCCAAATTCCTCCTTTAAAAAATTATATGAAATATGTATGAACTTAAACAGAAAACATATTACGTATGTGCCAAAATGTCCTTGGTCAGACACGTTACATCTCAATATAGCTTTGGTCACTAAGGGGTTAAAAGGTTAAACAAATATAGTATGCGAGCATTAGTACAGACAAAGAACACAAGCATACCTAAACTTGAGGGCCTTGAAATTAAGAAAAGCATTTTTTTGCAATGCTATTAATTTTGCTACGTTTGTTTATGTTTTACCAGGAATAATACATTGAGGTTTCTCATTTTCAGTAACATTCAGTGGATCACATTATGTAAAATGAAATACTCTATGGATGGTGTCCCTCTGTGTAATGTGGAACAGTGAATACAATGCTCATTGCGTGGGAGCTCTGTAGAATAATAATAATTAAACAGGCAAGAAAGGGGAAAGCAACATCAGGATTGAAACATTAGCCAGTTTAGTTTACAACAAAGCCCAATGACAGATATTATGCTCAAATTCCAGGACAAAATGGCATAATGGATTGCACTCAGTATTTTAACTATAATGAGTTTGTGGTGCAAATAAATATGCTATGTATCCACGTCTAAGGCTTTTTTTTGTTAACTATCTGTAGAAATAGACTTTTTTGAGGAGTGTGTTCTATTAAAAAGACAAAAAAAGATAATATTGCCTAGCAACTCCTACACTGGTACTCACACGATATTTGAGTGGTAGAGATAGCTTGCTTCATTCATTCCAGTTTGACACTATTGTTTATGGTTAAAGTGCAGGTTTGCACTGCCCATGAAAGCCACTTAACACCAACTTGGAATCACCAATTAACAGTTTTATAGTTTTTCCTTTTTTTAATTTATTATTCAGGATATTTTCAATTTAGTATGTGCTGTGTTAGTGTAGTATTTCTTAAAGTCAAACTCAATAACACAGTAATAAATCCACCAAGCCCCAACCCATTTTCCAACATCAACACTTATTTTTGCTAAATAAAATTGTGTTAGTTTACAAGATCATTAATATCCCTAATATTATATAATAAGAAAAACAATTCCACTATAATCAATGCATTCTAATCCCAAAAAGAGACAGAGGAAGGGAAAGGAAATGGGTCATGCCCAATCCACCTTCAGAAGTTGTTATATAGCTTCTGAAAGACTAAACACTTCTTCCTAAGCCACAAGAACTGCAAGCCCCTCCTCCACTGCTGCTTCCACCACCACCGTTGCTGCCACCAGGTTAGTGGAATTAGCAGCTTGTCTGTTATGTCTGATTTTCCCACAGAGGAGACAATTTGATTTTAAGTGTAATCTTTTTTTTGCATTTTTATACGTTTTACAGAGATACAGTGACATCACAGCACTACAATAAGAATCAAACATTGTGGTACATGGATGAGGAACTAACTGTTCCAAAAGAGAATGCCACATAGAAATGTTAAAATAGCAAAAACATTGTTTATAAGAAAAACAAATATGCATTAATGTGATTATAAGTGAGAGAACAAGTTGGCAATCAAACGTTAAGAAATAACCAAAAGAGTAAAAAATAAAAGATAAGGTGTGGTGGTACATCATTTGATTCTATTTTAGATTTGGCACTAGAAAATATGGTGAGTCAATGGCAATACATTGTGGAGTCACTCAGATGTCAAGGATGATTGAGAAGCAGTGTGCTTCCTCCCTCTTTGTAGCGTGGCCGTGCTTCTGTTTCCTGTACCCAGCTGGACTGACAGGAAGTGCTCACTGAGAGAGCACTTCCTTTCAGTCTGGCCAGGTACATGAAGCTCCTGTACCGTGGTCTGCATCACCTGGCCACGCTACACTGAGCTACTGGCAGGAGGGAGCGCAGTGTGTTTTCCTCCTGCCGGGTAACTCGAATCTTGTGCCCCCAGGGCCAGTGAGCCCCAGGTGACTGCCTAAGTCGCCTATAGGACACGCTGGTCCCGATTCCACATTGGCTACCCAATGTTCAAAGGTGGGGACCATGCTGTTTCCAGTAAGAGGTGATTTGAGATTTGGCGGCATCTATAGTGTTTGTATATGATTGTCTGGATAGACCCTAGGCCTGCCAAAGAGCACCTGGGTTGGTGTGAGGGAATATATGAGATGCATAAATTTACTTATGAAACCTAGAACTGTGTTCCAGAAAGGGGTTCCCTATGATGGGGTAAAGTAGAGAGATACCCATAGAGAGGCGAAACATTGTCTGGTTCCTATAGTATAATTCTGGTCTAATGATTGAGCTGTCTGAAGGGCATATCATTGGTAACGGGCAATTCTGCAAAGGGATAGTAGAAAGGTCAATCTTAGAGAAGCTCTGTCTAACCTCCCTGTCGGTCTGATTATGTCAGTATTTTTTAATGTTAAGCGGTACATTGTGTTTACAATGTATTGTGTGTATTTCTTTACAACAGGGGCTCGTAGGGACATGGTAAGTGATACTACAGTGTAATTCCTAGTGTGGCTCTGGAATACTGCTTTTGGTATTGAAAATTAACCCCGAGCCATGCTCGAGATTACCGTCAGGGAGGTTAAGGTAATACCAATATTTCAATGCTCCCTTAGTCTAGTAAATAGAATAGCTAGAGATAGTAATTAAAGATATGAGGGAGACGTGAACAATCAGAAGATCTTGTCAGGACCAATCTGAGGAACTTGTTGTAGGACAATTTGTGGCATTTCTCAGCCTAAATAAATGTAAAAAAAATCTTTTGAATTTCATGAAAATGGAGGCAAGATTTCCGTCTGATCTTGCAACATAGTATCAGGTTACGTTCACCTGCTTTCTAGTCTAATTCCAAGCTGGGAGATCATTCTGACTATCTATATAGGATCCTGTGACGAAGTGCCCTTCGCCACTTGGGCCTGGAGAGGACTACTTACCAGCCTCCTGCCATGTGACTATGGCCTGGGGTGTATGGCCCTTTAAAAACCGTCTGTGGGCACATTGTGACTTTGGTGAACAATGCCCCTTTAAGACTATGTCCCCAGACCTGCTGGACCATTTCTTGAAGCCCTGGCTCATGCTTGGGGGATGGGATAACTACTACAGGGTAAGCTCTTGTAAGAGCTGTTCTTGTTCCTGATCTCTGGAGGAAGAGAGGTCTGCCCACTGGAAGCTGGATCCTGGCCTTGGGTCCAGGGTGGGTAAAGTACGGCGAGACCCCGGCGCAGCTGCATCACTGGAAGTGGGGTCTACAGTGCTGATGGTTTCGGTTGGAGTGCTTGGAGTCCTCAGCAAGCACTAGGAGCATCGATTGGCGGACATACTCGGTCGAAGTGCCAGCGTTCCATCACAGATCCATCTACTTGTCCAGTTTTATCTATTTTCTATTTTTTCACATTATCAAATTTTTTTTGGCACTGTTTTTTGTGTGTGTGTTTTTGTATCATCCTTATAGGGATTTAATAAAGTTGTGAATTATAAAATGTTAAGGTTTTCTCATCCAATGTTGGACTAGTACTTTAATAAGGGTAATAGGATTGGGTTTGGGCTTGTTTCTCACTAGTCTGTACTACTCTTCTTATTGATTTCTATGTTGGGTTATCCTCTCTCTCCTCTCTCTCTCCCTGTAGACTTCACAGTGCACCGTGTGAGGATGGCAGGGGACAGGAAGTGAAATCACACCCCCTTCTCTCCTCTCACATTACGCACTTGCACAGTGTGTGTGAATGGTGAGAAGCAGCAGCAGCCACAGCAGATCTCTCCCAAGTGTAAGCTGGAGATAGGAAAACAAAACTTAGGCTGGTGCAGGTAAGCAGGCTTGGGGCAAAAAGGGCAGAGGCACACAGGAGTTTTGTAGAGATGTGGGGTAGATGTGGTGTATACACCTCAGGGGCTTGGTTTTTATTTGTTTATTTATTTATGTTTTAAAAAAAATAGTTGGTTCTTTTTTTATTTGTTTTTCTTTCTTGATGTTTTTGTCGATTTTTTGTGATGTTTGTGTTTTTACCTTCAATTGGGAACTCTTGAGTTTTACAGTTATAGGGAATTCTTTCTTGATTATTAGTTTAACTAAGTTGTCATTACCCGATACTGCTTGCCTGCTTACATAATTCTTTTTTTTCTACAGCCCCTTAACTATTACTTCTTTTGCTGTTTAAGTGAGTTCCCTATGCATACATATATAAATGTTTTGTAAATGTTTTATATTGCACACATTTAATAAAGATGAAATAAAAAACAAATAGTTAATAATTTAAAAAAAATAAATGGAAACTATAATGCCAGGAAAATAAGTTTTTGTCACGGTCTCCCTCCCCCAGTAGTGTAGTAATTACCTAATTCCAGCAGGGATGTCCCTCTGCACAGGTTCAGTCTCCACCTCTGCTCCTCCCCCACTGATATCAGTTGGCGGGGGAGACCTAATGCGCATGTGCCACAGTCGCATTAGTACTTCTCCATAGGAAAGCATGTATAATTGTCCAATTAATGTACAGTTCCTGCATGCTTACTAGGGTTGTAAGAGCAGCTGGCTCGGGTTGTACATCTGTGGGTGCACTTCAACACAGATATTTGTATTGCTTCTAGTGACCAGAATGCCTTCCTCTCTGTGATTACATACTTGTGGCAGCCTATTGTGCCTGGGTATGGTGGTGGTAGTAAAGGATGTCCAAACAGATTGGATCTGTAAGACAGCGGGACTATCACTTCAGCATTGTTCTACATGTTGTAGAGATGCATGAAAAGCACACTTCAGCAAACAAATTGTGGGCAATTTGACAAATGGTGTAAAATTGGGTGGGAGAGCAGGCATGCACCAATCTGCACATTTGGTTCATGGTCATTGACAGAGCTGCTAACATGGCCAAAACTCTGGAAGATGGTTCCATTGTAGGTGTGCACTGTTCTACAAACATCCTACATCTTGTAGTAAGGAGGGGGGGATTCAGAAAGCCAACACAAAGGTGGCAACCATACTTGATTGCTGCAGGAGGATTACTGGACTCCTCTATCAATATGTGATGGCTAGTGAACTATTGATGCAGGAACATGAGAAAAAAAAGAGTTTCCCACACAATGTCTATGACAGGATTTCTGCATGTGGTGGAGAAGCAGAGTGAAATCCATCATCTATAGATTCCTTCCTGGAAAACAGGAAATTAATTCTGGCAACATACCACACCACACTGATGTAATAAAAGTGGTCAGGAAGCTTAAAGATCTACTCATTGCTAATCTGAGCAAACACACATTCCTGGCATACAGGAGAGATACATTTATTTACATGGACCATGATATGCAGTGAAAGAGAGGCATGCTGGTTGAGGAATATGTGTGTATTGAACCTTCATGTTGTCATTGTCTACTTCTAACAGCAGCGGCAGTGGCAGCATTACCTTAATACAGCAGAGTTGTGCAGCAGTGGTTTGGACTGAGGATATTAACTGTTTAGGGGGGAGAAAGCATGTAAGCAAAAAGCCAAAATGAGTCTATTAATGCACATTGGCATCAGTGTGTCCCATACAAAAATCCAAAGTATATATTAATGTTATTAATTATTAGTAACTATTAATAATTAACATCAATATATTAATACGTGCGACTTATGACTGAAAATTATTGCGGTATGCAGGTCTTTTTTTTTTATTTCTTATCCCTGGTCATGACATCATTTGTGTTTATTTTTTGTTTACTATCTGCACATTTTAAATTTATCTATTTTTATAATGAAACTCAATTTCTACATTTCTAAAGTTATTGCTATATAGTCCTTACGTTTGCTTTCAAATTTGTTTTACAATTAAATAAATTCTTCAATATAGCTAAAAACAACTGTCAATATAACTTAAAACACCTGTTAAAAGAACAGTCAAGACATCAGCAGAGTCCATTGTTTAATTACATTTTGTTACAGTTCACTATAGCCATTCAAAACTGATAAAAAAAAATGTGAAATATAACAGCACCAAGTTTCATTTTAATGTGTTAATAATTTATATGAAAGACTTGTCCTGACAGAAAGGCAATGGCAGGGCCAGGTTAATACAGACGGCAGAAGAACCATGAGCACTCAGTTATTTTCCATCAAGTATTTTATTGGAATTCTCTTAAAATCCATCACAATGCTAATCCATAACTCAGAATGTACTGTGGAGGGTGCTGCCCAAACTGTCTAAGCTGCATTGATAGCCTGTTACATGAGCTTTTAACGTTCTCTCTGTGCTAGTGTGAAAATTAGAACCGTGAAGTGAATTCTAATAGCTTATGTCAGGTCTCTCCGGACAAGTGTTTGTCCAACTGCATTGGCTTTTCATTTATCCTTACTACCACCACATATTCATATCCCTTGGAACTCTCAAGGTGAAATTATTTTTTCACCTTCATCAGTGTTGACAGTCACAGCAAATCACTTGTTCTGTCTCTTTTCTCTTTACTCGACCGTGGTACATCTGTTATTTTGTTTTAAATGTAAATTAGAATGTTTTTTACCGTATGGGTGCTTATGCCAGGTACATTTTGCTTTAAGTTTTCATAAAGGAAATGTGAATTGCAAACAGTTTTTATTACAATAGACATCTTCAATATGAGTACATACAAACTGTATGTTTTTAACAGCAAGCATTACATGGATGTACAAAGCTGTTTCCATATATGTTTTGTTTATACAAGTGAAGATAAACAATACCATTACCCAACATGAAGCTCAATTAAAATGAGTATTTGTATTTTAGTTTTAAAACCTGAAGTGATATGAAATAGTTTTTTTCAAATATATCAAATACTTATCTCAGCTGAGATGTTTTACTAATGTAAAGGAATGTTTTTAACCTTCAAGTTTACCTTTCAAGAGATTTACATCTTTTTAACCTTTCTTCGTAACTAAAATGCTCCATTCCTTTTATCAATTTTGTAGCTCGTCTCTGAACTTTTTCTAGTGCCTTCACTTAGTCACTTGAATTTTTTAGCTTGCCCATTTTTCCTGCTTCCAACACATTAAATTCAAGAACTTACTGTTCACTTGCTGCAGAATATATTCCACCCCTTGATAGGTGCCATTGTAATGATATAATCAATGTTATTCACTTCACCTGTCAGTATTTCAATCTTGTGCTTGATCAGTGTATATGCAAATCTCAAAAAAAGAGGACTCTTTGGATGGAGAGGGGCTGGACAATTGTATGTTTACCCACCCCCCCCCTTTTTTTTTACAGTGTTTAGTTTAATTGGGCTTCCAATAACACTGTAGCTTTATTTTTTTCATTGGCGTGTGACCCTGTAGCAACCTGGTCATTATGGGCAATGGTATGCTCACCCATACACTGGCTGCCCTAGGGGAAAATTAGATGCTTTACAGTTTATTGGCATCATTAGAGCCTCTGTCTATCACTCTTTGGTGGGGCCTTGGTCAACAATAGGTCTCCTTCCACTGCCTATAGGTTGAGGTTATGGGGGGACACTAGGTGCCCTTGGTTTATTAACATTTAAGTCCTACCTGATGCCTGCAAGTGTGGCTGTGGGGAACAACAGGTACTTCATCCTGTTTTATTTATTTAGAGGCCAGTGACCATGGTTGGGGGTCTGAGGGAGACACAAAGTCCCCTTATTTATTATTTAATTAATTGCCCAACTGTGTGGATAATGGAGACATTAGGATGACTCCCCAGCTTTTTTAGTGTAATAGACCATACCCACTGGCCACAGGGGGAGGTACAGGGGAAACTGCCAGGTCCCTACCTTATGCTGTTAGCAAGTCAAGTATTATATCATAGGACCAGTCACTGACTGGTCACTGTATAGCCGACACTCATCAACTAAAATCATGGTAAATAGGGGCATTGGGTAGATAGCAAACCTTAATTTTACTAATATGGAGGTCATTTTGACCACCTGTAGGCTTTTTTTTTTTTAACGATTGACTCACTGGGTGCTAGTGCTGCCAGTGGGATTTTTTTTATTTTTTAAATATACATTTATTGACAGTGTTTAACAGTTAAAAAAGTTCAAGCCCATTTATCAACAATTATGTCCTTGACAAATCACTAAATCCAATATTTTCAATGGCAAGTATTTGTATCAATTTTAATATTTTTTTTTAATTCAGTATTAATTGAACCAATTATTATTATTTGAATTAATTGGCCCCTGTAAGTCTTTAACAGTGGCAATGTAATTGATTTGAACAGATAAAAGGCTTATGAACTATCAATAAACATTTTCTGAAATTAAATTGAACCTTAGTTGGTTATTATTAGTGATGTGGCGAACACAAAATTTTCGGTTTGCGAACGGCGAATGGGAACTTCCGCAAACGTTCGTGAACCGGCGAACTGGGCGAACCGCCATTGACTTCAATGGGCAGGCAAATTTTAAAACCCACAGGGACTCTTTCTGGCCACAAAAGTGATGGAAAAGTTGTTTCAAGGGGACTAACACCTGGACTGTGGCATGCCGCAGGGGGATCCATGGCAAAACTCCCATGGAAAATTACACAGTTGATGCAGAGTCTGGTTTTAATCCATAAAGGGCAGAAATCACCTAACATTCCTAAATTGTTTGGAATAACGTGCTTTAAAACATCAGGTATGATGTTGTATTGATCAGGTAGTGTAAGGGTTATGCCCGCTTCACAGTGACAGACCAAACTCCCCGTTTAACGCACCACAAACAACCGCAAACAGTCCATTTACACAACCGCAAACTCCCCATTTGCACATGTTTTAGTGCAAACTAGTCTAACTACTAATATAGTTGAAACATGCTACTTTTATTCATGCCAGACAACCATGCAGGCCAGACTAACAAACATGCCAGGGCCAATCATAGTTAACCACCTCAGATAGTAACATGGCTCCCTCTATATACAGAGTAAACATGGCTCCCTCTATATACAGAGTAACATGGCTCCCTCTATATACCGTGTAAACATGGCTTAGCTCTATATACAGTGTAAACATGGCTCCCTCTATATACAGAGTAACATGGCTCCCTCTATATACAGTGTAACATGGCTCCCCTCTATATACAGAGTAACATGGCTCCCTCTATATACCGTGTAAACATGGCTCCCTCTATATACAGAATAACATGGCTCCCTCTATATACAGAGTAAAACGGCTCCTCTCTAGATACAGAGTAACATGGCTTCCCTCTATATACCGTGTAAACATGGCTCCCTCTATATACAGAATAACATGGCTCCCTCTATATACAGAGTAACATGGCTTCCCTCTATATACCGTGTAAACATGGCTCCCTCTATATACAGAATAACATGGCTCCCTCTATATACAGAGTAACATGGCTTCCCTCTATATACAGTGTAAACATGGCTCCCTCTATATACAGAATAACATGGCTCCCTCTATATACAGAGTAACATGGCTTCCCTCTATATACCGTGTAAACATGGCTCCCTCTATATATAGTGTAAATATGGCTCCTCTCTATATACAGAGTAACATGGCTCCATCTATATACAGAGTAACATGGCTTCCCTCTATATACAGAGTAACATGGCTCCCCTCTATACAGGGGCGTACCTGGAGCATTTGGCACCCGGGGCGGATCCTTTATTTTGCACCCCCCTCCCCAACTTTGAAATGTAAAAAACAACTGCAATTTATTTTAAATGTATGTTTATGCAGTGTGTGTATAGTGTGTGTAGTGTGTGTATAGTGTGTGCAGTGTGTGTATAGTGTGTGTGCAGTGTGTGTGCAGTGTGTATAGTGTGTATAGTGTGTGCATAGTGTGTGTATAGTGTGTGCAGTGTGTATAGTGTGTATAGTGTGTATAGTGTGTGCAGTGTGTTTGCAGTGTGTGTAGTGTGTGTGTGTATAGTGTATACAGTGTGTGTACAGTGTGTGTGTATATTGTGTGCAGTGTGTGTATAGTGTGTGCAGTGTGTGTATAGTGTGTATGCAGTGTGTATGCAGTGTGTATGCAGTGTGTGTATAGTGTGTATGCAGTGTGTGTATAGGGTGTATGCAGTGTGTGTATAGTGTGTGCAGTGTGTGTATAGTGTATGCAGTGTGTATGCAGTGTGTGTATAGTGTGTAGAGTGTGTATAGTGTACGCAGTGTGTGCATAGTGTGTGCAGTGTGTATAGTGTGTGCAGTGTGTGTATAGTGTGTGCAGTGTGTGCAGTGTGTGCATAGTGTGTGCAGTGTGTATATTGTGTGCAGTGTGTATATTGTGTGCAGTGTGTGTGTAGTGTGTGTGTGTGTGTGTATAGTGTGTACAGTACATATTAAAAATTGGCATGAATCAGACCAGGGGTTCAAAAGTTAGTAAAAGTATATTTTGGGCCCTGGCTGGCAGCATGGCAAAATCTGGCTCACACAGGTTTTACAGAGGCCTCTATCATGGAGACAATGGGGGAAAGTAATCCAATTATCCAGGGATAGAGGCAGACTCCATTGAGCACATGGTTACACAAAGACAGTAAAACACTTTAAAATACATAAAGTTACTTTTTATACATAACACACAGACATGTAGCATATCCCCAGATAGCTGGGATCTGAACGCACAAAACTACCGAATAGCGCGCAGATCCTATTCACACTGTTCAATTGCCATGGAGCTAAAGTCTTTCCCATAGTCTTTCATTATATGAATAGGCTCCATGGCATAGCTATCTGGGGGTATCACCGCTCACACAGGGCAAGTACCGAATGGCCCCACTGTGTTTAAAGGGCCAGAATGAGTGACATGCACTCTGTTAGGGCCGAATACGTTTTTTAAAAGGGCCCAATCTCCCAGGGACCATAATCACATGGCAAGAGGCTGGCAAGCAGTCCTCTCCAGGCCCAAGTGGCGAAGGGCACTTCGTCACAGTGTGTATGCAGTGTGTGTATAGGGTGTATGCAGTGTGTGTATAGTGTGTGCAGTGTGTGTATAGTTAGTGCAGTGTGTATAGTGTATGCAGTGTGTGCAGTGTGTGTGCAGAGTGTGTATAGTGTATGCAGTGTGTGTAGAGTGTGCGCAGTGTGTGTATAGTTAGTGCAGTGTGTGTATAGTGTATGCAGTGTGTGCAGTGTGTATAGTGTATGCAGTGTGTGTAGAGTGTGTATAGTGTTTGCAGTGTGTGTGCAGGGTGTGCAGTGTGTGTATAGTGTGTGCAGTGTGTGTATAGTGTGTGTAGTGTGTGTATAGTGTGTGCATAGTGTGTACAGTGTGTGTATAGTGTGTACAGTGTGTGTATAGTGTATGTATATTGTATGTAGTGTGTGTATAGTGTGTGCAGTGTGTGCATAGTGTGTATATAGTGTGTATAGTGTGTATGCATTGTGTGTATAGTGTGTATAGGGTGTATGCAGTGTGTGTATAGTTTGTGCAGTGTGTGTATAGTGTGTACAGTGTGTGTAGAGTGTGTGCAGTGGCATGAATCAGACCAGGGGTTCAAAAGTTAGTAAAAGTATCTTGTGGGCCCTGGCTGGCAGCATGGCAAAATCTGTCTCACACAGGTTTTACAGAGGTCTATATACAGAATAACATGGCTCCCTCTATATACAGAGTAACATGGCTTCCCTCTATATACCGTGTAAACATGGCTCCCTCTATATACAGTGTAAATATGGCTCCTCTCTATATACAGAGTAACATGGCTCCATCTATATACAGAGTAACATGGCTCCATCTATATACAGAGTAACATGGCTTCCTCTATATACCGTGTAAACATGGCTTAGCTCTATATACAGTGTAAACATGGCTTAGCTCTATATACAGTGTAAACATGGCTCCCTCTATATACAGAGTAACATGGCTCCCTCTATATACAGTGTAACATGGCTCCCCTCTATATACAGAGTAACATGGCTCCCTCTATATACAGTGTAAACATGGCTCCCTCTATATACAGAGTAACATGGCTCCCTCTATATACAGTGTAACATGGCTCCCCTCTATATACAGAGTAACATGGCTCCCTCTATATACAGTGTAAACATGGCTCCCTCTATATACAGAATAACATGGCTCCCTCTATATACAGAGTAACACGGCTCCTCTCTAGATACAGAGTAACATGGCTTCCCTCTATATACCGTGTAAACATGGCTCCCTCTATATACAGAATAACATGGCTCCCTCTATATACAGAGTAACATGGCTTCCCTCTATATACAGAGTAACATGGCTCCCTCTATATACCGTGTAAACATGGCTTAGCTCTATATACAGTGTAAACATGGCTCCCTCTATATACAGAGTAACATGGCTCCCTCTATATACAGTGTAACATGGCTCCCCTCTATATACAGAGTAACATGGCTCCCTCTATATACAGTGTAAACATGGCTCCCTCTATATACAGAATAACATGGCTCCCTCTATATACAGAGTAACACGGCTCCTCTCTAGATACAGAGTAACATGGCTTCCCTCTATATACCGTGTAAACATGGCTCCCTCTATATACAGAATAACATGGCTCCCTCTATATACAGAGTAACATGGCTTCCCTCTATATACCGTGTAAACATGGCTCCCTCTATATACAGAATAACATGGCTCCCTCTATATACAGAGTAACATGGCTTCCCTCTATATACAGTGTAAACATGGCTCCCTCTATATACAGAATAACATGGCTCCCTCTATATACAGAGTAACATGGCTTCCCTCTATATACCGTGTAAACATGGCTCCCTCTATATATAGTGTAAATATGGCTCCTCTCTATATACAGAGTAACATGGCTCCATCTATATACAGAGTAACATGGCTTCCCTCTATATACAGAGTAACATGGCTCCCCTCTATACAGGGGCGTACCTGGAGCATTTGGCACCCGGGGCGGATCCTTTATTTTGCACCCCCCTCCCCAACTTTGAAATGTAAAAAACAACTGCAATTTTTTTTAAATGTATGTTTATGCAGTGTGTGTATAGTGTGTGTAGTGTGTGTATAGTGTGTGCAGTGTGTGTATAGTGTGTGTGTGCAGTGTGTGTGCAGTGTGTATAGTGTGTATAGTGTGTGCATAGTGTGTGTATAGTGTGTGCAGTGTGTATAGTGTGTATAGTGTGTATAGTGTGTGCAGTGTGTTTGCAGTGTGTGTAGTGTGTGTGTGTATAGTGTATACAGTGTGTGTACAGTGTGTGTGTATATTGTGTGCAGTGTGTGTATAGTGTGTGCAGTGTGTGTATAGTGTGTATGCAGTGTGTATGCAGTGTGTATGCAGTGTGTATGCAGTGTGTATGCAGTGTGTGTATAGTGTGTATGCAGTGTGTGTATAGGGTGTATGCAGTGTGTGTATAGTGTGTGCAGTGTGTATGCAGTGTGTGTAGAGTGTGTAGAGTGTGTATAGTGTACGCAGTGTGTGCATAGTGTGTGCAGTGTGTGTATAGTGTGTGCAGTGTGTGTATAGTGTGTGCAGTGTGTGCAGTGTGTGCATAGTGTGTGCAGTGTGTATATTGTGTGCAGTGTGTATATTGTGTGCAGTGTGTGTGTAGTGTGTGTGTATAGTGTGTACAGTACATATTAAAAATTGGCATGAATCAGACCAGGGGTTCAAAAGTTAGTAAAAGTATATTTTGGGCCCTGGCTGGCAGCATGGCAAAATCTGGCTCACACAGGTTTTACAGAGGCCTCTATCATGGAGACAATGGGGGAAAGTAATCCAATTATCCAGGGATAGAGGCAGACTCCATTGAGCACATGGTTACACAAAGACAGTAAAACACTTTAAAATACATAAAGTTACTTTTTATACATAACACACAGACATGTAACATATCCCCAGATAGCTGGGATCTGAACGCACAAAACTACCGAATAGCGCGCAGATCCTATTCACACTGTTCAATTGCCATGGAGCTAAAGTCTTTCCCATAGTCTTTCATTATATGAATAGGCTCCATGGCATAGCTATCTGGGGGTATCACCGCTCACACAGGGCAAGTACCGAATGGCCCCACTGTGTTTAAAGGGCCAGAATGAGTGACATGCACTCTGTTAGGGCCGAATACGTTTTTTAAAAGGGCCCAATCTCCCAGGGACCATAATCACATGGCAAGAGGCTGGCAAGCAGTCCTCTCCAGGCCCAAGTGGCGAAGGGCACTTCGTCACAGTGTGTATGCAGTGTGTGTATAGGGTGTATGCAGTGTGTGTATAGTGTGTGCAGTGTGTGTATAGTTAGTGCAGTGTGTATAGTGTATGCAGTGTGTGCAGTGTGTGTGCAGAGTGTGTATAGTGTATGCAGTGTGTGTAGAGTGTGCGCAGTGTGTGTATAGTTAGTGCAGTGTGTGTATAGTGTATGCAGTGTGTGCAGTGTGTATAGTGTATGCAGTGTGTGTAGAGTGTGTATAGTGTTTGCAGTGTGTGTGCAGGGTGTGCAGTGTGTGTATAGTGTGTGCAGTGTGTGTGTAGTGTGTGTATAGTGTGTGCATAGTGTGTATAGTGTGTGCATAGTGTGTACAGTGTGTGTATAGTGTGTACAGTGTGTGTATAGTGTATGTATATTGTATGTAGTGTGTGTATAGTGTGTGCAGTGTGTGCATAGTGTGTATATAGTGTGTATAGTGTGTATGCATTGTGTGTATAGTGTGTATAGGGTGTATGCAGTGTGTGTATAGTTTGTGCAGTGTGTGTATAGTGTGTACAGTGTGTGTAGAGTGTGTGCAGTGGCATGAATCAGACCAGGGGTTCAAAAGTTAGTAAAAGTATCTTGTGGGCCCTGGCTGGCAGCATGGCAAAATCTGTCTCACACAGGTTTTACAGAGGTCTATATACAGAATAACATGGCTCCCTCTATATACAGAGTAACATGGCTTCCCTCTATATACCGTGTAAACATGGCTCCCTCTATATACAGTGTAAATATGGCTCCTCTCTATATACAGAGTAACATGGCTCCATCTATATACAGAGTAACATGGCTCCATCTATATACAGAGTAACATGGCTTCCCTCTATATACAGAGTAACATGGCTTCCCTCTATATACAGAGTGACATGGCTCCCCTCTATACAGGGGCGTACCTGGAGCATTTGGCACCCGGGGCGGATCCTTTATTTGGCACCCCCCTCCCCAACTTTGAAATGTAAAAAAACAACTGCAATTTTTTTTAAATGTATGTTTATGCAGTGTGTGTATAGTGTGTACAGTGTGTGTGTAGTGTGTGTATAGTGTGTGCAGTGTGTGTATAGTGTATGTATAGTGTGTGTATAGTGTGTGTATAGTGTGTGCAGTGTGTATAGTGTGTGTATAGTGTGTGCAGTGTGTGTATAGTGTGTATTCAGTGTGTGTAGTGTGTATAGTGTGTATATAGTTTGTGTATAGTGTGTATGCAGTGTGTGTATAGGGTGTATGCAGTGTGTGTATAGTGTGTATGCAGTGTGTGTATAGTGTGTGCAGTGTGTGTATAGTGTGTGCAGTGTGTGTACAGTGTGTGCAGTGTGTGTATAGTTAGTGCAGTGTGTGTATAGTGTGTGCAGTGTGTATGCAGTGTATGCAGTGTGTGTATAGTGTGTGCAGTGTGTGTATAGTGTGTGCAGTGTGTGTGTATAGTGTGTGCAGTGTGTATATTGTGTGCAGTGTGTATGCTGTGTGTGTGTGTGTACAGTGTGTGTGTATATTGTGTGTAGTGTGTGTATAGTGTGTGTATAGTGTGTGCAGTGTGTATAGTGTGTATATAGTGTGTATGCAGTGTGTAACGGACCGTCCAGGCATAAAAGGGTCAAACCGCCGTTTAGTAGATGTTCCCCTTCCAGATATACAGGCACAGCTACTGCAGAACACCAAACTCCCGAACTGGATACAAAATAGCACTCCAAACTGGAACCTCACGAATAGCTGCTAGCAGACGAACAGGAAAAGCAGACATCAGCTTACACTCCTAGCAATCAATCTCCAGCAGCATACAGTGAATCCCCTTAAGAACGAGACAAGGCTCCGTGTTGAGGGTCAAGCAGTGGTCTGAGGTGCTGGCACACCCAGCCTGGTTTTTATTACGGTTGTGCACATACAGGACACACCCAGGGGGGGGCATAAAATAACCAATCAAGTAACAGTACAACCAACACATCCCCTCCCCTCAGATAAGCAGTTAACATAATTATTACATACAGTAAAAATACAGTTTCCACACATACTCTGTAACTTTAAAACCATACATAACATTCACATAAAAATACATTTCCACAATCAATCCATTCAGGGGAACAACATATTAAAAATTGGCATGAATCAGACCAGGGGTTCAAAAGTTAGTAAAAGTATATTTTGGGCCCTGGCTGGCAGCATGGCAAAATCTGCTCACACAGGTTTTACAGAGGCCTCTATCATGGAGACAATGGGGGAAAGTAATCCAATTATCCAGGGATAGAGGCAGACTCCATTGAGCACATGGTTACACAAAGACAGTAAAACACTTTAAAATACATAAAGTTACTTTTTATACATAACACACAGACATGTAACATATCCCCAGATAGCTGGGATCTGAACGCACAAAACTACCGAATAGCGCGCAGATCCTATTCACACTGTTCAATTGCCATGGAGCTAAAGTCTTTCCCATAGTCTTTCATTATATGAATAGGCTCCATGGCATAGCTATCTGGGGGTATCACCGCTCACACAGGGCAAGTACCGAATGGCCCCACTGTGTTTAAAGGGCCAGAATGAGTGACATGCACTCTGTTAGGGCCGAATACGTTTTTTAAAAGGGCCCAATCTCCCAGGGACCATAATCACATGGCAAGAGGCTGGCAAGCAGTCCTCTCCAGGCCCAAGTGGCGAAGGGCACTTCGTCACAGTGTGTATGCAGTGTGTGTATAGGGTGTATGCAGTGTGTGTATAGTGTGTGCAGTGTGTGTATAGTTAGTGCAGTGTGTATAGTGTATGCAGTGTGTGCAGTGTGTGTGTGCAGAGTGTGTATAGTGTATGCAGTGTGTGTAGAGTGTGCGCAGTGTGTGTATAGTTAGTGCAGTGTGTGTATAGTGTATGCAGTGTGTGCAGTGTGTATAGTGTATGCAGTGTGTGTAGAGTGTGTATAGTGTTTGCAGTGTGTGTGCAGGGTGTGCAGTGTGTGTATAGTGTGTGTAGTGTGTGTATAGTGTGTGCATAGTGTGTACAGTGTGTGTATAGTGTGTACAGTGTGTGTATAGTGTATGTATATTGTATGTAGTGTGTGTATAGTGTGTGCAGTGTGTGCATAGTGTGTATATAGTGTGTATAGTGTGTATGCATTGTGTGTATAGTGTGTATAGGGTGTTTGCAGTGTGTGTATAGTTTGTGCAGTGTGTGTATAGTGTGTACAGTGTGTGTAGAGTGTGTGCAGTGGCATGAATCAGACCAGGGGTTCAAAAGTTAGTAAAAGTATCTTGTGGGCCCTGGCTGGCAGCATGGCAAAATCTGTCTCACACAGGTTTTACAGAGGTCTATATACAGAATAACATGGCTCCCTCTATATACAGAGTAACATGGCTTCCCTCTATATACCGTGTAAACATGGCTCCCTCTATATACAGTGTAAATATGGCTCCTCTCTATATACAGAGTAACATGGCTCCATCTATATACAGAGTAACATGGCTCCATCTATATACAGAGTAACATGGCTTCCCTCTATATACAGAGTAACATGGCTCCCTCTATATACCGTGTAAACATGGCTTAGCTCTATATACAGTGTAAACATGGCTTAGCTCTATATACAGTGTAAACATGGCTTAGCTCTATATACAGTGTAAACATGGCTCCCTCTATATACAGAGTAACATGGCTCCCTCTATATACAGTGTAACATGGCTCCCCTCTATATACAGAGTAACATGGCTCCCTCTATATACAGTGTAAACATGGCTCCCTCTATATACAGAGTAACATGGCTCCCTCTATATACAGTGTAACATGGCTCCCCTCTATATACAGAGTAACATGGCTCCCTCTATATACAGTGTAAACATGGCTCCCTCTATATACAGAATAACATGGCTCCCTCTATATACAGAGTAACACGGCTCCTCTCTAGATACAGAGTAACATGGCTTCCCTCTATATACCGTGTAAACATGGCTCCCTCTATATACAGAATAACATGGCTCCCTCTATATACAGAGTAACATGGCTTCCCTCTATATACAGAGTAACATGGCTCCCTCTATATACCGTGTAAACATGGCTTAGCTCTATATACAGTGTAAACATGGCTCCCTCTATATACAGAGTAACATGGCTCCCTCTATATACAGTGTAACATGGCTCCCCTCTATATACAGAGTAACATGGCTCCCTCTATATACAGTGTAAACATGGCTCCCTCTATATACAGAATAACATGGCTCCCTCTATATACAGAGTAACACGGCTCCTCTCTAGATACAGAGTAACATGGCTTCCCTCTATATACCGTGTAAACATGGCTCCCTCTATATACAGAATAACATGGCTCCCTCTATATACAGAGTAACATGGCTTCCCTCTATATACCGTGTAAACATGGCTCCCTCTATATACAGAATAACATGGCTCCCTCTATATACAGAGTAACATGGCTTCCCTCTATATACAGTGTAAACATGGCTCCCTCTATATACAGAATAACATGGCTCCCTCTATATACAGAGTAACATGGCTTCCCTCTATATACCGTGTAAACATGGCTCCCTCTATATATAGTGTAAATATGGCTCCTCTCTATATACAGAGTAACATGGCTCCATCTATATACAGAGTAACATGGCTTCCCTCTATATACAGAGTAACATGGCTCCCCTCTATACAGGGGCGTACCTGGAGCATTTGGCACCCGGGGCGGATCCTTTATTTTGCACCCCCCTCCCCAACTTTGAAATGTAAAAAACAACTGCAATTTTTTTTAAATGTATGTTTATGCAGTGTGTGTATAGTGTGTGTAGTGTGTGTATAGTGTGTGCAGTGTGTGTATAGTGTGTGTGCAGTGTGTGTGCAGTGTGTATAGTGTGTATAGTGTGTGCATAGTGTGTGTATAGTGTGTGCAGTGTGTATAGTGTGTGCAGTGTGTTTGCAGTGTGTGTAGTGTGTGTGTGTATAGTGTATACAGTGTGTGTACAGTGTGTGTGTATATTGTGTGCAGTGTGTGTATAGTGTGTGCAGTGTGTGTATAGTGTGTATGCAGTGTGTATGCAGTGTGTATGCAGTGTGTGTATAGTGTGTATGCAGTGTGTGTATAGGGTGTATGCAGTGTGTGTATAGTGTGTGCAGTGTGTGTATAGTGTATGCAGTGTGTATGCAGTGTGTGTAGAGTGTGTAGAGTGTGTATAGTGTACGCAGTGTGTGCATAGTGTGTGCAGTGTGTGTATAGTGTGTGCAGTGTGTGTATAGTGTGTGCAGTGTGTGCAGTGTGTGCATAGTGTGTGCAGTGTGTATATTGTGTGCAGTGTGTATATTGTGTGCAGTGTGTGTGTAGTGTGTGTGTGTGTGTGTGTGTGTATAGTGTGTACAGTACATATTAAAAATTGGCATGAATCAGACCAGGGGTTCAAAAGTTAGTAAAAGTATATTTTGGGCCCTGGCTGGCAGCATGGCAAAATCTGGCTCACACAGGTTTTACAGAGGCCTCTATCATGGAGACAATGGGGGAAAGTAATCCAATTATCCAGGGATAGAGGCAGACTCCATTGAGCACATGGTTACACAAAGACAGTAAAACACTTTAAAATACATAAAGTTACTTTTTATACATAACACACAGACATGTAACATATCCCCAG
The DNA here is from genome assembly GCF_036172605.1 of Pelobates fuscus. Lineage (NCBI taxonomy): Eukaryota > Metazoa > Chordata > Amphibia > Anura > Pelobatidae > Pelobates > Pelobates fuscus. Next base: position 112,619,836 of record NC_086317.1, on the reverse strand, counting down.
ATAGCTGGGATCTGAACGCACAAAACTACCGAATAGCGCGCAGATCCTATTCACACTGTTCAATTGCCATGGAGCTAAAGTCTTTCCCATAGTCTTTCATTATATGAATAGGCTCCATGGCATAGCTATCTGGGGGTATCACCGCTCACACAGGGCAAGTACCGAATGGCCCCACTGTGTTTAAAGGGCCAGAATGAGTGACATGCACTCTGTTAGGGCCGAATACGTTTTTTAAAAGGGCCCAATCTCCCAGGGACCATAATCACATGGCAAGAGGCTGGCAAGCAGTCCTCTCCAGGCCCAAGTGGCGAAGGGCACTTCGTCACAGTGTGTATGCAGTGTGTGTATAGGGTGTATGCAGTGTGTGTATAGTGTGTGCAGTGTGTGTATAGTTAGTGCAGTGTGTATAGTGTATGCAGTGTGTGCAGTGTGTGTGCAGAGTGTGTATAGTGTATGCAGTGTGTGTAGAGTGTGCGCAGTGTGTGTATAGTTAGTGCAGTGTGTGTATAGTGTATGCAGTGTGTGCAGTGTGTATAGTGTATGCAGTGTGTGTAGTGTGTATAGTGTATGCAGTGTGTGTGCAGGGTGTGCAGTGTGTGTATAGTGTGTGCAGTGTGTGTATAGTGTGTGTAGTGTGTGTGTATAGTGTGTGCATAGTGTGTACAGTGTGTGTATAGTGTGTACAGTGTGTGTATAGTGTATGTATATTGTATGTAGTGTGTGTATAGTGTGTGCAGTGTGTGCATAGTGTGTGTATAGTGTGTATAGTGTGTATGCATTGTGTGTATAGTGTGTATAGGGTGTATGCAGTGTGTGTATAGTTTGTGCAGTGTGTGTATAGTGTGTACAGTGTGTGTAGAGTGTGTGCAGTGGCATGAATCAGACCAGGGGTTCAAAAGTTAGTAAAAGTATCTTGTGGGCCCTGGCTGGCAGCATGGCAAAATCTGTCTCACACAGGTTTTACAGAGGTCTATATACAGAATAACATGGCTCCCTCTATATACAGAGTAACATGGCTTCCCTCTATATACCGTGTAAACATGGCTCCCTCTATATACAGTGTAAATATGGCTCCTCTCTATATACAGAGTAACATGGCTCCATCTATATACAGAGTAACATGGCTCCATCTATATACAGAGTAACATGGCTCCATCTATATACAGAGTAACATGGCTTCCCTCTATATACAGAGTAACATGGCTTCCCTCTATATACAGAGTAACATGGCTCCCCTCTATACAGGGGCGTACCTGGAGCATTTGGCACCCGGGGCGGATCCTTTATTTGGCACCCCCCTCCCCAACTTTGAAATGTAAAAAAACAACTGCAATTTTTTTTAAATGTATGTTTATGCAGTGTGTGTATAGTGTGTACAGTGTGTGTGTAGTGTGTGTATAGTGTGTGCAGTGTGTGTATAGTGTATGTATAGTGTGTGTATAGTGTGTGTATAGTGTGTGTATAGTGTGTGTATAGTGTGTGCAGTGTGTGTATAGTGTGTATTCAGTGTGTGTAGTGTGTATAGTGTGTATATAGTTTGTGTATAGTGTGTATGCAGTGTGTGTATAGGGTGTATGCAGTGTGTGTATAGTGTGTGCAGTGTGTGTATAGTGTGTGCAGTGTGTGTACAGTGTGTGCAGTGTGTGTATAGTTAGTGCAGTGTGTGTATAGTGTATGCAGTGTGTGCAGTGTGTATGCAGTGTATGCAGTGTGTGTATAGTGTGTGCAGTGTGTGTGTATAGTGTGTGCAGTGTGTGTGTATAGTGTGTGCAGTGTGTATATTGTGTGCAGTGTGTATGCTGTGTGTGTGTGTGTACAGTGTGTGTGTATATTGTGTGTAGTGTGTGTATAGTGTGTGTATAGTGTGTGCAGTGTGTATAGTGTGTATATAGTGTGTATGCAGTGTGTAACGGACCGTCCAGGCATAAAAGGGTCAAACCGCCGTTTAGTAGATGTTCCCCTTCCAGATATACAGGCACAGCTACTGCAGAACACCAAACTCCCGAACTGGATACAAAATAGCACTCCAAACTGGAACCTCACGAATAGCTGCTAGCAGACGAACAGGAAAAGCAGACATCAGCTTACACTCCTAGCAATCAATCTCCAGCAGCATACAGTGAATCCCCTTAAGAACGAGACAAGGCTCCGTGTTGAGGGTCAAGCAGTGGTCTGAGGTGCTGGCACACCCAGCCTGGTTTTTATTACGGTTGTGCACATACAGGACACACCCAGGGGGGGGCATAAAATAACCAATCAAGTAACAGTACAACCAACACATCCCCTCCCCTCAGATAAGCAGTTAACATAATTATTACATACAGTAAAAATACAGTTTCCACACATACTCTGTAACTTTAAAACCATACATAACATTCACATAAAAATACATTTCCACAATCAATCCATTCAGGGGAACAACATATTAAAAATTGGCATGAATCAGACCAGGGGTTCAAAAGTTAGTAAAAGTATATTTTGGGCCCTGGCTGGCAGCATGGCAAAATCTGTCTCACACAGGTTTTACAGAGGCCTCTATCCTGGAGACAATGGGGGAAAGTAATCCAATTATCCAGGGATAGAGGCAGACTCCATTGAGCACATGGTTACACAAAGACAGTAAAACACTTTAAAATACATAAAGTTACTTTTTATACATAACACACAGACATGTAACATATCCCCAGATAGCTGGGATCTCAACGCACAAAACTACCGAATAGCGCGCAGATCCTATTCACACTGTTCAATTGCCATGGAGCTAAAGTCTTTCCCATAGTCTTTCATTATATGAATAGGCTCCATGGCATAGCTATCTGGGGGTATCACCGCTCACACAGGGCAAGTACCGAATGGCCCCACTGTGTTTAAAGGGCCAGAATGAGTGACATGCACTCTGTTAGGGCCGAATACGTTTTTTAAAAGGGCCCAATCTCCCAGGGACCATAATCACATGGCAAGAGGCTGGCAAGCAGTCCTCTCCAGGCCCAAGTGGCGAAGGGCACTTCGTCACAGTGTGTATGCAGTGTGTGTATAGGGTGTATGCAGTGTGTGTATAGTGTGTGCAGTGTGTGTATAGTGTGTGCAGTGTGTATAGTGTATGCAGTGTGTGCAGTGTGTGCAGTGTGTGCAGAGTGTGTATAGTGTATGCAGTGTGTGTAGAGTGTGCGCATTGTGTGTATAGTTAGTGCAGTGTGTGTATAGTGTATGCAGTGTGTGTAGAGTGTGTATAGTGTTTGCAGTGTGTGTGCAGGGTGTGCAGTGTGTGTATAGTGTGTGCAGTGTGTGTATAGTGTGTGCAGTGTGTATGCAGTGTGTGTAGTGTGTGTGTGTAGTGTGTGTATAGCGTGTGCATAGTGTGTACAGTGTGTACAGTGTGTGTATAGTGTATGTATATTGTATGTAGTGTGTGTATAGTGTGTGCAGTGTGTGTATAGTGTGTATGCAGTGTGTGTAGTGTGTGCAGTGTGTATAGTGTGTGCAGTGTGTATGCATTGTGTGTGTAGTGTGTATAGGGTGTATGCAGTGTGTATAGTTTGTGCAGTGTGTGTATAGTGTGTACAGTGTGCATAGTGTGTGTGCATTGTTTGCAGTGTGTGTAGAGTGTATGCAGTGTCTGTAGAGTGTGTATAGTGTGTGTAGAGTGTGTATAGTGTGTGTAGAGCGGCGGGTGGGGGCCCTAAATGAAAATCCCCCCTCCCCCATCAAAGGTGACTAGGGGTCCCCAAGCCCCTAGTCACACAACCAAATAAAAAAGCCCCTACCTACCCCCCTCACCCTAAAAAATAGTGAGGGGGGAATAAAATTACTACCCTGTAAAGTAAAATTCAACTTACTATTCAACGTCTTCTTTTTTCTAAAATCTTCATTTTTCAGCCCCAAAAAAGGCCAAATAAAAAGCCATCATACCCGTCGAACTTAAAAATAAAATTAAAAACCTGAGCGCAAAAAAAAAATTAATCCATCTTCACCCATGGAGGGCTCCGTGTCAGTGTTTATCAGGAATCCTTAGGATAGGTGTCAATCCATATCTGCCAAGTGACCCTATGTAGGGGGAACAGTCCCTATTCTGCTCTGTGTCAGTGTCTGGAGGGAGTATCTGCAGTAACACAGAGTGTCTGGGGGGAGTATCTGCAGTAACACAGGGTGTCTGGAGGGAGTATCTGCAGTAACACAGGGTGTCTGGAGGGAGTATCTGCAGTAACACATGGTGTCTGGACGGAGTATCTGCAGTAATACAGAGTGTCTTGGGGGAGTATCTGCTTGTAACATTTATATGCACACAAAAAAAATAATAATACATTGAAAAAAAAAATGGTTGCAGCTTCCGAATTAATCTAAAATGGATGCTGTCCAGTAGGTGGGAGGGTCTGCTAGGGAGGGTGTGCTGCTGATTGGCTGTAATGTGTCTGCTGACTGTGAGGTACAGGGTCAAAGTTTACTCAATGATGACGAATAGGGGGCGGACCGAACACCGCATGTGTTCGCCCGCGGTGGCAGACGCGAACATGCTATGTTCGCCAGGAACTATTCGCCGGCGAACAGTTCGGTACATCACTAGTTATTATAGATCTCTTTTTTTCCAGCGAAAACTGTGTAGTGAATATTAGTCTTTTTAAGGCGGTGCATATATTTTTATACATCATGCTATTTTTAATCTGCTTAGCATAGCAATTCACACAAACTTTCCACTTTCTGTACGAAGTAAACAAAATTTAGCTCTAGCCAAGTAAACTTTATTTTCTGAAAGTTCTAACATGATCCAGAGTTGACCACAGCTGTGAAATAATAATGCTTCTTTCATATTATTGATATATTATTCATATTATTGTAGCGAATGCAATATGGTACAATTGTAGACTCTTTATGCTTTTCATCAGCAAACCAAAGCTTGTTCCTATAAGAAAATGCCTTTTGCATCTTCAATAAAATCATCTCAAATACTATGTCCATGGTAGTGGCTGTCACAATTATACTTTAATATAATGTAATTTCCTCATGTGTAGACAACAGCTGCTAGGCCAGTAAACAAGCTATGACCTTACATCCTGGCATATTTGATTCATTGAAATTTAAAAGGAAAAAACTGTCTTTATATTTTAAGTATCTTATTACTCTTATTGTCAGTTTGTGACAGTTTGATGACCCTTACACGTTCTAAACGATTGCATCTTGTGCACACATTTATGAAATTATAGTGTGCATGCATACAAGTATAATTAAGTGATACTACAGCAACACAGATAAATTCTTTCAAAATTAGTGACACATTTCTCCTAACAGTTTCTTAAAAAAAAAAAACTTTAAAAGCTTACTGCTCTATGAAACTGTCACTAATGGATTTATAGGATTATTAGTCCATTGTTATCAGCATTTTACTGAAAATAACTATAAAGACAAGTCCTTTCTCAAAGTTATATTAAGTTGTTAAAAGCAAAACAACTGTAAGCCTGATGTATTCATCACAATATAAGAGTGAAATAAATTAAACAAAAGGTAAATTGAAGTTTTGATGCAAATTATGTAATAATACTTTACTAACATCTCGAAAAAGTATTTATCTGAAATTATTATGCCCACAAAATGCCGTTCGCTATCTAGAAGAGAGAGTGGCAAATGTACATTTTATAAGTACAGCTGCACTTCCTGTACATAAGCACACTCAAATATATCAACATTTTTTTATATTCTGACGATCTTTAAATGAAGCTCCGTTCCCAACAATGTATTCAGACAAAAAAAAAAAAAAAATTGGGCTGCACCTATGTTTAGTTACAAGCCACCTAATGTTGACATTGATGAGGAAGAACAGCTTTTAGAGCAAATTGGGAAAGCTGAAAATCTGGCTAACATTATTATTATTATTATCTGGCTAATTGTTTTTATTACCCGGATATAAATTGGGATAGAGGTAATAGTAGCTCAGCAAAGGGAATCAGGTTTTAGAACCAAGCACCAATTGGATCTGGTTATAACAAACAATGTTGATCTTTTTACAAATCTTCAAGTGTGGGAGAACTTGCTATAATGATCACCATATTGTGTATTTTAAAATAAACTCAAACAAACTTGGGGTATACTAAAACATATACTTTTAGAAATGCCACTTTCAATAAGATCATGGCAGCTTTACAATATATTGACTGGAATAAACTATTTAGTGAAAACACTGAGGATAAACAGAAGCCAAAATTGTAAACCATATGTGTTTTTGGGTGTCTGTATGTATGTAGCGTTTGTATCTGTGTGTGTCAATGTATCAGTGTGTGTATCTATGTCTGTGTCACTGTTTGTATCTGTGTGTCTGTGCATCTGTGTGTGTCAGTATGTGCATCTATATGTCTGTGTATCTGTGAGTATGTCATTGTTTGTACCAATGTGCATCTATATGTCACTTGCATACTTGCATGTCAGTGTATCTATATGTGTGTCTGTATCTGTATGTGTCAGTGTTTGTATCTGTGTGTCTATGTTTCTGCATGTGTGTCAATGAGTGTATCTGTATCTCTGTGTCAGGAATAGCTGATGCCCAACACACAGAACTTAAGTAGATATAAAGGAAAATCCTAAGACATATTACCGGGCCTTAGAATGGCCGGATTTAACATATAGAGGAAAAACCCACAATACAGGAAAAAGACAAGAATGCAGAAAACACGGAATCAATGAACAAGCCATGGGTCAAGGAATGGAGAATATAGAATAGTCAAGGGCCAAGCCAAAGGTCAAGGAATACAGAGATCGGATAGGCAGAAGGGAAGCCAAGGTCAAATACACTAGAATCAATACAAGGAAGCGCTCTCAGATAACCACAATGGAAACCACAATAGGGCACAGAGAAATGGGCAAAACAGGTTAAATAGCCTAAGGCATTCCCTGATTGGCTGCAGGGAAGCATGTGTTCATGGGTGTGTGAGTGTAACACACCCACAGATCAATCATGATATGGCACTTTAAGGGTTAACTAAAAAACCCTTAAGTCTGACAAAGTTGCAGCGGACGGCGTCTCTAATGTTTACAGACAAGGCCGCTGTGAGAGGAGGAGGAGCCATCACCAGAGGTGAGTGATGGGCGGCATTCTCATAACCACGTGGGAATGCCGCCGAACTGAGACGTGCCTGCCGTTCCATACCGCCCTCTGACAGGAACGGACCCGTCAGGCAGAGTGACACTATGTATCTGTGTAAATGTGTCATTATTTGAATCTGTGTTGTCTGTGCATCTGTAGGTGTTTCAGTGTGTGTATGAGTGTTTGTCTTTGTGTCAGTGTTTGTATCTCTGTGTCTGTGTATCCACATTATTGTCAGTGTCTGTATGTGTGTCAGTGTTTGTATCTGTGAATCTGCACGTGTGTCAGTGTGTCTATCTGCAATGTGAGAAGTAGGGGGAGCCTTGAGAAGCAGGGGGAGCATGGTGCAGAGGAATAACAGGGAAACCTGTGGCAGAGGAAGATCAATGGTACCTGGGGTGGAGGATAAGCACAGGATCCTGAGGCAGAGGAGAAACAAAGGGAACCTGGGGCAGACAAAAAGAGGAGATGGGGCACAGTTGATTGTATAAATTGGAATTAACTGAAACTATATTAATAACAAACATTTAGTTAATATGAGGGGGGGAGGGGTGGGGGGGAATTTATAGAAATGGACTGCCAAATGGTTCTCAAGGGGAAAATGGTTGGAAACCACTGCTATATAAGATGAAAGGAAGCAAATAATGCATGAAAAATGCAATGAGAATGGCTAAAGTAGAAAATGAGAAAGTGATAGCCAAAGAGGGCAAAACTATCCCCAAAACATTTTCTAAGTACATAAATTCTAAAAAAAAAAAAAAACACAAAAAACTAAAAATTAAAGAGTAGGTGCACTGAAAACAGAGATGGGTATGTTAGTTAATGGAAAAAAAAGGATCCTATGGCAAGAGATATGTAAATACTTGCTGCAAAAAAAACAAACAGAAAAATTGTGATAGGTGCTGCAGCAAATAAAAAAGTAATGCAAACAAAGCTCCAGTCCTGATGGCATTCACCCATTAGTACTAAATGAGCTAAGTGTGAAAATAAGTGAACCTGTTTTTAATCTTTCACGATTCTTTTCTTTCAGGAATTGTACCAGAGGATTGGAGGAAGGCAGATATGATTCCTATATTTAAAAAGGGTTCAAAATCTTTGCTCAAATTATAGACTTGTAAGCTTAACTTCTGTGGTTGGGAAAGTATTTAAAGGGTTATTAGGAGATAATATTCAGGAATTCAGTGGGAAGAACATTGTTATTAGCAAATTAACATGGTTTATAAAACATAGGTCATGTCCCGCTAAACACTGCATTCTAAGCAGAATTACGTAGAAGTATAGATCAGGGTGTTGCAGTGATGTGACCTACTTGGATTTTGACAAGACATTTGCTATAGTTCCCCACAGTAGGTTAGTGTTTAAACTAAAAGAAATTGGTCTAGATGAAAGTTCTGTACTGGGACCACTTCTGTGTAATGTATTTATATATGATATTAAAATAAGCATTGAAAGTCATGTTTCAGTGTTTGCAAGTAATACAATGTGAGCAGGATACTGCTTTGCTGCAAATGGATTTAGATAGATTGGGTTACTGGCCACTCAAATGGCAGAATAAATGTAATGTAGATAAATGCAAAGTTATGCAATTCAGAGGAACAAATGCACAAGTGACTTACAGCCTAAATGGTAGGTAATTAGAGAGCGCATGCTCTGCTAGGGCTAAGAGGCTTTAGCCAGGAACCTCTATGGCGTTTTTTTTACTCTTTCAGGTCGCATAGATGTTTGATCACTTTTTTTTTTTTTTTTTTCTTTATGTGTTATATGATGTGGATGAGTCTGAGGACGGAAGTGATGTCACTTCCGGTTTCAACTTTCCTCCTCCATACTGCTTTATAAAGGAACTGTGGTGTGTCTAGATATAATGTTCCCTTGCAGAAACGTGGGGGGGGGGGGAGGGAGGGGGTTACTTTTTGTGTCCTGTTTCTGCCCTGTTAGGCTTGTGAAAACTTTTGGTAATTATCATAGATTTTTTTGATTTATTTTTTGTGCCTAATTTTGTCACTTATACTGAATACTTATAGACAACAAACTAGGTAACAATGTGCAATGTCAATCGGTAGTTGCCAAGGCCAGTAAGGTATTGTCATGTAAAAAGAGGCATTAATGGCTTCCGGTTCCGCCACCATCATAGCTGGCCACGTTTTACAGGGGCTCTGAGCCGGCACTGCAGTCGAATGACATCCAAACCTGTACAGACCTACCCCACTTGAAATAGGGGTGTTACGGGACCCTAATCTCTGCAGGAGCTGCCGTTTGGAGCCTCAGCAGGGTCCACTGGACCTCGGAAATACATTGCGAGGGACTGCTGGAAGTCAAGGCCTATGTAATAGGCCAAAAAGATCAGCCTGTCATCGGATCCTTACCTTCACCAGAGGATTGAAGCCCGACCGCCACTGGGGAGCTAAGGTGCCTCAAACGAAAAGCAGGGGTACCAACGGAGGAGAACTTCAGAAAGTCAATCTCTCACAAAACAGTGAGTAACACACTGGCACTGAGCCAAACCACTAGTCACTGCAATTGTGGGCCTCTCTCGGAAGTCTTTCCATCCCCAGTGCAGCCTGTGCCACTCTAAGGAGCTATTACAAGCAAAGAGCAGCTCCAGCATTAACACACAAAGTAGGGACACAACTCTAGCATCCTACCATACTCCACATATTATACTGGACAGGTCCTAATGTAAAAAAACAATGTTTTCATATTTTAGTTTTGTTTTTATGATTATTTCCTGCGACATCAAATGGCCTTTATCATCACTGTTGCTCCTCTGATACCACAAGCTTTCCTAATTAGATGCTCTAAATCAATATTCCAGCGTTCAGCTGCCTATATGGCCTCAAAGAGTTAACCTACATAAAGCTGGGAAAACCTACGCAATCACGGCAAAGAAAGGACTTGTTAAGGAATATCTCTTTATTCACAAAAATAATCGCAACTTCTAGCTGCTCAAGCTAGACGGCTCACATCATAGGGCTGTTAATAACCACTGTAGAGACTTAACATTGACTTTCTTACAACTGTTGTGTAGCGAAAGGAGGGATAACCTATAATGTTTCAAAGGGACTGAGCTTTTTACACACCAACCACTCCTACCCACCTAAAGCCATTAAATTCCCAGGCATTACTTTGCCAAGTTGGTTGTATAGGGAGAGGTATTAGCAGTAGAAAGAGGGAAGTGCTCATGCCATTGTACAGAACACTGGTGAGACCTCACTTGGAGTACTGTACACAGTACTGGAGACCATATCTTCAGAAGGATATTGATACCTTAGAGAGAGTTCAAAGAAGGGCTACTAAACTGGTTCATGGATTGCAGGATAAAACTTACCAGGAAAGGTTAAAGGATCTTAACATGTATAGCTTGGAGGAAAGACGAGACAGGGGGGATATAATAGAAACATTTAAATACATAAAAGGGAATCAACACAGTAAAGGAGGAGACTATATTTAAAAGAAGAAAAACTACCACAACAAGAGGACATAGTCTAAAATTAGAAGGACAAAAGTTTAAAAATAATATCAGTAAGTATTACTTTACTGAGAGGGTAGTGGATGCATGGAATAGGCTTCCAGCTGAAGTGGTAGAGGTTAACACAGTAAAGGAGTTTAAGCATGCGTGGGATAGTCATAAGGCTATCCTAACTATAAGATAAGGCCAGGGACTAATGAAAGTATTTAGAAAACTGGGCAGACTAGATGGGCCGAATGGTTCTTATCTGCCGTCACATTCTATGTTTCTATGTTTCTAGGTTCCAGTGTGATATCTAAAGACATAATGCCAAAAACAATCAACAACTGCTTTTTTCTTCGTTTTTTGGTCCCAGAGTCTCAAACAACAACACAATTGGCTCTGGCTGACGAAAAGACAACACAGCAACTAGCTGCCTCAGACACCTCATTTAAAATCTAGAAGGTTTTCTTAACTGCTCCCCTCTTTAACCCCTTTTTCTTCTACAACCCTTCAACTTTTCTCCACTTCTAAACTATATTTTGTATGCTATGCCCTTATAGAACCATGTGAGGAATGCTAAATAAACCACACTCTGGGTTGGTACTCTAAACTTTAAGAACAAACTTATAAAAAGTAAAACATTAAAATAAATATCTATGCTTTTACTTGAATAATCTATATCAATAACCCTAGCACTTGCCACCAATAATTATTTCCACATATCAACATGGAATTGGGAATTAACCACCCCCCCCCCCCCAAAATAAAAAAATAAAAAATACAAATATACTAGGGGATATTGACTAAATGGGAATTTTCGGTGACAAATGCAACAATCACAATTGGCAGCATTTGGAATTCAGACAATCTATGAAGGCTCTGCAGTTTCCTCCATGGATCTCAGTGCTGTACTATTGGCTTATGGAAGATTACATCACTGGCAAATGAATCACACAGAGCCAAAGAGAACAGCAGCATGAATATGGCGGTGACCATTAGGGACAGTCTGAGGTAAGTAAAACTTACCTCCCATACACCCGGCAGCCACCTGACCCAGGCAGGGTCTTTCAATTTTGGTGATCTTTGTAAAAGATCCATTTAAATTGGTTAAAATTGTAGAAATGTAATGAACATTTTTTTTCACTAGGTATCCCTGAATAACAATCTTTATACAAACTTGGTGTTTCACCTCAGATGTATGTGCTTAATATGCATGACATGTTTCAAATAAATGTTATTCTATTTTTGCAAATGAAAATAACTTGGTAGTGAATGGGTTAACTCACCTGTACACTTTGATTTTATACATTTTCAAATATACACATTTTATTGTAGATGGATTATTAAGTGAAAATAAGTAAGCCTTTTTTAAAAAAAAAAACAAAAAACATGAATATTATATTTTTAAATATTAAACATTTCAATACAATCTGTGTACTTTTAACAACACTTGATGATTGCAGACTAGTTTCATGTGTAAAAGGAAGAAAAATAATTCTCTTCGAGGAACACATTTTAGGTTAGCACCTATAATTGGAGTTTATGTGAAAGATTTTCTTTCAAGCGTATGCAATGCAATTTGCAAAAGGAAAATCAGTTATTTCTCTGCTATGGGACATACAATTAAACTATAAATGAAAGCTTTTCATGTTGAATCTTTACAAAATTCATGGTGCCAACTATTACTTTTTAATGATATATTAGAGCATTGTTATGTGCAGAAGCTAATGTTCCAGTATAAGTTGTAGCTGCTCTACAACAGATATCTGGATAGTCTAACACAAAAATAATTAATTCCTATGATTACCTCACAAGGTCATGCATTTTCAAGTTCAAATGAGGCAATGGCCTTAACGATTCCTGCTTCTAAGGGAATTCAGCACACAATGTGGACAGGGCTCCTTAACAAAAATGACTCTTACAAATGCATTTAGCTACAAAAATGTATGAAGCTTCAGACTCTTCTATTATATTTCATTGTTTATTAATATGTACTTCGTGCATTGTGCTTGTGGAACTGTTTCAAATAAAAAAAGAAAAAACGAACATTTAGAAAATCAATAATAAAACAAGAAATACAAATTTAACAAGTCAAACCATATATATATATATAAAGTTGTCTAGAAGCAAATGTACTGAAATGTAAAATGTATTAGCTATATTGACTACAAATTAATATTACTAAGTAATAAGGAATAAAGGGTATGCAATGTCAAATTTTAATTGGATTTCCCATAAAGAATGTCAAGGGCGGGAGTTATTGGGTGGAAGAAAAAATAACTGACACTGTAATTACTACAAAATAAACTGTTAGCTAAATAGCTAAAACAATGTTAATGGGTGGTATCAACATTCTTTGTCAACTAATAAAAACGTGTCTAGCATAAAAACAAAACTGCCCCCCCTTATATTTATTTATTGGCACTGAGTAATAACTTGGTTATAAACAGCATCAAAATTGTATGCATGTTATTATAACATAATGGGAGCAAAATATTGTTGAAAGGGACACCGTAGTTACCTTAATATAGTTGTTCTGGTGAGTATAACCTACCTCTGTAGGCATTTTGTTGTAAACACTGCCTTTTCATAGACTGGAATAAAAGCAACATTTCACTATATTTAGATGGGTAAGAGGGCCAGGGGGGTTAGATAGTGATTTTAAACATTTTAAAATTTTTAACATACATGTTTGTATTCCTGACCCTGTAGTGTTCCTTTAATCCTTTTGTAACGGAGGTATTTCCGTCTGTACTAAACAGTGAGCAGCCAGCAGCCATTTCCCACTGGTAGGGGCAGAAAAATAATAAGTGAGGGTGAGAACATGCCTTTGGCACACATCACGCGTTGCTGTGTAAGTCTTACAAGAGGCAAGCTGATGAATGCTGTAAACAATGTCTGAATTTTGCGTCAAAATGTGCCGCTGGAGTTCAAAAAATATTTTGCAAATAGAAATTCTCTCTCACTTTTCTAAATATCCCTTTTAGTCAAAACCAGCAAACTGGAACAATTCTTACATTTTTTTCCTTATTCTATTATTTTGCCCTAAAATTGTCTACTTTGTTAATTTTACATGATTCTTTGTTTAGTTAACATGTACAATAATGTTTATACCTACATTTTGATTGCAAAAAATCAGATTTAAACTTTATTGATGTCTTTGAACAATAAATGCATAAAGTTTAACCCCTTAAGGACACAGATTCAGAAACTTCTCTTACCCTTAAGACACAAGCCATTTTTGCATTTCTTGCTGTTTGAGTTCAAACGCAATTTGTTTTAAATATGTTTATTGGTATCATGACTTAAGTTCTCATATCAGACAGATTTTCATTAAAGCAAACAGTCGCCTGCGCAGAGGCTGAAGTATCGGTTTAGAAGGGTTAATGCAGATTATCACCTGCGCAGAGGCGGATTAGTCAGAACATATAAACAGATATAAACTTTGCAGAAATGTATTCGTATATATTACAACACAGACTGCACATAATGAACTAATGTAACGTGTTACGCTAGCTGCCCGTGGGCGTTAAGCTTCATGGTTATGTCGTTTATGGGCTGAAACAAGGAAATATGTCTTGATAAAAAATTTAAAGAAAACTAATAAGGCAAAAAACTGTATGCATGGTATATAAGCTTATATATCCGCTTACACATGTGGTGCGGTAATCATGTATGGCAGGAGAATTACATCCGTCAGATGTCTTAATGCAGTAGTAAATCATATCTATTAGCATTGTAGCAGCGGCTAGTTACTCACAGAATATGAAAATGAATGTATAATCTTCAAAACTAGTAACATATGTATATATGTAAAAGCATTTTAATAGTCGTCACCCTATGCAACAGCCTGACTATATAAGTAGGCAGTAATAAAAACTTTATATTAAATCAAAAGTCCCTTCGCTGGGGAGAGTAGTGATGTGCCCGGCACGGGGGTTCATGTGGTGCAGAATCTCAGTCTCCCTCGGGTTTCGTTCCTGTGCAGAATTATATGTGCTTCGGTCAGGTTGCGCACATCCGAGTCCCCCCGGCTCCCCCAGCTTGGCGGCCCCCCCCTTTCACCCCCAAGACAGAACCCCGTGTCCATTCGAGGCCCCGCTGTGTTATGGGCACTCGGAGGTGTTGGCATTCCTCCCGTCTCTCCCTCCGGTAAGTCCGCATGGTGCTCCCTCCTTCACCTCCCCATTCCCAGCAGGGCCCCTACGAAGCTCCAGCCCAGTCGTGCCTCACGCGCCTCCGATCTCATACTTGCCGCCGGCATGTACTCCCGGCCACCGGTCCGCCGGGCGTCCGCGCAGCTCAGCGTCACAGGGCTCGCAGAGTTGGGGGCACAGTCTCCGGGACCACCCCTGTAACCGGAGATCTGGGCCGGCTCCGTGTCAACCGGTCAGCCGCCCGGGGGCTTCCAGCCGCGGGGTCCGCCGCCCCAGGGAGCAAGGCGTCTCAGCGTGGGCTCCCGTCACCTGCCTCCCTGGTGTGCCTTATTACTGTGCGGGAGTGAATTATCCGCCGGCCATCTCAGTCTAAAATGGGTTCGGGCTCCATGCCTTATGGGCCTCTTCCCCCAGCCTCTGAAGTGTGGGCTTTCAGGCTGGATCACCCCCATCGGCCTGTACAGGGGGGGGGAGCGGGGCCGGGCAGGGTCCCCTGGCTCGAACGTTGTCTGTGCTCATCGTGGGCCATGTGTGCCTGTTCCTCGTGGTTTTTGTGTGCTGTTAGCGGGTCGGGATCATCTGTGCTCTGCTCCTGGGCATGTCACCCCTCAGTTCCGGGCTTGTTCCCGGTTTCTAGCGGGTATATAGGGTTTTTAAGTGGGTTTTTAGGCTTTGTTTAGCCGGAGCTGGCTTAGGTTGCTGCCGCTCTGTTCGGCGGCCCGGCCCCGCCCCCTCAAACGCAATTTGCATCTCTGTCATTTATTGCACCAAAACATATTATATATAGTGATGTCCCGAACGGTTCGCTGGTGAATAGTTCCTGGTGAACATAGCGTGTTCGCGTTCGCCACGGATGGCGAACATATGCGATGTTCGGTCCGCCCCCTATTTTTTTTGTGGTCTTTCAGCCAAATTTACTAATACTAAGTAAAAATTACTTAGTATTAGTAAATTGTGCCCTTACTCGCAATACCGCGAGTAGGGGCATGTCCATTAAACAGTGAGCAGCCTGCTCACTGTAAAAAAAAAAAAAAAGGGTTCCCCTCCCTGAGTGGTTGGTGGGGGCCCTAAATACCAATAGGGGGGGACCTATTGTCCTCCCCCCCCTGGCCCCCACCACTGAGCGGCGGGTGGGGGCCCTAAATACCAATAGGGGGGACCTATTGTCCTCCCCCTGGCCCCCACCCCTGAGCGGCGGGTGGGGGCCCTAAATACCAATAGGGGGGACCTATTGTCCTTCCCCCGGCACCCACCACTGAGCGGCGGGTGGGGGCCCTAAATACCAATAGGGGGGACCTATTGTCCTCCCCCCAACCCCCACCGCTAAGCGACGGGTGGGGGCCCTAAATACCAAAAGGGGGGACCTATTGTCCTCCCCCAGGCCCCCACCCCTGAGCGGCGGGTGGGGGCCCTAAATACCAATAGGGGGGAGCACCTATTGTCCTCCCCCTGGCCCCCACCCCTGAGCGGCGGGTGGGGGCCCTAAATACCAGAGTGCTCTGTGTCATTTTACACAGCGTGGGAAAGTTCTGTGGAATTTTCCCACGCTGTGTAATTTGACTCATAACTCTCTGATTGGTTACTTAATCCACCAATCAGAGTGTTATGAGTCAAATTACACAGCGTGGGAAAATTCCACAGAACTTTCCCACGCTGTGTAAAATGACACAGAGCACTCTGATTGGGTGGCTTTATAAGCCTTGACCCGCCCTGCGGAGCTCAGTACGCGGCGTGCCCTTGAAGGGTGAACAAGGAATAATTTTTTTTTTTTCAAAGTGCGACGGTTATATTGACTTTTTATTTGGCCTTTTTGGGGGCTGAAGAAAGAAGATTTTAGAAAAAAGAAGACATCTAATGGTAAGTTTATTTTGATCTATTTACAGGTTTTTAGCTTTATTGACTCCCCCCTCATTATTTTTAGGGTGAGGGGGTAGGTAGGGGGACCATTTATTGGTCCCCCCCATTGGTATTTAGGGCCCCCACCCGCCGCTCAGGGGTGGGGGCCAGAGGGGAGGACAATAGGTCGCCCCCTATTGGTATTTAGGGCCCCCACCCGCCGCCATTAGGTCCCCCCCTTATTCTTGTTTAGGGCCCCCACCCGCCGCTCAGGGGTGGGGGCCAGGGGGGAGGACATTAGGTCCCCCCTTATTATTGTTTAGGGCCCCCACCCACCGCTCAGGGGTGGGGGCCAGGGGGGAGGACAATAGGTCCCCCCCCCTTATTCTTGTTTATCGCCCCACCCACCTCTCAGGTGGGTGGGGGCCCATCACTATTGTGGCCAGAAAGAGTCCCTGTGGGTTTTAAAATTCGCCTGCCTATTGAAGTCTATGGCGGTTCGCCAGGTTCGCCCGTTCGCGAACATTTGCGGATGTTCGCGTTCGCCATTTGCGAACGGCAAATTTCATGTTCGCGACATCACTAATTATATACCGTTATTTAGAGGGCAAACAGGGCTTTAATTTGATGTCACATATACATAGACACATTCTCATTAATAATTAAAAAAAAATGCCAAAACAATTGAAAAAACAAAACAAAAAAAAATATTATTTTTCAAATTTTTGGCAATAATAGTGTGTGCATAATATGTCCAGCTTAGAAAAAGTAATTCAAAATAAATCCATTTATGTTTCTTGATTTATAGAATACATCATATGTATAGGATTTCAGCTTATTTTGAAAGTTACAGGACACAAAAAACAAAGACGAAAACAAAATTTCAATTTGCAAAATTTTTGAAGTTGGTACGTTTGTCTTGTAGGTTTAGTAGCCATCACAGAAAAAAAAATTGCCACACAAAAGTATATATTTATATAAACATCACAGGCTATTTAACTAAGGTTAGTTTGATACTTTTTACGTAGCTATTTCATCGCCAATCTCTGCTAGATATTTTTATTTTGGCAAATACACATATAACAAGGTTTTTTTAATGTGTATTTCGTAAAGCTGTTGTGTGCTTTTCCTGCACACACCAGCTTTACGAAATACACATTATTTCGTAATACACATATTGTGTTCAGCTACATCTGCTGAGTATAACGATACCCCCATTGTATATCTTTGGCACTATTCTTTAACCCCTTAAGGACCAAACTTCTGGAATAAAAGGGAATCATGACATGTCACACATGTCATGTGTCCTTAAGGGGTTAAAGCTACAATGTCATATAAGAGAAAATGCTTTTTCAGTTTCTATAATTAGAATTTTCTTAGATGGATTTGATGGGCCTTTGTGTCATTTTAGGGTATTATAGCAGTGTGATTGTTCAAATAACCCCACAAAGGGCTTTCATTTGATAAAGCAGACACCCCATGATATATTATATGGTGTATATTGTGCCTATATGGTGTATATTGTGCCATATTGTCACCATTTTTTCACCAATTTATGTCAATGTTTGTGGTGAGGGGGAAAAAATTGCATTTTTACATACATGTTGCATTTTTGCTGAGTATTTCTTACATTTGATGTGTACCAATGTTATAAAAAAAAAACAAATCTCAAATCAACAGCACATGGAGAGACAAAACAATATAAAAACAGCCAGGTGCAAACCATATAAGCACTCCCTCAAGTGCTTTAAATATTCAAATGTATATAGGATATAGAATGCACACCATAACAATCTCAAAAAAATATTGAAATTTTATTATGTACAAAAAAGTACCAGAATGTAAAAAAAGAAAAAAAAAAATCTGCCTTTACTTCTGTTACTTTGTTTATATTCATTTTTTCTTATATGTTTACATTCTGGTACTTTTTTGTACATAATAAAATTTAAATATTTTTTTGAGATTGTTATGGTGTGCATTCTATATCCTATATACATAAAAAAAAACAAAGGCATATTTTGAATCTTAGCGTGGGATCATTTTTCCGCTAGCTTGTACCAAGTGTAGTGGTAAGATGCATTTTTTTCTGCCTTTTTGACACACAAAGTGAGTTTGCACAGTATATTTTGCAAACCATATGTGTGCTATGACTGTATAATAAATGTTGCTCAGCTACTTAGTCAGACTACAGCAATACTCCCATATGTACTAGGTATATGTGGATGTTGAAGGGGCACATTTGAGATGCAGTCATTCGATTTTTTTCTAACTTTGAAGATTTACACTGTGTCCATGTTCCATTTTGGAGTAGTTTGGATGGTTGGTTATTCAAACTTCCCCACAAACACATACTATTTATTAAAGAATACACCCTGGGGTAATTCAAAAGGCATATTTAGAACCTTAGCGTGGAATCATTTTTTCTCTAGTTTGTTCCAGGTGTAGTGTTAATGAGCATTTTTAAATGTATTTTTTTACTTTTTTAAACTCGTTTTAAAACATTTTTTTGCTTATTAAACTTTTTACACTTTCTTAAAACTTTTTTTTACACATGTAACATTTTTATAAACTTTTTTTTACCATTAACCCCTAACTAGCAGTAAGCAGCACTAACAGTAAATTTCTACAACTTCCCATAACTCCCACCCACCCCAGCTAGCAAAAAATATAATTCTAAAATATTTAAATTAATTAATGAAATAAATTAAACTCCTGAAGGTTAAAAAAATAAATAAAAGTTAACCCTAAGGGGTTAAAAAAAAATCGGATCACTGTATAATACTGTGATCTGTATTTTGATCACTGTAAGTAGTGATCAACTGGCAGGGAAGGGGTTAATTTTGTATTACGACTTTTTTTATTAAAAATGTTTTATACTTTTTAAAATTTTTGAAAAACTTTTTTATGTTAACCTCTAGCTAGCCTAACACCCAATTCCCCACCAACTTCTACCCACCACAGGTAGCTAAATATACAATGTTAATATATTTAAATCAATAAGGAAAATGAATTTAACCCCTGAGGGTTGCAAAAAATACAAGTTGACCCTCAGAGGTTAAAAATCAAATGGTTAAAAGGGGATGGGATTTTAAACTAACTTTTTTTTTTTTTTTTTTTTTTTACACAGGTAGAAGATCACTGCTGATCCGTCTCCCTGCACTTAACACAGAACGTGGAAGCACAGGGAGGTGGATCAGAAGTCCCTGCAGCACATGTGCTCGCTCTGACAGCCTGTCAGAGCGATCACTGCTGCAAGGACAGCTTGATTGGGTGCTCCTGGTCTGTCTCGAATACCGAGGCAGATTGGAGGAGCGTTAACACTGTGATTGCCGCTTTCGCTGTGATCGCCGATATCTGGGGTTAACTTTAGCGCATGACGGACCCGATCCATCATTAACCGATTCCCCGGCATGACGGACCAGGTCCGTCATCCTGCGTTAAGGGGTTAAATAAATAATTTACACATTACTTTCAAATACTTCCCCTTTTATTGTAAAGCGCTGCGGAATAAGCTAGCTCTATATAAATACCTATAATAATAATAATAATAATAATAATAATAATAATAATAACTCACAAAAAATATGAATTCTGATGTTTAGTTTTGAAAGGAACTCGGTAGGAAAGGGGTTTATATCTTTAATATACTATTTAATTGGTGTATACATGCCATAAACAAAAGTGCAGACCAATAACTTGAATTATTAACTTTGCTGATATTTGTGAGGCTTGCCAGCATGATGGTTTAATGTATCAATAATAAAAATATTTCTGTGACATTCATAACTTATTTTTTAGAAATATTGTTTGTGCTTTATTAGAGCTATACTGGTTGCAGAAATATATATTTACAGTATTATATATATATATATATATATATATATATATATATATATATATATATATATATATATGAAACTTCATAGGGTGAACAGCTTCTAGTAGTCGGTACCTTACTCATTAAACCACTCAGTGTGTGTTCTCAGCTAGACCATAGATTTACTTTATAAGTGACTTGGGTAGAAGTAACTTAACTTATGCTCTCAACGGGAAGAAACTTTGCAGCCAAGATTAAACATCATGCTTCTAACTTGTTGACACTTTCTTACATCAACTGCATAATTTATTGATTTGTTTTTTACTGTACAGTAGGACACAGCATATATATTCCTGGCTAACCTTTTTTATATCAAGCTAAAATGTAAGTCCATATCTTCATATGTGTTTTAACAAATGTTTATACACTTTATTGACTTTCCTTAACATTCTTATTTGAGATTTGTCCTTTGTGAAAAAAGTAAGAATTACAGAGTACAAATGAAAAGTTTACTTAGCATATTTGTACAATAAAAAGTCTCACAGTGGTAGTTATTATTTTATTTAATTAGACCACTTACAAAAAGTAAAGGAAAGTTATTTTTAGCATGAATTGGTACACTATTCTGACTTCTATCAAAGCAGGTAAAAACTAGCATGATGAGAAAACTAAAACCTGACTTTTGTTAATTATTCATACAAGTTATATAAAAAATGTAAGGTTTTCTAAAAATTACTTTTTGTATCTCTTATTTCTCATATGTTTCCATGCTAGCACATAACGTAGGATAGGACAGCAATTTCACACATAGGCCTCAACTTGCTTTTGGATAAGATCAACATGTTTTTGGATAAGCTTTTCAAATGATTTATATTTCAAAAATATGTTACTCTTTTTATATTTTCATATATTGATATTTTTTTTATACATCATATACATTTTTAATTTTTAAGTTTTCCCAGGAGCTGAATAGGGAGGCTCTGCAGCAAGATTGTATCCAGTACTAGAAACAAGGCAAGACTAGAGATAGGCACCAAACATGAGAACAAGACAGAACTAATAGAACCCAGAACCAGAGAAGGATGGTAAGCTAAACCCAGAACATATACACAAGACATGAGGAAAACATGAACATAACATGGGCATGACTGGACAGGACTGTAAATCGACTGGGTATACAAACTATAACAAGACAGGATAACATAGGCAAAACAAGAGGAGAACTAACTAAGTACTACATATGAAAATTATGGGGATTTAGTCACACTATATGATCATACATTGCATAAGCCTGCCAACAACGCCAATGTACCCCATATCTGGCAGGTCCTACACTGCCTAATGTATACTAAAACATCCTAAGTAGACATATATAGCACTTACCTGCAAGAAAGGGCAGAAGCTTTGAGCAGCTGCCTGCAGGACTCTGAAACAGAAATAGAAAGGAATGTTGGAAAACAAACGGGTGTGGCAACATAAAACAAACATTTAAAGGAAACCTGGAGACTGGGAAATCCAGGGACGGACTATAGGAATGAACCCAGAAATCCCAGCATAAAGAAAACCAGACATAGAATAGAAAACCAAAAAAACAAATAAAACAAACAAGAATTGAAACAAAAGTACTGGATACCAGAAGCCAAGTCCAGACATCAGAACAGAGCAGAGCAGATCATGACATGTATATCCACAATTATTGTCCTAACACCTTAACTTTGTTAATTTAGTGGACCACCTGCGAGTGGTGTAGTGTCTACACAATGTTCTTACCTCGGTATACATATATAAACGCAAAAATGAAAAATAAAGATTGTCCCCCAAAAAAAAGAAAAAAAAAGAACTAGGACAGGTCGCTAGTCTACTTGTACTGTAACTGATTATGCACAGTTCTCATCCTCTACCAGCAAAGGTAGTTCCTCCACTACTAACACCCCTAAGCAGATCAGGGGGATGTTAAGAATAGTCAACAGAGGCAGGTTGGACAGGGAAATTTGTTATTCCGGGGCTTTCTCTACCAGCCCACTCTTAAATATTGTGTTGGATTTCTTTCCAAGGACATGTCAAAATACAACGTTTAAAAAAAAAAAAAAATCACCTGCCTGATTGCACAGGTGATCACTGTAGAAGGAGCTTCTTTTTTGATTACAGAAGGGAAGCCCTTTAAGCAGCTGACACAGTCCATTGCTGTCCGCAAATGTCCGCAAATGTCATTCCCTAAAGATCCACTTTCAGCAGTAAAATAGTCACATGGCTGTATTCTTCAGCTTGGTAATATTAAAGGAAGAGCATGCTAAGCCTGTTGGTAAGTCAGCACACTTTACCTCAGATTTACGGAGTTCTTCTATCGGCCAGCATGCCTTCCACTCCTTGAAGACACATTGTTGGCAGCCCACTGTGCATGAATACGGGGGTTTTAGTCGAAGATGTTCAACCCTAGCAGCATGACAGGCTGGAGTGGGTCTCTACAGATGCTACTATTAAGCTATCTTGCTACATGCTGAAGTGATGGAAAAAAGCACACTTCAGAAAACACCTTGCAGGTAAACAGATGAATGATGGCAAAATTGTTGGAAGAGCAGGCAGGCACCAAGGTGCACCTTTGTGGTTCGTGGTCACCTGTGGAGCTGCTGAAGTGGTGAAAACTATGCAAAATTGTGCTTTTGTAGATGTACACTTTTCTGCACACATCCTACATCTTGTAGTGAAGACTGCAATTCCAGAATGCAGTACAAAGGCTGCAATTAAAGAAGAAATCATATCTGACCATTGCAGGATTCCTGGTTATTTCCACTGTAGTACAAAGGCTAGCCAGATCTTGAGGGAGGAGAAAATAAAAAACAGGTCTTCTCTTGAGACATGCCATCTATAAAAGGGGGACAGCTTGCAGTGGAACTCCATTTTGGAAATATTTTGGAATAGCAGAGAGCAATCTATAGTCTGTCTTTTGACCAGAACATTGACTCAGATGTGAGGATTAGACAATGATAGATAGAAACATAGAAACATAGAATGTGACGGCAGATAAGAACCATTCGGCCCATCTAGTCTGCCCAATTTTCTAAATACTTTCATTAGTCCCTGGCCTTATCTTATAGTTAGGATAGCCTTATGCCTATCCCACGCATGCTTAAACTCCTTTACTGTGTTAACCTCTACCACTTCAGCTGGAAGACTATTCCATGCATCCACTACTCTCTCAGTAAAGTAATACTTTCTGATATTATTTTTAAACCTTTGTCCCTCTAATGTCCTCTTGTTGTGGTAGTTTTTCTTTTTTTAAATATAGTCTCCTCCTTTACTGTGTTGATTCCCTTTATGTATTTAAATGTTTCTATCATATCACCCCATCTCGTCTTTCCTCCAAACTATATATGTTAAGATCCTTTAACCTTTCCTGGTAAGTTTTATCCTGCAATCCATGAACCAGTTTAGTAGCCCTTCTCTGAACTCTCTCTAGGGTATCAATATCCTTCTGAAGATATGGTCTCCAGTACTGCGTAGAATACTCCAAGTGAGGTCTCACCAGTGTTCTGTACAATGGCATGAGCACTTCCCTCTTTCTACTGCTAATACCTCTCCCTATACAACCAAGCATTCTGTTAGTATTTCCTGCTGCTCTATTACATTGTCTGCCTATCTTTAAGTCATCAGAAATAATCACCCCTAAATCCCTTTCCTCAGATGTTGAGGATAGGACTCTATCAAATATGCTGTACTCTGCCTTGGGTTTTTACGTCCAATATGCATTATCTTGCACTTATCCACATTAAATGTCAGTTGCCACAAATCTGACCATTTTTCTAGTTTACCTAAATCATTTGCCATTTGGCTTATCCCTCCTGGAACATCAACCCTGTTACATATCTTAGTATCATCAGCAAAAAGACATACCTTACCATCAAGACCTTCTGCAATATCACTAATAAAAATATTATTAAAGAGAATGGGTTCAAGTACAGATCCCTGAGGTACCCCACTGGTGACAAGCCCAAGCTTTGAATATACTCCATTGACTACAACCCTCTGTTGCCTGTCACTCAGCCACTGCCTTAGCCATTCAACAATATTGGAATCCAAACTTAAAGATTGCAGTTTATTGATAAGCCTTCTATGTGCCAAAAGTGTCAAAAGCCTTACTGAAATCTAGGTAAGCAATGTCTACTGCACCACCTTGATTTATAATTTTAGTTACCCAATTAAAAAAATCAATTAGATTAGTTTGGCATGATCTCCCTGAACTAAACCCATGTTGTCTCTGATCTTGAAATCCATGTGTTTTTAGATGTTTAACAATCCTATCCTTTAACATGGTTTCCATCACTTTCCCCACTACTGAAGTAAGGCTTACTGGCCTATAGTTGCCCGACTCCTCCCTATTAGCTTTCTTGTGAATGGGCACAACATTCGCTAATTTCCAATCTTCTGGGACTACACCTGTTAACAATGATTGGTTAAATAAATCTGTTAATGGTTTTGCTAGTACACCACTAAGCTCTTTTAATAGCTTTGGGTGTATTCCATCAGGTCCCATTGACTTATTTGTATTTACTTTTGACAGTTGAAATAGAACCTCTTCCTCTGTAAACTCACGTGTAATAAATGACTCATTTATCATTTTCCTCCTCCGCGCGGTCTGTGCAGCTCCCTCTGTCAGCTCCCAGTGTAAGTCTCGCGCGGAGGAGGAGAGAGCTGACAGGAGCTGCAGGAAAGGTAAGTACAGCTCTGCCAGCACCCCTCTCCCCCGGTCTGTATTATGGCAATGCAAATTGCCATAATACAGACTCTGACTCGAGTATAAGCCGAGTTGGGTTTTTTCAGCCCAAAACATCGGGTTAAAAAACTCGGCTTATACTCGAGTATATACGGTAATATTAAAATACACTTAGAATGACGTTACATATATATAATATGTATATATATTATATATATAATAGATGTACATATATATATATTATATATAAATACGTATAATTAAAATAATAAATAAATTAAATAATAAAATAAATAAATAAAATATTGAAACAAAATTTAATATAAATTATATATGCATATGTAATTTCATTCTAACTGTAGTTTGTTATTAATATATATATATCGGTAACAAAATACACTTAGAATGACATTCTATATATATATATCTATATTTATATATATAAAATACAAATAACCGCAAATATATATATATATAGATAAATACATATAATTACATAAAAGATTACATTAGTATACACGTAGAATTTAAATACCTATAAATGCATATATATTAAAATTCTACATGTATATTTAAATAATCTTTTAACGTAATTATGTGATTTGATTAATTAAAATTTGATTGACATGCATGACAACACAGGGAGAAAGTGCAGAGAATTTAATTCGCAAGCACTATATTTGACCCTGTAACTCTCCAAGACACCATAAAACCTGTACATAGGGGGTACTGTTTTACTCGGGAGACTTCGCTGAACTCAAATATTCGTGTTTCAAACTGGTAAATTGTATTACAACGATGATATTTTAAGTAAAAGTGACGTTTTTTGCATTTTTTACAAGCGAACTGCACTTTTATGGTCTATATTATTGTTGTAATATGTTTTACTGTTTTAAAACACTAATATTTGTGTTTAGTGAAGTCTCCCGAGAATAACAGTACCCCCCATGTACAGGTTTTATGGTGTTTTGGAAAGTTAGAGAGTCACATATAAGCCTTGCATTTCATTTTTTTCACATTGAAATTTGCCAGATTGGTTATGTTGCCTTTGAGAGCGTATGGTAGCCCAGGAATGAGAATTACCCCCATGATGGCATACCATTTGCAAAAGTAGACAACCCGAGGTATTGCAAGTGGGGTATGTCCAGTCTTTCTTAGTAGCCACTTAGTCACAAACACTGGCCAAATATTCGTTTTTTGCTTTTTTCACACAAAAACAAATATGAACGCTAACTTTGGCCAGTGTTTGTGACTAAGTGGCTTCTAAAAAAGACTAAACATACCCCACTTTCAATACCTTGGCTTGTCTACTTTTTCAAATGGTATGCCATTATGGGGGTAATTCTCATTCCTGGGCTACCACACCGTCTCAAAGGTAACATTACCAATCTGGCAAATTTCAATTTGAAAATGTAATGTTCTATATTTGACCCTGTAACTTTCCAAAACAACATAAAACCTGTTAATGGGGGGTACTGTTGTACTCGTGAGACATCGCTGATTACAAATAAGTGCATTTTTTTTATGACAGTATTATGACATTCACAGTTAAAATGTCAGACGGAAATGCAAATTTAAAAAAAAATCTTATTTTCTCACATTTTTTTTTACTTTTATTCATAATAAATGATGTTCCATATATGAATAGTTAATGATAGATTAAAGCCCTGTTTCTCCTGAACAAAATGATATATAATAAGTGTGGGTGCATATAATTTGAAAGAGGGGAACTACGGGTGAACAGACATATAGCGCAAATTCCAGTTTTTGTTTACGTTTTGTTTTGATCAGAACGTGCACTATTGACTCCGTCCTGAAGGGGTTAAACTATTTAGGCATGTCACAGATAATTTGAGCCACAACAATGTTAGTTTGGGCCAAATCATCCCTTTGTTTACACACTTCATGAACAAGATGGAAGACTTTCTGGAAGTGGTTCATTGCAACATACTCCAGATGAATCAGCAGTGGTCAGGAGGCTGAATGATCTACTCAAAGCGTATCTTAGCGAATAAGTTGCGAATTACCCTGAACTGATGCTAGCTTTTCTTTGTGATCCTTGGATTGAGGGGAAACCGGTAATCTGATCCGCCAGCCTGACATCCTGCAAGGACAGGCTAATTGACAGGATCCATGATTGGTAATGAAAGAAAAGTATGATATGTAATGAAAAATTGCAGCTCGAATTTAAGATGTATGCTACTCTCAGCAGCAGCACAACAGTCTGCTCTCTGTCTGGTTGCAAGCAGGTATTGTCATGCCCACTGACCACTGTTCAGTGTTTTCTATTACAGGGAACATTCTGAATCTACAATGGTTGCAGATATCCCTACAGCAGTAGGAGCAAATATCCGTCCACAGATTCACCCTCAACCCCTCCAGTTGGGTTACCCTGTTCTTTGATTTAATACTTAATGTGTCATGACCTGCTGGCTGAAATCCAATTACCCACTCAACTCTCTTTTAAATTTGTAAAATGCACTTCATTGTAGTGGTTTTACCCTGCCTGGCTGAATCTTGAAGTATGTCTGTTAGCATCACAAACACTGTTGACATAAGCTGATAAGGCACTATTTTTTTTCCCAAACATACAACATTAAACTCTGCACTCAAACCCCCACTTCTCCTGGGCAGTAGCAATAACTGTAGTACACATGAGCCCCAATACATAGATAGAAAAACAAAAAAGTTACCTGCGCAGTATCCCAAATTCCCATACACATTTAAGTAGCTGTAGGTTTTTAGTATCACTCCATTGGCCATCGAAGTGTAGGCTCAATTGCCACGTCAAGGCAAAACCTCTTAGGTGAGTTCTAAACTAACAATTCACCTTGCTTCTTTAAACTAAAAGGCAGAACCTCTAATGAGAGAGAGGTATTTTTCAAAATTTTTTGATTTTTTTTTTACATACTGAAGGCTGGTCACTTGCACTACAGACTCGATGTGTGAGAAAGCTTTGTTTTTCTCAGGTTGGAAGGGGCCAGCCATCCACACTCAGAATTGGCATTGCAAAAATTCCTGATAGGGCATAACCATTTGGTAGTGTCATTCCTGAATCATTTCCCTGAATAAATGTATTCAAACTAAATACCATATGAACAAATTTAAGACAACTCAAACTAATTGTATTTGTGGGGATGCATTGATTTGGCTGAAC
This sequence comes from Pelobates fuscus, assembly GCF_036172605.1. Lineage (NCBI taxonomy): Eukaryota > Metazoa > Chordata > Amphibia > Anura > Pelobatidae > Pelobates > Pelobates fuscus. The sequence goes on along the minus strand of NC_086317.1, from coordinate 112,591,641 downwards.
TGACGTTTTTTTTCTTTTGCTATACATAAGTCTAGCATGTGCTGTGGTGGCAGAAGGAGAAGGAATATTCGAAAATATTACAGTACTGTATGACATAAGTATGTTTCCCATTCATAAAGGAAATTATGTAGTAGTATCTGTTTTATTGCTTTATTCAATAGCAGTGAATGACAGAGCAATAAGAAGTGTAATATTATGTCACAGCTCTTTCTGACATTTCAGTGGCTCACAAATACCCTCAACAACAGCAGGTTAGAGAACGGGAGGCAATTACGGGCTGCAAAAAACAGGTGTCTGAGGTAAAAAGGAAATCCTGTTGTCCTTATTCAGTTATCTGATAAATAATGTTGTATTCATTTATTTAACAGGTACTATGAAAGGAACCTTCTAAGACTATTTTACTAAATTTGGCAAATAAACATCGGTAATTACATACACAGGGTTATAAAATATGACAGGTAAAAAATTATGACATTGCCCACAGAATTTTAATATAAAATTTGAAGGACTTTTACATTTTGCTGAGTAAGCAGACATTCATCTAATACATATGAAATGTGCACATCTTTATTTTTTTTTAGCAATTTAAATAAATAAGAACTCTATATCAAACTCAAAAAGTTGGAGCTATATGTGTATATATACACATATTATATACATATTTTTATATATATATATATATATATATATATATATATATACACACACACACACACACACACACATATATATATATATATATATATATATATATATATATATATATATATATATACATTGTAGTAGCTTGCACTCCAAGAAGACTTTTGTAGTGCCCGGTGCTGGTTGTGGCAAAGGTAGATATGGGTGTAGAAACAATCGCACTCCTGGGACTTGGTTGAAGTAGTAAAATTTAGTTTTTATTTATTCCATATAAAATATCAACGTTTCAGCTCCAACATGGAGCTTTCATCAGGACAGGTAACATGTAACAAATTTAACAAATGTGCAGACAAGAGAATATATACTAATAATTTGTTAGCTCTGTGATTCACCATCTTGTCCTGCGAGTATTTGTTTTTAACCCTTTAAGTCCGGAGGACGTACTATTACGCCACGCAGAAACCGGCTCTAAACGCCGGCGGGCGTAATAGTACGTCCTCGCTTTTATTGCCGCCCACGTGGCCGGCGGTATTCTCCCGCTGCAGATCGCGGTCGGGGGGGATGCCTGGCCCCCCGGGCAACCCCCCCTGTGGCCGGTGACCGCGATCTGCAGTCTCTGATCGCAGTGACAGGCTGTCACTGCGACCAGTATTCAGCATGTGTCAGCCGATTTCAAATCGGCTGACACATGCGGCCGGCGGCTTTCCCCTTCTGCAGATCGCGGTCGGGGGACTTACCTGGCCCCCCAGGCAGTCCCCCTGGGGTCAGTGACCGCGATCTGCGAAGTCTGATCGCAGTGACAGGCTGTCACTGCGATCTCAAAGCACTCTGATCGCAGTGACAGCCTGTCACTGCGATCAGTGTTACATGTGTCAGCCTATTGGCTGACACATGTAACTGGCACAGTGATCCCCCTGCAGATTGGAAGGGGGGAGTGCTTGTACCACCCAGGCACTCCCCCCTGTGGTCAATTACCCAATCTGCAGGAGGTGATCACAGTGACAGGCAGTCACTGTGATCACTGATCCTGTGTGTCAGCCAGTGATGTGACATCACTGGCTGACACTGTCTCTGCCCCCTGTCCTGTAAAAAAAATAAAATATTAGTTCAAAAAATAAATAAAAAAAATTACAGTTACAAATAAAATATACTTAGATCATATATATTATATATATATGATCTAAGTATATATATATATATATATACACATACACACATTTACACATACACGACGTGTATTTAAATATTAATATATATATATATATATATATATTAATATCAAATTACACGTAGACTGATACTGATTAAATATATATATAATTATTGTTATATATATATTTATATATAATATAAAAAAAATATATATGTAAATACGTAAAAAAATAAAATTAAAAAAATATTTAAAAATAAATAATTAAAAATTATATAGATGTGTGTTATTTCGTTCTAACTGTATTGTGATAATAATATATATATATTTATATCAAAATACACGTAGAACAAAATAATATATATCATAATATATATATCTATATACATAAATATATACGTATATATCACTATATATACCTATATATAAATAAAAATATTAAAAAAAAATTATATATATATATACGTATATATACACATATGTATATATATACATATATTAATTCTACACATATATTTATGTAATAATTTTACATAATTAGGTATCCTAATTAATTACAATTAGCGGGACCTGCCTGACAACCCATGCCGAAAGTATAGGGAATTTAATTTGCTAGCACTATATTTAACCCTATAACTTTCCAAGACACCATAAAACCTGTACATGGGGGGTACTGTTCTACTCGGGAGACTTTGCTGAACAAAAATATTAGTGTTTCAAAACAGTAAAATGTATTACAACGATGATATCACCAGTAAAAGTGACGTTTTCTGCATTTTTCATGCACAAACAGCACTTACACGGACGATATTATTGCTGCAATACTTTTTACTGTTTTGAAATACAAATATTTGTGTTGAGCGAAGTCTCCCGAGTACAACAGTACCCCTCATGTACAGGTTTTATGGTGTTTTCAAAAGTTACAGCGTCAAATATAAGGCTTGTGTTTCAGTTTTTTCACATTAAAATTCGCCAGATTGCTTACGTTGCCTTTGTGACCCTATGGTAGCCCAAGAATGAAAATTACCCCTATGATGGCATACCATTTGCAATAGTAGACAACCCAAGGTATTGCAAATGGGGTTTGTCCAGACTTTTTTAGTAGCCACTTAGTCACAAACACTGGCCAAAATTGGCGTTTTTTGCATTTTTCACACACAAACAAATACTAACGCTAACTTTGGCCAGTGTTTGTGACCAAATGGCTACTAAAAAAGACTGGACATACCCCATTTGCAATACCTTGGGTTGTCTACTATTGCAAATGGTATGCCATTATGGGTGTAAATTTAATTCCTGGGCTACTATACAGTCTCAAAGGCAACGTAACCAATCTGGCGAATTTCAATTTCAAATGTAACACGCTATATTTGACCCTGTAACTTCCCAAAACACCATAAAACCTGTATATAGGGGGTACTGTTTTACACGTGAGACATCGCTGAATACAAATATGTGTATTGCATTGCAGTAAAAGCAAACAGTATTTTGACATCCACAGTTAAAATGTCACATAGAACTAAAAAAAAATAAAAAAATATTTTTTTCTCCCATTTTTTTATATATTTTTTATATTAAATTATGTTCAATACCTAAATATTTAATGTTAAATGAAAGCCCTGTTTCCCCTGAATAAAATGATATATAATAAGGGGGGATGCATTTAATATGAAAGAGGTGAATTACGGTTGGACAGACATATAGCGCAAATGCCAGGTTTTGTTTACGTTTTGTTCTGTTCACAACTTGTACATTTGGCTGCGGTGTTAAGGGGTTAATAATTAACTGCTTAGTAACTTTCTATTTATACAAGCTTTTTTCCACTACTGAATCAAGTACCTGGGCAACACCGCTGGCTAAGGATGATGAGAGTTAAAGTTCTGTTTGTAATCACGGTAACCTCAAACCATGCATACTGGATATTGCCAGGAAATGGTTGGAACACAAACACTCCCCTCCTCCCTTCCCTCTGAGCCCCAATTATGCAGATACAAGGGCAGAGTGGGAGACAGCCATGGCCAGCTGTGCTACATCCAGACACTGATTCAGTAAGTACACTCCTGTGGTGCATATTTAATTTAATTTGAGTGTTCAGTTTGTTTTGGAGGGATCTGGGGTATATATTCTCTTGTCTGCACATTTGTTACATGTTACCTGTCCTGATGAAAGCTCCATGTTGGAGCTGAAACGTTGATATTTTATATGGAATAAATAAAAGCTAAATTTTACTACTTCAACCAAGTCCCAGGAGTGCGATTGTTTCTACACCCATATATATATATATATATATAGCAAACTCAAATATAGTATTGACAAAATGTATACATAGCTAGCTATAAGGAGATATATAACAGTCACAAAAGCATTAACTATGTTGAGACTTGGAAAAAAAATGTGAGACTGAATTAATAATGATGTATAGAATCAAGTGTATTGATTATTGTTTATCCTGGAAATATAGTGTATTTATTAATAAAGGATATATAAGAAACATTTGGAGGAAAATAAAACATCAGTTTTACAGCATGTTGGTACGTTTAGAAGTCAATGCAATTTACTAAATAGTTTGTTTTAACTTAAAATAAACAAATAGATTTGTGCAGATATTTCTTATGCAGTTTGTAATCAAACCACGTTTTTGTTTTCCATGCACATTGATTCCCCTAACGTTGAAGAAGATTAATTATACCACTTTAATGTTTAGTAAAAACAAATAAGGAAACAGTTGTAAAGAGAGTTTCAACAAAGTTATTTTCCTTTAGTTTTTCTTAGATTAGTTTTTTTGGTGCCATTTTAAGTACACGTAACTTGTAAAAAATGTTTAGCAAGCATTGAAATGCCAATATATGAAAACAATATGCTATAAAGCATTTTAAACAAAAAAAAATAATAATTATGCATATTGCATGTACTGCATGAATGGAGGAGAAAACGGCAGCCCATGATTCAACCTGATGCCACCATGCCACAGGGGCAAGGTAGAATGACAAGGGGGGCAGGAGATATGGGAATAAGATAATCACATGTCATGTTATAAGGATTGGAGATAATATGGTTCTATAATATGGAGGTATTATTACTATTATTATTATTTATATAGCATCAGCACATTCCATAGCAAGTATGATGGTATTAGATGGGATGGGGAAAGGAATAAGAATACACGTGAACAAGAATGAATAAGATGGCATGGATGCCGTAGGAAAGGAGGGATTAAATTGAATAAAGATAGGGGCATAAAATATTGTGCTATGGAGAGAATAGGATATAAGATGGCAAAGGATACTGAATTTGAAGTAGTGGGTGAAATATTAAGAAGGGCAGATATGCGCATAAATGACAGGAAGAGACACATAAAAGTGAGATTGTGTGCAAGTGTGTCAATACATGAGTGTCTCTCTCAGGGTTATTCACTAAAGTCTGAATGCCCTAGTCCTGATTGACAAAATCTGAAAATGAATCACAATATTTTCTTATGTCTTGATTTGCAATACAGCCTACAAATTAACTTTAATGTTTACTAGATTTCATCCTGATCAGATGCAATCTGAAATCCAGAACTGGATGGTGGAAATATGCAAATGAACACTCATATATGATTGAGAGAAATTCAGTTGGACCAAATTTGTAGTCAATTAGTTGCCAATTCTTTTGCACACGTGCAAAAATTACAAAACACTGTAATTAGCAACATTTTAATAACTAACTACGGGGAAAAGTGAGTCCAATATACCAAATATACCACAAGGAGATTCTAATTACCTAGCTCAATAAATATTCCAATAAATGACTTTATGACATTTATCTTATAGTTTGGGATGACAGTGAGCAAATATTTTGGATATTTTTAGGTTTGCAAAAAGCAGGTGAATTAACTTAACCCCTTAAGGTCACATGTGTGACGTCATGATTCCCTTTTATTCCAGAAGTTTGGTCCTTAAGGGGTTAAATATAGAAAATCTGAAAAGAATTCAGTCAAATTTGGCTAGACAGAGTAATTTCCACTGAAAGTAAAAAAATAAACTTTCGTTTGGCCAGTCAAACAGTCATTTATTTGATGATTTGTTTAGTATGAATATGTGTGAATTGCTGATTTTAAGACATACATTTGGTGGTAACAAATGAGATATTTTCATTCAGAAATAACATTTGAACTGAATTGGCCTTTCATACATATGACACTTGCTAATTTGGTTAACTGAATTTGGCTAATTGAAGTTTGGAATATATGTATTCCTAACGTGTTGTGTCTATTTGTGTGTCTCCACACATGCTTCTATCTATAAATGAGTTAATCTACATGTCTTTGAATTCTCTGTGGACTAGTGTATCTGTATGCTCATGTTTGTTTATATAGGTCTCCATCTTTGAATGACTGTGCATGCATGTGTTTCTGTATGTTTCTGCTTTTCTGAGAAGATGTCTGTATATTCATGAGTGTGCCTGCCTGAGATTGCCTGAATAATTTTATATTTAAGGGGTGAGGTTTGAGGGAGGCCATAAGACTGAAACTGTTGTTGGGTCCTTGTTGCAGGAAAAAAAAATTGAGCACTAGGGAGTTGCAGGAGTTAATTTGTATTTCCTACTTGCAGTCACATAGGTCTTTTTTTTATATCTGGATGCATAGGCGTGCGCAGCCCATTGCATTAGGGTGTGCACCCTAAAGCACAAGCACACGCGGCATGTATATATATATATATATATATATATATATATATATATATATATGTATGTATGTATATATAGATATATATAGATATATATATATATATATACACACACACACACACACACACACACAAAGCTGTGTGTGTGCTGTGTGAGGGTGCTGTTAGTGCGATGTGTGTGTGAGGGTGCTGGTAGTGTACTATGTGGGTGAGGGTGTTTGTGTGTGCGTGCTTGTGAGGGTGCTGTGAATGTACTGTGTGTCAGGGTGCTGTTTGTGTGTGTGTGTGCACTTGTGAGGGTGCTGTAAATGTACTGTGTGTGAGGGTGCTGTTTGTGTGTGAGGGTACTGGTAGTGTGCTGTGTGTGTGTTTGTTAGGGTCCTGTTTGTGTTTGTGAGGGTGCTGTTTGTGTAATGAGTGTGAGAGTGCTTTGTGTTTGTGAGGCTGCTGTGTGTGTTGGTGCTGTGTATGTGTGTTGGTGCTGTGTATGTGTGTGGGTGATGTGTATGTCTGTGGGTGCTGTATGTGTGTGGGTGCTGTATGTGTGTAGGTGCTGTATGTGTGTAGGTGCTGTGTATGTGTGTGGGTGCTGTGTATGTGTTTTGGTGCTGTGTATTTGTATAGGTGCTGTGTACGTGTGTGGGTGCTGTATGTGTGTGGGTGCTGTATGTGTGTGGGTGCTGTATGTGTGTGGGTGCTGTGTATGTGTGTGAGTGCTGTGTATGTGTGTGGGTGCTGTGTATGTCTGTGAGTGCTGTGTATGTCTGTGGGTGCTGTGTATGTCTGTGGGTGCTGTGTATGTCTGTGGGTGCTGTGTATGTCTGTGGGTGCTGTGTATGTCTATGGGTGCTGTGTATGTCTGTGGGTGCTGTGTATGTCTGTGGGTGCTGTGTATGTCTATGGGTGCTGTGTGTGTCTGTGTGTGCTGTGTATGTCTGTGGGTGCTGTGTATGTCTGTGGGTGCTGTGTATGTCTGTGGGTGCTGTGTATGTCTGTGGGTGCTGTGTATGTCTGTGGGTGCTGTGTATGTCTATGGGTGCTGTGTATGTCTGTGGGTGCTGTGTATGTCTATGGGTGCTGTGTATGTGTGTGTGTGTGTGCTGTGTATGTCTGTGGGTGCTGTGTATGTCTGTGGGTGCTGTGTATGTCTGTGGGTGCTGTGTATGTCTATGGGTGCTGTGTATGTCTATGGGTGCTGTGTATGTGTGTGTGTGCTGTGTATGTCTGTGGGTGCTGTGTATGTCTGTGGGTGCTGTGTATGTCTATGGGTGCTGTGTATGTGTGTGTGTGCTGTATGTGTGTTGGTGCTGTGTATATGTGTGTGTGTGGGTGATTGTGGGGGGTGGAGGTGGGGGTACATTACTTAATATCCCCCCTCCCTTCTTACTTTATGTAGGGAGGGGGGATCTTTCCTTGCTGCTTTCCCTGGTGGTCCAGTGGAGGTGGGGGCAGATCAGTTATCCCCCCTCCCTTCTTACCTTATGCCTGGGAGGGGGGATCCTGCGGCTGCCATCCATCCCTGGTGGTCCAGTGGAGAGTGAACTCTAGCCCCGCAGGGCTAGAGTTTACTCACGCGAGATCTGAGCGTTGCCGCGGCAACGCTCAGATCTCGCAAGAGGAACCCGGCGGAGCTGCTGGCAAGAGCTCCGCCGGTCCTCTCCTGCCTCCCTCCCTGGATGTGAGCCGGGGAGGGGAGGCTGAGAGCAGAGCCGGCGCTATCCGAGCGCCGGCTCTGCATGAGCCGGCAGGGGAGATCCTGAGATCTCCCCTGCCGGTCTCAATACATAGTGCGTGCCGCGGGGATTAGGGTGTGCCCAGGCACACCCGGCACACCCCGTGCGCACGCCTATGTCTGGATGTTATACAAGTGTAGGATAAGGGTGTGTGAACTCTGTACCATGGTTATTATTTAACATGTGGTTCTAACAGATTTTGGGTATTTCTATTTTTTTGTGTCCGAGTTTGTGCGGAAAAAGTTGGATATATATATATATATATATATATATATATATATAGAAAGCAATGATTCAGAGCACTCCAAAGGACTTGTTTGAAACAAACTTTATCTGTGTGAAAAGATCGACGTTTCGACCCGCAGGTCTTTATCAAGATAACATCAAATTTAAAATGGTGTGTTTATATAGCCAACATAATTAGCAGGAAATTGCTTACCCCGATGTGACCGTGATGCCACGGTTCGATATTTTCACATGAGGTGTCATTATCACACAGTGTCTAGTTTGTCCAACACTGTCCATCTCTGTACACCCTAGGACTCCACATTCTCCTTTTCTTTCTTCTCTTGTTCATCCCTCTCTTTGTTACACTCACATATCACACCTAGCCACATTCACTACACTCACTAGGCTTATTTTCCGCTCTATATACATCTATCTCTCACGCAGCATCACACACCACTTACACCAGTCATTTACATAATATACACCTCTAGATCCCTTTGAGTACTATAAATCTCTTTACGCATGCGCATGATGAGGACGTCTCCATGACTACAAAGACGCTCCTCTACAATCCTCATAAACGGCGCAATCTGTACGTCTACATATTAGACATTTACCGAGGTAACTATTCCAGGCTTATATACATATCTTTACACATTCTTTATTTAGTTATAGATGCCAGATCGTCTTCCTTGTTTTTAAACATTTTCGTATCTCACACTTTTACGCATGCGCACACCACGGGTGTCATTATAAGATATATGACGCCCACTCTTCATCCTCATTGGACACATACGATTCACGTCATCATTGTGCGGCGCATTCTATGTCAATCACCACACAAGCGGTTTCACATGGTGGAGGGGCATCACGGTCACATCGGGGTAAGCAATTTCCTGCTAATTATGTTGGCTATATAAACACACCATTTTAAATTTGATGTTATCTTGATAAAGACCTGCGGGTCGAAACGTCGATCTTTTCACACAGATAAAGTTTGTTTCAAACAAGTCCTTTGGAGTGCTCTGAATCATTGCTTTCTATATACCTACGCTCTGCAGCACCAAGGCAATTTTTGAGGATCATCACTTAAAGGTAGAGTGCCAGATTTCGAATTTGTTTGTATACTACAGTGTATGGCGATACACTATCTGTGCACCTCCACTTGAACTGCTACCCAGTTCGCTTTATAATAATTTTTCAGGCAATTTCTCCCTGCATTGACAGTACAATTGACCTTGCCCCCTCTTTATCTTTCTACACATGGAAGACTTTTTATTAAGGGCGGGAGCCCTTTCTGAAACAGCAGAGACCTTACAACTTAATCAGCAAGATGCTGACCAAATACTATGGCCAAATACCACTATGGAGTTGACACACACAGACTCAATTAGAGATCTATATAACGACCTCACCAAATTAAAAAGACGAGAGACAGATTTAGATTTGCACGGAGTGTTTATTTCTGATTATTTCCGCGCTAAGCGCATTCCTCGGGGCTTCAGAGTCCGCAACTCACCGACTATTGGACGCCAAAATCCGGAATTCTGTAAGAAATGGCTGGGGATCGCGAACAAATGCTCCTTAGATTGGATGCTTATTGTGGTGGAAGAAGTCAGAAATGAATTAATCTTCACAAAAGACTCCATCAACAAATTTGAGATGACACACACATCCACCCTAACGGCAGCCACTTCCACCCAATATATGGTTAAACTCCAGGATGAAATCACCAGATATAGAAATGATCTCATTAGATTCAAAAAACATAAAGTTGAACAGGTGAATTTTGACTACACACACCACCAAGTATATCATTGGTTATGTGGAGAGAGACGCAGACCTAATTTCTCTAGGTACAAACAGAAGGTTCGTAAACCACAATTCTTGTCGATAGACACGAGCTCGGCTGAATCCACATCGGAAACCGAGGGGGCAGGTACATCTCAAGATATATATGGAACACAGCCTAGACAATCTACTCGGCCACCTTTTTTTCCTCAGGATCAACACACCAACGATCCACCGGGATTCGACATAAGAAGGAGAAAAGAATTAAGAGAATCAAGAGACCCAAAAACACGAGACGGGGACAGAGGGGCAAGATATACAGGCACTCGATCGAACAGAAAGATCTGACGCCCATTTTCAACCTGTCGTCTAAAACGTTGAACCCGGACCACATCAGGGTCCTGTCTAAAGGGCTCACCTTTGTACCTACCCCGAGACCGGACACATTCAAAACGGATGTCGATTTATACAAGATGGAACGAACCCTCAACCTACAAACATTCAAACATGATGATCACTCTTCATCTAAACACCACTTTCGACTCAAAAGCATATGGGAACCTAAGACCCTTCATCCTTCTATAAAGACGTTTTCCAATTTAGTCAGAAACGACATACACCACATTTTTTTGGAACCCAGACCCATCTCGCCCAATCTTACACACATGGAATATAAAGCCCTTAAAGACCTTGCAGGCGACACCAGTATTACTATTAGACCGGCCGACAAGGGTGGTTCCATAGTCATACAGAACTATACATCATACCGTACAGAGATCCTCAGACAATTATCTGATCAAACCACTTACCACCGGATCACGTTCGACCCAACCAACACTATCATGGGTAAATTACAAGCATTAGTCACCAGAGGTGTGGAAGCAGGTTGGATCGACGAACAGACCGCCAAATTTCTTATAGATCCTCATCCTAACATCCCGGTGCTATACACCTTGCCCAAGGTCCACAAAGACCTCAACAATCCTCCCGGACGACCCATCGTCTCCGCCAGACGTGGCATATTAGAACCATTGGCGAAGTTCATTGACCACCACTGCAAAACACCCTCCCTACTCATACCAACATGCCTTAAGAACACACAGGATCTTCTCATCCACCTCAAACAAATCTCCCTTCCGGATGGACCGATCACCCTCGCCACCGTGGACGTTAAAAACCTCTACACTATAATACCCCATTCTGAGGGGTTAGAGGCTATGAGACAAATTCTGATTCACTCAGATCAATATCATGGACCCCCCATTGAGTATCTCTTGGAATGTCTAGAATTCACTCTGACTAATAATTATTTTCGTTTTGAGAAGCACTTTTATGTTCAACAAACAGGAACAGCCATGGGGTCGGCCATAGCGCCCAACTACGCCAACAGCTATATGTATGCCTATGAGCAAGAACATATTCTATCCAACTACCAGTCCAACATCATATCTTATTTTAGATATGTGGACGACATCCTCATATTGTGGTCAGGTTCTCCTGCATCCTTCGACGGGATGATCCAGGATCTAAACAACATAACCTCTCCCGTACGTCTGAGTCACTGTAGTGACACTAATAGGATACAATTTCTCGACGTAGAGTTATATCGAACACAAAACTCCATAGGCTACACCTTATATAAGAAAACTTCCGATCGCAATACAGTGCTACACGCCACCAGCTTCCATCCAGGTGCACTCAAAAGATCTCTCCCGATCTCTCAGTTCCTTAGGGTACTACGGAACAATTCAGATCCTAACAACATTAAAGACCAGATGGACATCATGCAGCAATCTTTCTTACAGAGGGGCTACTCACCCCACATACTCAAACGATCTTTACAGAGAGCCACTGAGATCTTTCATCAATCTACGCCTAAAACCATCACATCTACACAAGATCCAGCGACCATCACATTACCATTCTTGTATCACACAGCTAGTGACCGGATCGCGAAGGTAATTCGAAATAGATGGGACCTATTGGCTGCAGATCCTACATTACACCCTACATTCTCTCATTCTCCCCGGATTGCTTTCAGACGGAATCGCAATCTGAGGGACATCTTGGTAAAAAGCGATTACACCAACCAATACGAGACCAAAAAAGGTTACACGAAAATGGGATGCTTTAAATGCACCAATTGTGTTACATGCGGACACATGCTCACAGGCCCATCATTTGCCCATCCACACTCGGGAAAACGATACCTTATCAGACATCACATCACTTGCCTCACGGATCACGTAGTTTACCTAATTTCATGCCCCTGTGGCCTTTACTACGTGGGCAAGACGGACCTGACACTACGAGACAGAATGCGGGGTCACCGCTCAGGCATCATGACCGCCTTTAGGGACGGCAAAACGGAGAAACCGGTGGCTAAACATTTTTTAGAAGCTAATCATCGACTTCCGACGTTGAAGTTCATTGCCATCGACCACATCCCTCCACTCTCCAGAGGCGGTGATCGCTCCAAAAGTTTGCTCCAACGAGAAACATACTGGATAAAGACGCTTGACACAGTACACCCTAAAGGCCTCAACGAATATATATCTTTCCATTCTTTTTTGGACAATCGCTAAATGCTGTCTCTCTCATCTAGTCCTAGACAAAATTATTACCTACTAATTATTTAGACTTATGCCCACCCTATGGTATACATAGTCAGATATCAATATAGTTGTCTATACCCATATGATATATGCCATCTTTATATATTCCTCCTACATTTGGGTTCTCTGGCCCTTTATATATAGTTGTTGTACATATGTATATATAAGCTCACCATTGCCTGTACCTATACGTTATACTTTGTACGCATATATTTGTCTCATCCCTGGCCTCTTTGGATCTCTACACTTTGTACATATTCACTTCTACTCATCACTTTGTTCACATATCACCAGCCACCACTTTAGGTTGTCTTTTTGCTCCTGCTCTTTTCACTCTCTCTGTTTACACACATGATTCGATATTTTCACATGAGGTGTCATTATCACACAGTGTCTAGTTTGTCCAACACTGTCCATCTCTGTACACCCTAGGACTCCACATTCTCCTTTTCTTTCTTCTCTTGTTCATCCCTCTCTTTGTTACACTCACATATCACACCTAGCCACATTCACTACACTCACTAGGCTTATTTTCCGCTCTATATACATCTATCTCTCACGCAGCATCACACACCACTTACACCAGTCATTTACATAATATACACCTCTAGATCCCTTTGAGTACTATAAATCTCTTTACGCATGCGCATGATGAGGACGTCTCCATGACTACAAAGACGCTCCTCTACAATCCTCATAAACGGCGCAATCTGTACGTCTACATATTAGACATTTACCGAGGTAACTATTCCAGGCTTATATACATATCTTTACACATTCTTTATTTAGTTATAGATGCCAGATCGTCTTCCTTGTTTTTAAACATTTTCGTATTTCACACTTTTACGCATGCGCACACCACGGGTGTCATTATAAGATATATGACGCCCACTCTTCATCCTCATTGGACACATACGATTCACGTCATCATTGTGCGGCGCATTCTATGTCAATCACCACACAAGCGGTTTCACATGGTGGAGGGGCATCACGGTCACATCGGGGTAAGCAATTTCCTGCTAATTATGTTGGCTATATAAACACACCATTTTAAATTTGATGTTACCTTGATAAAGACCTGCGGGTCGAAACGTCGATCTTTTCACACAGATAAAGTTTGTTTCAAACAAGTCCTTTGGAGTGCTCTGAATCATTGCTTTCTATATACTTACGCTCTGCAGCACCAAGGCAATTTTTGAGGATCATCACTTAAAGGTAGAGTGCCAGATTTCGAATTTGTTTATATATATATATATATATATATAAGAAAATGTTCAAAGTCTGGCACTCTACCTTAAAGATGATTCATCAAAAAAGCCTTGGTGCTGCAAAGCGTAGGTACATATACAGGATATAGGAAGAGCACTCCAGAGGTCTTGTTCAAAGGTGTTTATTCGGTGAAAAAATCAATCGACGTTTCGACCTTACGGTCTTTATCAAGATACAAAAACAAGTGAAGGCAGTGGCAATATATAGGCAAACCAATAAAAGACATGATCACTAACCTGAAAAAGCTGTGTATCCCCATGCCATGTGTGAACACCAGTGTGTGATAATGAATAAAACCGGAGTGATCCTGTCCGTAACTAATGACGTCACAGGAGTGCGACCGGAAGTCATCGTGTAAGTGTATCTAGGTAACCTAGGTTACCAATCCGTGAATATCCAAATAAGTAAATATGTGAAATGGCAATAAGGAAATATGGAACGAGAATTAAAATGCTAATGCTAATACTGGATGATTCTAAATAGATATGTAATATATATGTATGAACTAATCTTATACCGGCAGAAGATACAAAGCATGATTGCAAGCGGAGAAGATGAAAAGTAAAACATGGGAAACGGTGGATGGAGTAGAAAAGATCAAAAATGTGTATAACCTGAGAATAAAGATGTATGTAATGAAGCAGCGAAGTAATAAATGGACTAATGGATGAGAACTGAAATGTGTGGAGTGTGTGTGGACAGGCAGCGTGACCAAGAGCAGAACAGTGACACCGAAGTCTAGAAAAACGTGACAAGTAATAAATAAATGACAAACAAGGTATGAAAGGGTAGATGATCTAGTAAAGAGCCACAAAAGAAACAAGGTGTATACCAAGATATATATGTAAAGAAAAGAAAAGTGTGGAGAGGCGGACATGACGCCTGGATGCTATGAAGGTGTGAAGAGTGAAGGTGTGGAAGGCTCTGGTGAGAGAGATATGTAATGACCTAGGTATAGATAATTATATTTAGATTGTAGAATAATATCCAGTATTTGTGTGCATGGTATATAACCGTGCTATCCAAACTAACTCGGCTATAAAGCCTTAGGCAACTGAGCGAATAAAGCAGAGCACAAAAATCAATACATTTGGTCCAATTATAATACAAGACCATTGATGGACATCAAAATTAATAAAGGAAAGCGAGGAGTTATAGTAGATCGCTTAAAAAATATTCTAAATCTATATACAGAAAACATAATATAAAAATTCAAAAATATTCAAAAATATTCAGAAGAGTTGTGTCCATGGGATATACTCAACGGGTGTCCAAAAAAGCGTTAAAGGAAACGTATTCATTCAGGCCTTTAGGATGTAGAGTGTCAAGTGTTTTGATCCAGTATGTCTCCCGTTGGAGCAGGATCCTAGAGCGATCACCCCCCCTGGATAGGGGGGGGATATGATCAATGGCCATGAATTTGAGAGTGGGTAGCCGATGGTTCATCTCTAAGAAGTGCTTGGCCACTGGTTTATCCGTCTTGTTGTCCCTAAAGGCAGTCATAATACCTGATCGGTGTCCTCTCATTCTATCCCGTACGGTATATCCCATGGACACAACTCTTCTGAATATTTTTGAATATTTTTGAATTTTTATATTATGTTTTCTGTATATAGATTTAGAATATTTTTTAAGCGATCTACTATAACTCCTCGCTTTCCTTTATTAATTTTGATGTCCATCAATGGTCTTGTATTATAATTGGACCAAATGTATTGATTTTTGTGCTCTGCTTTATTCGCTCAGTTGCCTAAGGCTTTATAGCCGAGTTAGTTTGGATAGCACGGTTATATACCATGCACACAAATACTGGATATTATTCTACAATCTAAATATAATTATCTATACCTAGGTCATTACATATCTCTCTCACCAGAGCCTTCCACACCTTCACTCTTCACACCTTCATAGCATCCAGGCGTCATGTCCGCCTCTCCACACTTTTCTTTTCTTTACATATATATCTTGGTATACACCTTGTTTCTTTTGTGGCTCTTTACTAGATCATCTACCCTTTCATACCTTGTTTGTCATTTATTTATTACTTGTCACGTTTTTCTAGACTTCGGTGTCACTGTTCTGCTCTTGGTCACGCTGCCTGTCCACACACACTCCACACATTTCAGTTCTCATCCATTAGTCCATTTATTACTTCGCTGCTTCATTACATACATCTTTATTCTCAGGTTATACACATTTTTGATCTTTTCTACTCCATCCACCGTTTCCCATGTTTTACTTTTCATCTTCTCCGCTTGCAATCATGCTTTGTATCTTCTGCCGGTATAAGATTAGTTCATACATATATATTACATATCTATTTAGAATCATCCAGTATTAGCATTAGCATTTTAATTCTCGTTCCATATTTCCTTATTGCCATTTCACATATTTACTTATTTGGATATTCACGGATTGGTAACCTAGGTTACCTAGATACACTTACACGATGACTTCCGGTCGCACTCCTGTGACGTCATTAGTTACGGACAGGATCACTCCGGTTTTATTCATTATCACACACTGGTGTTCACACATGGCATGGGGATACACAGCTTTTTCAGGTTAGTGATCATGTCTTTTATTGGTTTGCCTATATATTGCCACTGCCTTCACTTGTTTTTGTATCTTGATAAAGACCGTAAGGTCGAAACGTCGATTGATTTTTTCACCGAATAAACACCTTTGAACAAGACCTCTGGAGTGCTCTTCCTATATCCTGTATATATATATATATATATATATATATATATATATATATATTCACATCAAATCACAGAACATGTAATCTCACATCACAGAATAGCTACAGTTTCCATAGAAACTCTGTAATCTGTTTACATTTAATGTCAAGTAAATGTAGAATCATTGTGGAGGTAGATATGAATCTATTGACTCATCATATATGTCCATTATGAGAACTAAAATGTATATTACTATAATTTCATTTACAATAATTCTCTTTCAACCTTGAATTTTTGGTGTTTACATTATACACAGTTTTATATCATATATGAAAATGTGCATTTTTGATGATCACTCTCAGTATATACTACATTAATAATACACTAAATTTACAATATGCTCTGTATATAATTAATGGGATGTAATGCACATCTCTCACTGATATATTCAGCAGGTAATGTAAATGAGGTGAATTAATTGTCTCTAGTATAGTTAACATATAACACGTATGAGGTATGCAAAAGACCAAACATAACAATGCATTCGGCTTCCAACTCAAATCTATTGACATTTACAATTACTACTAATATGGTAAATCATTAGATAAACATTTTTTAAAGAGAATTCAAGCTTTTAGTAAATCTATGCATTTCTGATATCTTTCAACTGCGGTGTTCAATGTTAAAGTGCTTAGGGTCTCTCATTTAATCAGGTTGAGCTGTCAACCCTTTCCTCTGGCTATTAATGATGACAGATCATTTATTACTTTCTCAGAATACAGATGCATTTCTCTGCTAGCCAGACATTCAAAGCTCTGTAGACTGTCAATTTACAAAGCAGATTGCTCTCATGAAAATATATATGAATTGTTGCCTATCACACACATTTCTCATCCTTCTCTGCTCTCTATTTGTAAATGACTGTAAATGATTAGTAATTTGGTAGCACACATTTATTTTAGTCTGAAAATATTATATGAGCCTCCTGTGAAGTAACTACTATTTGTCATTTTCTCTCAGATGAGAACAACAAAACATATTTTTACTTCTGCATACACCACACAAAAAAATGAACATAAACAAAAACATGCAATTCTGTTCAATTTACTCGAGAAACTCAATTTTCTGGACATTTTAAACCTGAAGATTTCTATTTACTCCTGGTGGTTTTCATTTCTCATAAAAAATAAACAATTTAACAGGCATATAACAATCTTTAAAAATGATAAGTTTATACTTAAAACATGCAAATGAACACTGAGAAAATAATTTGCTAGTTGACAACACACAATATAACTGGTTATGCTGCTGTATTTAAAACTATACATACAATAAACTTAAATTTAAACTGTAGCAGTTATACTCCAATCAGGGGCATCACTAAGGGGGGGTCAGGGGCAGCCCCCCCTACATCATGCAGTGCCCCCCTTGTGCCCCCCCCCCCCCAATTTAAATTAAAGTCGGGAGCATGGAGTCTCCCCACACACGCTGCAGCAGCACTGTCACTATGGAACTGTGTTCCACCCTTTTCTCACAAGCAGCCAGAGGGGTGCACTGTGCTGGGAGGACTTCCTCCTGGTTTATTGAGCAGCGCAGGGGAGAGAAAGGGAGAGGAAGCTTAGCTCTGCACAGAGTATGGGGAAATGAGGCATCCAAACAGCTGTGGATAAGTGTGAGTCAGTGTGTGTTGCTCAGTCTCTGTGTGTGTGTGTGTGGAGGGGGGGGGGGGCTGGGGGATGTCAGTCTGTGTTTGTGTGTTGGGTCAGTCTTTGTGTGTTTGTGTGTATGGGTCAGTCTGTGTGTGGAGGATCAGTCTGTGTGTGTGGGGGGAGGTCAGTCTGTGTGTATGGGTCAGTCTGTGTGGGGTGGGTCAGTCTGTGTGTGTGGGGGGCTCAGACTATGTGTGTGGGGTTCAGTCTGTGTGTGGGGGCCAGTCTGTGTGTGTGTGTATGGGTCAGTCTGTGTGTGGGGGTGGGGAGTCAGTCTGTGTGTGTGGGGGTGGGGAGTCAGTCTGTGTGTGTGGGTCAGTTTGTGTGTATGGGTCAGTCTGTGTGGGGTGGGTCAATCTGTTGTTGTGTGGGGGGTTCAGTCTGTGTGTGGGGGTTCAGTCTGTCTGTGTGGGGTGGCAGTCTGTGTGTGTGTGTGTGTGTGTGTGTGTATGGGTCTGTCTGTGTATGTGTATGGGTCAGTCTGTGTAAGTGCTTGAGCTCCAAGAAAGATACCTCTCATCTCGTGACCTCCCCTGTACCCGATCAATAGGCAGCCTTCTCAACCACCACGGATCTGATTGTGCAACTCCCTCCCTGCGAGGTAAGATCAGGGAAAGGGGAATGTTATAATTTATTTTTTTAAACAATTATTAAAGTAAAAATTGTAAAGCTCTTCCCTATCCCACTCTCTACACCCCCCTGAACACAGTAAACCCTCACAGACAGTGAAACCCCCCACATATAGTACTATAATAAATTGGAAGAGATTTTGTAACTCCAGAAATTGACTTTGATAAATCTCCCCTGAATTTACATTAGCTAACTGGGTGATGGCTCAGTTTATATTGACTTGCTGGGGATCCCTGTAGCTTCTTATGATCCTCAGCCAGCCAGACATGTAGGGAATCAGCTCCGAGCCTTCCCATTCATGTTGTGTATTGTGGGAGGTTTACTCACCAGCCTCTTTCTCACTCACTCCTGGTCAGCACAGTGATCCACTGCTTGCAGCAGCTCACTCCCCACTCTTTACCTCCAGCGCAACATTCTTCATGTCTGGGAGGAAGTGCCAAGCTGTCACTTCCTCCCAGCATCTGAGACTACAGGGGCTGGGTTGCGGGCTTCAATGGTGCCAGACTGGGCCCCTGTACAGCAATGCCCATTGAGTGGCCCTAAGTGCAGGGCCACCCAGCGGGCAAATTGCAGCAGAACCCCGGTTTTGTTATCGTGGAACCCTAGGGTTCTGCGGAACACCCATTAGGAAATGCTACCTCCAAAGACAACCAATCACAGTGTTTCTACAGACATTCTCACACCTGCAAGACTTGCCTTTATTATCTTTAATCACCTTTCACTTTTTATCAGCTCAATTGTAGACAATCTTTGATAAACGTTTTAGAATATTTGCCATTTTACAGTATTTCTTAATTTCATATGCTGAGTAAATCCAATAAAGATGATTGCTTTATCAAATAAAAATGGTGTCCCTTGCTATCTAATCTACATATTTATTAAATTTTCCAGTTACTATATACAGATTTATTAAACCACACGAGCATTATGACAGACACTGTTGCTTCTAAATATTCTGTTGGTATACATTCTGCAATTAATATGTAATTCACTCAACTTATCTGGATATCAATTATAATAATAGTAACTAGTGATGTCCCGAACTGTTCGCTGGCGAATGATAGTGATTTATATAGGGCTAACTTTCTATGCTGCGAACACATGCGCTGTTCGGTCCGCCCCCTATTCATCATCATTGAGTAAACTTTGACCCTGGCCTGTACCTCACAGTCAGCAGACACATTCCAGCCATTCAGCAGCAGACCCTCCCTCCCAGACCCTACCACCTCCTGGACAGCATCCATTTTACATTCATTGTGAAGCTGCATTCTTAGTGAGAGTAGGGACAGTGTAGCTGCTGCTGATTTGATAGGGAAATTGATAGCTAGGCTAGTGTATTCAGTGTCCACTACAGTCCTGAAGGACTCATATGATCTCTGCTGTAAGGGCAGCACCCCAAAAAGCCCTTTTGAGGGCTAGAACATCAGCCTGCTTTTTTGGTGTGTAATGTAATTGCAGTTGCCTGCCTGCCTGCCAGCCTGTGTGTCAGGCTCACAGCATATACTGTGCCCACTTGCCCAGTGCCACCACTCACTCACTGGTGTCATAATAGCTTGCATTTAAACAAAAAAAACACTTTTTTTAATGTAGTATAATAGCAGTCAGTTTCCTTCACTACTGTGCGTTTCAGGGTCTGCCAGGGCACAGTGTCACACCAGTGCAACTCATATCTGGTGTAACAGTAGTGTAAATTTTTTACAAAAAATAAAATTTTGACTGTAATAGATTGAATAGCAGTTAGTTGTCTGCCAGCGTGTGTGTCAGGCTCGCAGCGTATACTGTGCCCACTTGCCCAGTGCCACCACTCATATCTGGTGTCCCAATAGCTTGCATTTAAAAAAAACTAAACTTTTTGGACTGTAATATAATAGCAGTCAGTTTCCTTCACGAGTGTGCGCTTCATGGCCTGCCTGGGCACAGTGTCACACCAGTGCAACTCATATCTGGTGTAACAGTAGTCTATATTTAAAAAAAAGAAATACAAATTTGACTGTAATAGATTGAATAGCAGTTAGTTGTCTGCCAGCGTGTGTGTCAGGCTCATAGCGTATACTGTGCCCACTTGCCCAGTGCCACCACTCACTCATATCTGGTGTCCCAATAGCTTGCATTTAATAAAAAATAAACTTTTGGGACTGTAATATAATAGCAGTCAGTTTCCTTCACTAGTGTGCGTTTCAGGGCCTGCCCAGTGCCACCACTCACTCATATCTGGTGTCCCAATAGCTTGCATTTAATAAAAAATAAACTTTTTGGACTGTAATATAATAGCAGTCAGTTTCCTTCACGAGTGTGCGTTTCAGGGCCTGCCAGGGCACAGTGTCACACCAGTGCCACTCATATCTGTTGTCACAGTAGCTTGCACGCATAGTAACACTAATCGAAAAAAAAATGACAGGCAGAGGCAGGCCACCCCGCAAGGGCCGTCGTGGTCGTGGTTCTGTGATTCCCTTTGGCCCTAGAATAATGCCCAGTGTTCAGAGGCCATGTACCCTGAACTTAAAAAGTTCTGAGGACATAGTTGACTGGCTAACACAGGACACCCAATCTTCTACAGCTTCCGCTCGGAACCTCGACGCACCATCCTCCTCTAGCTTAGCTTCGGGCACCTCTCAAGTTACCACTCTCCCGCCTGCCGCCACCACCAACACTAGCACCACAGCCGCTTCAATTGGTATGTCAGAGGAGTTATTTACACATCAGTTAGAAGAAATGAGTGATGCGCAACCATTATTCCCAGAGGATGTAGATAACAGGGATATGTCTCAGTCAGGCAGCATTACACATGTATGGTGTGATGATGATGATATTGTACCCACTGCTGCTTCCTTTGCTGAGTTGTCAGATACAAGTGAAGCGGTTGATGATGACGATGCGTCCGTGGATGTAAAGTGGGTGCCCGCTAGAAGAGAAGAAGAACAGGGGAAAAGTTCAGATTGGGAGACAGAGAGGAGGAGGAAGAGACAAGTTGGAAGCAGGGGCAGGTCGTCGCAAGGAGCTAGTGGCACAGTCAGACAGCATGCATAGGCACGCCAATCAACGCATGCTGTTGCCAGCACCAGAATGCCGTCATTGCAGAGCTCAGCAGTGTGGCATTTTTTTTGTGTGTCTGCCTCTGACAACAGCGATGCCATTTGCAACCTGTGCCAAAAGAAGCTGAGTCGTGGGAAGTCCAACACCCACCTAGGTACAACTGCTTTGCAAAGGCACATGATCGCACATCACAAACGCCTGATCAACACATGAGTACTAGCAGCACACAAACTCAAAGCCGCCATCCTCCTCCTGGTCCAGCATCTTTAGCCACGTTAACCACTGCTGTCCTCCTTGCCCCCTCTCAACCATCCGCCCCTCTGTCTCTCGCCTTGAGCAGTTCCTGCTCATCTGCCCAGAGTCAGGTGTCTGTCAAGGACATGTTTGAGCGTAAGAAGCTAATGTCACAAAGTCACCCCCTTGCCCGGCGTCTGACAGCTGGCTTGACTGAACTCTTTGCCCGCCAGCTTTTACCATACAAGCTGGTGGAGTCTGAGGCGTTCAAAAAATTTTTAGCTATTGGGACACCGCAGTGGAAGGTACCCGGCCAAAATTTCTTTGCACAAAAGGCAATCCCCAACCTGTACTCGATTGTGCAAAAGGAAGTAATGGCATGTCTGGCACACAGTGTTTGGCAAGGGTCCATCTGACCACTGATACCTTGTCTGCAAAGCATGGTCAGGGCAGCTATATAAACTATATCAACAGCATTGGGTAAACCTGCTGACGGCTGCCAAGCATGGAATGCGTGGCTCTGCAGAGGAGTTGGTGACACCGCCACGACTTGCAGGCAGGCCTGCTGCAACCTCCTCTACTCCTTCTACTCCATCGGCTGAGTCCTTTTCTGCTGCTGCGTCTTGCTCCACATCAACGGCACCCCCCAGCTCCCCAGGTACTGTTCCACATCCCGGATACGGCAGTGTCACACCGTCTTGGGGTTAACTTGCCTGAAAGCAGAGAGTCACACCGGACCAGCACTCCTGTCCGTCCTGAACGCACAGGTGGATCAGTGGCTGACTCCGCACCAACTGGAAATCGGCAAAGTGGTTTGTGACAACGGAAGAAATTTGTTGGCGGCATTGCATTTGGTCAAGTTGGTCAAGTTGACACAAGTTGTACAACGCTTTGTGCATAAGTACCCAGGCTTACAGGACGTCATTAAGCAGGCCAGGAAGGTGTATGGCCATTTCAGGCGTTCTTACTCGGCCATGGCGCACTTTTCCGATATCCAGCGGCAAAACAACATGCCAGTGAGGCGCTTGATTTGCGACAGCCCGACACGTTGGAATTCAACACTCCTAATGTTCGACCGCCTGCTCCAACAAGAAAAAGCCGTTAATGAGTATTTGTATAACCGGGGTGCTAGGACAGCCTCTGCTGAGCTGGGAATTTTTTTGCCACGTTACTGGACGCTCATGTGCAATGCCTGTAGGCTCATGCGTCCTTTTGAGGAGGTGACAAACCTAGTCAGTCGCACCGAAGGCACCATCAGCGACATCATACCATTTGTTTTCTTAATGGAGCGTGCCCTGCGAAGAGTGCTGGATCAGGCCGTAGATGAGCGTGAAGAGTAAGAGTTGTGGTCACCATCACCACCAGAACAGTCTTATCAGCATCGCTTGCTGGACCTGCGGCAACTCTGAAAGAGGATTGTGAGGAAGAGGAGTCAGAGGAGGAATGTGGCTTTGAGGAGGAGGAGGAAGACCAACCAAAACAGGCATCCCAGGGTGCTCGTTGTCACCTATCTGGTACCCGTGGTGTTGTACGTGGCTGGGGGGATCTTCAGAGAGATCACTGAGTGTAAGGGATGAGGAACAGGACATAAGTAGCTCGGCATCCAACCTTGTTCAAATGGGGTCTTTCATGCGGTCGTGCCTGTTGAAGGACCCTCGTATAAAAAGGCTGAAGGAGAACGACCTGTACTGGGTGTCCACGCTACTAGAACCCCGGTATAAGCAGAAAGTGCCTGAAATGTTACCGAATTACGGCAAGTCGGAAAGGATGCAGCAGTTCCAAAATCAATTAAAAAGTATGCTTTACACAGTGTATAAGGGTGATGTCACAGCACAACGGGAATCTAACAGGGGAAGAGGTGAAAGTAATCCTCCTCCTCCCACGACCACGCCAGCAAGGACAGGACGCTTTACAGACGTGTTGTTGATGGAGGATATGCAGAGCTTTTTAAGTCCTACGCATCGCCACAGCCCTTCGGGGTCCACCCTTAGAGAATGACTTGACCGACAGGTAGCAGACTACCTCGCCTTAACTGCAGATATCAACACTCTGAGGAGCGATGAACCCCTTGACTACTGGGTGTGCAGGCTTGACCTGTGGCATGAGCTATCCCAATTTGCGATAGAACTTCTGGCCTGCCCCGCTTCAAGTTTCCTGTCAGAAAGGACCTTCAGTGCAGCAGGAGATATTGTCACTGAGAAGAGAAGTCGCCTAGGTCAAAAAAGTCTAGATTACCTCACCTTTATTAAGATGAATGAGGGATGGATCCCGAAGGGACTGACAGTGGGCGATACATTCGACTAAAAAAGGCCTGATGAGGGGGACTACTTAACACACCACTCCTATCTGGTGGCACATGAGATTGCACGCGCAGTGCCCCAAATTTGAAGTAGGAGGACCGACCAAGCATGTTTTTCCATCTCCCGCTTCCTAAAATCGATGCCTTATATACACGTCCCCTGATAGGGGACGTAACAGGGATTAAACTGATAAGAATAGTACAGCTTAACACACCAGTCCTATCTGGAGGCACATTAGATTGCACGCGCAGTGCCCCAAATTTGAAGTAGGAGGACCGACCAAGCATCTTTTTCCATCTCTTGCTTCCTAAAATCGATTTATTTTATATATACGTCCCCTGATAGGCGACGTAACAGGGATTAAACTGATAGGAATAGTACTACTTAACACACCACTCCTATCTGGTGGCACATTAGATTGCACGCGCAGTGCCCCAGATTTGAAGTAGGAGGACCGACCAAGCATCTTTTTCCATCTCCCGCTTCCTAAAATCAATGCCTTACATACACGTCCCCTGATAGGGGATGTAACAGGGATTAAACTGATAGGAATAGTACTACTTAACACACCACTCCTATCTGGTGGCACATTAGATTGCACGCGCAGTGCCCCAAATTTGAAGTAGGAGGACCGACCAAGTATGTTTTTTCATCTCCCGCTTCCTAAAATCGATGCCTTATATACACGTCCCCTGATAGGGGACGTAACAGGGATTAAACTGATGGGAATAGTACTACTTAACACACCTTATAATAACGCAGAGAGAGGCAATGCAGAGAGAGGAGTCTGAAGAAGAGGAGTCAGAGGAGGAAGGTGGCTTTGAGGAGGTGGAAGACCAAACACAGCAGGCGTCCCAGGGGTCTTGTTGTCACCTTTCGGGGACCCATGGTGTTGTACGTGGCTGGGTGGAGGAAGAGACCTTCAATGACATCAGTGAGGACAAGGAACGGGACATGGCTAGCTTGGTATCCAATCTTGTGCAAATGGGGAGTTTGCGGTTGTGCAAATGGACTGTTTGCGGTTGTTTGCGGTGCGTTAAACGGGGAGTTTGGTCTGTCACTGTGAAGTGGGCGTAACCCTTACACTACCTGATCGATACAACATCATACCTGCTATTTTAAAGCAGGTTATTCCAAACAATTTAGGAATGTTAGGGGATTTATACCCTTTATGGATTAAAACCAGACTCTGCATCAACTATGTAATTTTCCATGGGAGTTTTGCCATGGATCCCCCTTCGGCATGCCACAGTCCAGGTTTTAGTCCCCTTGAAACAAATTTTCCATCACTATTGTGGCCAGAAAGAGTCCCTGTGGGTTTTAAAATTCGCCTGCCCATTGAAGTCTATGGCGGTTCGCCCGTTCGCGAACATTTGTGGAAGTTCTCGTTCGCCGTTCGTGATCCGAAAATGTTATGTTCGCGACATCACTAATAGTAACTTCTCATTCTCAGGTGATATGCATCTGAATATTTAAGTGAATAATTAATAAATATTAGAAAAAAACTAAATATAAAAATTACAAAATTTTCACATCTCCCATCAACAGGTATTTTTTTTTTGTTTCCATATCTGTTGGAGGTATTAATGAGACAGCCAGGTTTATTTCTTTTTTAAACTTACATTTTTTTCTGCCATTACAACCTCATTCTGTTTATTTCCTGACTTCCTTTTTATTATTATTTCCCTTACCTAATCCAGCTAACATGGGAATTTGTTGGCACTAAAAATATAAATGAGAAAAGCAGAAGTGTGCTTCTATCATGTGTTTTAGAATATCAAAATGTTTAATGAAATACAAATTACATGCTATATTATTTTTCTCCTAGTAGTATTGATCTATCAGATAAGAGATGTGCTGTTATAGAGATTGTTTGTCTGTCAGCGTGGCGGTTAAAATCTTGTCCATAGCTTTTCCTTGAAAATATAAAAGGATTATTTAGTAAAGTGAGAATTCAAAGTAAGTTCAAAGCATATTTCAAATTTTGGGTAAAAAAAAAGAACTGAACTGGACACTTCTCTAAGTTAGCTTAGTATTCAGATTGGCTACTGTGGCCTTAAATGTGAAATGTACTTTGAATTCACTTTCTGTTCTCACTTTAGTGAAGTATGAGCTTGTGCGAAGATAAGCCCTAAATAAATCATGCCAATGGCAGCAACAAAAACTAAAAATACTTTTTAATTTGTGTTGTCTTATTTGTATCTGTTTTGTTTAAAAGTTCTTGTCTATTAAAATTAGAGCAAATCCACAAGCCGCTTAGTAGATAACTCCCTAATTCCCACGGTATTAGGGAGCTATCTACCAAAAGGCTGAAAGACCTAAATTGGTCTTTAAGCCACATTTACTAATGCTAAGTAAAGATTACTTAGTATTAGTAAATTCAGCCCCTAGTCGCTATACCGTGAGTAGGTGGTGTGTCTAGTAAACAGTGAGCAGCCAGTTGCTGCTCACTGTAAAAAAAAACAAAAAGACCTATTGCCCCCACCTCTGTATGACGGGTGGGGGCCCTAAATAACCCCTGAGCAGTTGGTGGAAGCCATAAATAAGAATTTGGGGGGGCCTACTGTCCTCCCCCTGGCCCCCACCCCTTTGCGGTGGGTGGGGACCCAAAAAAACAATAGGGGGGACAACCTACTGTCCTCCCCCCGGCCCCCACCCCTGAGTGGTGGGTAGGGGCCATAAATAAGAATTTAGGGGGGGCCTACTGTCCTTCCCCCTGGCCCCCACCCCTGGGCCCTAAATAACAATAAGGGGGGGACCTAATGTCATGACATTAGGTTCCCCCCCAATTTTTATTTATGGCCCCCACCCATCGCTTATAACTGGGGGCCAGGGGGGAGGACATTAGGTCCCCCCCCAATTTTTTATTTATGGCCCCCACCCACCGCTCAGGGGTGGGGGGCAGGGGTGGAGGACAGTAGGTCCCCCCCCTTATTGTTATTTAGGGCCCCCAACCTACGCTCAGGGGTGGGGGCCGGGGGGGACAATAGGTCTCCCCTTTAGTTTAAAAGCCCCCACTCGCGCGTCATGGGTGGGGGCTCAGGAGGGGGGAATTTTTGTTTTTGATTTTGTTTAATAGACATGCCACTACAAGCTGGGTCACATGCTACACTGGCCAATCACAGCCATGCTATTAGTAGGCATGGCTGTGATGGCTTCTAAGGGCACATGAGTCAAACGCTTGTTGATTGGCTGCCCTGCATCATTAAAATCGCTGAACACAGAACTCCAACCCGATCATACAGTGATATGTCCGTGTTTGGGTCCGGGGTCCAAAAAACTTAATGTTTGGTACGAACCCGGAAGCAACACTGAGTGACAATCAATTTCACATGCTGTTGTGCAAATGGGATAGACAACAGGTGGAAATTATAGGCAATTAGCAAGACACCCCCAATAACGGAGTGGCTCTGCAGGTGGTGACCACAGACCACTTCTCAGTTCCTATGCTTCCTGGCTGATGTTTTGGTCACTTTTGAATGCTGGCAGTGCTTTCACTCTAGTGGTAGCATGAGACGGAGTCTACAACCCACACAAGTGGCTCAGGCAGTGCAGCTCATCCAGGATGGCACATCAATGCGAGCTGTGGCAAGAAGGTTTGCTGTGCCTGTCAGCGTAGTGTCCAGAGCATGGAGGCGCTACCAGGAGACAGTACAGTACATCAGGAGATGTGGAGGAGGCCAACAACCCAGCAGCAGGACCGCTACCTCCGCCTTTGTGCAAGGAGGAACAGGAGGAGCACTGCCAGAGCCCTGCAAAATGACGTCCAGCAGGCCACAAATGTGCATGTGTCTGCTCAAATGGTCAGAAACAGACTCCATGAAGGTGGTATGAGGGTCCGACGTCCACAGGTGGGGGTTGTGCTTACAGCCCAACACCGTGCAGGATGTTTGGAATTTGCAAGAAAACACCAAGATTGGCAAATTTGCCACTGGCGCCCTGTGCTCTTCACAGATGAAAGCAGGTTCACACTGAGCACATGTGACAGACGTGACAGAATCTGGAGACGCCATGGAGAACGTTCTGCTGCCTGCAACATCCTCCAGCATGACCGGTTTGGCAGTGGGTCAGTAATGGTGTGGGGTGGCATTTCTTTGGGGGGCCGCACAGCCCTCCATGTGCTCACCAGAGGTAGCCATTAGGTACCGAGATGAGATCCTCAGACCCCTTTGTGAGACCATATGCTGGTGCGGTTGACCCTAGGTTCCTCCTAATGCAAGACAATGCTAGACCTCATGTGGCTGGAGTGTGTCAGCAGTTCCTGCAAGATGAAGGCATTGATGCTATGAACTGGTTCGCCCGTTCCCCAGACCTGAATCCAACTGAGCACATCTGGGACATCATGTCTCGCTCCATCCACCAACGTCACATTGCACCACAGAGTTGGCAGATGCTTTAGTCCAGGTCTGGGAGGAGATCCCTCAGGAGACCATCCCCCACCTCATAAGGAGCATGCACAGGTGTTGTAGGGATGTCATACAGGCATGTGTCACACACACTACTCATCCTCATTTTGACTTGTTCTAAGGACATTACATCAAAGTTGGATCAGCCTGTAGTGTGTTTTTCCACTTTAATTTTTAGTGACTCAAAATTTATTTTGTAATTTTGTGACTCAAAATCCAGACCTCCATGGGTTGAAAAATGTGATTTCCATTTTTTAATTTTTGTGTGATTTTATTGTCAACACATTCAACTATGTAAAGAACAAAGTATTTAAGAAGAATATTTAATTAATTCAGATCTAACATATATATTTTTGTGTTCCCTTTATTTTTTTTGAGCAGTGTGTATATATATATATATATATATATATATATATATATATATATCAATGCCACGCCTCATTGAGGCAGTAATTGCTGCAAAAGGGGCCCAAACCAAGTACTGAGACTAAAACTGCTATGTTTACAGCTGCAGGGTTAACACTAGATGGACCTGGCACCCAGACCACTTTATTGACCTGAAGTGGTCTGGGTGCCTATAGTGGTCCTTTAAAGGTTTCTTTGTTCTGTCCCTTTAAATATCATGAGTTATCTGTACTCCTGCAAGTACATAGGTTCTACATGCATTCTCTCTACATTTGGGAACTGAACTTGCAGTGACCTGATTTACATTTTGAAATAAATCTTACATATATTATTAATCAAACTTAATAATAATAATAATAATAATAATAATAATAATAATAATAATAATAATAACTCTGGTCAATTAAATAAATGAGGAGAACTATAAAGGTAATTTTTAATAAATGTATTCAAATATTTTGAAAGCAGTAAATATCGGGACTTTGCTAATGTCAAAAACAGCCTGGGTTTGAGCCCGAAAATAATTTGGATCCTTTTTTTAAAAGTCCCACTCATTGTCCCAGAGTTCCACATCAATAAAAATCCTCAGTATTGTGCAGTATGTATGAGTGTTTCCCAGAGCTCCACAGCAATAAAATTAACAGTAAGGTCGAGTGTGTTATTAATAAACTCACAGTAATGTCATCCCTCTAAACTAGATTTAAACCTAAGCTTACAGTAACCCATTATTGTTTATTGTGGTCTAGCAGGAGTTGTGTGTTGACAGAAAGTGTTTTTGTTTTTTTTATTTATTTTGTTATTATGGTGATGACA
The DNA here is from genome assembly GCF_036172605.1 of Pelobates fuscus. NCBI lineage: Eukaryota > Metazoa > Chordata > Amphibia > Anura > Pelobatidae > Pelobates > Pelobates fuscus. The sequence goes on along the minus strand of NC_086317.1, from coordinate 112,561,332 downwards.
ATAAGTCGTAAAGCAACGGTGACACATATGCAGAAGAACATAGCATTATGATAGACAAGCACCGTCAGGAGTTTGCATATATATATATATACAGTAGTTAGGAGTAGTGTTAAACAATTGCATATACATTGTCATCTTATATTTGTGTAAATATGAACTTCTATTATTGTTTATAGAGTTATCCTCATGTTGGTCTTGATACCGGAGAAACTGACGGAAGCCAAGCACAGAGAGATGGACACAGGTTTCTTCAGGAAGGAAGAGATTCTTTATTGGATCACCGATCGGGACTCAGAGGGACTAATGTCACCAAAATACAGCAAGTTCTGAGCCCCGGACAATAGTGCAGGCTCCTTATATAGGCACATAACTCCTCCCATATTAAGCTCCACCCGCACATTCTCTTGACCAATCAATACAAATAAGAATTAACTTCCTGCTTGACCGCATGGCTTGTCCAGCACAATGGAGGAGGGGAATACTATATCCTGTATTCTTGCACATGCTCCGTACACTACTGATCGTATCTTGCCTTGTGCAACCAACTGATCGATACGTCAGCATATGCACGTACACATGCCACGTGGTAATCTCGGCCTACTAAATTTTTTTTTACCGAGATTCCACCACATTTCCCCCTTTGATGCCTCTTGATATTTCACAATTACTTGAGGCATCACTTAACCTTAGTTTGCATACACCGCAAGTTACCTTGAAGTCTGTTCTTGTAGTCTTAATGCATACCTCACAGCTAGGAGTGTCGGTACCTCTACCTTCCTGAATATAAAAATACACATATAAAAACATTATTAGAAACACATCTTTCGTCGTCATCCTCATTCTTCGTCCGTGCGAAGGCACCTCAGCTTCCAGGATGTAAGGGCTGCAGGGAATGGAGTTCTGCTCGTCTTCACAGGGGTCCCTTCGGGACTTTTCCTGGCTTATACACTCGTTGGTGAGCGGACAGGCTTTATTATGGCCTTCTCACTCACTTACCAAATCTCTGAAACAATAAAATTTGTAATCCACAAGGTTCCTCGTCACTCCGACTGAGTCGTGCGCTTTAACCGGATCTTGCAGGGATTCTCTGGATCTGCTGTAGCTTGCCAAGAATCGACTGCTGCTGGTTTAACCCTGGAGTGATGTATCCACGTAGTCACTTCGGCTACTTTTATCGCTGTAGGGGTAGACAAAAGAACAACATAAGGACCTCTCCACTTGGGCCCTAACGGTACATTATTCCACTCTTTAATCCACACTTGGTCTCCTGGGTGGTAACTATGAACTGGGGGATAAATATTCACAGGTAATCTATCTTGTACCCATTTCTGTACCTCCTCCATAGTCTTACCCAACTCTACAACCTGCTGCCGGGTAATTCCTACGTACGGGAGGTGGTCGCCCATACATGATTTCAAAAGGAGAGAGGCCCATCCTTCTGGTAGGTGTACTGCGGATTCGCAATAGAGCTATGGGCAAGAGAACGTTCCACTTAAGTTGGGTTTCCTGACACATTTTAGCCAACTGATTCTTAATAGTTCTATTCATTCTCTCTACCTTACCAGAACTCTGGGGTCTATATGCCGTATGAAGCCTCCACTTTATACCAAGCATATGAGTCAGTTGTTGTAGGCACTGGTGAACAAAAGCTGGACCATTGTCCGATCCTATAGAGCAGGGTAGTCCATATCGGGGTATTATTTCTCGTAGCAGGAATCTCACAACTTCCCCTGCTTTCTCTGTACGAGTAGGACATGCTTCTACCCAGCCTGAATAGGTACACACAACTACCAGCAGGTAGCGATGTCCACCAGATTTAGGCATCACTGTATAGTCAATTTGTAAATCGGACATGGGGAGTCCCCCCATAAACTGGACTCCTGGTGGCTTTACTGGTCCTTGCCTTGCATTATTTTTAGCACACGTTACACATCTTCGTACAATGGCCTGAGTCAAGTTGGACAATCTTGGTATGTAGAAATGTTTTCTGAGAGATTCTTCTGTGCTGTCTCTCCCAGAATGTGTCCCGTTGTGATAGTTTTGGACAATTTCTACCGCTAGTGATGCTGGAATGACTATTCTTCCATCTTCTAACTGATACCATTTGTTCTCCAAATACTTTCCAGGTTCAGTCTTTAACCACTCCTCTTCTTGAGCTGTATAAACTGGAGTCCATTGAGACAGTGGAGTTGGTATAAGAGCAGCTATATGCCCCACATACTCCTGTCTTCCCGATTCAGCGGCACGCTTAGCTGTACTGTCTGCCATCCGATTTCCTTTGGTTACATCACCATCTCCTCTCAGATGCGCTCGACAATGTATAATACCGACTTCTTTCGGCTCCCACACTGCTTCCAATAGTTGTAGGATTTCGGCTGCGTACTTGATTTCTTTGCCTTCTGAATTCAATAGTCCTCTTTCTTTATACAAAGCTCCGTGGGCATGAGTGGTTAAAAACGCATACTTGGAGTCCGTGTAGATGTTCACACTTAAACCTTCAGCCAATTGTAACGCTCGTGTCAGTGCTATCAATTCTGCCTTTTGTGCTGATGTTCCTTTTGCCAGTGGCCGAGCTTCTATCACCTTGTCTATCGTTGTTACTGCATATCCTGCATAGCGGATCCCTTCTTTCACATAACTACTGCCGTCGGTGTAATATTGAACATCGGGGTTCTGGATGGGAAAATCACGAAGATCTGGTCTACTTGAAAATACTTCATCCATCACTTCCAAACAATCATGTTGACTTTCAGTAGGTTGTGGCAAAAGGGTAGCTGTATTTAAGGTATTTACAGTCTCTAAATGCACTCTTGGGTTTTCACACAACATTGCTTGATACTTGGTCATACGGCTGTTACTAAACCAATGATTTCCTTTGTAATCCAACAACGTCTGTACTGCATGTGGGACTCGTACATAAAGTTCTTGACCCAGAGTGAGTTTATCGGCTTCAGCTACTAGCAGGGCGGCTGCAGCTACGGCTCTTAGACAAGGTGGAAGTCCGCTGGCCACTGCATCCAGTTGTTTAGACATGTAGGCAACAGGTCTTTGCCATGATCCCAAGTACTGTGTCAATACTCCCACAGCCATTCTTCTTTGCTCATGTACATACAGGTAGAATGGTCGTGTGTGATCAGGTAGACCTAATGCTGGGGCACTCATCAAAGCCTTCTTCACATCTTCAAATGCCGTTTGCTGTTCTTGAGTCCATAAGAAGGGGTCGTGCTCTGTACCTTTGATAGCTGCGTACAGAGGTTTTGCCAGTATCGCGTAGCTGGGAATCCATATCCTACAGAAGCCTGCTGCCCCCAAGAATTCTCGCACTTGTCTTCTATTCTTGGGTATCGGTATTTGGCACACAGCTTCTTTTCTCTCTGGCCCCATAATTCTTTGACCTTCAGAGATATGGAATCCCAGATATTTGACAGTTGGCAAACACAACTGAGCCTTCTTTCTAGACACCTTGTATCCTGCCTTCCAGAGAATGTGTAGTAGATCGTGCGTTGCTTGCTGACATATTTCCTTTGTAACTGCTGCTATCAACAAGTCATCTACATATTGTAACAATACACACTCTCCTGGGATGGACTCGAAATCCAATAAATCTTGACTTAGAGCTGAACCAAATAGGTTAGGTGAATTTTTAAACCCTTGGGGCAGTCTTGTCCAGGTCATTTGGCGTTTTGAGCCCGTTACAGCGTTTTCCCATTGGAAAGCGAAGATACATTGACTTTCTGTGGCAATTCGGAGGCAAAAGAAGGCATCTTTGAGGTCTAAGACTGTAAAATAAGTAGCCCCGCCCGGAATTAAAGCAAGCAGGTTATATGGATTGGGCACAACTGGATGTATACTAACAACCACATCATTGACTGCTCTCAAGTCCTGTACAGGTCGATACTCATCTGTACCGGCTTTTGAACAGCAGCAATGGGGTGTTCCAGGAGGAAGTACAGAATTTTAGGATACCATACCGTATGAACTTATCCAGATAAGATTGGATGTTCTTCTTAGCCTTCTGCGGGATGTGATATTGTCTTAGGCTCACTGGATAAACCCCAAGTTTTAGTTCGATTTTAATAGGTGGAATATTGCGGGCCAGTCCTGGTGGGTTGTTCTCTGCCCGAACTCCTGGTATGTTGAATAAGGATTCATCACTCCTAGAGTTTTGGCTAGTCAACGCTGTATAAAGTCGCCACTCTTCTTCCTTTGGTACGGATAATGTCATAATACCTGAAGGTCCATTAAACTTTAAGGATGTTGTTCCATTTGGTAGGAACGTAATCTGCGCTTGTAACTTAGATAGCATATCACGTCCCAGCAATTGGACTGGACATTCAGGCATATAAAGGAATTGATGTTTTACTACGTGGCCTCCCAATGTACAGAGTCGACTTTTAAGAACCGGTTTTGCAGCACTTCTTCCAGTTGCTCCTATTACAGTAATAGTTCTTCCAGATGGAGGAGCAACTAGGTCAGTCACCACCGAATGTTCAGCACCAGTGTCGATCATGAACGCACTCCTTTTTCCCCCTATTGATACATCGACCATAGGCTCCGCTCGACCAAGGGGGATGGAGCCCGGTCGGTATCAATAGTCCTCCATGACCGTGTCAGCCAATCCTACAAAGTCCCTACCTTCTCTATCGCGGGACCTTTGCGCTGCTGGATAATACCTATCTTCCCTTACACTTCCTCTGTTCCCATTACTTCCTCTATTACCATTGCTCCCTCCGGGGCCTCCTCTACCTCTCGCTCTGCCTCTAAAGTTTCCGTAACCTACCCTGGGTCTGTCTCTCTCATACTGTTCTCTTCGTGGACACTCATTTCTCCAATGCCCTTCTTCCCTACAGTATGCACACTGATTTCTACTCAGAGGTTCCTCATTCCACTTACTATCGCCTCTATCTGGGCCCCGTCTATCTACGCCTGCGATCGCTACCGCTAGCATATCAGCCTTTTTACGCATCTTGCGCTCTTCCTCTTTCTTCGTCTCTGTTTCCCTGTTCATATATACTTTATTTGCTACCTCCATTAGTTGGGTGATAGACATTCCTGCAAACCCTTCTAACTTTTGTAGCTTGCGCTTAATATCTCCGTAAGCTTGGCTGACAAAGGCGGAGTTTACCATTCGGGAATTATCTGCGTCTTCCGGATTAAAGGGGGTATACAAGCGGTATGCCTCCAATAATCGGTCATAAAAGACACTGGGCGCTTCATCACTTTTCTGAATCACCTCAACTGTCTTCGACATATTAATGGCTTTCTTCCCTCCGGCTTTCATGCCAGCAATTATAGCGTCTCTATAGGCTTTAAGTTGGACCATATCTGCGCCATTAACATTCCAGTCGGGATCGGTGTTAGGATAATGTGTTGCGGCCCATGCTGCCGGATTGGCTTGATTTAAAGAACGGGCTCTATCCTCTAGCGCTTTAATGGCCGCTTGGTTAATCCTTGTCCTTTCCTCATTATTAAACAAAGTCATTAATAACTGCTGGCAATCAGCCCATGTCGGATTATGTGTCTGAACTATCGAGGTGAACAGATCGGTCATAGCTTGTGGTTTCTCAGTGTACGAGGAATTGTGGGCCTTCCAATTCAAGAGATCGGTAGTAGTGAACGGGACATATACGAAGACTGGGTCAGCATGTGCCATTTGACCTGCGGCATCGAGATAGGCTGACCCGGGATTCAGACGAAGAGGCATCTGATAATGTCTAAGTTGTTGGGTACCGGTCAGTTGTCGGGTTAGTATAGGGCTACGTGGAGGGGCGTCAGTTATGGGTTCCAGTCGGGGGGTAATAGGGCATGAGGATGTGGGAGCTTGATTTTGGGAAAAGCTAGTAAATAGAATACTCCCAGCCGAGCTAGAAGAAGCTTGACCGGAAGTTTGAAGTGGCGCCAAATCAGGATATTCAGATCTAACGGGGGTTGATTCTGGTTCCGGAAGGGGAGGTTTAATACGAGGGGGGGTGGATTCTGTGCTGGAGGAGGAAGCGGAAGTGGATGAGGGCAATGAGGGGAGGGGTATAGAACTTCCTGCACTCGCGTCACCTCTTCCTGTAGGGAAGTAAGGGGGCGGCAAAGGGATCTCGGACTCAGGGGGCGTGTCCAAAATGGGCCTAACCACAGTCCTAGTGGACAAACAAGTCCTGGCCACCATGAGGCGACATTGCTCCTCGTGGCATATCTGAATCCATTTCGGCGAGTCGTTTACGGCCTGTCTCCAACAATCAATATATGGAAACTGTCCGTAAAGTTCAGGCCTACCTGACACAGCCACGTGTACACGCTGTATCAGGGTTGGATCCAAACTACCACGTGGCGGCCATGCCGCAACCAAAATAGGCCACTCCCTAGTGCACAAAGTGACCAAACGTACAGGAGACATTTTAACCCCATGTTTTAAATCCCTTTTTAAAATGCTTTACCATACAACCTAAGGGATCCAAAATCGTTGACTCCGACGCGCCCATACTTATCAATGGAACGTCGTTGACAACGAATACTATGCACGCGTACTATTCAACAGTCACACCCGTTTCCTCTGGCAACAGCACCACGTGGTACGGTTACCAAGTAAAACGTACACAATAACACAATAAACACTCAAGGAATTCCCGTACACACACAGCTGTTACACCAGTCACTAAATAATCAATATTATGCCCTTTGGCGAAACTATACAGTTACCCACGCTATAATTCTCTATATACGAATTACCCGTCTATAACACACCCCAGTAACATCGTCTTTTACAAATAGCGGTTACAGTACGGTTAGCATAGGTCAAAGCACAATTTAAGGTCACAATACAATTATTAGTGGTTATGGTGTTAAACATGCAATAGACGACAATGATTAGTACTTATATACAGTGTCAGTAAATATACAGGGTTATGGTACCGTGCACTATGATACAGCAACACACTATTAACACTCTCGCTAGACGGCTGAGCTCGCGCTATCTAACAAGATATACACTTTACTAACAATCTTTAACACATTTACAATTCCCAACTAAACTATTGACCAGTACCTTGAATGGACTACCAAAAACTATCTACATCCGTTTTGGTTAGCCACACTGCCCAAGCACCACATATAGCGAACTAGAGGACCGAATTAACACAGACGCCTCTTAGTCGATTACTCTATCAAAAATCTAGTGGGTTCCAAATTTACACGCCTTCCCACTTAGCCAAGATAGGTTGAGAGCTAGCGGACGAATTTACACAGACGCCGCTTAGTCTCCCGGTCCCTCCGACCTAGCGAACAAAATATACACCCTAGAACGCTAGTCTAGACAAGACACCGGTGTCCGGCTAGGGCTATTTACACAGAACCCCGCCTGACTCCAAACCAAATCAAACGGTCTTACTAAAGAGCGTTCGATTGAGCGGTGCGCCTTCGCTCCTTCCCTCCGACAGAGGGGGCAGATTCCATACACAATTCAAACCCCTTATGGGCCTACCGCACAATCGGTATACCCCTAGTGGGTCTGCCGTCTAAAACAGCAGTTGTCTTACCTCCTCGTTCCTGAACCTGAGTTCGCACTCATCGACGGGGACACCCCAGCACTTCTTACGTAGAGGCCGATGATCTCCTGGACAACAGACCAGTGGCGCCAAGACGAAGGGAGGTCCACGCAGAAGTTCAGGGGTGCAGCCGTAGAGAACGTGGGCAAAGATAGACCGTCTCACGCCTCTGCCTCTCAGCTACCGTTGAACGATGAGCTTCCCGGCCAATGCACCAAATGATACCGGATAAACTGACGGAAGCCAAGCACAGAGAGATGGACACAGGTTTCTTCAGGAAGGAAGAGATTCTTTATTGGATCACCGATCGGGACTCAGAGGGACTAATGTCACCAAAATACAGCAAGTTCTGAGCCCCGGACAATAGTGCAGGCTCCTTATATAGGCACATAACTCCTCCCATATTAAGCTCCACCCGCACATTCTCTTGACCAATCAATACAAATAAGAATTAACTTCCTGCTTGACCGCATGGCCTGTCCAGCACAATGGAGGAGGGGAATACTATATCCTGTATTCTTGCACATGCTCCGTACACTACTGATCGTATCTTGCCTTGTGCAACCAACTGATCGATACGTCAGCATATGCACGTACACATGCCACGTGGTAATCTCGGCCTACTAAATTTATTTTTACCGAGATTCCACCACAGTCTCACAGAATTCACTTTGATCCGAGTCGCTACGTGACCAACCAATTGCAAATACTTAGATAATAGATAGATAATAGAGGAAGAGGAAATTAAAGTAGAAAGGAAGAAATAGAAGATTGTAGTTAATAAAGAGAACTACTCCTGGTGTTGGTTCCTGCAGGAGTTTTATTCTGTTGTGACCCAGATTTGGCTAGTGGGCATCTAGCTTACTTCCTGCCAAGTAAGGGATGTATGTGAAGTGTATGAGTTCACATACATCCCTTACTTGGCAGGAAGTAAGCTAGAAACACTCATACATACTTCACAATACTGAGGATTTTTATTGATGTGGAACTCTGGGACAATGAGTGGGACTTTTAAAAAAGGATCCAAATTATTTTCAGGCTCAAACTCTGTTTTTGACATTAGCAAAGTCCCGATATTTACTGCTTTCAAAATATTTGAATACATTTATTCAAAATTACCTTTATAGTTCTCCTCATTTATTTAATTGACCAGAGTTTATTATTATTATTATTATTATTATTATTATTATTATTATTATTAAGTTTGATTAATAATATATGTAAGATTTATTTCAAAATGTAAATCAGATCACTGCAAGTTCAGTTCCCAAATGTAGAGAGAATGCATGTAGAACCTATGTACTTGCAGGAGTACAGATAACTCGTGTCACTGCTTGCCTCTCTTCCATCTCTGACTGGATGTCGTCACGCTTTCTCAAACTTAACCTCTCTAAAACTGAACTCCTTGTCTTTCCTCCTCCTAATACTGATCCTCCTCTCTCACTCTCCCTTCAAGTCAGTAATATCCACATAAGTCCATCCCTACAAGCGCGCTGTCTTGGCGTCATACTTGACTCTGGTCTCACCTTTGAGTCTCACATCCAGTTTGTTGCCAAGTCCTGTAGGTTCCAACTCAAAAACATAGCCCGCATCCGCCCCTTTCTTACGCAAGATGCTACCAAGGAGTTTGTCCATGCTCTAGTAATTTCCCGCATGGATTACTGTAACTCTCTCCTGATTGGTCTCCTCAAAAGCCGTACTGCCCCGCTACAGTCTGTAATGAATGCTGCAGCTAGACTGATTTTCCTATCCAGTCGGTCCTCTCACACCTCGCCCCTCTGCCAGTCCTTACATTGGCTCCCTGTATCCTATCGGAGTCAATTCAAAGTGCTAACCCATACATTTAAAGCACTGAACAATTCCAGCCCCTCTTATATCTCTTCACTGATCCAGAGGTATGCCCCTCCTCGTACCCTCCGCTCTGCTCGCGACCACCTCCTGACCGCTGCTCGCACCCGTACGGCCAACTCGCGCTTGCAGGACCTCTCACGGGCGGCTCCTCTCCTTTGGAATAACTTGCCTACTGCCATCAGACTCTCCCCTAGTCTTCAATCATTTAAGAAGGGCCTTAAAACCCATCTCTTCAGGAAAGCGTATGGCCTCCCAGAGTAATCTCTCCCTTACATACCTGTCTCTTGCTCTCTCCTATGGGATAGTGCTTTGCTCTCTTCTCCAGCTCTGCTTCACTCCTACCTGATATTTCCTATCCTAATGTTTCTAATACCCCACCTCCTATAGACTGTAAGCTCATTTGAGCAGGGTTCTCTTCAACCTATTGTTCCTGTAAGTTTTCTTGTAATTGTCTTATTTATTGTTACATCCCCCCTCTCAAAATATTGTAAAGCGCTACGGAATCTGTTGGCGCTATATAAATGGCAATAATAATAATAATAATAATAATAACTCATGATATTTAAAGGGACAGAACAAAGAAACCTTTAAAGGACCACTATAGGCACCCAGACCACTTCAGGTCAATAAAGTGGTCTGGGTGCCAGGTCCATCTAGTGTTAACCCTGCAGCTGTAAACATAGCAGTTTTAGTCTCAGTACTTTGTTTGGGCCCCTTTTGCAGCAATTACTGCCTCAATGAGGCGTGGCATTGAAGCTACCAGCCTGTGGCACTGCTGAGGTGTTATGGAAGACCAGGATGCTTCAATAGGGGCCTTCAGCTCTTCTGCATTGTTCAGTCTCATGTCTCTCATCTTTCTCTTGGCAATGCTCTGTAGATTCTCTATGGGGTTCAGGTCAGGCGAGTTTGCTGGCCAATCAAGCACAGTAATCCCACGGTCATTGAACCAGGCTTTGGTGCTTTTGGCAGTGTGGGCAGGTGCCAAGTCCTGTTAGAAAATGAAGTCAGCATCCCCATAAAGCTCGTCTGCGGAAGGACACATTAAGTGCTCCAAAATCTCCTGGTAGACAGCTGCGTTGACCCTGGACTTAATGAAGCACAGTGGACCAACACCAGCAGAGGACATGGCTCCCCAAATCAACACAGACTGTGGAAACATCACACTGGACTTCAAGCATCTAGCATTGTGTGCTTCTCCATTCTTCCTCCAGACTATGGGTCCTTGGTTTCCAAATGAGATGCAAAAGTTGCTCTCATCAGAAAAGAGGACTTTGGACCACTGAGCAACAGACCAGGTCTGTTTTTCTTTAGCCCAGGTAAGACGCTTCCAGCTTTGTTTGTTGTTCAGGAGCGGATGACAAGAGGATTACGACATCTGAAGCCCATGTCCAGGATCCGTCTGACTCCAGCCTCAGTCCACTCCTTGTGAAAGACCCCAACACTTTTGAATGGCCTTTTCCTGACAATCCTCTCCAGGCTGCTGTCATCCCTGCTGATTGTGCAACTTTTTCTTACACACTTTTCCCTTCCACATAACTTTCTATGAATGTGCTTTGATACAGCACTTTGGGAACATCCAATTTCCTTTGCAATTACCTTTTGAGGCTTTCCCTCCTTATAGAGGTTGTCAATGATGGTTTTCTGCACAACTGTCAGGTCAGCAGTCTTCCCCATGATTGTGATTCCTACTGAACCAGACTGAGAAACCATTTAAAGGTAGTGATGTCCCGAACGGTTCGCTAGCGAATAGTTCCTGGCGAACATAACTTGTTCACGTTCGCCACGGACCTCATTTATTTTTCTATTGAGACATAAACCAATAGTGACTTAGTGTCTGTTAGTGTGAGTTTTTAGTTTATCAATAAAATATTTTACTGATCCCTTTGAGTATTATATTGGGACAGATCTCTCTCTTTTTTTTTTTTTTACTATTTATACATTTACCTAGGGTTACCCCTTATCTGTTCCCTATCTTATTTTCTAGCGATTTATATAGGGCTAACTTTCTATGCTGCGAAAATATGCGATGTTCGGTCCGCCCCTATTCGTCTTCATTGAGTAAACTTTGACCCTGTACCTCACAGTCAGCAGACACATTCCAGCCAATCAGCAGCAGACCCTCCCTCCCAGACCCTCCCACCTCCTAGACTGCATACAATTTAAATTAATTCTGAAGCTGCATTCTTATTTTTTTTTGTGTTTGTGTTTATTATACATTATCTTCCATAGCCAGTAACCTGTATTTATTATACATTATCCCCCATAGCCAGTAACCTGAGTTTATTATACATTATCCCCCACAACCAGTAACCTGTGTTTATTATACATTATCCCCCCATAGCCAGTAACCTGTGTTTATTATACATCATCCTCCCATAGCCAGTAACCTGTGTTTATTATACATTATCCCTCCCATAGCCAGTAACCTGTGTTTATTATACATTATCCCCCATAGCCAGTAACCTGTGTTTATTATACATTATCCCCCATAGCCAGTAACCTGTGTTTATTATACATTATCCCCCATAGCCAGTAACCTGTGTTTATTATACATTATCCCCCATAGCCAGTAACCTGTGTTTATTATACATTATCCCCCATAGCCAGTAACCTGTGTTTATTATACATTATCCCCCATAGCCAGTAACCTGTGTTTATTATACATTATCCCCCATAGCCAGTAACCTGTGTTTATTATACATTATCCCCCATAGCCAGTAACCTGTGTTTATTATACATTATCCTCCCATAGCCAGTAACCTGTGTTTATTATACATTATCCCCCCATAGCCAGTAACCTGTGTTTATTATACAGTAATCCTCCCATAGCCAGTAACCTGTGTTTATTATACATTATCCCCCATAGCCAGTAACCTGTGTTTATTATACATTATCCTCCCATAGCCAGTAACCTGTGTTTATTATACATTATCCCCCATAGCCAGTAACCTGTGTTTATTATACATTATCCTCCCATAGCCAGTAACCTGTGTTTATTATACATTATCCCCCATAGCCAGTAACCTGTGTTTATTATACATTATCCCCCATAACCAGTAACCTGTGTTTATTATACATTATCCCCCATAGCCAGTAACCTGTGTTTATTATCCATTATCCCCCATAGCCAGTAACCTGTGTTTATTATACATTATCCTCCCATAGCCAGTAACCTGTGTTTATTATACATTATCCCCCCATAGCCAGTAACCTGTGTTTATTATACAGTATCCCTCCCATAGCCAGTAACCTGTGTTTATTATACATTATCCCCCATAGCCAGTAACCTGTGTTTATTATACATTATCCTCCCATAGCCAGTAACTTGTGTTTATTATACATTATCCCCCATAGCCAGTAACCTGTGTTTATTATACATTATCCCCCATAGCCAGTAACCTGTGTTTATTATACATTATCCTCCCATAGCCAGTAACCTGTGCTTATTATACATTATCCCCCCATAGCCAGTAACCTGTGTTTATTATACATTATCCTCCCATAGCCAGTAACTTGTGTTTATTATACATTATCCCTCCCATTGCCAGTAACCTGTGTTTATTATACATTATCCCTCTATAGCCAGTAACCTGTGTTTATTATACATTATCCCCCCATAGCCAGTAACCTGTGATTATTATACATTATCCCCCATAGCCAGTAACCTGTGTTTATTATACAGTATCCCTCCCATAGCCAGTAACCTGTGTTTATTAAACATTATCCCTCCCATAGCCAGTAACCTGTGTTTATTATACATTATCCCCCCATAGCCAGTAACCTGTGTTTATTATACATTATCCCCCATAGCCAGTAACCTGTGTTTATTATACATTATCCCCCATAGCCAGTAACCTGTGTTTATTATACATTATCCTCCCATAGCCAGTAACCTGTGTTTATTATACATTATCCTCCCATAGCCAGTAACCTGTGTTTATTATACATTATCCTCCCATAACCAGTAACCTGTGTTTATTATACATTATCCTCCCATAGCCAGTAACCTGTGCTTATTATACATTATCCTCCCATAGCCAGTAACCTGTGTTTATTATACATTATCCCTCCATAGCCAGTAACCTGTGTTTATTATACATTATCCCCCATAGCCAGTAACCTGTGTTTATTATACATTATCTCTCCCATAGCCAGTAACCTGTGTTTATTATACATTATCCTCCCATAGCCAGTAACCTGTGTTTATTATACATTATCCTCCCATAACCAGTAACCTGTGTTTATTATACATTATCCTCCCATAACCAGTAACCTGTGTTTATTATACATTATCCTCCCATAGCCAGTAACCTGTGCTTATTATACATTATCCTCCCATAGCCAGTAGCCTGTGTTTATTATACATTATCCCTTCCATAGCCAGTAACTTGTGTTTATTATACATTATCCCCCCATAGCCAGTAACCTGTGTTTATTATACATTATCCCCCATAGCCAGTAACCTGTGCTTATTATACATTATCCCCCCATAGCCAGTAACCTGTGTTTATTATACAGTATCCCTCCATAGCCAGTAACCTGTGTTTATTATACATTATCCCCCATAGCCAGTAACCTGTGTTTATTATACATTATCCCCCCCATAGCCAGTAACCTGTGTTTATTATACATTATCCCTCCCATGGCCAGTAACCTGTGTTTATTATACATTATCCCTTCCATAGCCAGTAACTTGTGTTTATTATACATTATCCCCCCATAGCCAGTAACCTGTGTTTATTATACATTATCCCCCCATAGCCAGTAACCTGTGTTTATTATACATTATCCCTCCCATAGCCAGTAACCTGTGTTTATTATACATTATCCTCCCATAGCAAGTAACCTGTGTTTATTATATATTATCCCTCCCATAGCCAGTAACCTGTGTTTATTTTACATTATCCATCCATAGCCAGTAACCTGTGCTTATTATACATTATCCCCCCATAGCAAGTAACCTGTGTTTATTATACATAATCCCCCCCAAAGCCAGTAACCCGTGTTTATTATACATTACCCCCCATAGCCAGTAACCTGTGTTTATTATACATTATCCCTCCCATAGCCAGTAACCTATGTTTATTATACATTATCCCCCCATAGCTAGTAACCTGTGCTTATTATACATTATCCCCCATAGCCAGTAACCTGTGTTTATCATACATTATCCTACCATAGCCAGTAACCTGTGTTTATTATACATTATCCCCCCATAGCCAGTAACCTGTGTTTATTATACATTATCCCCCCATAGCCAGTAACCCGTGTTTGTTATACATAATCCCCCCATAGCCAGTAACCTGTGTTTATTATACATTATCCCTCCCATAGCCAGTAACCTGTGTTTATTGTACATTATCCCTCCCATAGCCAGTAACCTGTGTTTATTATACATTATCCCCCCATAGCCAGTAACCTGTGCTAATTATACATTATCCCTCCCATAGCCAGTAACCTGTGTTTATTATACATTATCCTCCCATAGCCAGTAACCTGTGCTAATTATACATTATCCCCCCATAGCCAGTAACCTGTGTTTATTATACATTATGCCCCATAGCCAGTAACTTGTGTTTATTATACATTATCCCTCATAGCCAGTAACCTGTGTTTATTATACATTATCCCCCCATAGCCAGTAACCTGTGTTTATTATACATTATCCCTCCCATAGCCAGTAACCTATGTTTATTATACATTATCCCCCCATAGCCAGTAACCTGTGCTTATTATACATTATCCCCCATAGCCAGTAACCTGTGTTTATTATACATTATCCTACCATAGCCAGTAACCTGTGTTTATTATACATTATCCTCCCATAGCCAGTAACCTGTGTTTATTATACATTATCCTCCCATAGCCAGTAACCTGTTTTATTATACATTATCCTCCCATAGCCAGTAACCTGTGTTTATTATACATTATCCACCCATAGCCAGTAACCTGTGTTTATTATACATTATCCCCCATAGCCAGTAACCCGTGTTTGTTATACATAATCCCCCATAGCCAGTAACCTGTGTTTATTATACATTATCCCTCCCATAGCCAGTAACCTGTGTTTATTGTACATTATCCCTCCCATAGCCAGTAACCTGTGTTTATTATACATTATCCTCCCATAGCCAGTAACCTGTGCTAATTATACATTATCCCCCCATAGCCAGTAACCTGTGTTTATTATACATTATGCCTCCCATAGCCAGTAACCAGTGTTTTATTATACATTATCCCCCATAGCCATTAACCTGTGTTTATTATACATTATCTTCCCATAGCCAGTAACCTGTGCTTATTATACATTATCCCCCCATAGCCACTGAGGATAATGAGATTGGGGATTTGCACTTAAGACAAATCACGGCTTTGCATGAAATGCGTCTCTCATATATTAATTTCCCCTTTTACTGAAATAAATGCACTTTTGCACGATATTCAAATTTTTCAAGTATCACCTATATATGTACATGTGTAATTTTACCCTAAATGCATTTTTACATTAATATATGTATATAGTAATAAAATATACATAGTATGACATTATAAATAAGATATATACATACGTATCATATATAGATATAATAAATGTATATGGATATATATATATATATATATATATATATATATATATATATATATATATATATCCAGAGATTAATAGGAGCACTCAAAAGGGTTTCGTATCCGTGTTTTTAATGTGGCAAAAAAAGTTTACATCATTGGATGCGTTACACCTTGATGTAAACTTTATTTGCCACATTAAAAACACGGAAACAAAGCCCTTTTGAGTGCTCCTATTAATCTCTGGATATATGTTTGACGCTGGTAGCACCAAAGGCAAGAATAATCAGAAAGTTTTCTCTCTTTATATATATATATATATATATATATATATATATATATATATATATATATATATATATATATATTTATATATATGATTATTATTTTTTTTATTTATTAACTGTATTTTTTTTTTCTTTTACTTTTTGGTACTTTTTTCACCCGCAGGGGGACTGCCTGGCAGCACTATGGACACCTATGGCTGTCACATGGTCCCTGGGGGTCCTTTTTTTGCAGAGGGGGATTGTCTGGGCTGTCAGACAGTCCCCCCATAGAAGAAGAAGACCGATCCCTAGCGGGGGAACGGCGGCAATCAGTAAGTACATGGGAGAGGGAGAGGGAGGGAAGGGGTTAAAAAAAAGTATTAAATTTTTCAAAAATTTTACATTTAATGTAATTATTTATTTTACTGAGTACCTTGACCCCTTGAGGCACTCAGCACAGGCAGAGCATCGGAAGCCTGCCTGATGGCTTCTGATGCTCTGCACTACACTGCCGGGTGCCACGTGGGGCAACCTGGAAGTGATCGCTTCCCCGGTGGACCGGCGGTGATGGGGGTATTGCGTGATGCCTTGACATTGTGACATCAGTGCAATACCATTAGAGCTGCTGGAAGCGATCATGATCACTTCCAGCGCTCTAATTCCCCACGGACGTATCAGGTACATTTTCGGTAATGATACGTCCTTGGTCGGGAAGGGGTTAAATATTCAGTCAAACAAGCACACTTTCTACTGAGATAATTCATTTTAGCCTCTGGGAAAGACTGTAATACACTTGATTTTGTACAACTACTAAAATATTGTGCAGTTCCAGATTAACAAATAATATAATAAATACAAATAATATTTGTATCTTTGTTAGGCATAGGTATTTACCTTTAACATGAAATGGCTATGCATAGTTTAATTATTTAGAAATACAACTTTATGTATTACTGTAGAGTAAACAAAACAAACAACTCTCTCTTTATGATTTTCTATAAATCTCAATATCTTCCCAGTCTAGAAGCATATTGCAAAAAGTCACATTGAAATTATTCAACAGACTAATATCTAATGATTAATGGTTATATCAGTTGAAAAAATATGTAAATCTTGTTTATAGCACTGTGAAAGTCAAAATGTTCCTCTCTGTATCTCCACAGAACAGTCATTTAAATATTATTTAATTTTGCCTCCAACACGTTTCACACACATGTAGAAGTCTAAATAAAATGCACAAAATAAGGAAAGGTAAATATGTATTTTTCTCTGCATGTATTAACTGAAAATGTCTCAATAGTATATTTTATTAAATATGTTTTCAACAGAACATCAATCTTAAATAAAGTAATATATTTATATGTAAATTAAGTGTGTTAATTTTTTAGTTTAGACTGCTGCGGTCCACCTTATTATGAACGTGTTAAAAAAAAATGTGGGCCCCCTGGTGCTTACTCTGCGCGGGCCAGTCCCGCTACACATGGTGGCGGGCATCTGGTCGCAGGGCTGCAACCCCTGCGACCGCGGTATGTACGCCACATACACTTAAAGGACCACTATAGGCATTCAGATTACTTCAGCTCAATGAAATGGTCTGGGTGCCAGGTCCCTCTAGTTTTAACCCTGCAGCTAAAAACATAGCAGTTTCATAGAAACTGCTATGTTTCACTGAGGGTTAATCCAGCCTCTAGTAGCTGTCTCACTGACAGCGCTTTAGAGAGCTTCTGCGATTCTCACTGTGAAAATCACAGTGAGAAGATGCTGGACATCCATAGGAAAGCATTGAGTAATGCTTTCCTATGGGCAGACACACTCTGTAACAGACACACACACACACACACTCACTGACACACAAACTAACACACACACACTGACACTCACTAGCAGCATCACACTCAATAAAAGACACACACAAACTAACACACAACTAACACAATCATTAACAGACACACATGCACAGTAACACACACACTCACGGACACATAAAAACTAACACACTTACTGACACTCACTAGCAGACACACACTAACAGACACACACAAACAAACACATTCACAGTAACACACTCACTGACACACACACACACACACACACACACACACACACACACTAACACTAACAAGCTTACACACTCACATTTTTTTTAATTTAGTCTCCCTACCTTTGGGAGTGCTGAGGGGATTCCAGATTTCCCTGGGGTCCAGTGGAACTGCTGGGCGGCCGGTCCTGCAGGTGGCGAGGGAGCACTGATCCTTCTGTTCAGCTACCTCACGTGCCGCGTACAGAGGCCGGAGGCAGAATTACGTCATATTCCGGCTCCGGCATCAGAGCGGTGAGCGCAAGGGAGCTGGGCAGAGAGCGCTCAGGTGAGAATGCCCCCAGGAGAAGAGGCTGGCAAAATGGCACACAGGCGTACATACAGGGTCGCAGGGCAGCAGGGCCCCCTGGAGGGCCGGGCCCGGTCGCAGCTGCGACCCCTGCGACCGCGGTATGTACGCCAGTGACTGAGGCATCTCCTCATTACAGACATCCTCTTATGATGTTATCATACCAATAATTCTCAAAGAGATGCATTGGAGACATAGGCCACATGCACAGAAATCACTGATTTTCTTTAATCCAATGCTTCTAGTAGCAGCATTTAATCCCCTGCTCATTTACAACTCATTCAGGATAAAAAAGAGACCTAATGAGGGTAGGATCCCGCCTATAAAGGAGGGAGCCTAACCTCACTGAAATTACCTCCAATTGAGAATCATTCTTAGATAATAGTAAATAATTTAAAAAGCTTAATTAACCCCTTAAGGACCAAACTTCTGGAATAAAATGGAATCATGACGTGTCAGACATGTCGTGTGTCCTTAAGGGGTTAATGATAAGGAACCAAAACACATACACAAATATAATTTAAAAAAGAGAAAATAAATGTGCAAATCAGTGTAAAGTGAATTTTTAAAAATTAATTAATCAAAATATCAACTAATTAATTAAACGGTTAAAAAGAATGGGGGAATAAAGGTATTCAAGACACAGGGAGCATTATATAGAAATCTCAGTCCCAATCAAAATCAAGAATAAGTTTCAATTATGCCTAATTGTACCTTAGAAGATGTGGTTAATGTTATTCTGTATCTGAGTCTCGATATTGCAGCAATGTAGCAGTAATCTTCTATATCGCACTTTGACAAAGAGATACAAGTAACAACGTTAGATAAAGAGATTAGACATACTGATTAAATTTTTAGATGTGTAGAGCTTATACAAGAGATGAGTAGAAGAGAGCTGTATTTTAAACAATTACTAGGTAACCAAAACGGAGGGGAGAGGTAGCACCTGTGGTTAATGCAAGATCATAGTGTGGAGAAGAAATGTGTTCAAAGAGACACACCCCCTTTGCTAAATAGTAGATAGTAGGTTTTAATGTAAAAATAGTAACTGCACACTGGGAATATAATTAAAGCGCTTTTCACTTAACAAAAGATCCCCGGTATATGAAGTTTTCCCAGCATAGCTACATCAAAGAAGATCATGTATCACAGCATGTAGGAATGCTATTAATCAAACATGAAAAAAATATGACTTGCCATTATTTAAGCTCTTGCAAGTTTTACCATACTAGGTACAAGCAACCATTAGTCACTAGGTTGGAAATAGTGGCCAACAGATAATTAAACTGACTATAATTTTAGCTAGACTGATATGGTTAGCTCCAAAATCATAACTATATATGTATAAGGCATTATACAAGTAGTATATGACACAACAAAGTAGTATGGAGGTACAGGTGAGAGAGAACAGTCACTTCTGTGAATGCAAGGATATGGGTAAAACCATCCCCTGTCAAATCTGTCTAAATATTCCTCCCGACCTGCTGCTTCGAGGTAGCCCCCTAGTAAGAACCTCTTCCTAATTTTCAAATGAAAGACACTTACAAAAAGTATCAGTATAATCTTTATTCCCCTATCCAACAAAGTGAAAATAAAATAAAAAAACAATGCATCGGCACTATGCCTCCACGCTCATTTTTATGTTACAATATGCCTTTATTAAGAGCAGGATTATTTATCATTCAGTTTTATTTACGTGAATTTACGAGAATTCAACGTAGCTGAAGGTAAAGGTAGATGAAAAGGAAGCTGCTTGGCTGTTTCAGACTTACATTTGAAATTCTTGCTGGTTTCACAATTGTCTAATTCCAAGGCTCTATTTACAATTTGAACCAGTGAAAGCCCCTCGAATATGGATGTTCCCATTAAGGCCTCATTTTAATAACCTTTCTAAATGATTCAATGCTGTTGCAATTTCCAAATCATACATCTACAAAGATTCCAATAGACGCTAATGATGCCTTCCATATGAAGCTGTAGAGCAAGCATGTCCAACTTAAAGTATAGCACGGGCCAAATAAGCAAGGTTTAAGTATATATGGGCCGCAATAAACAAAACAAAATGTTTACATTTTCAAAGAAATGAAGGTGTATTTTGAATAGTACAGTATATATATATATATATATAAAAGCATCCCCCTCTACTAAACTACAGCACCCCCCTCTACTAAATCCCAGTACCCCCGTTATCTAAATCCCAGTACCCTCCTCTACACAACAAGTAGACTCCACTCCTATTGCCGCTTGTCAGTATGCAACTCCGGAGTCCGGCCTCTGGTATACCCCTAATGGCATGGGCCGCCACCGGTGCCAAAGTGGATCCTCCAGCTACTTCTTGAAACCCTGTGAAGGTGGAGCACGTAGACGTCATGTCAGAATGTGACGTGGCATTGCGTGCCCCTGTGCACCTCTAGGTACTCCACTGTCCAACTGCGGCCATTACAACACCGACAGACACACACACTCACTGACACACACTCACTGACACATACACACACACACAGACAGACACACACAGACAGACACACACACACACTAACAGACACAGGCACACCCACACTCACTGACATACACACTCACTGACACACACACACACACTGACAGACAGACATACACACAAAGACACACACACACATTTACACATTATTGCACACATTCACATCATTCCCTGGGGTCCAGTGGAGATCTATCTGGAGATGACTTCATATCCATGCACCCGGCATCACTACAGAGGGCACACAAGGGAGCAGTGAGGAGCAGGAACACTGAGCTCCCTCGCTGCTGCCAGCAAACTGCTTCCTCTCCGGCCGGGTAAATGTTAGCAGAGAAGGCACCTGCAATGTGGAGAAAGCAGGTTCCTACTCTGCTTTAACACCTAGCATGTACTCGCGTCTCGCCGGGCTACAAAAATGTCCATTGTGGGCCACATGCGGGTCACGGGCCATGAGTTTGACATGCTTGTTGTAGAGGTTAACACAGTGAGGGAGTTTAAGCATGCATGGGATAGTGATAAGGCTATCCTAGATATAAGATAAGGCCAGAGATTAATAAAAGTATTTAGAAAATTGGGCAAACTAGATGGGCTGAATGGCTCTTATTTGCTGTCACATTCTATGTTTCTATGTCACATTCAAGGCATTAGTTGGTTACTATCATAAGAGCAACATAACATATATGCTAGTACAGCTAAACTATTATGATACCCCTGCTCTCCCTGGGTAGAGTATATTAAGTGTCTGAAACTTATGAACATTGTGCAAAGTCTTTTTGAGTCTTGCAGAGGCTACACCTAGAAGCAGTGAATCAACCACAATGATGAGTGTTTTACTGAAAAATAGATATAGTGCTTCTTTTGTATTGCCTGTGTGATTGTCTGTATGTTGAAGGCAAACAGACTCTTTAAGTTCCAGCAGTTCTATATGGCATGTTTCATATTACAAGGTTAATCCTCTTCCAAAGAAGTAATATCAACAAGAAATATAGCAGGATGAATTTTCCTAGGAACAATCTCAAACCAGAACATTGATTGCAGCTCTGTTATTTTACAGTTAAATATTGTTGACTATGTAGCACTCCATCTTTGGGTTTTCTAATTGTTGAGAATTTACAGTTTAATAATTTAGTAGTAGTGTTTTCTGTGATGGACATAACACTTTGCCATTTTCTGATTCAAGAAAGAAAATGACAATAGATAACATGAACAGAAAGATGGATAAAAAGTTAGATTGATATAGACAGATTTATAAAGATTCAACTAAAATAGATATTTTCAAAACTAATGGTATTTTGGCAAGGTTTCATTTATCAATATTTTCTTACAATGTTTTACAGCTTTGAAATGTTAAATATATAATTAGATTAAAATATATGGCTTACACATGCGTCTGTATACATAATTGTATAACTAGACACTGTGAAGAGGAAGTGGAAAATATTTCTGTCTGTCTTCTACTGTATATTTTTCATGAATTATCCATGCAGTTATTTAGTATAAAGATGTCCACCCTGAATGCTGTTGACAAAATAAAGGACCTTTCATATCTTTTATTGTACTGGCTTATAGTATAGCATTTTGTGCAGAAACTATTAAGATTTGAGTATGCAAAAAAATAAAAAAAAATACAGCATATTAATGAGGTCAAAATTTATAAAATGCATTAAAGTTGTATTGGTGCCTAGACTGTTCCTTTAAGTATAAGATTTTCAAAATCTATTATTTTGTTGTCCTGCAAGCAAATACTTAATTCATTTATCAATTAGAGGAATTTTGGGTAGAATCGGTCTGATAGACAAACGGTTTAGCTTCTCTCCATAATTAGCCAAGATGAGCTAAAATCAGCCTCAGAACCCAGCCTACCGAAGGGCAAGCTTATTGAGTTGTTGTCCTGTCTCCGTTTTCTCATGTGCTCTGTTTTGGTTTATATAAATTTGACACCTATTGACTGACACACAACAATAGGAAGAGTGGCAGAACTAATGTAGAGAAGTATCTGATGCAAAAAATTTTTTGGACCCTCCCTATCTCAAGGGTGGCAAAAATGTAGATATCCACACACTGACACACATGCAGATACAGAGACACATAGATCCACGCACAGATGCACATGCAGACACAAACACTGATATACATACAGATACACAGGTACACATATTCAGATACACAGACACAAAGATACACTGACACAAATATAGGTACACACACATATACTGACACCGATACACATATTCACAGAAACACAGAAATACACACACTGATACACATACAGATTAGGGACGTGCATGGGCAAAAATGTTGTTCAGTTCGGTTTGGAAATTCAGGTAAGTACAAAAAATTTGTCTGCTTTGGCAATTCGGACCAATGGCATTTGGTTCAGTTTTGCACTTCCGAAATTCGGGACTTCAGCAATCCGGAACTTCGGCAATTAGGAACTTCATCAATTCGGACATTCATAAGCATCCCTCTGTTGTTTTGCCACTTTTCAGAAATCTGAAGCACTTTGACACCACAACCATTATACATCTGTAGGGTCCCTAACTCCTAACCCTAACCACACCAATCACTTACACTTCTATAGGAATCTCAGAGCCTAGACTGCCACCACAACAACCTGCACATCTATAGGGCTCCCAGTGCCAGGAATTAGCTTATTGGTCACGATTCCTGTCATCATTCACATAATTTTCCCTCCCTCTCATGTTTTGACACTTTTCAGAAATCTGAAGCACTTTGGCACTTTGGAAATTCAGCAATTCAGTTCAGTGCGGCACTTTGGAAATTCGGAAATTCGGAAATTCACCAATTCAGCAATTCAAACTTCGGACATTCATAAGCATCTGAATGTCCGAATTGCACAAAATTCGCCTAAATGTACATTCGGAATGAAACGAATTGCACATGTCTAATACCGATACGGAGGCAAACATACAGTCACACATGCTGGTTAGAATATACTCAATTTTAGCCACCCTCCTGTTTGAGTGCAGGGTGGTGGCTTCTGCTGGCTGAGGCTATAGGGAGATAAGAGTTGGTTTTCACAATCTTCAACTCTCTCCTCCTTACTGTATCTGGGAGGAAGTGACAAGCTCTCACTTCCTCCCAGTATTGCCATTATTAAAGGGGCCCAGTTGCACTGTTAAAGTGCTGCAGTGTACAACCGGACCCTTGATGACACATGCCCATTGAGTGGCCATAAGTGCATGAGACACCTGATGGTCCCCCTCAGCATGCATGCCCTGGTGCAGCCGCACCATCAGTGGTGGTTCTGTTGCATAATAGAAACATCAACGAAAAGACAAAAAATTGTAAATTCAAACTATTGAGGAGACTTCACTTAAGCCTTTAAACATTCGTTCTAATGACTTGACTTTATCACAATTGCATTGGGAATAAACTCAGCTTAAATATTTGAAAACAATCTCACCCAAACAGTGCTCTTCCATATATACACTAAATATTTTGAAACTCATAATAGAAACAGAAGAGCACCTTTCTACATGGACACTTCTTCCCTTACTTGTCCCTAAAATTCATATTACATTTTCTGATACCTTCTCCTAGCACTTTCTAAATATGGAATATAGCTTGATTGCTAGGTATCACCATGCTTTAAATTGACTTACTAGTGATTAAAACTTACCTTATTTCCAGCGCAGCGAGTGTCCGCCAGCGCTGGTGTTGCCCCCTTTGTGAAATCATCAAAATGGCCGATTTTTTGCCAATCCAATTCTTTTCCATAGGGAAAGCATTGGATTGGCTAAAATCGTCACAGGACGGGACCAAATGCATTTTGGCCAATCACAACCTCATAGAGATGCATTAAATCAATGCATCTCTATGAGGAAAATTCAGCGTCCCCATGCAGAGTGTGGGGACAGTGAATGGCAGGGCTGCTTACTGTGTAGCCCTGAGTCAGGAAGCTCCTCCAGTGGCCATCTAAGGAGTTTCCATTTGGAGGTGTCCCTTGGGGCAATGCAAGCACGGCAGTGTTTACATGAAAATGTCTGAAGGGAGCTATTATACTTACCAGTACAATTACATTAAGCTGTAGTTGTTCTGGTGACTTTAGTGTCCCTTTAATTACTTCTTATATATTATACTGACTTATCAACTAACATCCAAACTAGCGTGCTACTATATGAAATAATTAAACCTGGGAAGTCTGATTGACTGCACTCATCCTTATACCAGCACACTTCTCTCTTACAGCATTTAGAAAAAGAAAGATACCTCATCTCTTGGTACAATTCTATTCCTACCTCCACTTTAAAAGTTTCTTTTACTATTTAAAACCATATCTCATTGACATATTATATCCAATTTTTGCATATCACCTCACAAAATGGCAGTTCTGGACTATTTCCTTACTTTGTTACATCCACTTTGCCTATTAAATCCAATTCTCATTTTGGCAACATTGGTGTAAATATCTATCTTGCAACATTGGATATTACCAGACTCCCTCAACCCCTACCAATTTATGTTCCAATCTCTATTACGTTTTTTTTTTGCATGGATTGGTTGAATATCTGTACACACAAGAACAATTGACAAAATAAATCTTCTCTGTTTGGCAACATCTTTTTCAATTCCTTAGAACCCGCTTTAAAACATAGATTAAACAAACATTTCAATATACAAATTGCTATTTATGCAACTGAGGGCAATCACCATCACAGGGAGGTAGTAGGTAGGTCTCTGTATGACTGTGCACATTATAGTGTATTATTTATTAGTTTTTTATGTGCTCTCCTGTCCATGCTTTCTACCAACTAGTTGGATTTGGCCGAGGAGCATGTGCATTGGAAGATCTTGAAACCGCTATATGCACTACCTGATTAACAAGGATTGTTAATTTCATTTCAGGTAGATTTGCATTTTAGATTTTCTGCAGGCAGGTTACATATTTCTATGATTGTACACACATATTTTGTCTCCTTCCCTATAAAATCCTGTTTGTTTATGAAGATGGTTTAATTGCATTTCACATAGTAGTGTAAAAAATAAAGATAAATTACTTCCTCCATTGACACTTTAATTAAAAAAAATTGTAAAAGGGCAGCAATTAATTCTTAAAGGAGCAAACACTGCATGTATCAGAGCAAATTTGCAGTCTGCAATGATGATGTACTATGAAATACAGATGCCCGATTAAGCCATTAAACTGCACCTATTTTGTAGCATTATATTCTGCTTGCATCCTGAGATATTACCTAGAGTATTTCTTAAATTTCCAAATTGTTTAGTGACAAATATATTTAACCTGTCTGCTAAAGTGCATAAAAGTATAATCTGTAATCCATGCCCAAGTTTTTTTATGATTTCACATTTTTAGTGAAAATATTCTATAGATCCTAAAGTTTAACACATACAATTAAGTCCCATTCCTGCCTTCTTTCTTTAGACATCTTTTTGCATTTAACAACTGAGGATGTGTCCCCACTGCCCACCCTACCAGCGGTTAACTGAGAATCTCTCTCATAAACTATGTGAGAGATTCCACTACATAACATTTTTTTCATTGTTCCCTTTGGAATGCATGCTAAATCTGTAACACCATGAAATCTACTGTCATTTACATTCACAGACTGAAACCTGGCTCCTTCAGACACTACTAAACCAGCACTCTCGATCTCATGGAAGATCCCACTGTACTAGACATTCAGATGCAAACGGTGGGGGTTTTACTATTCTTTCATTGTCCCTTCCAACCTTTCCCCCATAGTCCTCCTCTCTCCTTGTCATCAGTCTCTTAAAGCCTCTCCTGTCCTGTGTTGCAGTTATCTACTGTCCCCTGGCTCTAATCTACTCTTCATTTTTGCTTAGCTTCCTTACTTTCTATACTCTGAGATTACTTCACTCTTCTATGGCAACTTCAATATCCACAGGGCTCGAGTCCTGCAGGAATGCGTGGGAACGGTGTTCCTGCACTTTTTTTAGAGCAGGCCAAAAATGCCGCCCCCAAATGCCCCGTGTTTCCCCCTGTCATGGGGGGCCCAAGAGATGGACCCCCCTGGCCGGCTCTTGTCTCGTTGTCAGACGCGGCGAGGGAGCTGTGTTCTCTCTGGCCGTTTGCTGATGCCGGGAGCCGGAATATGACGTCATTTCCGGCTCCCGGCATTAGCAGACAGCCCGCGCGGCAAGAGGGAGCAGAGAGAACACAGCCCCCTCGCCGCGTCTGACAGCGAGACAAGAGCCGGCCGCACTGAAGCCCCACTGGACCCCAGGGACAGGTCCACGCCAGCTCTCCAGGTAGGGAGGCTGGGTGGACATTTTTAATTTAAAAAAAATATACAAATAACTTTTGTGTATATATGTGTGTGTTGGTGTGTGTATGTGTCTGGGAGTGTGTATGTGTCTGGGAGTGTGTGTGTATGTGTGTATCTGTGTGTGTATGTGTGTGTGTGAGTGTGTGTGTATGTCTGTGAGTGTGTGTCTGTGAGTGAGTGTGTGTGTCTGTGAGTGTATCTGTGTGTGTTGGTGTCTGTGTGTGAGTGTGTGTCTGAGTGTGTGTGTGTGTGTGTGTCTGTGAGTGAGTGTATGTGTGTGTGTATGTGTCTGGGAGTGTGTGTGTGTGTATGTGTGTCTGTGAGAGTATGTGCGTCTATCTGTGAATTTGTGTGTGTGTCTTTGTGTGTCTGTAAGTGTATGTGTGCATCTGAGTGTGTGTGTACGCGTTTATATATGCATACAAGTTTTTTTTTTTTTTTGGTGGTGGGGTGGGGGTGGAACTCGAGTGAGTTCCCACACTTTATTCCCCAGGACTTGACCGCTGAATATCCATATTAACCAACCTTAAACTCAATAACCTATATATTTCTATTTTTCACCTCCTCCTTTGACCTTACTCAATGGACTAACACATAGCCGGCAATACCCTTGACCTTGTCTTTTCCAGCCTTTAGTCTGTGTCTAACTTCTCTAGCGCACCTTTCACTCTGTCTGACAACAATCTTTAAACCTGCACTGCCAATATGCCCCTCACTCAACATATTAAATCTAGCTTATATTGTGCTAATAGAAAACAAAGCTCCATTGATCTGCATCACTTTTCTTCCTCCTCCAGTCTTCACGTTCTCCTCTTTCAACTCTCTCATGTCCCTCTTAAGTTACTTCATTCTTCAATTTTGCCCTGTCAATTGCTCTAGACATAGTTCCCTCAATTAAAGCTCACTCTGTGCGTCTACCTCAACTTCTACCCTGGCACAGCAAGGTAACCTGGCAAGAAGAGAGGGTAGCGCCTTGATGTATTTCTTGAGGTAGTGGTGTTTTCAGAAGAAGTAGAATATGTGGAGAGGGAGAATATAGCAAAATATAGTATAGTATATCCTTGGACAATTAATAATAAGAAAAAATGGGGGGTGTGGTCTCGCATCCAACCAAGATGGGAGCGTAAGCCATCAGCTTCTCCATACAGAGACCAAACACAGCGATTATACCAGCGCCTATC
Source organism: Pelobates fuscus (assembly GCF_036172605.1). Taxonomy (NCBI): domain Eukaryota; kingdom Metazoa; phylum Chordata; class Amphibia; order Anura; family Pelobatidae; genus Pelobates; species Pelobates fuscus. The sequence goes on along the minus strand of NC_086317.1, from coordinate 112,532,779 downwards.
GCCCTACATGTGAATACAAACCACAGAAGTGTGTGCCTGAATACCATGGCACACTGTTCCACCCAAAAAATTAAACAAAAGTCGGAGGCTCGGCAAATCTCAGCATTGACCTCACTGTGTGCGACGGCCCGAGTTCGCCTGCATCAAACTCCGATAAAATTTACAGCATGTCCATCTCTGTGCCCACAGCTACACCAGGGATGGATTCCTCAATCCACAGGATGTTAAATGAGCTAAGAACATCCCTGCAACTTGAATTTGCTAAGCTGGATAAGAATATAAAGTCTGACATACAGGCTATAAGAGAATGCACAGCACACCTAGAATAGAAGACAGAGGAAATTATAGGAGGGCATAAAACCTTAGCAAATGCCTACACTGACATCCAAGCCAGGTTAGACCTCCTAACTGACAAAGTTGTCGATCATGAGGACAGAGACAGACGTAGCAATGTACACAGCAATGCACGTCTCAGAGGGGTACCTGAAGACATAACCCCCTAAGACCTACACATCTATGCCATGAGCTATTCCAATTGCAGGTACCAGACTTGTCAAAACAAGATCTCCTACTAGACAGAATACACTGACTCCCAAGGCCCAGGAACCTACCCACATCAGTTCCTAGAGATGTCATAGTGAAATTCCACTACTACACGACTAAAGAAAAAATAATGAAGGCCTCCAGGCTCCTACAGACCCTGCTGGATAAATTCTCTGCAATCAAGATCTATCTACACTGATCTATCAGCTGCTAAGCTCCTCAAAAGAACGACCTTGGCACCCATAACATTAGCCCTACAAGAAGCCAATGTCATTTACAGATGTGGGTTCCCAGCTCGTCTGATGATCAGGTGAAATGGCGCCAAATGCCACATTTTCTCCGCCAAAGAAGGCTATAAAACACTCAAAGAATGGAACATACCTGTAACCACGCTGAAAGACAACACCACTCTGACCCCAGCGAGAGTCCCTAGAGACTGGAATTCCTTCCCTACAGCTAAGTGGCTATACTTTGCAACCCACAAGCCTAAGCTCATTTACCAAGCACTATAGCTCGACACATTTGTTATCACATATCAGTTGAAGGCCTACGGTCTAACTTTTTTTGCCTTTATGTTTCAACTTATTGCCATATGTTAACTTTGCTTTCTAAAGATGCCATCCCTTAACGCACCATCATATAAGGTACCCCATCCCTTTATTAAGCATTCTCACCCACAACTGAGGTCTCCCATAATATGGAGGACCCACTCCCCACTAGGCTTGCTATTATCCTTAACCATACAGTCTGTATGAACTAGTACCGTTCCAGACGGATCTTGTATATAGTCTGGTTGCTTATTCTTTGTGTTCAAAACCATTTTTCCTTTTTTTTCATGTAAACAAACAGGTATTTTTAATTGAACAATGCTCTAAATGTTTTGCTTACCCCTCTCACTTCTACATGCGACATCACACGTATGATGACGGCACCTGGCTACGCACACACTGCACAGCCCCACCCATCATGTTAATTGCCCATCCTCTCTAAACCATTTCATATCACGAATGGAACCAGATAAAGGTGCCCCCTGCCAGCATTACTCTTCATCATCTCATTGTCGCAACATGACACAATTTTAGGCATTCACCTAGGGAAACAATGTTAGCGGATGATATCCTACTGACAATGAGAGACCAAAACATTTAAGTACCAGCACTGTTACTACAGCAATACGGAGCTATATCATATTACATACTAAATCAAAGTAAAACCCTAGCCCTAAAAATAAACCTCCTCACCCATCATAAACAACTCCTTTGACTGTAGGACCACAGACATCACGTATTTAGATGGTAAAGTTGGACCTACCTACGCAATTATCTTCAACCTCAACTTCTAACCTTTAATACTCATGTGCAAAACACATCCTCAACAATGGAACAATGTGAAGCTGTCCTGGCTTAGCTGACTCAACACCATAATAATTATGATCCTCCCAAAAATCCTATATTTCACAAACACCTCCAATCTATCCTTCCTGTGGGAAACACGTAAACCACCCTTCTCCAAAAGCATACCTGCCAGGGAGGAGTGGGCTTCCCCAACATATTAAATTACTATAAAGCCTCTTTAATTGAGCCAGCAATAACAATACACTTAGACAGTGGGACATTCCAATGGGTGGATATGGAGTACGAAAGGGTCCCTGGAGGATCTATACCACAAGTCCTATGGACACCTAAACCACATAGACAAGACATATCACACTTGATTCCTACAACCAACCTCACAATTCAATATTGGGATTCGCTACGGCACAATCAACTCCTCAACAACAAATTCCACCCACAAGCCCCACTCACAGCTCTGACATAACTCTCTCCGTGGTTAACACTAAAATCTTGGTATAAACAAGGCATCCACTCCATTACAGATGTGTGCCACCAACAACAGATGCTACCCTTCCCAGAACTTCAATAGAACTCTTCCGTCTTACAATATGTGCAATTGAAAAGGAGAATTAACACAAACTTGACCTGATATCATGGGCCCAGTATATGACAGATGTTGGCAGACACCCACAAAATTCAAATTACTGTAGCTATGCTATCGTTCCTTACTGAAGTCAGCCCCGCATGTACCATTTCCTTTTGAAACACAATGGCACAAGGAATGCGGTTACACCCCCTCGGGGCCAGATTGGTTACTTTCCATTAACTGTATCTCTCCCCCACAGCCAATTTACTGCCCTTTTTTTTATTTGGGTGTGGGGGTGGGTGACTAGGGGCTTGGGGACCCCTAGTCACCTTTGATGGGGGGGTATTTGACTTAGGGCATCCACCTGCCGCCCAGGGGTGGGGGCCGGGGGGGAGGACAGTAGGTGTCCCCCTCCCCTCATTATCATTATGGCCCCCACCCGCCACCCAGGGGTGCGGGCCGGAGAGGGGGAGGACAGTAGGTCCCCCCTCACTATCTTTATGGCCCCCACCCACCGCTCAGGGGTGGGGGCAGGAGAGGGGGAGGGCAGTAGGTACCTCCCTCATTATCTTTATGGCCCCAACCCGCCACCCAGGGGTGAGGGCCGGGGGGGGAGGAGAGTAGGTCCCCCCATTATCATTATGGCCCCCACCCGCCGCCCAGGGGTGGGGGCCGGGGGGTTGAAGGAGAGTAGGTCCCCCCTATTATCATTATGGCCCCCACCCACCACCCAGGGGTGGGGGTGGGGGGGGAGGAGAGTAGGTTCCCCCCATTATCATTATGGCCCCCACCCGCCGCTCAAAGGTGGGGGCGGGGAGGAGGACAGTAGGTCCCCGTCCCCCCATTGTAATTTATGGCCCCTACCCGCCACTCAGGGGTGGGGGCCTGGGGGAGGACAATAGGTCCACCCCCCTTATTGTTATTTAGGGCCCCAGGCTGCTCACTGTTTAGTGGACACACCCCTACTCACGGTATAGCGATTATGGACATTCGGGAGATTTTAATCTCCCTTATGCTATTATGAGGGTCATATTGACCCCCATAGAGTGAGAGGGGGACCTGGGGGGCTTAGGAAGTGGCGGGGAGCACTGCTCCCTGCCGCTTCTATCTTTACATATTACAAGGAGGGAGCTGCGTGCCGGTATTCGGTGTTAGTTTGTTAGTCTGATTTTTCTATTCATTCATTCGTCTGTCTGATGAATGAATGAATAGATGAAATTCCCGTTCGCATGTCCAGGTGTTTCACTGGGCATGTGCAGGAATTTCATAGTGCTATCTAGTGTGGGCAGATGACGTGTCCCACAGGGACTTCACCTACCCACACAAAGATGGCGGCGCCCTGAATATAGATTGGGGCAGAAAATAAAGATTAATAAATTGGTAATATGGGGGGCTTAGGGGCATTTGGGGGTGACTAAGGGGTCAATGGGATGTAGTGGAGGCGGTCGGGGGTTAAAAAAAACGGGATTTGGCATGACAGTGCCGCTTTAAATTCCAAAACATGGACTAAAAAGTAAATAATGTTTTATATAAAAACAGAGTAGGTTCTGTCAAGACACGATGTTGGGAGAAAATACAAAAACTATTGAGTGCAGAAAATCCAATGTATGGATCCCGATAGTTTTTTTCAATAATTTCATCTAAACATTTTCTTTCCCCCCAATCTCAGAGGGGGAGCACTGCTAATGGTTTGATACCTCAACTGTGAAATAGTGGACCAGAAAATATGTTACTGGATGGGAAACTTGAAATATGACTGATACATTTGAGAAAATAGGTTATCCAAAAGATCTTTTGAGACAGGAAAAGATCATAGATCTTATGGAAGACAGAGGACTTTAGTATCCAAAACAATTGACAGCCCAAAAACGCTGTCCTTTTGTCAGTAAATATAGTAAGTAAAAACATGCTCAGGTATCTAATTGCTAAGGTAGTTTTAGTTTGGTTTTGCAGCCATTTTTTTTCTTTGTGTGTTAAAACAAAGCCAATTTTAAAATTAAGAAGTCCTTGATACTAGGAATTATAAGGAATTGCAAGTCGCAACAGGATGGATGCATGCCAAAAGGGAAATATGGTCTGAATACTGTTTTCCCCTCTATTTATACTTTACGTGCCTTTCTGTTTAGGGTATCAAGATTTGATAAGGTCTTTTATCTTGACTTTATTGGGAGGCTCAAACATTATTGCCATGAGGAGACTCTTAATTCAGCAAAACCCTTTAATTAAGAGTAAAGCTTAAAAATCAAGTAATTGAAAAACAAATAAAAATTCCCTAATCCCCCAGCCGTCATGTTAACTTTTAGTATGAGTATTTTCAAATGTCTGTGTACAAGTGTATTTTCTAATGAAATATGATATTAATTTGTTATTTAATTATAATTCTGATAGGGACATTGCATTCTATTTGTTATCCCATATCTGGGTTATAAGTTATATACTGGTGTTTTTAAACAAGTTATGAGATACTTAAAACAGTCCATTGACTGTGAATCATGCTACAAAAAGTATTAACAAGACTTATAGCATATAGCAGTGCTAATTGGGCCTCAAATCTGGAAGATATAATAATCATGGCTGGATACTGCTTTAGTCTTACAGGAAAAGGCTTACAGATTACATGGAAGTCTAAGAAGGAATCTACAGTAGCTTTGTCCTCAGGTGAAGCTGAATACATTGTTTGACCTGTGAATACACAAGAAAGTTTCAACCTTATGCAGTTGCTCAGAGGAAACGACAATCAGTATCAATATGAAGCAAGAAAAATGGGATACAGCTGAATATCTAAAACATACAAAGTAAACAAAACATAGTGCAACACTGTTTAATGATGTGCAAGTTGGTTACTGTTTAGATTGCACTCACAGACTTCAATGAATTTTTAAGCACTTCGCAAACTATCCAGTGATTCCAATTAGGATCAGGATCTCCTGTGGTTACTCCTATTCACAAACAAAAAGCGAGATCCAGGTAGGTGGTAAACATTGGTTTATTGCAAAATATTAAATAAAATAAAAAAAGGTCTACTCGTTTCATTCCTCTAAGGGAACTTCCTCAAGGACCACACAGTTAAAAAAAATAAAAATGGCAACATTGAATATATCAGCCTACCCTTTCCATACAATCCCTCCCTTAAATAGGAATAGTGCCAATGTTCCACAGGTGGTCTAGGGTACATGCCCCTCAATTCTCCAATCTCTTTTTGGTTCCAATTTCCTTCCCATGTGGATCTGTACCTCTTCACTGGAGTTCTCCTCCTTCCTCCAGCTAAACATGATCTCTGGCACTTTGCTTGATCTCCGATTACATTTTACTTTGCTTATTTTCCACTTGTGTTGATCATGTGTTCCACCACTTGCATTTCCATGCATTCCACCCAGTGTCTCTATATTCTAAATATCAGAATGAAAGGCTTTGTGGACTGAGACCTTAATTTTCCTATCTACTTAACAAAAATTCCATCAATATTGTGAATAATTTTGGAATAAAGTACATAAAATAGTGTACCCAATCACCCGATATTGTATCAATAAAGTGCATCAATCATGAATATATTACAGAATACTTTAATATTATAAATAATATCTCTATTATCATCAACACACAAGCTACAAAATTTTGATTTTAACATTTATATTATGGGGCACATAGTCATATCTATCATACTATTCCTATTCAAAATAGTAAATTACTAAATTCACCTCATCAAATGAATTAAACCCTATATTTTATTTTAATTATTATTATTTTTTTCTTTGCTAAATGCTATTTTAACACAAATTGTCCAATTAACAGTCAGTTCAGTCTGCGTATCAATATCAATATATACCAGTACAAGTGTTTTTGTGGATTTCAAGAAATTCAGTTTATACCCCAAAGATGCAAACATATTGATATTAAATATCACTTCATACAATCAGTAAACAGTGAAGGTGTGATGGTCCTTGATTACTGCACAACTTACAGGATCGAAGTAAATATAATGACTAAGCCAGACACAAAATTAAAATTAGAAAGATTCTTGTTTTTTTTTCTGGGATTTAAAATCTTGCTCAAAATTTTAATTGTGAATAACACATGTAAGAACAAGGGGGGTAATTATATTATGTTTTTTTTTTGTCTCTGGCACAACAAAGTTGCAGCCCCACATCTTCCACTGATTAGTGTAGTGCAGTGAAGCGCTAAACACATATGTGCTATTTCTCTGTTATTGTGTGCCCTTTCCTAGTTATCCTACACTCAGAATACAGATTGCAACAGTTAAGTATGTTTTTTTTTTCTTTTTTTAATGAGTAGCAACATTTACTTTATATACAAATGATTGACATTCAACTAGTAAAGGTATGGTTTAGATGCAATCTGCTGACTTTACGAATTTCTTTAAAACAAATATTTTGTTTTATATTTTCAGTTGTATTGAATCAGCATGAACACTTTTTGTTACAGAATATGTATTATCTGTAGTTTAGGAATCTAGTAAAAATGAATGAGTTAGTAACTGAAAATGACAAACAAAACAATACATAGAATATATAAATATAAAGTAGACAAATGCTAAATCTGGATTAGACTGAAGGTTTGGCCCATCTACAGCCTAAGAGGTTTTAAGATGAAAAGTATTCCTTTATAAACAAAATGAAATGACTTTATAAATGAAAATAAAAGACAACAAACTGATAGGTTGCACAAACAAACAAATTCAATGTTGAAAGGATTCGAACAAAATATGAGTAATGCTGTCTATATCAATGGTAGTTGAAATTGCATAACAATTTAAAACATATAGATCCATCTTATATGTCAATGTAAATGGGGGCTGGAAAAACATTATCTTGCCCTGTAGGCAACACAGACATCTGCATGAATAATTCTTATAGAGGCAGTAATCTTCTTTCTGCATGTTGTGAAGACTCATTATGGCTACATGTTAATATGGTTAATAAATAAACAAGTGTAAGCTGATGTTGTATGAAAGCTAATCTGTAAAAGACTTAGGGGACCGTCACAATGTCTGTCAGTTCTAAGGTTTATCCAGTGCAATTAAATTCTTCACTAGAGTTGTCCCGAATGGTTCGCTGGTGAATAGTTCCCGGTGAACATAGCTTGTTCGCGTTCGCCACGGTTGGCGAACATATGCGATGTTCGGTCCGCCCCCTATTCATCATCATTGAGTAAACTTTGACCCTGTACCTCACAGTCAGCAGACACATTCCAGCCAATCAGCAGCAGACCCTCCCTCCCAGACCCTCCCACCTCCTGGACAGCATCCATTTTAGATTCATTTGGAAGCTGCATTCTTTTTTTTTTGTTTTTTTTAGACATAAGTGTTTTATATTTGAGCATGCTAGGCTGAACGTGCGTATATCATGGCTAGTTGCACTGAGGGTATGAGTATATAGCAGTACATTGTTGTGAAAGATGGCTGTCATGTTTAGGGTGTAGCTTGCATGTTATCAACTGTGTATTTATATCAGCAGCTCCACCACTAGTTATAAATCAAGTGTGAGTCGCCCCATGAGATGAGACTAGTGAATAACATAATACATGAACGGTTAAGGTAAAGGCATGTAAGGAACTACGACAATAAACTCTTTAAGAGGTGAAATAATGGCATGTTTAAACGCTTGCTACTTTACGATTAGTTAATGTGCAGAGAGCAGTTCATGTGATCAAAGGCATGGTGTGGAGGATCGGCTATAGTAGGACATGCTTGGCAGGCTGATGTTTACTGCTTGTGCTCATCCGATCCCTTCTGGGCGCCAGGTGCAAACCCTGGGAGTCCCTGATACCTGGAACAACAAATTCAAGTCTCTGGCTGAGTGCCGCGTTCGCGGATTGAGGTGGTGGAAGCTTGATTTGTCGAGTGGTCGGTCTGTCCCGGTGGTGCTTCACGTCCGGTGTGGGATTGTGGTGACTTAAGGTGGAGGCAAGTGCTTGACGTGGGGCAGGCTCTGCATTTCTGTTTGTGCCTCTGGTCCCGTCTTCGACGCCTTTTGCGTTGGTGGATTTTAATGGGGAATGCTTCGCTTAGCTGTGGTGGAGCTTGTTGGGGCTGTGGTGGAGCTTGTTGGGGGTTCCTGCTTGTTATTTGCTTCCAAAATTGATTAAAGAGTCTGTCCAGCTTAGACTCAATATCCTGCCATGCTTTGCTGGTACCAGGAGGACACACGGCTGCCGCCATATTGGGAGAGTCGCAGATGAGTATGTCAGCCTGGGCAGCTGTGCTTTGTGCATCCATTAGCTCCAGACAGCCTCTCAGGGGTGGACAGGGATAACCCCCACCGGTACGAGGGGGGGTAATGGAGCTCCTGCCGGGAAGTAGGATCGGGAGATCGGCCGCCTCCCCACCCGGTGAGCACCAGGCCACACTTGCCACATGGAGGTAAGTAAGACTCTGTCGAGTTGCTGACCGCTATAAAGCATGTCGGGTCGGTCAGGTAGGAGCAACATTGCTGGGTCATCCCCTTCTGGGGTGAAATTCGCTTGTTGATAGCTGCTTAAAGTTAGATATTGAAGGAGCTCACACGAAGTGCGTCTTTCCTCCATGACAGCTAGGCCCCGCCCCCCGGAAGCTGCATTCTTAGTGAGAGGAGGGACAGTGTAGCTGCTGCTGCTTTAATAGGGAAATCGATAGCTAGGCTAGTGTATTCAGTGTCCACTACAGTCCTGAAGGACTCATCTGATCTCTGCTGTAAGGACAGCACCCCAAAAAGCCCTTTTTAGGGCTAGAATATCAGTCTGCTTTTTTTTTCTGTGTAATCTAATTGCAGTTTATAGAAAGTAACAGATCAAAGAACACGGTGTAGTTAATATAAAAAAATTAAAATGGGCAGCAACATACATATACAAGCGACTAAATATGAGTGTAAGCTCACGATATAGAATGCATGTGCGCTCCTAAATAAACTATAAGGATAATCAAAATTTATACAAATATAAATGTATTTATTATTCAATGATAAATAAAAAGATAGCTCAATAGATCTATAATTGATAAAGTTAATATAATATTAGACAAATGACATAATAAAGCTATCTAGATATATAAAAAAAAAAAACACACAATTATATAAAAATGAAGCAAAAATATAAATGAGAAAACTCAATAAAAGTACCTAACCTCGGTGGGGGCCCCCACCGAGGTATAAACCAGAGGAATGCTCGGGAGCAGGACGAAGTCCGACGTGTGAGGAGTGTAGTGCTGGACCGCGGTCGGTGTCTTCTAAAAAGACCGCGGTGAATAGAGAAGGCACTCCAACAGGGGACGCGTTGCACCACGGTCGGTGCCTTCAAAAAAGACCGCGGTGTGTGGAGACCGGCCGGCAGCAGAACACGCCTCAAGTAGATACTCACGGGGATTCCTGCACCCGACCTCTTCCTGTAACAGCTGATCGAGGTATCAAGCTAGCAGCTGTGGCTCATCGACGCGTTTCGTCCCGCCCACGGGACTTTCTCAAGATGCAGAAACAGCCACAGTTCGAGCCTTAAATACACCCATCAATTAGCCATTAAGTATAGATAGGTGAACAAATAAAATTGAATCAGAATAAATGAAGATAACGACGAAAATAATAAATAAAGCTACCCATAGAGCAAAAAAAGAAAAAGGGGTAAACCCCTAAAACATCCATATACATACATAAATTTTTTCAACATAAAAGGCAAAAATGTACCAATAGACACCTATAGTACAGAACCCATATCACTTAAAGGGACAGATACTGATCATGCATATAAATGACAATAAGCTTCAAAAGCGATCTAGAAACACCAGTACTTATAGTATGTGATATAACTCATGATGTTTATACAAAAATATCTATACCATACCAAAGAACCGACATGGAAATATGCAAGTGTAAACAAATAAATAAACAAACCAGATGGTAAAAACCTTAATATAAATCTGACTCTTCATAGAAGACACAGAAGGAAGGTATAAGCCCCTAAAAGATGTTACTACCTTTTCAAAAAAAGGGGGGGGGGGGGCAAACATTACAGCAATAAATGACTATAATATGGAACCCATATTAGTTATATATAGGGGCAAACATTCGTTATGTATAGGGGTTTAGAGCGCGATCTGTAATCGCAAGTGCTTATGGTACATACCCCATGATATTTGCACAAAACCATCTAATCAAAGCCCAAAATCACAGAACCAACATAAAGGTATATAAATGTGAATAAACAAAGAAAAACTAATAATAGAGCCCTTAAAACAAATCTAACTCCTCATTCAGGCCGTTGGGTGTCATGGTATTCAACCTAAAAATCCACATGGATTCGCATTTGATAAGTTCCCTTTTCCTTTTAGCCAAATCTTGGGATGGGGGAATATGTGTTAGGCCCAATAACCTAATGCCCGAAGGATTTTTATCGTGAAAAGTAGAAAAGTGTCGAGCTACTGAAGATTTGCAGTTGTTACGAATTATAGCCGTTCTGTGTTCACGGAACCTGCATTTCAAGGGTCTTATTGTTTGGCCCACATACTGCCGATCACAGGGACAAATTAACAAGTATACCACAAAGGAGGTGTTACAGCTGATATCCGATTGAACAAAAAAATATTCAGAGCTGTTAAAGGGGCTGAAACTTGGAGTAGAATGCCAGATGTAGCCACATGTCAAACATTTAGTGTGGCCACAACGTTTACTTGTGAAGCCTTTTTTTTGTGTCAGTGTCGTTTTCCTCTCTTTGTGGCATGGCAATTTGGAAGGTGCTAAGATGTTCTTCAAGCTAGGTGCCTTCCTGAACGTAACTCTTGGTGAATCCGAAATGCAAAAAGATAGCCAAGGATCTTTCCTCAAAATGGGCCAGTACTTATGAAAGATCTCGATGATGTCATCATATGCTTTACTAAAGGAAGTTGTAAAGATAGGTGTAGTACCCATACCCACTTCCTTGGTGCTGATGTTAAACTTAGCTGCCTTACATTTCGGGACTTGAACATTGTCCAGAAGTTGGAGAATCTAATTGCAGTTGCCTGCCTGCCATCGTGTGTGTCAGGCTCACAGCGTATACTGTGCCCACTTGCCCAGTACCACCACTCATATCTGGTGTCACAATAGCTTGCATTTAAAAAAAATAAAACTTTTTTGACTGTAATATAAGAGCAGTCAGTTTCCTTCACACGTGTGCGTTTCAGGGCCTGTCAGGGCACAGTGTCACACCAGTGAAACTCATGTCTGGTGTAACAGTAGTGTACATAAAAAAAAAAAACTAGAAATTTGACTGTGAAATAATAGCCGTCAGTTTCCTTCACACGTGTGCGTTTCAGGGCCTGACAGGGCACAGTGTCACACCAGTGCAACTCATATCTGGTGTAACAGTAGTGTACATTTAAAAAAAAACCAAAAAAAAACTGATGTTTTAAAGCACGTTATTCCAAACAATTTAGGAATGTTAGGTGATTTATGCCCTTTATGGATTAAAACCAGACTCTGCATCAACTATGTAATTTTCCATGGGAGTTTTGCCATGGATCCCCCTCCGGCATGCCACAGTCCAGGTGTTAGTCCCCTTGAAACAACTTTTCCATCACTATTGTGGCCAGAAAGAGTCCCTGTGGGTTTTAAAATTCTCCTGCCTATTGAAGTCTATGGCGGTTCGCCCAGTTCGCCCGTTCGCGAACATTTGCAGAAGTTCGCGTTCGCCATCCGTGAACGGAAAATTTTATGTTCGCGACATCACTAGTTATTAAGTGTCATGGCAATGTCACCACTTGTATGTTCGAAAAACGCTTGTATATGCTGTTGTGGCATCTCATGCCTGCTTGTTCTTTCTTGCACAATTTGAATAAAGAATATAAAAAAAAAATACGGAAAGTTTTATGTTCGCGACATCTCTATTCTTCACCATTATCAAATAAATATAATTAATAGTGGGATTTTATTAAATATTATCTAACTGTGTTCTTCTGTCTATCTGCTTTACTAAATGAGGGAGCTGGCACACAAGCTGTACAGAGAAGAAAAACTGTGGTTTAAGAATTTGGTATATCACATAAGGAGAGCAAAAAATGGGTCGCAAGAGAAAACTGAGAACGGGCAGCAGCTGAAATAGCCTGCCCTTCGGTGGATCCCCGCTCAGTTCTCAAGCTGATTTTTGCTCATCTTGTGCCATTACAGAGAGAACATCTCTGAAATATATCAGACTGGTCCCACCCATACAGGCAGTCCAGATCCGAAATGCCAGCAAGTTCCCTCTGCACGAGAGACACAGCAACCCAAGACAACCGTTTCAGCCTTGTTAGGCATCATCAGTGAATCATAGCTGATATCTCCCTAGGCACCGTGAGCATGGGGTCCACGTCTGGATTACCCTTTAAACTTGTGGAGAGCAAAAAAATGGGTCGCAAGAGAATGGGGTTGCTGTGTCTCTCGTGCAGAGAGAACTTGCTGGCATTTCGGATCTGGACTGCCCTAATGGGTGGGACCAGTCTGATATGCTTCAGATATGTTCTCTCTGTAATGGCACAAGATGGGCTAAAACCAGCTTGAGTTCTGAGCGGGGATCCACCGAAGGACAGGCTATTTTAGTTGCTGTCTGTTCTCAGAATACTCTTGCAACCTGTTTTTTGCTATCACATAAGGAGGTAGCAGCTGTCATAGTAACCAAACTATAACTTCCTCATAAAACCAAAATATATGCAATGTTCTAACAATGAATATACCAATATCACAAGTAAATAACAGCATTTAAGATGTTCATTAATACTGATTACAACTGCTAGGAGCACTATATTTAGTTACCACATTAATAGTAGTTTTGGTCAAGTCTCTGGGGATACTTATTAAATCAGACATTTTGAATTAAAGGACCACTATCGTGCCAGGAAAACAAACTTGTTTTCCTGGCTCTATAGGCTCTGTAGGTCCTCCCCACCCTCAGGGTTCCACTCCCGTCGGGCTGAAGGGGGAGGAAGGGGTTAATCACTTACCTCACTAATCTCCTCCCTCTTCCGACGTCAGCACTGAATGTGCATGCGCGGCTAGAGCCACACGCACATTCAATCAGTCCATAGGAAAGCATTTCTCAATGCTTTCCTATGGACGGCAGCATCTTCTCTGAAACTGCTATGTTTACAGCTGCAGGGTTAACCCTAGATGGACCTGGCACCCAGACCACTTCATTAAGCTGAAATGGTCTGGGTGCCTATAGTGGTCCCTTAACAAAATAACTTTACACTGTCTGTCAAAATAACAAGTTTTGCAATTCAGCTATTTTGACCTGAGCTTTCTTCTTAAAGGGACACTTAGGTCACCATAACAACTTTACCTACATTAATTTGTGATGGTGCCAAGACTAAGATTCACAAGCGGCATGCCACCTGGGGGACATGCAGATCAGCGTTGGAGGCAAACTTTGGGGATGGGGGGGTTCAAGAACTTTTTAGTCAGTTCAGGTAAGAGTGCACCAGGGGGCCCATGGCACCATAAAAACTTAACTTAATTTAGATTAAGTTGTTGTGGTTACTAGAGTGTCCATTTAAGTCGATTTAACAGAATTAAGTGCCTACAACACTGTAATAAGAGACTGCGACTCTACAGTGTGTTAAAAAACTCATTCAAACTATCCTTCTATGCATTATATGTTGACGTTTGCTCTAAACTCTGATCTTTGGTGAATTTAATTGGCGTGGTATGAAAATAAATCCTTCTACAGTAACAAGTCAGTTTAATAGAGCTTGTCACCTTTTGCACATCATCTGCGTCATTAGTTTTGTCTTATCGTAAAATAATATTATTTATAACTTTAATTATATAACAAGTTTTTGGTTTGGAGTTTGAATATATATGCAACCCGCATCACCCTTTTCCTTGGTCTATGAGCCTAAGGTAAACCATTCATTCTTTACTATGACTCTCTGTGAATGTCTAGACACATGTTTACAACTAAAATATGTTGACCTTTTCATGTGTGTTTTTTTTTTAAATTATAGAAATACAACAAACTTATGTTCTAAAAGGCCAAACTTCCAGTTATTTAAACATATTTATAAAAGTCCACAACATCCCCGAGGAAGTTAAACTTAACTGACAATTATTAACGACAGAATGTAACAAACAAAAAGAACCTATAATTATGTCATGAACAGCTTGCTGTATATTGTGATATTTTAGATTTTTTTTTTATTCAGTCTTTTCAGAACAATATTCCTATCCAACAAATCATAAAATGTGGATTTTTCATTTTCAATGTGTATAGGGTGCTATCCAATGCGCAATAAAAACACAGTCACAATGCTAAGTTAACAAGCAGGAGCATATGTTTGTAAGGCTGTGTAGAAGGGCTCTTGTAATTCTTGATCGTTAATAAACTCTTGAATATGAACTTCACACCATTAAAAAATTTTGAGCAACCAGTAGGTTTGAGATTCTACAAAGCTTTGAATGCTTTCGACCCTGCTGATATTGTCACAAGTTACATATTTTACTGTTGTTTATTGAATCATTGAATATTCAATGACTTGATGAACTAATGAAAGAAAAGTAAATGCTGTATATGTTCGTATTTTTTGAATAAACAACAGTAAAACATGCCTTATGGGGAAATAATGCTACTAGAGACATCATAATAAACGACTTGATTGTATGTCAAGTCAACAAGCAATCAAGAATTCCTCTGTTTACATAGTTACATATACCTTGATTTAATATTATTTTGATAAGCTTCTCAGCTGATTTAATATTTTTATTTTTAATACTTTTCAAATTATTGTTTCAAACAACCATATTGAACATCTTGGCAAACTCCAAGTATATCACATGCACTGCAAAACCATGATCAATATTTCTACTTACTTCTTTGTAGAAAGCAATTAAATTAGACATCTTCTATATTTCAGAAAACATGCTGTCTTCTGATCCTGAATTTTTTGGACATGAGTTCATGCATTTATAGAAGAAAGGGGATTCAGTTTAACGCAAAATAAAGTGTTTTTACAGTAACAACTAAAAGGATTTGGAATTCTCTGTCTGAAGAGTTTGTTTTATTAGAGTCTGTATAGATGTTTAAAAAGCAACTGGATGAATATTTGCAAAATCATACTAGTCAGGAATATCATTTTTAATTTGTGGGGTAATAAACTTCTTGATCCAATGAGAGAACTGACTGCCCTTCTGGGGTCAAGAAGGAATTTTTTCTTAGTTTGTAGCAAAATTGGAAAGCACTTCAAACTGAGTTTTTGCATTATTTTGGATCAACAGCAAAGACAGATGTGTGAAAGGCTGAACTTAAAGGACACGTGCATCTTTTCAGCCTCTGCACCTATGCAATTATGCTGTTTTCCAATTAATTTCTTAAAAGTTTCACTTAATAACCCTTCAAATATGTTTTCAGCCACACAAATTAATCTCACAGGCCTATAATTTCTGGGCATGGAAAAAATGGAATTGGTGACACACCCGGGACATGGGAGACAAATTAAGAATAGTTAAATTTTTTTGTAAGTAAGTTTTTTTGCAGCAATGATTTGCACATTTCTTGCCATAGGTTACTAAGTGATACATACTGAAGAAAAATATTTATAATGTCTTCCTTTTTTGTTTTTATCTTCGGTTACTAACTCACCCATCTCAGATTTCAGTGAAGCTACACATTATTTTTTTTTTTAGAATTTATGCATATAAAAAACCTTTTGGGTTAGTCTTGCTCAATTTTTCATTTTCTTGTTAGGCCTATCTAATTGATTTATTTGATTTAAATTTACTTATTCTTAATTTATTGCCTTACCTTCCAATTAAGCCACATCGGTTTACGTTTTTTCCATAATGTTTGTTACCAAATGGTGTAACTGGAGAAATATACCTTTCTAATATTTGTATAAGAGATTCCGTTTATCCTCCATATTTTCACAAATTATTTAAACATTTAAAAATTGCATATCTTGCTTAAATTGATTTTAAAAATATATGCTCATGTGTATTTGCCTTTTTAAGTTTATTTCAAAAGGCACCATCTTATGATCACTATTTAAAAAATGTGCTCCCTCACTTTAATTTTTTACAAACGATCAACATTGTTTGTTGAAATCAGATCCATACAAGCATCCTTTCTAGTTGGTGCTTCTACCAAGTATGGCATGACTATGTGTAATGTAACAGGTTCAAAAAGCTGATCCCCCCCAGTTGAAATACTAGTCACTCCAGATGTTGTGGACTACATGTCCCATAATGCTCTTAACCCCATAAGGACACATGACATGTGTGACATGTCATGATTCCCTTTTATTCCAGAAGTTTGGTCCTTAAGGGGTTAAAGCCACAATACTGGTAAAGCATTAGAAGAGATCTACTCCACAACATCTGGAGTGCTCATGGGTTCCTGCTCCTCCTTGTCACTTCCAGAACCTTTTTGTGATATCACATAGAGCTACTTCAATACTTTCTTCTTGCATTCTAGCTGCCATTTTTTGTTTCAATAATCATCCATAAGCAAAAAGTCACTATCACTCCATATTAATGGGAAATAGCAGTATGAGAGATGAAAATGTAAGTAATTAATATTTAAGGTATAACAATAACTTTATATATTCTCCGACACCTCTTTTAATAACCCATACAGGTGAGTATACAATTGAAGTAAAATTAATCCATATCCTAAAAACAAATATGGAGAGTAAAACTTATAACCTAATAATCTAATAAACACTTACTGGAGAAAAACATGCATGCTCTAACCCTAAAAAGTTTTAATAATTACCAGATGTAGTGGACCATGGGTAACCCGCCTGGTTACCTACGCTATTACCTTCCTTCAGCCACTCTGCAACCATTAGTGCAACCATTAGTACAAGGTAAATACCCATTCCCCCAGTAACCAGATGAAACATAGTCCTGGGGGTCCAGCTGAACTGAACTCTTAAATGGGACATGGTACAGCCAATTTATCCACAAACCCCAGGCAAGGGTCACCATACAATTACACAAAACTTTCACCAATGGGAATACAGAACAGGTCACAGAGAAGGAACTACAAAGCAGCAAAGTGATTCCTTAAACTAGTTACCCCCTACGCCAACACACCATGACAACAAAAGGTTATCTTGGTTGGACCCCCTATCCCTTCAGAGCAATCTCTGGTTACATCAACACAGCCCTTTGCTGTAGTAGATAGACTTGCTGGCTCCCACAGCAGGTTATTACTCCCAGTGCAGCATTTAACTTGATTAACACACAGAATACATTTCACACGTAACTATACTTTATTGTTTATAGAGCTACTCCGTCCCCCCCGTCCCTCCCTTTGTTGACCCACAGCTGCATATACAGACACACACACTGCTCTATGTAGAATACTGGTACACAATACAGCGATATCTAGATAAATGGAAATCTGTCACAAAAATGGTGCCACAAGCTTGTGACTTGCGCCAATCAAATCAGGCCATCCATCACATATCTCCCCCCCATAGAAATTGACAGATTTGTGGCCAGACCCATGACGGCCTGCAACAAGTTTGTTGGACCCCCCCTGAGTCCACAGTCCAAGTCCTTGGGGGTTCAATGTGACTGGACAAGTGGGTGGGCACATGTGGGCATGGTACTCAGTGACGGCGTTCCGTCACAGCAGCAATATAAATATTGTTAAAGACTAATGACATTTCTACTATTTCTTTTTATTGTTAAACACTATGAAAACTAAGATCACAATAAATTGTGAATTTCAAAATCTATGATTTAAGCCATATTACATAGTTACATAGCTGAAAAAGAAGCATCAGCTTTTCTCATATTTGTTTTTGCTGTTGATAAAAAATACGTTTATTAAAAGGAATGGACCATTTTAGTTATGAAGAAAACGTAACACATTTAAATCTCTTTCATTTGAAAAAAAAACTGCACAGATAGAGGTGGAGATATAATACAAATATATTCGGGACCAATACAAGCCATTGAAGAAATTATTATTGTCGTTATGAATATGCAACACTACATCCAGACTGCAGAGACAATACTCCATGACAGACAAACATATAACCTGCTCACCTCTGATCTTTCATCTAAATTTCAGTCCCTCCTTGATAAGGCAAACGATCACAGAGTTATTACTAAAGACGAATATGGAAGCATTTATGTGAAAAATCCTACAACATCCATGTAACAGAGCTCCCTGTACCGCGACTGGGTACCTCCGCCAAAGGACCGCTTCCTAACTAGAACAGGGGACAAACCTTAGCACTCTTGCCCTCATCGCCTGGACTGGGGCCCTGGAACCTCTCCCTCCTGGAGACGAATGGGGAACTTGCTCTAGCAACCCCCAGGCACTGGACGACACTCAGTCCTGGGAGCTTTAGTCCTGGAACTGCTCCCTCCTGGAGCTGAATGGGGAACTCGATCTAGCAACCCCCAGGCACATGACTCAGTCCTGGGAGCTCTAGTCCTGGAGCCAAATAGGGAACTTGCTCTAGCAACCCCCAGGCACTGGATGATACTCAGTCCTGGGAGCTCTGGTCCTGGAACCACCCTTTCCTGGAGCCGAAGTGGGGATGCGCTCTAGACACCCCCAGGCACTGGACGACACTCAGTCCTGGGAGCTCTAGTCCTTAAAAGGACTTTTCCCATTGAATCATCCACACTGGAACAGTGATTAAAGAATAGCCCTTTTCCCTCCCAGGAGCCAGACGACACATAGTTCTGGGAGTACAAGCTGGAATATGTTTAATGGCAGCCACAACTGGCCTTATATGCAGGTCCCCATGCAAGGGATACTCCCCCCTGGACCTGAGAGTAGACTACAGTTGAAACATACATACGATTACATTCGCGTAATTCAGGTCCAGGACACTCCCATACAAAACAAGATAATCCCTCCCCTGTTTCTGTGAGATAATTGAGTCCAGCACTGTATTAAACTCAATTATCTCCAGGTAGGAAAAACACACATTTCCCAAACACCACAAAAGTACCTTCAAAAAACATAAAACCCCACAAAAGTGACATCCCCTCATAGCCCTGATCTGGGTGACCAACATATCCAAACATCACCCAGATCGGTTCAGGGGTTCAGGAATTTCCTGGACGTCATAATTTGACCAACCGCACGTATGGTTCCCTAGCCGAAAATAGTTACATGGAATTAAGACTACCGTATTTTTCGCTCCATAAGACGCACCTCACCATAAGACGCACCTAGTTTTTAGAGGAAGAAACCCAGAAAAAAAATATTCTGAACAAACTGCCCCATAGTGTTTCTTACTATGGGACAGTTTGTTCAGAATATTTTTTTCTCCCCTGTCTCATAGTGTCCCCCCCCCTCCCATAGTCTTCTCTCCCCCCCTCCCATAGTCTTCTCTCCCCCCCTCCCCCATAGTCTTCTCTCCCCCCCTCCCCATAGTCTTCTCCCCCCCCCTCCCCCATAGTCTTCTCTCCCCCCCTCCCCCATAGTCTTCTCTCCCCCCTCCCCCATAGTCTTCTCTCCCCCCCTTCCCCATAGTCTTCTCTCCCCCCTTCCCCATAGTCTTCTCTCCCCCCTCCCCATAGTCTTCTCTCCCCCTCCCCCATAGTCTTCTCCCCCCCCTCCCCATAGTCTTCTCCCCCCCCTCCCCATAGTCTTCTCCCCCCCTCCCCATAGTCTTCTCCCCTCCACAGTCTTCTCCCCCCCTCCCCATAGTCTTCTCCCCCCCTCCCCATAGTCTTCTCTTCTCTCCCATACTGTCCCCCTTCCCCTTGTCCCATAATTACTTACCTGTCTTGAAGCGTGGGCCGGCAGCACAGGGTGCACCGCGGTGCTGGAACTTCAATTTCAGGTTCCGGTTTCCGGCGGGACTGAAAGGAAGTGTGCACACTGAGGTGAGTGCGCACTTCCTTTCAGTCCCGCCGGAAACCGGAACCTGGAATTGAAGTTCCAGTACCGCGGTGCGCCCTGTGCTGCCGGCCAACGCTACAAGACAGGTAAGTAAAGCTTCATATTCGCTCCATAAGACGCACAGACATTTCCCCTCACTTATGAGGGGAAAAAAGTGCGTCTTATGGAGCGAAAAATACGGTAAGTGCCGCTGGGGACCGACTGGGAACCGCAAAGTCTTCATGATGAAAATAGTTCCAGGGCTTTCGCGGCTAAGTCCCTTCATCGTGATGCTGTGGCTCTGTCTTGTATCTTCCATTTTTTTCTTACTTAAGGAGCACCTAACCTCAGATAGCTGCTCCATCACTTAATTTTTTTGGACAGTACATTGAGAGTGGTATTGAGCTGGAGATGAATACCACTCTCTACCGTAAACCTACCGTAAACCTACTTCAACTAACACTATGCTTAGTTGGGAAAGTTATCATCCTACTTCCCTCAAGAGAGGTATTCCAGTAGGACAGTATCTAAGGCTGAGGAGAAACTATTCTTCTACTGAAGATTTTAAGCATAAGGCTATACAGTACCCCCTTTCCTTAAACCTCTGCCTGAGCTGTATAGCATTATGCTGTTTTAAACACCCAACAGGTGTTTAAAACAGGATTACCAAAGAGCATTACTGTGTGAACGTGAAACACTACTGTGCAACATGGCTAAGCAGGAACCCCCAAAGCAGATTAGGTGTGAAGTCATTTTGACTCTGGTTGGGATGTCGCTAAAAGAATCTTGGAAAGGTTTTGGCCACTACTGACACAGGATCCACATTTGGCAAACTTAGTTTCCCCAAGAGTCTCACTCATGGCTAGAAAGGGAAAAAAAAATAAAAGAGATGCCATTTATCAGGTACAGAGCCATTTATCTATACCTAATACAATAAGAAACTGAATCACAGTACATGGCACATACCAGTGCAGACGCTGTGTAGCATGCTGCTACATGACAAAGGGATCTAAGGTATTAACAGGCTTGACTGGCACTGTAAATATCCCAATTAAGCAGTTTTTCAACTGCAATACCTCTGGTGTGGTATATCTTCTGACATGTGAATGCGGTCTAAAGTATGTGGGCAAAACTATACACCCCCTGAAAAGGAGGATAATGGAACACGCCAGACATGTGAGATTTCATCATAAAGATTCACTCAGAGGCATGAAATTTGCTGGGATTGAAAAAATCCATATGGGAAAAAGAGGTAGAGATCTGGATCAGGCTCTAAAAAAGAGACTGTTTCTGGATTTCTAAATAGGATACCCTATCACCAAAAGGGTTAAATAAGGGCTTTACGTTTACCCCATTAATAAGGGCTTATGTTTACCCCAGGAGCAATATTGTAAATACTATAATGAGATATAAGGTTTGTAAATAATTTAATTTCCAACATATATTAATTAATAGGCACATACGTTTATTTTGTTTATTCTATCTGTGCATCGCTTTAAAAGGAATGTTAGTGATCAAATTGATCATATTCTAGACCAAAAAGGGTTAATCTAGGATTGTTCTGTTACATCCTAATAATTTCCATGAATTAAAAGGATTACTGTTGCACACAGGTTGGTGGCACTGTACAAAGTTCAAAAGAGTATACCATGGATGCGGGTGTTAGGGTGGCACCTTGATAATATGCCTCTCTAACACACTGCTATGCTATGATTTTTATATGGATAAACATGTAGAGATCTCTAACACACTGATATGCTATGATCTCTATATGGATAAACATTTCCATGAGTGGAGGCTCAGTCCATGTAAGAGATGGAGAGAATAATACCCTTCAATGAATAGGCGGGTATTGGGAGCTTTAAACTGTATACGTGGGTTTGGCTAACTTGGCGATTCAAATGTTAGGGATGTGCATGGGCCAAAAAATTGGTTTGGTTCGTCACTTCTGAAATTCGTGACTTTGGCATTTCGGGACTTTGGTAATTCTGCACTTCGGCATCTCGGTTTCTCTCTTCGGTCCTTTAACAATTTGGGAATTCTGCAATTCGAAACTTTGGGACTATGGCACTTTGGAAATTTGGCAATTCCCTACCCCTAAACCCTACCCCTACACCTACCCCTACACTTTTCCCTAACTCTACCCCTAACTCTACCCCTACCCTTACCCTAACCCTTAACCCCAACCCTAACCCCACCCCTAACCCTACCAGGGTTAGGGGTAACGGTAGGGGTAGGGGTAGGGTTAGGGTTGGGGTTAGGGATTAGGTTAGTCTAATTTAGTCTGAGGGAAAGGAAAGGTCTTTTTACAGTACAAACAATAAGGACGTGAAATTGTCTGCCTGAAGATGTGGTTTAATCAGTCTATACAGATATTTAAACAGCAATTGTTCAACTGTATTGCATCCATATTCATGGGGTATTCAAGTATATAAGGCTGCAACATCGCAGGTAACTAAGAAATAGTTACCCTCCTATTCAAAATCCTTTAAAAACTTCAAAACATACATAGTGTCTTTCATTTATGTTTGTGTTTCCTGAACTACCGGTTGCAAGTACACATCAATGTATTGTGACAGCCTGCTATATATTGCATCTACCCGTGCTATAATAGACCTGTCAGGGGGTTATTTATATCTTTATGTACTTTATGTAAAAAGTAACAAAAAAAATTGTATCTTAGGGTGTTGTGCAGAGAGGCACTGAGGCTAGTGGTGTTGTGCAGAGAGGCACTGAGGCTAGTGGTGTTGTGCAGAGAGGCACTGAGGCTAGTGGTGTTGTGCAGAGAGGCACTGAGGCTAGTGGTGTTGTGCAGAGAGGCACTGAGGCTAGTGGTGTTGTGCAGAGAGGCACTGAGGCTAGTGGTGTTGTGCAGAGAGGCACTGAGGCTAGAGGTGTTGTGGAGAGAGGCACTGAGGCTAGTACTGTTGTGGAGAGAGGCATTGAGGCCAGTGGTGGTGTGCAGAGAGGCTTGAAGACTATGATGAGGCCTAATAGAAAGCAGTTGTTGTTGGGGGATTCCATCATAAGAGGTGTGGAGATGGACAATGGTGGTCTTGTGAGGTGTCTTCCCGGAGCTACTGCTCACAGAGACAGGAGACGTATCTGTAATATTGTTAAGCAAGCAAAGCAGGAAGGGGAATTGGATGTACTTGTCCATTTAGGGACAAATGACTTGGCTTGCAATAAGGTTTCAGAGGTTAAGGAAGTTTTTAGTGTTTTTGCCAATGATATACGGCAGGTTGATTCCACACTGTCATTCTCTGAAGTTCTACCTGTGCATAACACTCAGAATGACAGGCGGATGCGTATTAGGGACTTTAACTTGTGGCTTGGTGAATGGTGTCGGGAGCAAGGATTTGGCTTTATTGCTCATGGTAGCTCTGTTTGGAATGGAAATAAACTGTACAAAAAAGATGGTTTGCATCTTTCTCAAAAGGGAACAAATGTTCTCAGTGAGCAGTTCAGAGGTTTTGCTAAGATGTATTTAAACTAGGAGGGGGGGGGGGGGGCAAAAGGGTGATAAAACATCAATCCAATTGTCCCCCAAAACAAGGACAGAAGGTGCCTGTAGCAAGTGTGTTAAAAAATGATAAGCTTAGAGTCATGTCTACAAATGCTCGCAGTTTAGGGAATAAGATCCATGAACTTGTGGCAATAATGGCAACTGATAGTGTAGATTTAGTCGCTGTTACTGAGACATGGTATAATGAAAAAAATGACTGGGACATAGCAATACCAGGGTACTCTTTATATAGAAAAGACAGGGAAGGCAAGAAAGGGGGAGGGGTGGCCCTGTATGTGAAGGATAGCATAAAATCTAGCCTAATAAAGGTTAATGAGACGAACATAGAGTCCATTTGGGTTACGTTAGAATTTGGTAATCACACAGTAGTTCGTGTAGGTGTGATTTATAGGCCCCCAGGACAAATTGAAGAGTTAGATAATCTACTAGTTGAAGAAATAGCTAAAATGACAATGAAGGGGGAAGTTATCACCATGGGTGACTTTAATCTTCCTGATGTGAATTGGAAAACAAAAATAGCTACTTGTGCCAGAAGCACACATATTCTAAACTCCCTACTGGGATTGTCTCTAAAACAAGTCGTTGAGGAGCCAACTCGTAAAGAGGCCATTCTAGATTTAGTGTTAACAAATGGAGATTTGGTATCAGATATTACTGTAGGTGAAAGTTTAGGATCCAGTGATCATCAGTCAGTGTGGTTTAATATAAGAACAGTGACTGAGTCACACCACACAAAAACAAAAGTTTTAGACTTTAGAAAAACAGACTTTTCTAAAATTAGAATATGTGTAAAGGAGTCATTATCAGACTGGAGCAACTTAAATGGAGTCCAAAATAAATGGGATTATTTAAAAGCTGCACTACTGAAGGCAACAGAAAATTGCATTAGGCTTGTCAGTAAAAGCAAAAAATTCAAGAAACCACTGTGGTACTCCGCAGATGTGGCCAAAATAGTAAAAAACAAAAAGTTAGCATTTAGTAATTATAAAAAAACCCAGAGTGAGGAAGACAGAATGACCTATAAGATTAAGCAGAAAGAGGCTAAGCAAGTTATAAGAGCTTCCAAATCACACACAGAAGAGAAAATAGCACAGTCATTAAAAAAAGGGGGACAAAACTTTTTTTAGATACATAAATGAGAAAAGAAAAGTAAAACAAGTATTAGTTAGATTAAAAACAAAAGAAGGAAGGTATGTAGATGAGGATAAAGGTCTAGCTGACTGCCTCAATGAATATTTTTGTTCGGTATTTACAGCTGAAAATGAAGGAAAGGGACCTCTGTTAAAAAAAAGGATAAATGAGTCATTTATTACATGTGAGTTTACAGAGGAAGAGGTTCTATTTCAACTGTCAAAAGTAAAGACAAATAAGTCAATGGGACCTGATGGAATACACCCAAAGCTATTAAAAGAGCTTAGTGGTGTACTAGCAAAACCATTAACAGATTTATTTAACCAATCATTGTTAACAGGAGTAGTCCCAGAAGATTGGAAGTTAGCGAATGTTGTGCCCATTCACAAGAAAGGTAATAAGGAGGAGTCGGGCAACTATAGGCCAGTAAGCCTTACTTCAGTAGTGGGGAAAGTGATGGAAACCATGTTAAAGGATAGGATTGTTGAACATCTAAAAACACATGGATTTCAAGATCATAGACAACATTTACTTCAGGGAGATCATGCCAAACTAATCTTATTGATTTTTTTGATTGGGTAACTAAAATTATAGATCAGGGTGGTGCAGTAGACATTGCTTACCTAGATTTCAGTAAGGCTTTTGACACTGTTGCACATAGAAGGCTTATCAATAAACTGCAATCTTTGAGTTTGGATTCCAATATTATTGAATGGGTAAGGCAGTGGCTGAGTGACAGGCAACAGAGGGTTGTAGTCAATGGAGTATATTCAAAGCTTGGGCTTGTCACCAGTGGGGTACCTCAGGGATCTGTACTTGGACCCATTCTCTTTAATATTTTTATTAGTGATATTGCAGAAGGTCTTGATGGTAAGGTGTGTCTTTTTGCGGATGATACTAAGATATGTAACAGGGTTGATGTTCCAGGAGGGATAAGCCAAATGGCAAATGATTTAGGTAAACTAGAAAAATGGTCAGAGTTGTGGCAACTGACATTTAATGTGGATAAGTGCAAGATAATGCATCTTGGACGTAAAAACCCAAGGGCAGAGTACAGAATATTTGATAGAGTCCTAACCTCAACATCTGAGGAAAGGGATTTAGGGGTGATTATTTCTGAGGACTTAAAGGTAGGCAGACAATGTAATAGAGCAGCAGGAAATGCTAGCAGAATGCTTGGTTGTATAGGGAGAGGTATTAGCAGTAGAAAGAGGGAAGTGCTCATGCCATTGTACAGAACACTGGTGAGACCTCACTTGGAGTATTGTACACAGTACTGGAGACCATATCTTCAGAAGGATATTGATACCTTAGAGAGAGTTCAAAGAAGGGCTACTAAACTGGTTCATGGATTGCAGGATAAAACTTACCAGGAAAGGTTAAAGGATCTTAACATGTATAGCTTGGAGGAAAGACGAGACAGGGGGGATATGATAGAAACATTTAAATACATAAAGGGAATCAACACAGTAAAGGAGGAGACTATATTTAAAAGAAGAAAAACTACCACAACCAGAGGACATAGTCTTAAATTAGAGGGACAAAGGTTTAAAAATAATATCAGAAAGTATTACTTTACTGAGAGAGTAGTGGATGCATGGAATAGTCTTCCAGCTGAAGTGGTAGAGGTTAACACAGTAAAGGAGTTTAAGCATGCGTGGGATAGGCATAAGGCTATCCTAACTATAAGATAATGCCAGGGACTAATGAAAGTATTTAGAAAACTGGGCAGACTAGATGGGCCGAATGGTTCTTATCTGCCGTCACATTCTATGTTTCTATGTTTCTATGTTTCTATATGTTTCTATGTTTCTATGTTTCTATGTTTCTATGTTTCTATGTTTCTATGTTTCTATGTTTCTATGTTTCTATGTTGAATATTCTTTTCTATTTGCAATACCTAAACTTAGACCTTTTCTAAAGAACTCCAAAAACATTCTAATTATCTTTTCCAATAGATTTTTGTCTAACTTTTTATAAATGTTCCCATTATTTAAAATTCTTTCAGATTCCTTATTTTAAAATTATTTAGACGTTAAAACAATGCCGACCCCTTATCTCTGTGCTTAACTACTAAATCTGTATCTTCTATTAAATCTTTTAAAACTTTCTTTTCTTTTACTGTTGACTTACATTTAAACTGCTCCTTTAGTTTTATCTTTCTTATATCTGTCATAACCATTGTTTTCAAACAGGTAATTTGGTCCTAGACCATATTTCTAGGGAAGAACTTCCCTATGAAAAATATTTTTCTTTTAAATCTGTTTTTGTATTGTGATTTTCTCAACATTTTATTTTCTATAGGATATAGAAATTATTTTTTAAGGCACACATTTCTCTTAAACTCACTGAGATCTACGTACATCTCAAATAGTTTAAATGTTTACTTGGTGCAAATTTAAGGCCTTTATTTTGGACTCTGTTATGCCCCTATTTAAACTTTTTACTACTCAAAATAAAAATAAATTTTAATAGTTGACCTAATGTTTCTCTGATGAACAAATTTTCCTCCTCTTGTGCCTCTCTTCCTGATGTTTTTCTTCTTTTGGAATGAATAACGGGGCCCAAATCATGGTCCCGTTTGTAGCTTTCTTTTGCTGTGTTCCTCAAAAAAATCCTCTTTCATCATTATCTTCCCAAATATGATAATGGTTACATAATTCTATATATTGTTCCATTCTCCGTTGATGGCATTCTTCTGGTTTTCTATCTTCCCTTTTCATTCTCATTTGGTAAGAGGTATTTCTCTTTCCACTGTACACTTCGTAAATTAGAGGATACAAATCTTTATGTTTCCAATCTACGTGAAATATATATTTTTTAATAGGACCTGGATTAGTCTTTCCTTTATTTTTTTCTTTTAAATTTTCCTATGGTTTGCTTCTTAAATGAACAAAGTACTGATAAACATATCTAGTGCAGCTAAATTAATATATGAGTTCAATGAAACTGGCAGTTTTCACATATATTCACTCAAGTAAATTGCTTTAATTTTTTAATGTGTTTCTTTTTCTGTCCTGTGGTGCAACAATAGTTTGTTGAATGAAATAAAAGCTTAAAAAATT
This sequence comes from Pelobates fuscus, assembly GCF_036172605.1. NCBI lineage: Eukaryota > Metazoa > Chordata > Amphibia > Anura > Pelobatidae > Pelobates > Pelobates fuscus. Next base: position 112,504,807 of record NC_086317.1, on the reverse strand, counting down.
ATTCTTTGTTGAATATACCAATTAATCTCTACCCTAAAGAAACAAAAATTAAAAAATGAAAAAATTAAAATTACATTGGCAGTATCTTCCTCAGCTCAATTTGGTACATTTGTAGCTCTTCAAAGGGATTTTATAGAGAAGTCTACAGCAACTTTTCTGCAACAAATATCATAGATGTTTGCCTTACATTTATATGCTTGTTATGCATGCAATGTTTCAAATAAATGTCATGCCATTTTTCTATAGGTAAAAAGAAGTTGAAGGGATTAAAGTGAATCTGTGCCAACCTATGTATGTTGAATAACAAACTTCCTTTTTGTATCTGTGCAGTCCTTTATCTTAATTTAAAGACTGTACAGTTTATTAGTTACATTTCTGAATATTTATTTTATTCTATAAAGTGTCAATTAAGGTGCACTCTAAGAGCTATAATCATTACAGCTCAAAGTAGTGGTTATGGCGCAAATAGGCTATTGGTGTTGACTGAGTGGAGAAGATACAGTCTCTGTCATTAAGAAAATGGAAAATACCCTTTATGTTAGTTTTTCTATAACTCCCTGGCTATGTGGTACAAACACAGTATGGAATACATTATTGATGTTAGTGATAGTATATTTCAAAGCTGAAATATAAATAACACATATATATCACACTCTCTTAGTTCACAGTGTACTGTTCTTAAAGTACATTGTATTTATCAGATATACGTTTGATTAACCAGAGCCTGTATTGAAATTAATTGTTTAAATTTCTGCTTATTCAAAACAAATATCTGTTTTTTAATGCCTTCAGTTTGTTCACTAAATCTGTTAAATCACAAAATATAAAACATATAAACCAGATCACATTGATTGTGATATTATCACCTTTCTGAAAATGTATATTTTAAATATATATATATATATATATATATATATATATATATATATATACCGATTCATATTTTCAAAAAAATCACATTTTATCTTTTTAAAATTGATCAGAGCCACACATTTTAATTTTGTATACTTAGATTTTATATTAACTGCTAGTGAAAAATATGCAAAAAGCACTAGATGAGTAATTATAAAAGAAGCAAAGTATAATGCACAATATAAATGTCAAATAAATAAATGAAACCTAAAAACACAATAAAAAGGTCAGGCACATGTTTGCAGGGTACATCATCGCCTCGACCCTAATGAGGTGACAATGCTATCCTGGATATGTTCTATAGGTAAATAGCTTACTAGAACACAGATACACCTCTTTTTTTTCCAGTCTAGAAACTCTGAACAGACCCCAGTATACACCCAGTTTAGCAATCAAATCCTACTAAATATTATATCAATAGAAATGGTCTCAGTGCTTCATATCATCAACTGGAAATAAGAGCAAATTTGAGAAGTATATATCTCTATAAAATACTTGTATAAATATTTGAATACTAAATCCATTCAGACATTAAGAGATGAATACAAATTATCTTTGAGTTTTAGAATTACTAGAGGTGCTCAAAGTGGTTGCTATAGTGTCCAGACATTTATTAGTATGGAGAACTGCCACTCGGGCATTACCAGAAGTTTCCAGTGGGATTGCTGCAAATGCAGTTTCAAAGACACTGAATAGGACGAAGAAGTGCAATTGAATTCCCCGCACATTCTCCTGATGTAATACCTTTCAACAATTACATATTGGAAGCCTAAAGGATGTTGTGTATCCCAGAAAACCAGCTACATTGGCAGATCTTCAGGAAGAAATTAGGAAGAAATTGAAATGGACAAAGGTAACGTGTATTCATCTCTTGATTTCTTAGTGAATTTTGTATAAAAAAATAAATATATATATATATACAGGTTTTTTCTTTTGCTGAAGTGTGTATACATGTTTCTGACTAACTCTGTATGTACATATATATATATATTGTATTTCTTTCTTTTTTAAATTTTTAATTATATACATGTTTCTGACTAAATGTTTGTATATATATATATATGTGTGTGTGTGTGTGTTTACACACATATACACATATATACATATACACACAGAGTTAGTCAGAAACATATGTATAATAAAAAAAAAGAAAGAAAGAAAAAAATACAATATTAGCTTAATGGTTCAAAGAGTGACCAAAAGAATACAGCATAAAACTCAGCAAGGAACAAGTCCCAAAGACAACTGTTACCAGATCTATTGACAATACGAGCTAAGAAAATTCAGCAAGTGAAAGGTCCAATAAAACTCAAAAAGGTGCTGAAATAATGATGTTCCATTTAGATGTAAGCCATATATTATCTGATCTGCAAAAACCCCCACAAAAGAACATAATGTTACAAGCTTCCAAATGGGTGCAAGCGGCTCAGGAGTGTAACCCTCCTTACAAGTAGTCCAGATGAAAGCATATAATAGTCAATATGTCTTTCTCAGGAATTAAACATGTTAGGCTCCAGCTTAAACTTTAAACCTGCTGCCAGATAGAATAGGGAACTTGGCTTTGGTGAGCATTCCAACAGCGCACACCAAAAATATAAATTTGTGTAACAAAAGAACTAAGCGATTCCAACTGACGCGTTTTGTAGAAGACTCTACTTCATCAGCGGCAAATCACATACAGGCTGAAAATGTCTATTTAAAGGGCTAGTCGTATACATTAATACAGCTTACAGGGGTTTACGAGAAAATTAGTAATTAACCTACTGTACCATATAAATATAAACATAAACAATGGACATTTAAACAAAATGGTAACAAAAAACAATAAAAAAGACGTGTACATAATTACCATACCCCAAATCCATCCTCTTACATATTGCCAAACAGATCAAATATAAATAACATCTAGAGGAGGACATTAAGGAGATAAGTCCCCTAATTTAACATGCTTTGTTCCACTCCCAATAATTGGAAATAAATGAAACAATGTGGAAAAATCAATTATATAGCATTTGGACATCTGAGCATTGCCCAGTTAGATTCAGTGATTTTTCTAGGCATTCAGCTGTGATTGTGCATACATTGGGAAAGATATACTGCTAGTTCATTGAATGTACAGCATATAAGGAAATTGCTATATGCAATACACCCTGGACTATGCCACTGTATTGAAAAAAACTTGCGCACCGCCTGAAGCTGTCACAGATCATTGCATAAGTATCGTCTTCTGGTACTCTGGTCAAGTAAAAAAATGTACTGCAGCTTAGATCTGGTATTTTCATTTTTCGAGAATGAAACAAACATTAACATATTGAATGAGGATTTAAAAAATAGTATTTAGCTACATGAAATAAACGATCACTTAGCTATTCCAGGTTTGGTCCTGTCAAGACTCTCTGAATGATTAACTACGAGAGCTAAAAGAAGTACTGCATCACCCTATATTATACGGAAGAAAAGTTAACATCAATCTGTATCTTTTCCCTCTACCTCTTAACCTAAAAAAGTCAGCTATTACAAGATTTACATTTTATCCTAGATAGAATACGACTAATAAATCATTGGGATTCGGCTGCTCAGATAATTGCAATGTGAGTTGAAGACAAAAGCTGCAATGGGGAAGAAGTTTACACAAGGTTAGGAGAGAAGGTAGAAACAATGACAGAGAAAAATGAGTTTGATTTCCATTTAAACATGACTATTTCACGCTGGACAATTGGAAGACATTTTAGCAGAAGCACCTTTAAAAAAAAAAAAAAATGACAGGTGATTTTTGTAATTGAAAATTCTGACATGAACGCATCTTGAAAATTCTGCTTTTATGTTTGATCCAAAGCGTGAATGTATTACAGATTAGTATTTTTTTTTTTTTACAAAAACTATTATCCTGAAATCTATAAAATGCTGTTATGAGATTTATTAAATAATGTGCAGAAATGTAAACATTTTATTCTTACAATTAGGGAAGAATTTTGCATATCTTATCATATTATTCAAGGAAGAATTTTATTTATGTTATGCTTACATTCAGGCAAACTAGAAAATTGATTATACCTATCCCTTGCAATCAATATATTCAATATGTATATTATTATTATGATATTTTTAGAGCGCCGTCAAATTCCGCAGCGCTTTACAATGGGTGGACGAACAGACATGTAGTTGTAACCAGACAAGTTGGATACACAGGAACAGAGGGGTTGAGGGCCCTGCTCAATGAGCTTACATGCTAGAGGGAGTGGGGTAAAATGACACAAAAGGTAAGGATAGTATTAGACTAGTGACAGTTGTATATAATATTATAAAGTACAATATTAATTATCAAGAAACCAAAACAATTAAACATAGATATATATATTAGGCATTGGGGTTCCTCATTGACAGAAGTTTCAAACAACAATCATTTGTTAAACTTATTAGAAACCCACTTAAGGTCCTAAATAGATGGTACTTAGTACCAGAAAAATTAAATAAAATGTACCCCACAATAAATCACCTATGCATAGTTACATGCACTTTTAAACATATTTGGTGGGAGTGCAGCAAATTGAACAATCTGTGGTGCAATATACAAAGGTTTGTGTCCCTAGATCTGAAACTTAAGTTGACGCTCTCTCCAGAGGTCGTCCTACTCCATTTAAATTGGCCAGTAATGGCGCAAGATTTAAGAATTATCCTTATTCATCTTTTTTTAGCAGCTAAAATTGTGATTGCGAGAGGATGGAAAATTGATAGGGACGTTCCCTGGGATCAAGTTAGAGCCCAGCTTGAGTTCCAAATAAAAATGGAACTAATGTTGAGCATACAAAAATTAAGTAGAAAAACAACTGTTTGGAAGAAATGTTGGGAGTTGATTAATAAATAGAGTTCCTAATAAATATTTGGTTCATTAAAGTTGGTTTCTATACAAACTAAAAGTAAAAGTTAAACTGTGTTTGATTGTATATACTTTTGGACAACACAGATCATAAGAAATATACTCTCACCCGATATGTTTTCTCCCCTCTCTCTTGCTGCATTGTCCTGTCTATGTAGATATGTAAGTCAAAGTATTGTTTGTTTGTTTTTTTTTGTTTTTTTGGTCAAACTTATATGTAATTACTGTAATGTATTGTCTTTTTTTGTATGAAAAAAAGTAGAAAAGAAAGGGTAAACCTTTACAATAAAGACTATTTAACAAAAAAAAGAAACCAAAACAAACTGAATAATTTATCTTTTCTGTCTTTGTTTGACCAATTGGGAATGCATAAAGCCATATACTGATCAGTCACTCACAACATTAAAACCAATGAGGTGAATAGCATTGATTACATCGTTACAATGGACCATGTCAAGAGGTGGGATATATGTAGCAGCAAGTGTACAGTCAGTTCTTGAATTTCATGTGTTAGAAGCAGGAAAAACGGGGAAAAAGATCTTAGTGACTTTGGGGCCAAATTGTGATGGCTAGATGACTGGCTCTGAGCATCTGCAAAATGTCAAGCCTTGTGGGAGGTTCCCGGTAAGCAGTGGTAATACCTCCCAAGAAATGGTGCAAGGAAGGATAAGATAAACCAACATCAGGTGCAAGGTGGTGCAAGGTGGTGCAAGGGGAACCAGCATTAGGGTCATGGGCACCCAAGGCTCATTGATGCACATGTGGAGTGAAGGCTAGCCCGTCAGCTCAAAGCCACCTCCTCCAAGATCACCTTAAGCGAATCCAGTTATCAAAGGTGCAGCTGTATATAGTTCACAGTATTTGAAATTAGCGCCTGGTACACGTGGTAGAAAGCATATGCGCTCCACCTACGTCACTGCTGTGTATCTCACTTCTGTCTTCTTAATATGACATTGTTCTGGTATTGAGTCCGTACCTTGGCATGCTCCTGCATTCCACTGAACTTTGTTATGATGTATCATGGTGGATTTAGAATGCAAATGTGCTCCACACTCGACCTCTTCTCAATTTCTCAAGAAACCACAATATTGGGTCCATATAACAGTAAATCATTTGTAAAAAGTCCCTATTATTGTATTTATCAAGGCAAAAACATGTTCATTTGAAATGAAATGCTAAAGAAGAAATCACCAGTGAAACTAACACGGTTATTCACTAAAGTGAGAATGCATAGTAGATTTAAAGTGAATTTCAAATTTAAGGTCGGGATATATATATAGTGAGGGAAAAAATATTTTATACCCTGCTGATTTTGAGCGTTTGCCCACTGTCAAAGAAATGATCAGTCTATAATTTTAATGGTAGGTGTATTTAACAGTGAGAGAGAGAATAACAACAAAAAAATCCAAAAAAAGGCATGTAAAAAAAGTTATAAATTGATTTGCATGTCAATGAGTGAAATACGTATTTGACTCCTTCGACTTGGTACTTGGTGACAAAACCCTTGTTGGCAATCACAGAGGTCAGTCATTTCTTGTAGTTGGCCACCAGGTTTGCACACATCTCAGGAAGGATTTTGTCCCACTCCTCTTTGCAGATCCTCTCTAAGTCAAGGTTTTGAGGCTGACGTTTGGCAACTTGAACCTTCAGCTCCCTCCACAGATTTTCTATGGGATTATGGTCTGGAGACTGGCTAGGCCACTCCAGGACCTTAATGTGCTTCTTCTCGAGATACTTATTTGTTGCCTTGGCTGTGTGTTTTGGATCATTGTCATGCTGGAATACCCATCCACGACCCATTTAATTAAAGATTATTAATAAAAATTAAAATGAATCAGTAGCTACTATACACATTGAAGAGCATTCCCTAAATCTTCAAAACAGATATATGTTAAAAAAAGTGTCAGCGCTTAGTTAATCAGTCTCAAAGTCAATACATATGGGTACTCTTAATGATATTCCATTTATATTGTGTAGAGTTCAAACAATCTTCTCCATGTCCCCAGTGGTGGATTTAGTATTGATGGGGTGTTGGATGGATTGTTGATACTTTGTGTCCAATAGATTTATTTATTTTTTTCTCCCTTTTCAGGTTACTATGTAATACTAAACGTGAAAAGTCTTAGTATACACTCTGTATATTTATCATGTATAATTTTATTATTTTGAACTGTATGTTACTTTCTTATTTTCTTTAAAGATGAAATTAAACAAAATAAAAAGATTCAAAATGCCCCTTCTCCTTTAGGAGACACAACGAGGCAAAATATAGTGTAACACAGTATACATTTATTAAACAAAACAAATCCCAACCCCTAATTAAAAACTCTTACACTGTAAAAATAGTGGTTAATGTTTCCAATTACCACTTCACATTGCCAAAAATCGGTGATGTACAGGAAAGCAAAGTGCTCATGGGAATTATTACCACTCCATTGGAGAAGCTGGATCCGCGTCAGTGTTAGAGACCAAGCCGCAATGTAAGGAATCTGAACCAGATGGACGGCGTACTGAAACACCGCTACAGTTGTCTGTGATCACTAATGTGCATGCAGGTCAGTCTCCACTCTACGCGTTTCACCGGGGTTAAGCAGGCTTATAAAATATATATATATATATATATATATATATATATATATATATATATATATATATATATATATATAGGAATAAATCCCCTGCACTCACGCTTTAACTCCTCAATTGCCGGGAGCCTAAACCTGGGCTCCAAAAATGCAAGTCCAATTCAGAATAGCTGCTCACCGGTCTTTTAAAATGTAAATTCTTTCACTGTTGTCCTATTATCTGGCCCTGAAGAAAGTCCCGAGCTGGAACTGAAATGTTGGTCGTTATTTTAATTTGATTTAATAAAGAATTTACATTTTAAAAGATCGGTGAGCAGCTATTCTGAATTGGACGTATATATATCTGTTACAAGCATCAAAAAAGTATAATTAATGTGGGATATCTTCTTAATTATGTTTTTTGATGCTTGTAACATATTTGTTTTATTTAGCTGTTTCAGGTATTGATAGATAATAAAAAATATGAGACAAGGTGGGCACACTCGACTAAACGTTGAATTAGCCCCAGGAAAAGGCTAATGTAATATATGTAGGGTGCTCACCCACATAGGGCTCTATCCCCTAAAGAACCCAAGAAATAGAACAATGTGAATAGAGTAAGGAGCACACCAAAAATCTTTATATATATGAAATGAACAAACTTTATTTACATGGGTCTGTCTCTTTAAATAGTATCCACAGAAATACAGAGTCATGCTATAAAAAAGCATTTACCAAAACAACATATGTATACAAACACATATGAACACGCAATGCGTGGTATATAAATGACAGAAATATCATACAAACAGACCAATATAGTATAAAGTATAAACAAAACCCAAACATATAAAAAATGCAAAAAACCATACCAAGATCAGTGAGAAGCAGGGACAGAGTCAATAAAAAAAAAAACAAAGTTTCGGCTGAAAAGCCTTTGTCAAGGGAGCATGTTGAGAAACTAAGTTCAGGTATTGATAGAACCATTGTACTACAATAGCTCCTATGGATTCTGTGTGATCCATGAGCAAAGTAGTGTGGTCTATATTACCCAAAGGTGACACTTTGTATGATCTGGCACTAAGAGATTGCAGAAACCCAGTTGCCTTGGTAACGCATCCTGCTACACAAGGTGCATGGGTGGGACCCACGGAGTGTTTTCATCTGACGTCAGCAGCCCCTGGCACAGCCAATAGCCGAATGATATCGGTGGCTGCCGTGGCAACGCATTGACGCCGGAAACACGTTATGAAGGGGTGGACCGTGTACCACGATGTGTGTGGAATCACCCAGGTGATTCATATATGCGCCCGAGCTCCTGTATAGCCGACCAACATAGCGAGCAGCTGAGAGTAATTAACTAATTATTTGTATCAACTCTCCATAAAAGCCTGCTTTTTATTTGCTACTGTTGTATGTCTTGATGAAAGTTCCAAGCTTGGAACTGAAACGTTGACTGACTTGTGACAATAAATCGTGCTGTTCGAATCCGGGAGTGCCGGTATTTTTCTACTTTATATATATATATATAAAGTAAATATATATATATATATATATATATATATATATATATATATGAAACCAGGGGGCTGTACTCACATGAACATGCATGAATGGAATGCTGCTGGGGGGCCAATTTATACAATACACAAGATCCAGCGCGCTCACTTATCCACTAACAGCAGATTTTATTAGTTTTTAAAAAAACAACTAATGTAGGCAAAAATAATGGGAGTTTAGTTACATTATATGATCATGCATTGCATAAGCCTGCCACAACATCAATGTACCCCATCTTGGCAGGTCCTACTCTAATAGCCTACTGTCTGCTCTTACCATACCCTGGCCAGGTATCAAGCAGGGAGGGGGGACAAAAAAGGAATAATTTCATTTTATAATATTAAAATAAAAAATAAATACAAATTAAATAATAATATTAATATAATACAAAATATATTAAAATAAACAAATATTAAAAATAATAAAAAAATGCCCTCCCCCACCCAGTTTACACACACTACACAAACAAACGCACACAAACACACACTCTGCATTATATACACCCTCCCCCCACCCAGTTTACACACACTACACAAACACACACACACAAACACACACTCTGCATTATATACACACAGAGTATGTGTGTATATAATGCAGAGTGTGTGCGTATATAATGCAGAGTGTGTGTATATAATGCACATACTCTGCATTATACACACACACATACTCTGCATTATATACATACACACTCTGCATTATATACACACACACTCATACAAACACACACTCTGCATTATATACACACACACTCTGCATTATATATACACACACACACACACACACACACTCATACAAACACACACTCTGCATTATATACACACACACACTCATACAAAACACACACTCTGCATTATATACACACACACTCATAAAAAACACACACTCTGCATTATATACACAAACACTCATACAAACACACACTCTGCATTATATACACACACACTGCATTCATACAAACACACACTGCATTATATACACACACACACAAATTCTGCATTCATTATATACACACACTACACAAACACACGCATGCACTGCATTCATTATATACACAAACTGTAACTGTAAAATAAATATTCAATTAATGTCATTTTTTGGTGGATCTAATTTTATTTAGAAATTTACCAGTATCTGCTGCATTTCCCACCCTAGGCTTAAACTCGAGTCAATAAGTTTTTTGTGTTTTAGTGGGAAAATTAGGGGCCTTGGCTTATATTCGGGTCGACTTATACTCGAGTATATACAATATATATATATATATATATATATATATATATATATATATATATCGGTTTAAAATATTTTTTTTCAGTTTGGCTAATCTGATTAATTTAGAATATTCACTTCAGTGAATAACACTAAAAAATAATGTTTTTACATGTTTAGTGCCTAGTACCTTTGTTTTCTGTTTTGACTTTATAAATATGACACATAGTGTGATAGACTTAATGTCTTCAACAATTCCTTAATATATTATTGCTAGAATTTGAAAATAAGGTAGTCAAGCTTATAAAAAGGAGAATGCTATATTGAAATATACATCGTTTTACATGAGTTTTTAACTGGTAAAAAGTAACTGTCTATTTGAGATGTTTTTTGTTGTTGTTGTTTTTGTTGTTGTTGTTGTTGTTGTTGTTAATGATTTTTAAGGCTAATGCATGTAATTCATTACTGCCTGCATATTTTTATTGTGACAACAAAAAATAGACATTTGTTTGTTGAGCAATATTTGTCAATGTCAATACTTAATTGAATGATTTGGTAAGTACAGACATGATTCTTTTGAGGTAGATGTTACAATTTGTTTTACTGTTTTCTTGGCATATTTCAGGTTGGACGGTGCCCAATGGTAAACAGCAAATTCCAAGTCTTTGCATTGATAACTCAGTTAAAATAAGGTCAAGCCTTTCTAAGACATACATGCTTTGTGTTTAAACCACTACGGTGTAGCTTTGCCTAAAACTGGTCTTTCTCTAAAATGCCCTTATATTTGTCTCCAAAAACCTTGGCCTCATTCCAAATTACATTCTCAGTTTCTGCCAATGGAAATTATCTCTACAACATGATGCTACTACAATATAATTCACAATGTAAATTGCATTATCAGGGTGCATAGCAGTGATGGTTTTGCTAAGCAACACATGACTTCTTTTAAAGTCACAAAAATGTTTTGTTATCGTCAGTCCAAGCAACCTTTTTCCAAATACTTTCTGATTCCTATCCTATATTTAAATGGATTTGGTTTAGCAAATGCTTTCTTTTTACCAAATATCCAAAACATCCAGTACTGACAAGTGTTTGGGTTATACTTGTTCAATTGCCAGTTTCTCACATTTCAGCAAGTCTGAGAAAAGCCGACCCACTGTGAAATCAGGAACACAAATGATATGTACATATGTGTGACTACCTATCAACCCCTTCGATAAGTTAGTGTTATTATTTACTATTATTATTATTATTATTATTATTATGTAATTATGTATATAGCACCATCAAATTCTGCAGCGCTTTACAGTGGGTGGACGAACAAACATGTAGTTGTAACCAGACAAGTTGGACACACAGGAACAGAGGGATTGAGGGCCCTCCTCAATGAGCTTACATGCTTGAGGGAGTGGGGTAAAGTGACACAAAAAGTTAAGGATAGTATTAGACTAGTGACAGTTGCAGAAGAGGAAACAGTCGGGAGCTATTAACAGTTTAATTGATACGCTTTTATGAAGAAGTGGGTTTTTAATGATTTTTTGAAGGAGTGGAGATTGGGTGAGCATCTAACGGAGGAGGGAAATACTATATAAATTTGAAACACATTTGTTGAATGATCCAGGTGTCCCTCGCAAAATTACCCTAATTATCCCTCACATACTGCTATATACAATAGGGGAAGAACAAATATTCTAAAAAAAACAATTATCAAACCTTTAAAAAATGTTATATTTATTAGTAAAGAAAATAAAAAAAACATTATGCTTTCCCTTTCCCATTCTAGGCAAAGAAAATTTTAAAGGGACACTATAGTCACGTGAACAACTTTAGCTTAATGAGGTTGTTCAGGTGAGAACTATAGCTCCCTGAAGCCTTTCTCATGTAAACACTGTATTTTCTGAGAAAATACAGTGTTTACATTGAAAGCTAGGAACACCTCCAGTTGCAGTCACTCAGAGCGAACCAGAGGGACTTCTGAGTTGATGGAGGCATAATATGCCTCCATCTACTCAGATCTGCTGTGCACGAGTATCCTGTGATTCAGTATCTCCTCTCATTGCATGCAGACACTGAACTTTCCACATAGAGATTCATTGATTCAATTCATCTCTATGAGGAGATGCTGATTGGCCAGGGCTGTGTTTGAATCATGCTGACTCTGCCCCTGATTGCCTCTTTATCAGTCTCAGCCAATCCTATGGGGAAACACTGTGATTTGATCAGGCTATCACATGTCAGCAGACTGCTTGTTTTTCCTGAGTCTAACAGCATGCAGATTTACAGCTTCTGGCTTGAATACAGTAAGATTTTTACTATATTTATGGAGGCATGAGGGGCCCAGGGGGCTAGAGGGTCAGGAATACATGTAGTTGCACTGGTGACTATAGTGTCCCTTTAAATCTAGGAACAGTTAGTTTTACTTAGAAATTAATATATGTTTTATTTTTTGTTCATTTAAGTGCTACCATCTCTTTCACTGTTTCCTTGCTCTTTATGATGCTACAATTATTTTTTTAAAAATATGCTTCACATTTTATACAGTTTTCTAATGTTTCAACCTGCCAGCATGACAAACTTGTCCAATGGCAACCCACTGTTCTCTTTTCTGATCTTGTTGCTATTTCAGAAAATAACTGCATGTTTGATAGACAACATAACATTTTAATTATAGTGCTCTACTTTTTAGAAGATTCTGAGCAACTTTATTGATATAGCAGCACTGCAGGCATAATCTCTGCCCAATGTAAGGTAAAAATCAGAAAGCAGCAAAACTATACATTTCTGCTATTATATAATAAAGCAATATCGACAAATGTCATAAAATGTAGCTTTCTTTGAATTTTATTGAGTTTTACTTACAACCCGCAAAAATATCAAAATGAGTGACCACACAATAACCAACTTCATTAATGAGGATCACATCTAGGAAAATGCTGTATAACTTTATAAAATGATCACAGCAGGCATAATCGACTCCTAAATAGAATTATGGTTGAATAGAATTATATTAGTCCATGAAAAGAAAATATATGTCTATGTATTTGTATTGTGAGTTAATATGATTAGCTGTTTATATTAATAACTACAAACATTACTAAAGAAATAAAACAAAGTTCTAAGTAGACAACCACCCTGCAGGAAATAATAGGCCCGAGGTTTGAACAAGTTGGTGATCAACAATTCAGTACATAGATGTAACAATAGATGTAACCATTCAATTTAAAGGTAATGGAACTTTTATTTATGTAACATCTACACAAATTAAAGCACAAGCAATTTTTTTTACTACATTGCTTGTATTGTTATTTTTTCATGAGTGTCTTTGGTGGTCATTCACTTTAAAAAAAAAAAAGTTTTATCTTTGTACTAAATTGTTTATTAGGGATTGGGACACACTACTCTAGCAGAAAATGTGTTTTCTGTTTTTTTTAAGAAACCCCTCTTGTCCTGAACTTTTTAGGTTTTTATTTGTTTGATTTGTTTTCTTATAGAGGCTTGGTTATGTTAGTTCAACTTACACTTTGATCTACAGTGACACTGGAAACTTCTATCGATTACAATGTACCTTTAAGTTTTGGACAGAAGTCATATTCATATAACGTTTGGTTTGTTTTTGTTTCTAAATTGGGGCACATATGCTATATCCAAAGCATCCACCCAGAATTGATGATATTTTTAGCGGAGATTTAATATATGTCTTTAACATAGATGTGTTAACTATGTAAAGACATCAAACAAATATATTAACTTATTTGTAGCTAATGATGGGTTTGGGGAAACTACAGGTTGTAGAATGTTGTAAGCATACAATTTGAAAGCAGATAAAAGGGTAGTATTTATCCCCTCTTCACTTCATGCCACTATGATGCAATAACAATGGACATCAGGGGGAGATGGCACTGGGGAAAATGAATTAGCAATGTTGTGTAACTTATTGGCGGTCACAATTTTAGAGGAGCTCCATCAAATTGTCCTAAATGTTCCTAATACAGAGAGGTAGGATACCATAATTGGAATTTTCTATCCTTTTTTTTTTTTTTTTTTTCTTCTAGTCTTGGAGGTTTGAAAATGTTTCATTTCCCTTCAAATTTATTTTTGAATTTTTTTTTTTTTAATAGTTATGTCATGGTTATAGTTTTTTTTTTTTTCTTACATTGGTATATATTTCCATGTGCAGAAGATGAAGTTTTCAGGTCTTCAATAACAAGGATGAGATATAAGTAGTATCATTTTTTCAGTTTATTTAATTGGTTCTTCCCAACAGCAGAGTCCAGGACGTGCATAATTAGTGACCTGCTAGAGGTCTCACAGTTTATTTATGTTTTGTTATTTTTTTGTATTTATGTAAGTGCCATAACAGGTAGTGGTGAAAAAGATTTAAAACATCCAATCATACCAGCTAATTCTGAGCATCATGAGCAGTGGTATGGTTTTATACTGTAGAGCGTAGTAAACACTGATCTAGCTTTAAAACAACCCTGTCAAGTTGTCAATCAGGAAGACAGAATTCTCACTTCTAAAGTTGCCTATTTCAGTTTTGCCCACATCCTACATGCAGCACGCACGTACCAAAGAAAGATTGCTGCACTGTGTCAATGTGTATGTGTGGTGGGTGGCTCTGCTGATTACTACTCACAGCCTTGTTCACAAAACTGTGTACTAGGATGTGTAAACAGCTGTGGTATGACTGATAAACTCATTTCATACATCGTATGTGATGATTGGAACTACCACTGGGGTATACTCTACTTATCCCATAACCTCCGCTCGACAAGAATTTATGAGATAAGATCAAACCTCACAGACCTAAATGAGAGCCTCTTCCTGATAATGGAGGGATCTGTGCAATTTCCAGGTAAGTATTCCTTTTTATTTGTTTATTTGCATTATTTTAATGTATTTTCTACATAATCCATGAAAAATATTTACGGCATTTTCCCCCTATAGATGTATTTGTATTAATGCATGTGGCAAAGCAAGTTTTCTATTATTATGTTATTAGTAAGGGTGGCTTCCAAGAGCTGTGAGTATGTGTACAATACTATGTAGTACTTTTATGGTGCTGTGTTTTATTGTGTGTACTTGGGATGCCAGCTATAACATATACATGTTTTGCTAAATCATACTATTTATCTTTTATGATTAACTTAACTATGTTTCCGGTTATTCAAAACAGTGTAAGTAACATCTATTTTGTATTTGTGTGCTAAGAGTTTATTAGATAAAATAACTTCTTGAAGGTATGTGTGGCTTTATTAGAGTCTGTACAGATGTAGAAAAAAAAAAAAAAACCTTATGAATACATGCAAAAAACATAACATACAGGGATATCATTTTTAATATGTTAACAGCTTCTTGATCCGAGGAGAGTTCTGACTGCCATTCTGCGGTCGTTGAGGATTTTCCTACATTGTTGCAAGATTGGAAAGTGCTTGAAACTAGGATTTTTGTCTTCTTTTGATCAACAGCAAAAATAGATGTAACGTAGGCTGATGGACACGTCTCTTTTCAGCTATTTATGAAACTGTGTAACTTTTTTACTTGTAAAGGTAAATCTGAGGACATGCACTAGATTAATATGTTACTGAATAAAGTAAGTGCAAACATTGATTGGATACAATGCCTATGTTAACAATATTAATTGTTTTATTATTACAAAGGAGTTAATGGAAAACATATCTACTGTTAATTTTCGAGATGTAAGCTATTCAAACATTTTATTTTTTTTGGCTATTCACTTTTTGGGCAAAAAAGCTGAATTGGGTATGTTCTCCAAGGCAGCTATATGTCCAATTTGGCCGTTTTGCGTACATTTAAAATTTCCTTTAAATTGATTTTGAATTCTTGACTTTATCAGTGAATGGTTCTGTGATGAATATGTTGATTTTAAACATAGTTGGAAATATCCACAGTCTTGTTGTGCAGAAAGAAAAGCACATCAACACAAATATAATAAGCAGTATTTTTATTTATTTTGACATTATACTGCACTTACACCAGTGTGCTCTACTTATTGATAGCATCATTAACTAAAATACAGATAAATAATGATCTTGTGCTTGTCATACTCAATAATTTGTAACAACTGTGTGCAAAATAATATACGTATAGCTTAATGTCCTTTAAATCTAATATGTACAGCAGACAGAAAAAAATGGAACCCCCCCCCCAAAAAAAAAATCAACATTTGAAATTTTTTTTATAAAAAAGACATAGATGGAGAATATGATGCTCTACTTAAGATGCAGTTAAAACAAAAAAACAAAGACAAAAAAATGTGGGATGTATAAGTTAAGTTTTTTGCTGTTTTACTACTAATGCTCTTATTGTTATTTCACCCCTTTCCCCCTCCACTACAGGCTTATGGGGATATTTTACAAGACTGCCCTATCTTTGCCTTTTAATGTAACACAGCCTTTTGGTGAAATGGGTTATCTGCTTTTTCACTGATTACGATTATCCTGATCTATAAATTAGGCCGTTTACTTACTATTTGTATTCATAATAAAAAATAGTACACAATCTTGTAATCTGCTGTTTGAATATTTGAGGTCTGTTTATAATGCATTTATATACTTTGTAGTTCACCCACATAAATAATAAATATAATAAAATAAATCTATAATAATCTGATACTCATTAATATAAAAATAAACCCTGTGACTGTAAAAAATAAAAGCAACTCTATATTCATGTCCCCCAGGAGAGCTCTATATTTAGTGCTTTTCAAGCAGCAAAGACTTTTCATACACTGTTGTAACTTAAAAGAATTGCTCAAAGCACTGTGAACGGTTTGCTTGTAAAAACAACCAATCACAGTATACTAGCAGGTAAGTCTCATTTAGTGCCATCCTTGTTCAGTTATGTCATTTAACACATTATCTGGCAAGTCTTGAGCTAAAAGACTCTGAGTTGGTTGTAATTAATGTAAACATTTTGTGAGTGGTTTATTTTTGTGTGATGGCTTGGGTTTTTGAATATTTCAAAATACTCTTTCCACATCCTCTAAGCTTGTCCCACATTATAAGTATTATAAACTTGCAGGACTTTTACGGTAAATGTTTGCGACCTAGCACCAAGGAAGAGTCAATGACAGACTACTACTTAACACTCCTGGTGAAAAAATGAATGCACAAATAGTTTAGACTGAACCACAAATAAACACCACATGTAGCAAGGAACTTGTTATATTTACATAGAATGTGATGGCAGATAGGAACCATTCTGCCCATCTAGTCTGCCCAGTTTTCTAAATACTTTCATTATGTCCCTGGCCTTATCTTGTAGTTAGGATAGCCTTATGCCTATCCCACGCATTCTTAATCTCCTTCACTGTGTTAACCTCTACTACTTTAGCTGAAAAGGCTGTTTCATGCATCCACTACCCTCTCAGTGAAGTAATACTTTCTGATATTATTTTTAAACCTTTGCCCCTCTAATTTAAGACTATGTCCTCTTCTTGTAGTTTTTCTTCTTAAAAGTCACTAAAATCACCAACACAACTTCATGAAGCATTTTTTTGCGTATAGATCATGCCTTTGAAGCTTCACTGCTCAATTCATTGCCATTTAGGAGTTAAATCACGTTTCATTCTGTTTTGGCAGCCCTAGCCACACCTCCCCCGGCTGTGATTGACACAGCCTGCATCAAGACAAAATGGTTTCATTTTCAATCAGATGTAACTTACCTTAAACGTTTTTTTCCCCTGCTCTGTAAATGGGATTTTAATCACACACAGGAGTCCCCTGCAGTGTCTAGTAACTAGTAACAGAGTGTGAGATAATACATTTAAAATTAAACAGAATTTGCAATCAAGGAAGTGTAAACATTAGATCTCTCTTTAAAGGAAGAGTTTAAGAAGGCTGTGTAAGTCCCATGCAGGGAGGTGTGCCTAGGGCTGCATTAACAAAGTGATTTAACTCCTAAATGGCAGATAATTGAGCAGTGATACTACAGGGGCATGATCTATACACCAAAACTGCTTCACTAAGCTAAAGTTGTTTTGGTGACACTTTAATAAGAGTGTATGGGACTTAGTAAAATACCCTTCTGTGTCTCATTAGAGATTTTGCCTTTTAGCTTAAAGAAGCAAGGTGAATTATTAGCGTTCGACTCACATACGAGGTTTGACGTGGCAGGAGAACTTACACTTTAATGGCCATTGGAGTGATACTAAAAAAACTCCAGTTATTTAAATGTGCCTAGGGATTTAGGGTAGTGCACAAGTAACTTTTGTTGGTGGGATTTTATTGTATATACTGGGGCTAATGTGTAATATGTAATATAGTCATTGCTGCTTCCCAGGAGTAGTGGAAATTTGAGCTCTGGGCTTAAATTGTATGTTTCATTGAAGACATCACTACAGAATTGTGTTTCCTATAATCTTCTAATTGGTCTATTTACTTGATGCAGTGGTCCATAATGATATTGGAACTTATGTTGTACAAGGTGGTCAAGGCTCTTTCAACTACAAAGTTCTGAGAATGGTAGTACACAGGAGTGTGCATTGGGAATGAGACATGGTTCCTCAGTGGATTACAATTGGCTGAATCATGTAAGGATTCCAGGAGGACTGGAAATGACTATGCCTGCACAAAAATAAGAAACTATGCAAAATATACTGTATATCTGTACAAATGCATTTAATATGTGCATTGTATCATCAAAAAATTCTGATCAAGATGAAACATGTTGGATTGGGATATCTGGCTGTTTTATTTGACTATTGATTGTATGTACTTTTAAAAAACATATCTCTCATGTGAAACACAAAATGAATTGACTTTCTTACACCATATACATTTCTTTCTGTTATTTATGGTGATATAGTGATCTTTAGAAAGATCACATGTATTGTAGATTTTTTTTGTATTTATTATTAATTAATATTTTGTTCATTGTGGCCTGTGAGTGAGTTAGAAATACATTAAAGGTGTACAAACCTGTCTATATGGTATATAATTATATATTGGGTTATTCACTAAATACCAGATGGACAAAATCCTGTGAAAAAAACTGAACTTCGACCACAATGGCAATTCTTATATTTACTCAAGCCAAGTATGGTCAGAGTGTTGTCAGTCCAAGTGAATCTGCAGCAGTAGCTCGGATGCATTCAGTGTTTAAATTAATATCAGTGCATTCACATCTGACCCCTATACAAAATATAGGATTTGGAAGATTTACAAAGTACAGGATTTACAAAAATTTGGAACTAAATGCATCTGGTAGAATACACTTTTGTAAATTATCGTTCTAGAAAGGTAGTCAAGGGATCTGAATAATTATACAATAGAGGGTGGACAATGGCATGTCCACCCCCTCATTGTATAATTATTTAAAGCCCCCACCCACCACCCCTGGATGATAATTTATAAAATGGCTTTCTGCCACTTTACAGACGCAGTTGGTATAAGCTGATAGGGCACTGTTTTTTCCCCCACTCTAAAGAATGATCACTGATGTTGGAAATTGTATATGTTGAAAAGTCGAGTTCTTGTCAAGGTAGAAAGAGTGATAATCTAATTTTGGCAAATCAGAATTGTAAACATGTCTGATATTGTGTAGCCATTAGCCAGGTAATATTGGAGCACTTTAATAGACTCCATTTTGTTTGCTGTTTTGACTGTCCGAATTACTTCACAAATGTTTTGGGCTACTGAAATTCGGCCAAACAGCATGAAGTAAATTTGCCCTTTACAAGTCTAGTTTACAATAATGTAGATAGAGGGAAACAATTTTTAGAAATCAATTTTACATATCTATTAGGTTTGTAGATTGATTCTGCATAAAGCCACTATTTAAATGTTTCTGGAGAGAAAAGAAACCCAATATAATGCAAAATGTTCATTAGTTATTGGCCATGACCGATATTTCAACTTTGTGAGTAACTCTGAATAAATGCATTGTAAATTTCAATAAATATTTTACTGCCAAATGAAATACAATGAATCCCTTGTTAATTAATGCTTTTGTAATGCAAGAACACAAAAGAACATAAACAAAACATAAATGCACATCTGTCTAACTATATTTGCATTATAAAAAAAAATCAGTCAATAGCAAAATATACAAAAAATGTGTTCTGATGCACTGACATAGAAAAAAAACCTGGAGAATTTATACACAGATGCCTAGTGCAACATCATTTGCCTGAATAATTTTGATATTTAACCCATGAAGGACCAACAATAATGTATTGTATTTGCATAATTTCCATATCCTGACATTTATTTATTCATTTAAACTATCACTGGAAGCAGCCTGTTTAAGTACAGACGAGAGGCACCACAGATGTATGAGCCCAAAATTGTAAACTACCCGTGAAGAAGAAAGGGACTACAGTAGGTTAAGCAAAAGGTCTCCCCATCTATGGTCTTTGATCACAGACACCTTCCAAATTGGATGAGTGCTCACCATCCGCTGAATGTAATTTAATTTCAAAGTGATGTATTTTATCATTTTACATAGAAAGTGATTCTGCAGAAACAAATGTATTCAGAATATTTTAAAGACTGGTGAATCTTTAATAAGTATTTAGATGTATCAGATACGTAAGGAAAAAGATCAAACCATCTATTTTTACTCATGTGTAAAGAGTGTTAGAAATCATGCCTAAACAGAACATTGTTAAAAAAAAGTTATAACAATATGCTTTAACCACAAACACGATAATCAAATGCTAAATAAATACATAAATAAATTAATTAAAAAAAAAAAAAAAACAGTACAATGCAGAAAATACGCATAAAATCAGTATTGAGAGAAAAACAAATAGCAAGAGAGGTAAGAACGGACAACAGCTAAATTAGCCTGCACTTCGGTGGGTCTCCGCTCAGATCTCAAGCTGGTTTTAGCTCATCTTGTGCCATTAGAGAGAGAACATATCTGAAGCATATCAGACTGGTCCCACCTGTACGGGCAGTCCAGATCTGAAATGCCAGCAAATTCCCTCTGCACGAGAGATACAGCAACCCCAGACAATCGTTTCAAGCTTGTAAGGTATTATCAGTGAGGTATAGCCAATATCCCTCTAAGCACCGTGAGCAAGGGGTCCACGTCTGGATTGCCCTTTAAACTTAAGGAGAAAAAAACAAGTAGCAATAGAAGTGAGAATGGACAATAGCTCAATTACCCTGCCCTTTGGGCTAAAGACGTGTAACAGCTTCCCTAGGTCCCTACCCAAACAAGTGACCTATATCATATATGGTGAACCAAAACAAAGAAGATTCGGGATATGGCTGTGTAAATCTACAGGAAAAACAGAAAACAAAACATAGTGTGATATTGTTACAAAACACAGTATTCTGTGCGCAGCAATCTTTTTCACTTACAAGATGTAGACGGTATAAGCGCTCTTAGGGTGCCTCCCCCAATGTAATGGGGGGCTTGCTGGTACTTCAGCATAGGATATGGATAACAGAAAAATAGTCCTACGCGTTTCGTTCTATATGAACTTCCTCAGGGACCACAATTAAAACAATAACAATGTATCAATACACAATGCAAAGATAAACATATCCTAAAAAATCCCCCCTCCCTGTGTCCTTAAATAGGGCTAGTCCCTAGAGTCCATTGGTGGATCCAGTGTGTGTGCAAATCCTCTTTGTTCTTGATTGGAGGGATAATCTTCCTGCATTAGCTGTCTTTTGTTTTCCAATTTCTGTGGCTTGTAATTCGCGCCCTTTTCGGCAGATACCGGAAGTGAACATTTCTGCCGAAACCGGAAGTGACGTCGCGGGAACGTCTGCGTTCCATCAATAGCATCTCTATGACAACCGGACGTAATCAACTTGTTCAGAGATCGTATGAATCAAGAAGAACTAATTGAAGCCCCACATTCTACTAAAGAAGAAAGTGTTAATCATGCATAATATTTAAACACCCTCATTAATTATCCACATATGTACAAAATGTTATCCTCATTTATCACTAATCAAATCACATAATTGGTATTAATCCCTACATATAAACAAGTGATTATAATGCCTCAATGTATTATCAAAAAATAGTAAGCCAAAAAAGCTTCATAATATAAAGTGATCATATGTGATAGTGGTCATATAAAGTGACCATATATATATATATATATATATATATTTTTAACTTTATAAAGACTTAGTAGAAATAAACACCATATTTACTCCATTATATATCACCATGTATGAACTATGACAAACTAAAAAAATATTTACAATCACTGTTCAGTGTATCTACCACATTCTATGTGTCCTCTTCATATAAATCTTTAGAACAAACCTATTTAACACCTTAAGGCAGTCCATTATTATGGTTAAAAAAGAAATAGTGAATTATAGCTCAAAAAACGATGTGCGGTAAATAACTACTTCTCATACAATCTCTGTTTAGTACATCTCTCAAATTTTTAATTGTACGTTCCCTATACGCCCTTGGAACAAATCCATTAATTACATTAGAGCAACTTATTATTGTAATTTGATCATACAGAGAAATGAATCATGAAATGAAATGAATAACATATAAAGTAAAAGATAGCTGCTTTATATTCAATATATATATATAAATCCTCTTTCCAAATGGAGATTGACCCTCAACTGTAGAAAAAGCCCCACAATAGAGGCGAACACACATACCTTTATTATCAATTCTAAATCTTGTTTAGGCCATATTAATCTAAAAACAAATTAAATCAATATCTACATTCAGACCCTTAGGTGTAAGAGTCTGCAATTTTTGTATCCAGAATGTCTCCCTTTGGGCTAATCTTTGAACTCTGTCACCCCACACCAAAAAGGGGGAACTCGTTCGATTCCCCAACACCTGAAATTTTTTAATGAAAAAAGGGGCATGATATACAATGGGATGGAACTGAGTGTGTCATCAATCTCTTTCTGATATTATTAAGATGTTCTAATAGACGAACCTTCAATATCCTCTTAGTCCGTCCCACATATTGTATGCCACACGGACATTGTAACGAATACACCACAAAGTCCGTGTGGCAACTAATGTTATCTTTAAGTATAAAAGTCTCCCCCGTGATTGAACTAGAAAATTAATGTGTGTTTTTAATAGACACTGTGGCACAGGCTTTGCAAGTACCACAGCCTCGAAATGAGCCTGAACGAGCAGGGGTAGGAACTGATGGTGGTTTGATGGCATAACTGGGTGCCAACATATCTTTCAAATTTGTATTCCTTTTATAGATCACTATGGGATTATCCGGTAGGTGTACCCCCAAATGGGGTCTTGTAACAGAATAGGCCAAAAACTTTGAAGGCTTATCTTAATTTTGTTATGATCAGTATTGAAATGGGTGATAAATGCTGAACGGAAGCTGTCCCTAGTTCTTGGGGCACATAATCGTATTTTATACTACTTTTATATGGCTACTTTTGCCACTGCCTACTCTTTGCACTGGCAAATCTCCAATATTCTCTCTTTACTATTACTGGTGCCCATGAAGGAACTTTCCCTTCTTTTAATCTTTAGAATTGTTTAAGAAGAGAAGTTGACGAAAATATTTGGGCTACCCCTTCAGACGACGTAGTAGTAGTCAAATAGCATTTCCAACGCTAATACTTGTACTGCCTGGCATAATATCTAGTAGCAAGCCAGCGGTTACTTTGTATACTTACCATTCTCAGTATCTATTCCGCTATGCATTTCATTAAGGTATAATACCCTGGAACAAGTTAGCGGTTACTTTCTATTCAGACCATTCTTAGTATTTATTCCGTAATTTGTCTCACTAGCCTTGAACTGCTTGGCATATTTATTCCGCTATTGTCTTATCATGGTATAATATTCTGGAGCAAGACAGTGGATACTTTGTATACAAACCACCTTCAGTATTTATTACGCTATCTGTCTCATCACGGTCTAATATCCTGGAGCAAGACAGTGGATACTTTGTATACAGACCTAGTATTCATTCCGCTACTTGTCTCATTACCTTTGAACCTGTTCATTGACAATAACGGTAATGCAGTAGGCTACCATCAGTTAATCACGTGGACTATTACCTGTATAGACAACTGGTTGCACCAATCTCTCGGTTCAGCATTAGATCTAGGATTCAGTCAGTTAACACTTTAATACTGACCACTCTTCAGGAATTACTCCGCTACTGATCTCAGTATCTCTGAGCTCACGCAGACTGGCAATCATATCTAGTTGCTATACCTAATATCTATACTGTCTCATTGAGCTCACCAGACATAATAAATAATCTACTTTATTAGTTTGCGACTATACAAACCTATTCCTCTAAGATTTACTAGGTCAATTTCTATTAATCCTTTTTTCGAATATTGGAGAATATTAGCTACACTATTTGGACTCTGGGGATTCTTTTGACGTATTCTCTCACCCCGGGTACCTTATGATATAAATATACGTATTAATTTAAACTGATAAATAAGTAAACAACTTATGTTTACGTTCTATGTTGTTTTTTCCCTCCTCTCTCCCCTTACTCCCTATGTATACGCCTCTATTTTCTTGTGTCAGCTATTCTGACTGCTAGTCAATAGTCAGCCAGCATATACTGTACCTAAGAATCGGTGACAGTTTACGTTAGGTACGTTTTTTCGATATATTAAAGCATTGTATTTTACTTCTTATTTCTATAGTACACTACACTTTTCCGCTAGTGACGGTTCACCTCAGGAATGTTAGTTTTGACACTAATATTTACTTAGGAATGTCTTTTTGATACTAATATTCTAATATTGTGTTTCAATTTAAGGACAGATTTCTCTCCCTTTGTACTTTCTACCTTTGAGGGTTACCCCCTCCCTGTCCAGCTACACTAGACAATCTTATGGGCCAACCCTTTCCTTTTTCATGTTTATCTGAACAATTCCGTCTAAGACGGGTAAACTGGCTATGATCACGTTATATTATGAAGCTTTTTTGGCTTACTATTTTTTTGATAATACCTTGAGGCATTATAATCACTTGTTTATATGTAGGGATAAATACAAATTATGTGATTTGATTAGTGATAAATGAGGATAACATTTTGCATATATGTGGATAATTACTGAGGGTGTTTAAATATTATGTATGATTAACACTTTCTTCTTTAGTAGAATGTGGGGCTTCAATTAGTTCTTCTTGATTCATACGATCTCTGAACAAGCTGATTACGTCCGGTTGTCATAGAGATGCTATTGATGGAATGCATGTGGAACGCGGACGTTCCCGCGACGTCACTTCCTGTTTCGGCAGAAATGATCTCTTCCGTTATCTGCCGAAAAGGGCGCAAATTACAAGCCACAGAAATTGGAAAACGAAAGACAGCTGATACAGGAAGATTATCCCTCCAATCAAGAACAAAGAGGATTTGCACACCCACTGGATCCACCAATGGACTCTAGGGACTAGACCTATTTAAGGACACAGGGAGGGGGGATTTTTTAGGATATGTTTATCTTTGTATTGTGTATTGATACATTGTTATTGTTTTAATTGTGGTCCCTGAGGAAGTTCATATAGAACGAAACGCGTAGGACTATTTTTCTGTTATCCATATCCTATGCTGAATTGGTGACTACACATTTTATTGAATACATTTTTTATTATTGAACCCTGACCTGTGGATGTCTTTTGGTGGAATAAGGACCCAGAGGTGATAAGAAGTACCAGCTAGCCCCCCATTACATCGGGGGAGGCACCCGAAGAGCGCTTATACCGTCTACATCTTGTGAGTGAAAAAGATTGCTGTGCACAGAATACTGTGTTTTATAACAATATCACACTATGTTTTGTTTTATGTTTTTCCTGTAGATTTACACAGCCATATCCCGAATCTTCTTTGTTTTGGTTCAAGATTTCTTTCCAAGCCAGTTTTGTGATGGGTATTCACTGTTTGGCTAAATGTGTCAGCTGACCACTCTCAGCCAATCAGCTGTGCCCCTGCCTGGCATTACTCTGCGCTTAATGAAACTGAAATTTCAGAAGCCGTATGTTGCCTTGGGAGGGAGTTGAGATTGGAGTTGAGATTCGAGAATGGTTTAACCTCTCAAGGTAAGAGTGCACTCAAGGGCCTCCTGACATTATAACTACTTAATTTAGATTAAGTTGTTATGGTGCCCTAGGGTGCCTAAACTGTCCCTTTGATCACTAACAGGAGGCTCCTGCCTGGTCTATGTGGTCTAATTACATAGTAGGAGATGCTAAATTGTAAGTCAAACAGACTATGCAATAAAGGAAGTGTAAACTTTAGATCTCTCTTTAAAGGACCACTATAGGCAGCCAGACCACTTTATCTCAATGAAGTGGTCTGGGTGCCAGGTTCCTCTAGAGTTAACCCTGCCTGCTGTAAACATAGCAGTTTCAGAGAAACTGCTATGTTTACATATGGGTTAATCCAGCCTCTAGTGGCTTTCTCACTGACAGCCGCTAGAGGCGCTTACGCGCTTCTCACTGTGATTTTCACAGTGAGATGATGCCAGCGTCCATAGGAAAGCATTGAGAATGCTTTCCTATGGACTGACTGAATGCGCGCGTGGCTCTTGCCGCCCATGTGCATTCAGCCGATGACATCCAAAGGTCCCCAGCGACGGCGCTGGAGAAAGGTAAGTGTTTTACCCCTTCCTCCAGCTTCAGCATGGCGGGAGGGGGACCCTGAGGGTGGGGGCACCCTCAGGACACTATAGTGCCAGGAAAACAAGTTTGTTTTCCTGGCACTATTGTGGTCCATTAACCCCTTTAGGACACATGACATGTGTGATGTCATTATTCCCTTTTATTCCAGAAGTTTGGTCCTTAAGGGTTAAACGAAGTGTTGAGGAAGGCTGTGTGAACAAGGCAGGGAGGTGTGACTAGGGATGCATAAACAAGTTTTTTTTAACTTCTAAATGGCTGAGAATTGAGCAGTGAGACTGGATAGACACGATCTATACACTAAAGTTGGCTTAGTGCCTATTATATCACTTTAATACTGCACTTCTGCAGGCAACCTTAGCAATGGAATAGTGTTCTAAACATAACATTTTAAACCAAAGCATATGTTTTAATAAGAAACATCTCACCACAATTATGAGGCACTCTGCAGTATACTTAGACAGAGATTTCAGCATCCAGACCAGAATTGTAGTGATGTGAACCAAAAGGTAAAAGCTGTACAGTTCATGTATGGTTTCTGGTCATTAGTCATTAATCTTTAGTCATTTGAATAAAAATCAAGACATGTGCATAACAAGAACATAATGCTTGGTGAAACCATTTTACCCAAAAATATAATTTTTTTCAGGATACTTTATTTTGGCCAGAATGTTGGTTCTTCTCAGCAGAATTTTGGTACCAAAAATCTGATTCAGGAACCAAATCAGAAGAATCAGAAGGGTGCACGAATGGTACAATCAGTATACTGTAAAATATATACATAATATAATATGGATAATATTTCTGCAATTTAGTTCACAAATCAAGTGCTAACAAGTAACCAATTAAAGAGAAATATGAAGGAGCAGTAAAAATAAATAAATCTATCTTTAATGATTTATAAAGCACCCTTCACAAATATTGTCACACTTGGTAAATATCAGCAAAGAGGCTGTGAAAAAGCGTCTTTATTGTTTAACCTTTCGACTTGTCATTCAAAAAATACACAACAATAATTTTCTCTCATGGATATCAAATAATTGCAAAAACAACACCGGTTTATAACAAAATATTTGTTAATTATATATGTGGCACAATTATTGGCACCCCCTTTAGTCAACACTTTGTGCTAGCTACCTTTGCCAAGATAACAACTCTGAGTCTTTTTTTATAATGCCTGATGAGGTTGGGGAATACATGGCAAGGGATCTGAGACAATTCCTACATACAAAATCTCTCCAGATCAAAAAAGCTGATTTTTTAAACTATATATAATCAGGGAGGGAATCTCTCTCCACCCTTGTTAGACTGAGCTTTGATGGTGGCACAGCGCTGTGCTAGCCTCATTGCCTTTCATTGATTTTCTGTGACACCTCGTGAGCCTGCCATTTCTAACAAAAACCTTTGTACGTGTAGAGAGACTTTTCCTGAGACATTTCATTTTCATTTTTGGTGCTTTCTGTGCCTGGCTGGCACTGCCACTGCCGGTCTTCCCTGCTTGTCTGCAGATACCAGGTTTTTCGAAATATTCTCCTTTTTTAATTCAATTCAATAATTGTAATACCTTAGTTTAGCTTATATTGATTTAAATTTAGAGGAGGAAGCATTCAGTCCTTTAGCTTAAAGACCTTCTGCCCCAGGGCTTGACTTCTAGGTTGGTTTAGCATTAGCTTATTGCTGGAAGTACATTTCTTTCCAAGCAAGTTTGGTGAATGGGGAGTCACTGATTGGTTGAGAGTGTCAGCTGAATGCTTGTAGTCAATCAGCGGCACCCCTGCGCTGCGGCCCTTCACATTTCCTGAATTTGAAATGATAGAGATCTGATGCCGCTTGTGGGGGAGCAGAGACCGGCACTGGTGATAACTTCGTACTTAAACCATTCAAAAACTGTTTAGCTCCTGAAGATAATAATTCGCCCGAGGCCTCCTGGCACCATAACAACGTAATTTAGATGAAGTTACGTTGGTGACTGAAGTATTACCTTAATATATTCTAGCTCTTAAATTTAAACAAACCAAGTCCCAGTAGTTATTGTTAAACTTGGATATTTGAATTTCTGCTGTTGCTGCATTGCAGCTTTTTTTTTTCTAAATACTGATTTTCTTTTCTGTCAGTCTCATCTAAGTGTGTGTGGCTGTGTTTTAATTTTAATTTCTATACTCCGGTCCACACACAAAATTATTTTTTTTTGTGCAGCTAAATAAGTGCCTATAAATCTACCACTAGTAGCACACAGTCAGACAGTGACTGGCAGACTGATTGTTTTGTTGTGTCACTCACTGACTGTGTGTGCTTGCTTTGTAGGCAGTAAGTGTAACAGTTATTTTTTTTTATTTTTTATTGAGTTAATGTATTTTTTTTGTATTTAAGAATTTAGTATAAAATATCTAATCTTTTTTTTGTAGTACACTCTCTTTATGCTTTTTTTTTTTTTTAGCACCAAACACACTATAGTTTATTTTGTCTTGTTTTAAAGTTTTCACATTTTATTTCTTTTTATTTTGCCCACATCAGCAGTGAAGTGAACTGTTCTGTTGTTGTGAGACAAGACAACCGATTTTTAGTTCAGTAATTTTTTTAACAGAAAGCAGTGAAGCTAACTGGTTGCTGTTTGTTTGGCTTTCTTCAGCTTAACAATTAAAATAATTCACACCCACTTAGAAAAATATACAGAGTAAAAAGGATATACCACCTATTGCAGATATAGATATGGTGGATACATCTGTAAAACAAATGAGACATACAAAGTGTTTTCCATATAGGTAAAAACAAACAATTATATCATATGAGGATGGAACTCACAAGGATGGAGCCTCTTAGGCTCTATGTACTTCGCTCTCGGGTGCCTATTCAGGCTTTCGATAATTTTCAGTTGAAGACCCAGACTCCACGAATTCAAGAGTAAATAAGGGTTTATTAATTGATGAAATATTATATTAAAATAGTAATAATATAGGACAAAAATAGGCAGATATATGTATAAAATACAGCGTGGTATGGTACTGCAATAATGGCCAAAATTAAAAGCAGCAAAGCACCACAGCATATACACAAAATAACAATACCGCCAAATGAAAGTCCCAGTAAAAAGTCCAGTAAACTGGGACTTTCATTTGGCTGTATTGTTATAAAAAAAATAACATAAAACAGAAATTCTGTCCCAAACATTGTTGTACCAGACTAAAACGGGAAATTAGGTAAGATGTAACCTATAAAGTTGTAAACGCAAAGATGTACTAAATAATTTGGTTTGGCAAAATCAGATATGTTTTATGTTATTATGGGTGATCTGCATTTTTCTACTTTTCTATTTGTGTAGATATTTACTGATGTGAGATGGGTTATGTTATATTAAAACTTGTTGACAAATAAAGTAATAAAAAGTGATGATTGGTGGCTAAGGGACAGTCACTAAGTATGTATATATTGATTGATTGATTGCAGCACACTGACTGGCCAATTTTTAATCTTTTTAATTTAATCTTCAGATTCAGTTTAAATTGATATTCAATTGATATTCAGCCAAAAAGTCTATTTTTTACAATGCTTCTGAACATGTTACATTCAAAGATAAATTGGACATATGCGTTTATAATACGCCTTTAGTTTTTC
Organism: Pelobates fuscus; assembly: GCF_036172605.1. Taxonomy (NCBI): domain Eukaryota; kingdom Metazoa; phylum Chordata; class Amphibia; order Anura; family Pelobatidae; genus Pelobates; species Pelobates fuscus. Next base: position 112,474,480 of record NC_086317.1, on the reverse strand, counting down.
AAGGGATTAAAAATAGACATTAAAACGTATTGCATCCAAAATAAGACATTTTTACACAAGCATTTAATTATAAGTGATGACGTGATTTATTGCGCACATTCTAAATGTCATGTTTTGAAAAAATAACATTTAATAAAATATTATCACAGTTAATATAGAGGATTCGTTTCTGAAACTTTTTCTAGCAATCTCAAAGATTAGAAGAATTAAGGTGTTGAAATTAATAGTGAAGCAAAAATAGATTTTGCATGGGTTTTAAACTTTGATGATAGTTTGTAGGTAGGAATATTAATGAAGCGCAATCATATCCTCTTAATGAACTTTTAATAATCTGCATTGTTCTTATTCTTGAAAATCAATCTTTTGGGTACATGCGCAGATGATGATGAAGCATAAAAATCCAATCAAAGACTTACGTATTAACTACAAGAGAAGCACAGAGTTTGAGGGGAATATATACGTATAGACAGAATGTGAGCTGAACATGAAGTTATTAGCTTGCTAAGGAAACGCCAATAGCAGAGCCTTGATGTATCCAGTAACAGTGGATAGGAGATGTCATAAAAAGAAACGTCAAGAGAAATATGTAAAAGAAATGTATTGTACAACCGATTTACCCTCAGACTCCCAGGCCTGTAAAGCATTCATGATATAGGAGGCCTTAAACAATATGCTAACACTTGAAAACTTGAATGCAACAGACCCGGAGTGGGAGAAGGAATACCTCTACTAAAGCAGAAATGTATCAGTAGTAAAGGATGCTTAATAGTTTATACAGAATTTAAAGCAGTAATATCAAGCATCTAACAAATGTCATATATACAGCAGATCGCACCCTGTTTTGTTTTGTCACTCAATCCCTACTTCCTACGGTGCTCAGTGACACCTACACTGTAAAAACCATAAAATATTAAATAATACACAACCAATAGTGTCTAGATCCAACCTTCCTCTTCAATCCCCCTCCCTTAGTTCCCTTAATATGGTCTCTATTTCAATCAGTTCTTTGTTCCATGTGATTTTCCTTTCACCTTAGAATGTAGTCACATGGGTGTTTATTTATAATTCCAGGGAACACACATGTGACCAAAGGACTAGTGGATGACAATCTGATACTTTCCAGTGTACCATTTTCCTCATTTGTGACATCATTCTGCAGCCTACATGAATGTTACTAACAATCCTGAATGCTGGGAGATACAGAGCACAGAATCCACTGGACTTTCATCTTTCTCCAAGATGAAAGATGCAACCTCAGCCAGCAAGACACCAGATCCCCTGTATAATAAACTTATGTATATGCAAACAGAAATAGCTGAATCTCTCCTAGTCCTACTGGGTGGCCCAAACTCAAATCCACAAGCTCCCATCTGGGCTCCACGCTGGGTACCACCAGAGCCTCCACGACACCTTACACCATGCTGGCCTCTTTACTGCTGCAGGCTTCATCCAACCTACCATTATAGACCAGGACTTTCCCCACAGAACAGGGCACTTGGCACAATTGGGCATTCAGCCTCAGTATATATATTCTACATTAGCAATGTTAGCTTAGAAATGGAGTAAGGTAAAACAGCAAAATATTAAAAGTGACAGACATGGCAACAATAATTTAGGATTCAGTTGAAATTTTGTTGAGCTAATAATGAGAAGAGATTTACATATGATCACATTATACATTATAGGGATATTGTAGGCATCAAAACAACGTAATGAAGCAGTTTTAATGTACAGCTTATGACCCTGCAGTCTGCTTAACTTCTTGCCACTTATGATTTACATCACTGTTGTTTCTGTTTATGTAGACATAGCCACACCTCCACTGGCTGTGACTGACACAAACTGCAAAAAAAAAAGATTACATTTCTAATGAGAACATAACATACCTTAGAAGTTTAAATATCTTAATCTGTAAAATGAAATTTAATAACACACAGGAGGCTCCTGCTGGGTCTTGCAGGCTATTAACATAGTAGGAGAAATGAAAATCTAAATTAAGCAGGCTTTGCAATAAAGGAAGCTTAAGCGTTAGATCTCTCATTAGAGGAAGCTTTTAGGAAGGCTGTGTAAGTCACATGTAGGAAGGTGGCACTAGTGCTGAATAAACAAAGTGATTCAACTCCTAAATTGCATATAATTGAGCAGTGAGACTGCAGGAGCCTAATTTACCAAAACTGCTTCATTAAGCAAAACTTGTTTTGGTGCCTATAGTGACCCTTTAAAGTACATTTCAAAGTCCATTAGTAATCAATATGTGAGTTAACATTAGCTAATTTAGTATAGCATGAACTCACAGTGCAAATGTTCATCGTACTTTAGCTATCCCTAGATGTAAAAGGACAACTTTCAGAGGCAAGTGGTTTTGTGTGCAAGGGTTGCAAGTTTGGTGCGAAATATGTTTCAAGACACTATTGTGGTTGATTCTACTTTCTAAAGGGTTACTGCAAGGGTAGGAATGATAAGGGAGCTTACTTGTAATTTAGAGTTAGAGCTAGAGTAGTTTGAAATGTTGAGAAGAGCGTTTGAAGGTAACTTGAGAATTTTCAGAGGCCAATGCAAATTTTCTTTTTGCAAATATTTTTGTTAGGTCGTAAAAAGAATTGCCCAGTAAGTGAGGCGCATGAGCGCCAGTGTCAGGGAAATTTCCCTGAACATAGACAAGTGCAGCAGAGCAGGGAATTCCTCAAATCTATGTTTGGGGAACGTTTCCCGAATATAGATTAGATAGATCCTCTGCTCTGGTGCAGTTTTTTATGTTGGGGTAAATTTCCCCGAACTTAGACATAAGCACCAGAGCAAGGAATCCCTCTATCTATGTTCGGGAAAAAATTCCATGAACATAGATCAGCTCTCTAACGTGAGTGCAAGCTGTCGCAAAACAGGTAGGTCGCAAAGTGAGGACCACTTGTAATTGAAAAAAATACAAGTTAAAAAAGGGGTAAAACATGGTTACTAAAGATGAGACACAGATTTGAGAAAATTATTTCACAAATATTTACTAGCATCATGAGTTTTGATTGACATCATGAGCCCAGAAAGCAAAAGCTAGAGATCTGAACATTTCAATGCTTGCAGTAATATCAATAATTATATGAATGTTAATGATGATAACACTGTGAACAAAGCAAAGAGAGAGCGAAGATTAGAAACAAGAAAGCAAACAAGCTTTCTTGCTGATATCAGGAATTAGGAAAATTACCTGTTTTCTATAAATCATGAATAGCTTTGAATACATTTTATTATTTTTGTTTTTAATAATTAGCTGTTCTTGTATTTTGGAGTGAGTTATTTGAGGTTTCTTACTCATATGCACCAAAGCAAACTATCATAATCTCTTAAGAATGTAATGCTGTAAATTGATTTCAAATGGCTCTATGTATATATAATAATTATAATTAATGTTCTCACCCCTTCTGGGTGGTATATTTATTCTTCATTCTCGAGTCTTTTCCTACTGGGATTCTCTGCAGTAGAAGGTTACATAGGGCCCTGGAATGCACTGCAGAGAGTCCCAGGAAGAAGCATTTCCAAAGTAAGTGAATTAATATATATATATACATAAGTGCAGATATTGGGTTGTTAGAGTAGGACCTGCCACAGATGGAGTACATTTACGTTGTGGAAGGCTTATGCAATGTATGCTCATATACTGTAACTAAACCCCTATTATTTTTTTTCCATAGGTGAGGTGTTTTTAAATAAAACTATTACATACTGTGAGACTTGAAATTGCTGTTTAGTGAATGAGCGAGCGCACTGGATCTTATATGTTGTATTAATTGGCCCCAGCAGCGCTTCCCTCCTCCGTTAGATGCTCACCCAGTCTCCACTACTTCAAAAAATCGTTCAAAAACCCATTTCTTCATAAAAGCGCATCAATTAAACTGTTAATAGCTCCCGACTGATTCCTCTTCTGCAACTGTCACTAGTCAAATACTATCCTTAACTTTTTGTGTCACTTTACCCCACTCCCTCTAGCATGTAAGCTCATTGAGCAGGGTCCTCAACCCCTCTGTTCCTGTGTGTCCAACTTGTCTGGTTACAACTACATGTTTGTTCGTCCACCCATTGTGAAACACTGTGGAATTTGATATATAAATAATAACATAATAATAATAATAATAATAATAATAATAATAATAATAATAATAATAATAATATGTATGCTCAGGTAAGTGCAGCATCTTGGTTTTATATATATAATGGCTCTATGTACATATATGCAAAATAACCATTCATAAATATTGTTTAATTGACAGAGAGAAAATTATATTGTTTATACTGAATGACATATTCTGTATTCATGAATAATACACACCATTTTTATGTCTTAATAGTTTCATCAATAATATCCATTTGGTAAATCAAATTTGATGAATTACGTTAAAAGATACCTTCACACAAAAAAAAGGCATCCAGTGTATTATTAAGTGGAAAATATTGTGCAACCTTAAGTAGAAGAAAAGCAAATAATAAAAAAGAGATGCAGAATAGCTATTGTACTTTGTTTATTGCCTGAAAATGAGAGCAATTTAATGGTATTACATATATCAATATGTATTTCAGCATGCGATTTTCCTTTAATCCTTTGACATAAATGCAGAATCCCTTTACCAGCTTGAAACACTGATAGTAATTCCATTACCATTTCTGCAGCCATCTACTTATAATGCTAGACACAATTACTGAATACAGTACCACGCACGTGGAATACAAATGATCTACAGAACAAATCTGTAAAACCTTAGGCGTTACATACTTTAGGTGGTACTATTGCTCTCTGATTGGTATTAAATACACTAAAACTAGTAAATGGATAACAGCTACTCTGGTTTTTCTGCATACTTATTTTATTTTACTTCTAGTTAATTTATACAAATACAATTAAAATTTTAATTAACATTGTTATCTAGAATTATTTTTTATTGAAATATCTGTTCACTACATGAAAGAAAGTAATCAAGTAATTTAAATGTTGTGTCACAGATTAGACTTTTTAGTGTTTCTAATGATGCTTTTAACAAATCATTTGAAGTTTTCCTATTAAAAATGAAATTTATGCTGACAGATTACTTGAAAAAGATTCACATGAATATTAGGTCTGTTTTTTATCATTAACATTAAAAACAAAAGGACTGGAATATTAATCTATTTGCAGTTTTGCCATAATGAAGTAGTCTTTTGCATATAAATGTGGCATAATAAGAATATCTAGAACAAGTGTATGGACAGGGTCATCCAAATGTTGTTTCACCACACTCTTCTTTGGCAAAGACCATTTGAGGTCCAAATTCTTTCATGTTTTCTTTTGTTCATGGCATGGACAATCATGTACACTGAATTTGGAGTTATTGTTATTTTATGTATGTAATAGTTATGCAGTTTACTTCACTCCATGCCTGAAATGGCATAGCCAATATGTTGGTAAGGTAAATGGACATTGAAGAACTGGAAAAGGTTGCATTTCTAATCCCTTAAAGACTTACAGCAAGCATGTCAAACTCGTAGCCCGCGTGCCGCATGTGGCCCACAATGAATATCTTTGCGGCCCAGCGAGTAGGGAGTTTGATATGCTTACTGTTAGGGCAGAGTAGACACCTGCTCTCCCCACATTGTAGTTGCTTACTTTGCTGAAAGTGAGGAGCAGGAAGGGATACCTGGAGAGAGAAGACCCCCACTGGACCCCATGGAGAGGCTCCACACCAACTTCCAAAGGTAGGGAACAATAAATAAAATTAATTGTAAATGTGTGTGAAAAAATGTGTAAATATGTGTGTCTGTCAGTGTGTGTGTTGTCTGTCAGTGTGTGTGTCGGTCTGTCTGTCAGTAAGTGTGTGTCTGTCAGTGAGTGTGTGTCTCTGTCAGTGTGTGTGTGTGTCTGTCTGTTAGTGAGTACTTTCACAGAGTTTTCAAGGAGTAGTGTGAGGATCCACTTTGGCACTGGGTACGGACTGCACCATTGGGGGTATACCAGAGGCTAGACTCCGGAGTCGCATACTGGCAGAGGCAATGTGAGTGGAGACTGCTTATTGGCTAATATTGTTGTTTTTAGGGGCCGGAGTTTAGTATAGAGGGGGGACTGAGATTTAGTATAGAGAGGGACTGGGGTTTAGTAGATGGGGGGGGGGGCTGCGTTTTAGTAGAGTAAAGTGCTGGGGTTAAGAAGAGGGGGATGCAATTTTTTTTATACTGACATTTTCAAAATAAACCTGTTTCTATGAAAATTTAAGGTTATTTATTTTTATTTTATTTGCGGCCCACATAAACTTAAACCTTGTTTATTTGGCCCTGCTAGCCTTTGAGTTTGACATGCTTGACTCACACACTTAAAGTTTGTGTATGAACTTCATATCAAACTGTTCATTAAAGATTGTATTCTAAAATGGAATGACTACTAATTTAATAAATCATCATTTAAGCTAACTCCCCAAAAGAAATACACAATATATTCCATGATGCATATGGTCTTTAGAGACATATGATCATTACGGTATTAAGAACAGCCCAGTCAGCAAAACACTTTTGGGGATGTAGTGTAATTAGCCCCTCAAGGGCCATATGACAGTCTATGCCAACATGCAATGCAGGGCTCTAAGCCCTGGTGATGGCACAGACTGTCATCGCTGGGCTTCATCCTAGTTGGTATCAGAGATCCATAGGTATTATGCAATTTCTAGGAAGCCCCTCTGTCAGCTAGAGAAATAATTAGTGGCTTGACATAATATTTTTGAATCTTGAAAATAAATACTTGAAATACCTAGAACTTCCAAAATTGTTGAAAAAGTAAAAAGAAAAAAAATATTATTTAACAACTTCACCTTTGAGTGCAAAAGAATATGCTTGAAATGGTTAATATACTGTTCTGTACCTTTGTGCAGCTCATCCAAAGTGTTACCACACCATGCACAGAAAAATACAGCTAAATAACAGTAAAGGTGGAGCTTTATTGTAATACACGCAGAGAGTATTACAATATCGCTTCACCTTTATGTGTTTATTACTTCGTCCTGCTGGTTGTCTGCAGCATCTGCTTCCAGATTATATTTACAGGACAATCCAGTTAGCTCCACTGAGTTGAACAGGGTCTCACAGAGCCATGCTCATTGGCTAAGAGCAAAAGCTGAACATTCTCAGCCAATGGATTCAGTGTTGGATCAGGCAAGCTAAGCCCTATAAAGACATCAGGCTTTTCTTGCAGAAGAATTAGAAAAAAAATGGAATATCATACTGTACCATTCAGCTTCATAACTCCATCTATGTTGTGAGGCAAAACAATTAGGTGTTTGCATTATAATATGTTATATGCTATTGTTATCCATGCTATTGTGGTCCTATATTCTTATAGCATTTATACTATTTAATTTGCTGCCATACTTCTTTCAATCTCTTGCATGCATATTTTTTATTATTGCACAATTAGTTCAACCCACATAACCAGTTATTCTTTAAATCTGGACTTTGTATAATGAAGGCACTTATCACATGTCAGGTATGAAATGTACCAGTATTCATTTATTCATCTTTCATTAATTACAGACTAAGTATAGGTAATACAAGGGATTGAGGCAAAAAAACAATGAAAAGAAGATTGCGCAAAAAGGAATTTTGTCAGCAAATTATTGCTAGCATCTGCCTTAATTTGCCCCTTGCATGTATTAATTTAATTAATAGAATGCCAGTTTAACCATATGCAGAATTGCACTTCTTAAACATTTAATAAAAAGCCTTTCTTTTAATAACAAATTGATCCACAAAATATTTTTGAAAGAGGGATGCATAGCTGAAACATACAATTATTGCAAATAAACCTTTTTATATTTATCTTTCTGTTCGATTTTCTAAAAAATATTGTAGCGGAGAGGTAGTATAATCCACAGTATCTTTGCTGGGTAACAGGAACAGCATAAAATAATCCAGGTAAATAAATACAGCATACAATAATCCCGGTAGCGTTGTAAGAATCCTTCCTTTCCAAGAATTAGACGACACATAGACTGGGATTCAACTGAGCTTTTAATCACAGGTCACAGTATTTATGGGATTCCCTACTGACATCACAGGGGTTGTACAGTAGGGGACTACATGGAGAACTTAACAACCTGGACATTTCTCCCATCATGCACTGCTGTACGAGAGGGATACTCCCACTAGAATATACAGTTAAGTGTATTATCCCTCCGTGCAACAGAACCAATATTTCACATGAAAATGCATAATTTTTACATTGTTCACTTTATTTAAACGAATGGACGTTCGGTAGATAGCTGGGGTCTGAGCGCACATTTAGTGAAAGTACCGCTCAGATCCCAGCATAACTAACCGAACGCCGCACAAAATACACATTATTTTCAAGTTACATTCAAAGTACCGATTGACATTAGGGGAACAAACTACTGAAGGACCGGGGCTCCCGAACGGCTTAGAAGTCCAGCGGTATTCGTGCCGTCGAGTAGCCGATTTTAGTTCCAGGCGTTCGCCGACCAAATACCGCTGGGCTAACAAAGGGTCCAAGATGGCCGACCGCCTTGTGGTCGTTAGCCGAACGGCGGCCACCCTGAATCTCGCTAATTACCGATAGAAACAATGTTGCAATATTTAATGGGAGCCACACGACCTCCTGTGTGTGGTCTCCCATTCGGTAGTTTGTTTGTTTCACGAACAGTGTTGAAATTCACGGTTCGTGAAACTACTGTATGAATGCTGGTGGCTTCATGCCACCAGCATATGAATGCTCTTGTTTGGTATAAACACAGCAATATGTATACGCTTGATTTCTAATGCTTAAAGTAACAGCAATACATTAATACCAATTACAGTTTCAAGTGGCTAGTTTTGCCACAAATATATATATATATAGTTCTCTGTTAAATTTACTCATTCAAAAACATGTTGGCAGAATGAAATGTAATACAAAAAATATATAGTGCTCTTTAACTGATATATGTTCATATGTGTTAATACAAATTTGCACAGTATTTTTGTATCATAAAATAAGTGTGACATAAAAGCAAAACTAAATTCAAATAAATACAACTTAATATCCTGCTTTTGTGTATCTGCCAGGAATCTTATGAGTATTGTAGTCAATGCAGATTCCCAAAATTAATACAAACATAATGAATGCATGTGGGTAGTATCCCTATATACAATAAATCAAGCTACCATTTTAACATCCAGCATGTATTCAGAACACTGGAAAAACTCAAACTGATAGCACCCCCTTTCAACTACATGGAGAGAGAGAAAGAGAGAGAGAGAGTTATGTAAAAATAAATGTATTCAACCAGTAAATATGTATGATCTTTAAATCTTATCTTTAATGAAAGTCACACTAACAATAGAATACTGTGTTATAGCGGTGAGTAATTATTATTTATTTGAATAATTATGTGTTATTTAATATGTAGTTATAATTTACTATATATTTGATTTCAATTTAATATGCTGTTTTTTTTCTTCTACAAAACATAGTGATACCTACAGTGTTGAATGGATATCACTTGCAGTGTAGGCTTTTTGCTTTCTTTTGTATCAATGTCAATAGCAGGACTGTGTTGGACATAGAATTGCATGTATTTGAGTCTTTTGTGAATCTAAATTACTTTATGTCTGTGAAAACATGTACATCGTTCCCCTACAAAAATATGAGTCAATGATTGAGTCATTGCTGCGTTACACTTTACAAGATACAGACAGCAGGTGCTGATTTAGCAATGCAATTCATATCAAAAAGTGTTGAGTTCTGACAAAGGAATCATTGTGTAGTTGAGCGCAGTATGAGAAAACAGTTCAGCTATTTAGAAAATAATGTATGTATAATAGTGTAATATTGATGGAAAATGTATATAGCAGGCAGGTAAAATGCACTCAAACTATGAAAATGAAATGATCCACTCTTGGAGTCTCTTCTGATATTATTTGGAATGACATGAAATGGGGAGCCTTCTCCAATATTAGGGGGTTGTAATGATATGATCTAGAGCATCCCCACTAATATTTTGGAAGTGAAACACTCTAGGGTTGGTTTGTTAGAGGATTCGACTGGGAACTGCTACCATTTTTCAAGCACCAAAATATATAATAAGCTTAGTGTTATTTAATATTGTTTCAATTGCAGAACTTTGTTTTTCAGTATTCTGTTGAAGGAGTCATTGTCACTGTTAGAGTTAGAGATTAGAGTGGAAGAATTCATAGTCTACATATGGTACACATGGTCAAAAATGTCCATAAGCAAAAACACAACAAAACACAATGTTGTTTCTCAACTGTGTATTATCTTTTGTGTTCAGAACTCTTTCCTTAAAAGTCAGTTCAAGTTCCATTGTATATTATTTGCACAGTATTTTCTATCATGTAAGTTTTCGTTATATAGGATTTTGGTCAGTATAGGTTCTAGTGTACAATGTAACAGAGATTTACAACATGCTTAGGAAGGCTATATGCACCTATTCAATCTGATTTGCATTATGTATATAGGCATCATATGAAAAGTCGAGTAATACAAAAAAAGAACCCTTAAGAAAAAAATTACTAAAAATTAAAACAAAAAACAAAAAGAACGAAAATCTTCCTTTTCTACTTGTATACAGCAATAGTCATTATCTTCACGTAATATGGCTCTTCTGTACCTGTCCTATACATAGAAACACCTATGCTCCTGTAATGGTATTTATTAATTAATGACTTTTTGTCATAAAAAAGCGTAATGAGTTTAATGCTTTACACGCACCACTAGATGTCAGTAAAGCATAATGAGCTTAATGCTTTAGAGGCACCACTAGGGGTCAGTGTGCTAACTCGTGTGCTTCTGGAAGTGACATCACAGGTCAGCCTACTTATTGGATAAAACCAAATAGTAGGAGGAACTCTTTCTCTTGTCCTTTGCTTGCATTGATTGAACATGTAGCTGACTGTATAGCTCCAGCCAAACAGGCTGGAGCCGTGTAAGTAATATGTTGTAGTTTTGTATTGTGTAATTATTGTGGTAAATTGACATTCTGCTAGCATTTGTTTAATTGTTATTATAATTATATTAAATACACATTTAATACTACAATGTTTTGTGTATTTCCTATTATATATTCGACCATAATACCGAACTCTAAAAAATATTAATGTTGTTATTTGTTGCTTAATTATTATATATTAATTATTAAATTGATATTCATATTTAAGTCACGACCATAACACTTGGCGACGAAGATGGGATTATGCTGGAATATTAGGGAAAATACAAAAGTTATGCATTTTGTTTAATACATAGAGTCAATTGTCTGTCTGTATAGAAGTGAATAAATTGATGATCTGGTTTTAATGGAATGAATACAGATAGCAAATAGGGATTAGATATTTGTTTTTAATGTATCTCTTGCTGTAGAACATAGTGATGAATTATTGTGTTGCTTGTTACCAATCTTTGGTCATTTTTATATAGAAAAAATATACTTTACTTTTTGTCTGACCATGTGGATTTGAATCCACCATTGACTACATGGTGTAAATGAGTTGAGGCCTAGTTTCATTGTTTGCTACCATTTGCATAGGAAAAGACTTTTCACTAAACTAGTTCACCAGGTTTTATTGCTAAATTTGACCCTGTTTGTTTGTGTACTAATTTACATTTGTTTGGCATTCATGGATTTGTCTAGTTGAAAAGAGATTTGGACAAAATGTATTAAATTTAGTAGTTAAGAAAAAGATACGTTTAGTAAAGCAGATTCAGTGAATAATAGATTTATGTGTGCGTATACACAGAATATTAGTATAAATATGTATATGATTTTGACTCATGAAGGAGAGACCACCTTTTTAACAGCTGTGTGACCATGCTTTTCAGCTACAGCTGGGGGAGAATGTCCTTGTTGGGGGTGGGTAGTCTTGCCTGTATGAGAAAAAATAAACTGCATTGTTTTGTAAATGTAATTGCCTTTGTGGAGTGTTTTTCAGCTTTATTATCCAGGACTAAGGAATTACTGGACATATGATGGAATTTCAGGAACTGGTAACAAATGAACTGAAAAAATTGTAAAAAATTTCCTTTGTCCTATTTAGTCTGAATATTTTAACAAGTTAGCATTTTTAACAAAGTAAGTGTATGGGCTCAGATTAAGATTTATATTATTTTAGAAGCCATCTATAACTGATTTTAATATTTCCATGCTTTGAATTAGGGTGTATCTGCCTAGCGGGTGAACCTCCATAACGTGGGCTGTGATTTTAGTTACAGTAGCGGGTGGGAAAACTGAGCTAGGGGGTATTTAAACGTGTCCGGATAAGGGGGAGCATACCCAATAGTTGATGTGCAGTTATATCCTGTATTATTATATTTTGAAACCCTGTATTACTTATAAGTAGCGTTTTGTAACTTATTTGTAATTGTTTATATATATTGCTCTGGGAAAGGGATAGGCTAAATCTCTGAGAGACCAGGAAATATATTTAAAAAAGGGCGTATTACACTAGTGGTAGGGCGGCCTATAATGACCATAGAGACCCTTGGTGACTAGTTTTTGTTGTATATTGCCCTGGGAAGGGGATACGCTATTTAATAGAAATTCCTGAGAGACCAGGAAATATACAATAAGTGATACGTGAATGTACTGGTTAAATTGCAGACATATTGGCCCAGAACCTTTAATCGAGCCGGAAAAGAGGCTGCTGTATGTTTGCTCCTCTATAATTTTGCGGGGGCGGTCACCCCTATGCGGAAAGCCACTGCCATCACAGGATGGTTAGTAGTGCAGGCCCTTAGCCGCGAGGTGCAAGCATGTCCGTGGAAAGGCTAGAAATTAATAGGGAGTCACTCATAGCTGTCAGAAGTGTTGAACTTTGGGACATATTGACCTATATCCTTTCAGAGGCGGAAGAGGTGTTGTGGTTCACTCCTCTATAATTTAACCAAAGGGTGGAGAGTTATTAAACATGTTTAGGTTGGCTAGAAATGTGTTTCCTGAATTGCAGAGAAGATGCAGAAAGCAGCTATTAGCTTATTGTTTTTTAAGAGCCTTGTAAAAAAATTAAGAAAGTAATCTTGTTGAAAAAATTATTTATAAAATGAAAAGCTGAAGGAGTGTGTTTACATGTCTGTGTATATATATATATATATATATATATATATATATATATATATATATATTCTAAGTAAAATATTTGCAGTATACGCTATAAGTGACTAGGAAAGTAATCCTGATCTGTTTTCTAACTTTTTCAGATGTAGCAGAAACCAGAGGTGGACATTGGAACACAGATAGAATATCAGATGGAGACCAGTGTTTAAATGTTGACCTTTGATGAGCTATTGAATGTTTTATTTTATTGTCTATTTAACATGTCTATGCTATGCTTTTGTGCATACTATTCTCTTGTTTCTAGTGATTGTATTGCACTTGAAAACTTTATGTATTACTCATAAGTCCATTTGAAATTCTGTATTGCTTAAAAGTAGCCTTTTGTGTCAGTTTTATATTACCCTGGGAAGGGGATTAGCTATTGTATATCCCTGAGAGACCAGGAAATATAAAATAAGTAATACGTGGGTTTATTGTGTATCTGCCTAGCGGGTGAACTGCCATAACGTGGGCTGTAAACTTAGTTACAGTAGCGGGTGGGGAACTTAGGCTAGGGGATACTGAGCATATCTGCCTAGCGAGTGAACTGCCATAACGTGGGCTGTAAACTTAGTTACAGTAGTGGGTGGGGAACTTGGGCTAGGGGGTACTGAGCATATCTGCCTAGCGGGTGAACTGCCATAACGTGGGCTGTAAACTTAGTTACAGTAGCGGGTGGGGAACTTGGGCTAGGGGGTACTGAGCATATCTGCCTAGCGGGTGAACTGCCATAACGTGGGCTGTAAACTTAGTTACAGTAGCGGGTGGGGAATTTAGGCTAGGGGGTACTGAGTATTGGACTTTTAGTGACTAGGAAATACATATATTGATTGTTGTATGTATGTATGTATGTATGCTTGCCTGGGAAAGGGGGTATTGACCCATAGGGACCAGGGGGTATTTGTGTAAACCGAACTGGGGTGGGAGGTCTCTAACCCCATTGTACAGTAGGTGCTTGATTTGTGTCTGTTTAAAGTGCATGAGTGGTTGCAGTTAACAAAAAACGGAAGAGTGATAAGAGGGATAAGAGAAAGTAGGCATTTTGGGTTATCTATACATGTTTAAATAGAAGAGTGGTAAAAAGGAATGTAATTGTTTTGGTTAATGTTTAGATTAAATTGGTTAAATACAGCAGTAATAACGAGTGTTTAGATTAAATTGCTAAATGCAGCAGTAATAACAAGTGTTTGGGTTAAATTGGTAGATACAGGAGTGATATTGTGTTTATCTCTTAATCAGGAGTGTGCTGGATGTGAAGAGAGGTGTGTAGGTATTTATCCAAACGCCATAGGGAAAAATATGGTTAAGACACCACAATCAAATGGTACTTGTGATGATTGGCACAGTTATTTGCCATTTTTGTTTGTGTTCGTCATTGCCTGTGTTTTCATTCAAGAACTTTCAAGCAAGGATATTTTAAGAAGAAGCACTGGACACTATGCTCAACTGCTGCTGTAAGGAGAAAAAATATTGCAGCTAAGAGTGGTGAGAGTCGGAACAAAATGCATCAGGAGCAGGAAACTGTTACGTCAAGGTGGTTAATGGTATAAAGAAAGAAAAAACAAAACAATGTGACCACAAACACACAAAAGTCCTTGATCACATGAACTGTTATGAGAAGAAATACTGAAGCTGCGAGTGATGGGAGTAGGTAAAATAATACAGCCAGAGCAGGATACTGTGACAATTGACCACAAACACACAGAAGTCCCTGCACACATGAACTATAAATACAAAAATCCTACGTCCTTGTTTGCTCAAATTATTTCATTCATCCCTGTCTCCATGCGTATGTTCTATGAGACTGTCGAAGAATAGAGTATCCAGTTTCCAGGACTAATGTTTGTGAAAATTCCAGGCACACAGACCAGCAAGAGGCTACAGAAATCGAGTCGGTCTGTGCCATGATTCATAGATGTTATGAGTTTGTGGTGTCTAATACTATATTAAGCTCCAAAACACATCCTCACATGAACACAATATCATTGGTTAATCTAATAAAACATGGTTTGAGTTGTCTATTATTACAAGGGTGGGTATTTGCCCATTTAAGGCCAAGCTTTCCCAACTGCTAATGCATGTGCTCAGTGGTTATTATAAGGGTGCGTATGTGCTTATTTAACCCCTTAAGGACACATGACATGTGTGATATGTCATGATTCCCTTTTATTCCAGAAGTTTGGTCCTTAAGGGGTTAAAAAAAAAAATTTGAATAAGCAATAAAGTGTCATAACTTTACGGGTAAATGGGTATCATTCTTCAAAAGGTGGGTTTTGTTGTAGGGCAGGTACTGTTAAAATAGGGTAGATTCAAGATGTACGGGTTTATAATGTTTGTTTTATGACATAAGTCAAAGGGTGGTTTGTAATGGTATTTATTAATTAATGACTTTTTGTCATAAAAAAGCGTAATGAGTTTAATGCTTTAGACACACCACTAGATGTCAGTAAAGCATAATGAGCTTAATGCTTTAGAGGCACCACTAGGGGTCAGTGTGCTAACTCGTGTGCTTCTGGAAGTGACATCACAGGTCAGCCTACTTATTGGATAAAACCAAATAGTAGGAGGAACTCTTTCTCTTGTCCTTTGCTTGCATTGATTGAACATGTAGCTGACTGTATAGCTCCAGCCAAACAGGCTGGAGCCGTGTAAGTAATATGTTGTAGTTTTGTATTGTGTAATTATTGTGGTAAATTGACATTCTGCTAGCATTTGTTTAATTGTTATTATAATTATATTAAATACACATTTAATACTACAATGTTTTGTGTATTTCCTATTATATATTCGACCATAATACCGAACTCTAAAAAATATTAATGTTGTTATTTGTTGCTTAATTATTATATATTAATTATTAAATTGATATTCATATTTAAGTCACGACCATAACACTTGGCGACGAAGATGGGATTATGCTGGAATATTAGGGAAAATACAAAAGTTATGCATTTTGTTTAATACATAGAGTCAATTGTCTGTCTGTATAGAAGTGAATAAATTGATGATCTGGTTTTAATGGAATGAATACAGATAGCAAATAGGGATTAGATATTTGTTTTTAATGTATCTCTTGCTGTAGAACATAGTGATGAATTATTGTGTTGCTTGTTACCAATCTTTGGTCATTTTTATATAGAAAAAATATACTTTACTTTTTGTCTGACCATGTGGATTTGAATCCACCATTGACTACATGGTGTAAATGAGTTGAGGCCTAGTTTCATTGTTTGCTACCATTTGCATAGGAAAAGACTTTTCACTAAACTAGTTCACCAGGTTTTATTGCTAAATTTGACCCTGTTTGTTTGTGTACTAATTTACATTTGTTTGGCATTCATGGATTTGTCTAGTTGAAAAGAGATTTGGACAAAATGTATTAAATTTAGTAGTTAAGAAAAAGATACGTTTAGTAAAGCAGATTCAGTGAATAATAGATTTATGTGTGCGTATACACAGAATATTAGTATAAATATGTATATGATTTTGACTCATGAAGGAGAGACCACCTTTTTAACAGCTGTGTGACCATGCTTTTCAGCTACAGCTGGGGGAGAATGTCCTTGTTGGGGGTGGGTAGTCTTGCCTGTATGAGAAAAAATAAACTGCATTGTTTTGTAAATGTAATTGCCTTTGTGGAGTGTTTTTCAGCTTTATTATCCAGGACTAAGGAATTACTGGACATATGATGGAATTTCAGGAACTGGTAACAAATGAACTGAAAAAATTGTAAAAAATTTCCTTTGTCCTATTTAGTCTGAATATTTTAACAAGTTAGCATTTTTAACAAAGTAAGTGTATGGGCTCAGATTAAGATTTATATTATTTTAGAAGCCATCTATAACTGATTTTAATATTTCCATGCTTTGAATTAGGGTGTATCTGCCTAGCGGGTGAACCTCCATAACGTGGGCTGTGATTTTAGTTACAGTAGCGGGTGGGAAAACTGAGCTAGGGGGTATTTAAACGTGTCCGGATAAGGGGGAGCATACCCAATAGTTGATGTGCAGTTATATCCTGTATTATTATATTTTGAAACCCTGTATTACTTATAAGTAGCGTTTTGTAACTTATTTGTAATTGTTTATATATATTGCTCTGGGAAAGGGATAGGCTAAATCTATGAGAGACCAGGAAATATATTTAAAAAAGGGCGTATTACACTAGTGGTAGGGCGGCCTATAATGACCATAGAGACCCTTGGTGACTAGTTTTTGTTGTATATTGCCCTGGGAAGGGGATACGCTATTTAATAGAAATTCCTGAGAGACCAGGAAATATACAATAAGTGATACGTGAATGTACTGGTTAAATTGCAGACATATTGGCCCAGAACCTTTAATCGAGCCGGAAAAGAGGCTGCTGTATGTTTGCTCCTCTATAATTTTGCGGGGGCGGTCACCCCTATGCGGAAAGCCACTGCCATCACAGGATGGTTAGTAGTGCAGGCCCTTAGCCGCGAGGTGCAAGCATGTCCGTGGAAAGGCTAGAAATTAATAGGGAGTCACTCATAGCTGTCAGAAGTGTTGAACTTTGGGACATATTGACCTATATCCTTTCAGAGGCGGAAGAGGTGTTGTGGTTCACTCCTCTATAATTTAACCAAAGGGTGGAGAGTTATTAAACATGTTTAGGTTGGCTAGAAATGTGTTTCCTGAATTGCAGAGAAGATGCAGAAAGCAGCTATTAGCTTATTGTTTTTTAAGAGCCTTGTAAAAAAATTAAGAAAGTAATCTTGTTGAAAAAATTATTTATAAAATGAAAAGCTGAAGGAGTGTGTTTACATGTCTGTGTATATATATATATATATATATATATATATATATATATATATATATATATATATTCTAAGTAAAATATTTGCAGTATACGCTATAAGTGACTAGGAAAGTAATCCTGATCTGTTTTCTAACTTTTTCAGATGTAGCAGAAACCAGAGGTGGACATTGGAACACAGATAGAATATCAGATGGAGACCAGTGTTTAAATGTTGACCTTTGATGAGCTATTGAATGTTTTATTTTATTGTCTATTTAACATGTCTATGCTATGCTTTTGTGCATACTATTCTCTTGTTTCTAGTGATTGTATTGCACTTGAAAACTTTATGTATTACTCATAAGTCCATTTGAAATTCTGTATTGCTTAAAAGTAGCCTTTTGTGTCAGTTTTATATTACCCTGGGAAGGGGATTAGCTATTGTATATCCCTGAGAGACCAGGAAATATAAAATAAGTAATACGTGGGTTTATTGTGTATCTGCCTAGCGGGTGAACTGCCATAACGTGGGCTGTAAACTTAGTTACAGTAGCGGGTGGGGAACTTAGGCTAGGGGATACTGAGCATATCTGCCTAGCGAGTGAACTGCCATAACGTGGGCTGTAAACTTAGTTACAGTAGTGGGTGGGGAACTTGGGCTAGGGGGTACTGAGCATATCTGCCTAGCGGGTGAACTGCCATAACGTGGGCTGTAAACTTAGTTACAGTAGCGGGTGGGGAACTTGGGCTAGGGGGTACTGAGCATATCTGCCTAGCGGGTGAACTGCCATAACGTGGGCTGTAAACTTAGTTACAGTAGCGGGTGGGGAATTTAGGCTAGGGGGTACTGAGTATTGGACTTTTAGTGACTAGGAAATACATATATTGATTGTTGTATGTATGTATGTATGTATGCTTGCCTGGGAAAGGGGGTATTGACCCATAGGGACCAGGGGGTATTTGTGTAAACCGAACTGGGGTGGGAGGTCTCTAACCCCATTGTACAGTAGGTGCTTGATTTGTGTCTGTTTAAAGTGCATGAGTGGTTGCAGTTAACAAAAAACGGAAGAGTGATAAGAGGGATAAGAGAAAGTAGGCATTTTGGGTTATCTATACATGTTTAAATAGAAGAGTGGTAAAAAGGAATGTAATTGTTTTGGTTAATGTTTAGATTAAATTGGTTAAATACAGCAGTAATAACGAGTGTTTAGATTAAATTGCTAAATGCAGCAGTAATAACAAGTGTTTGGGTTAAATTGGTAGATACAGGAGTGATATTGTGTTTATCTCTTAATCAGGAGTGTGCTGGATGTGAAGAGAGGTGTGTAGGTATTTATCCAAACGCCATAGGGAAAAATATGGTTAAGACACCACAATCAAATGGTACTTGTGATGATTGGCACAGTTATTTGCCATTTTTGTTTGTGTTCGTCATTGCCTGTGTTTTCATTCAAGAACTTTCAAGCAAGGATATTTTAAGAAGAAGCACTGGACACTATGCTCAACTGCTGCTGTAAGGAGAAAAAATATTGCAGCTAAGAGTGGTGAGAGTCGGAACAAAATGCATCAGGAGCAGGAAACTGTTACGTCAAGGTGGTTAATGGTATAAAGAAAGAAAAAACAAAACAATGTGACCACAAACACACAAAAGTCCTTGATCACATGAACTGTTATGAGAAGAAATACTGAAGCTGCGAGTGATGGGAGTAGGTAAAATAATACAGCCAGAGCAGGATACTGTGACAATTGACCACAAACACACAGAAGTCCCTGCACACATGAACTATAAATACAAAAATCCTACGTCCTTGTTTGCTCAAATTATTTCATTCATCCCTGTCTCCATGCGTATGTTCTATGAGACTGTCGAAGAATAGAGTATCCAGTTTCCAGGACTAATGTTTGTGAAAATTCCAGGCACACAGACCAGCAAGAGGCTACAGAAATCGAGTCGGTCTGTGCCATGATTCATAGATGTTATGAGTTTGTGGTGTCTAATACTATATTAAGCTCCAAAACACATCCTCACATGAACACAATATCATTGGTTAATCTAATAAAACATGGTTTGAGTTGTCTATTATTACAAGGGTGGGTATTTGCCCATTTAAGGCCAAGCTTTCCCAACTGCTAATGCATGTGCTCAGTGGTTATTATAAGGGTGCGTATGTGCTTATTTAACCCCTTAAGGACACATGACATGTGTGATATGTCATGATTCCCTTTTATTCCAGAAGTTTGGTCCTTAAGGGGTTAAAAAAAAAAATTTGAATAAGCAATAAAGTGTCATAACTTTACGGGTAAATGGGTATCATTCTTCAAAAGGTGGGTTTTGTTGTAGGGCAGGTACTGTTAAAATAGGGTAGATTCAAGATGTACGGGTTTATAATGTTTGTTTTATGACATAAGTCAAAGGGTGGTTTGTAATGGTATTTATTAATTAATGACTTTTTGTCATAAAAAAGCGTAATGAGTTTAATGCTTTAGACACACCACTAGATGTCAGTAAAGCATAATGAGCTTAATGCTTTAGAGGCACCACTAGGGGTCAGTGTGCTAACTCGTGTGCTTCTGGAAGTGACATCACAGGCCATCCTACTTACTGGATAAAACCAAATAGTAGGAGGAACTCTTTCTCTTGTCCTTTGCTTGCATTGATTGAACATGTAGCTGACTGTATAGCTCCAGCCAAACAGGCTGGAGCCGTGTAAGTAATATGTTGTAGTTTTGTATTGTGTAATTATTGTGGTAAATTGATATTCTGCTAGCATTTGTTTAATTGTTATTATAATTATATTAAATATACATTTAATACTACAATGTTTTGTGTATTTCCTATTATATATTCGACCATAATACCGAACTCTAAAAAATATTAATGTTGTTATTTGTTGCTTAATTATTATATATTAATTATTAAATTGATATTCATATTTAAGTCACGACCATAACAGCTCCTCAGTGGGAGAAAGCACTCCTTCAAACACTGCCTCTAACAATGTGGGAAGAAGGAGCCATTACTAGGCATAGTATTTCAAAGTGCCTATCATTGGGATGCTAATAAAAAGTAATTTTTTTTGTGGTATATAGTTCTTGCAATATTGGCACAGGAATGCTTCAAATAATTATTGGAGATGTCTCTTGCAATTTAGATCCATGCTTCACATTTAGGGGGATTGTCCTTAATTGTAGCATTTTTGGTATCAAATAGATTCAATAATTATGAAAATAACAAACTTTAAATTACCACTGGAGGGGGGAGGGGGCTTAACCTCAAGATGCCATATTCTGCAGCTCTGGAGGCGCCCAACTTAATCCAGCTAAAATCCTTATCTAATCTACCAATCTGCACCCTGAGCATTTACATCCTGACATCTGGCGGTGCTGATTCATGACGTTCTTTTTGACACCCGGGCAGAAACGATCGACGCGGAGACGTTCAGCCTACCAGCCTCCCACGCACCTCAGCCTGCAACAGTTGCTGTGGCCTCTGTCAATATTGGACACTCCGAAATGGGAAGCAGACACTCCCAATACGCCGGCCAGCCAGTCCACCACTATGACCCCCACAGAGCACACCAAGCGACTTGAGAGATATCAGGATTCTGCTCCAATGGCAGGCCCGGCCAAAAATGGTGGCTCAAGATGAAAGCATGGCTACCTCCTGCAAAATGATCCTCCTCAACACAGGTACCAGAATCACCAACCATATGTAATGTAGCTGAAAATGTACTCACAGATATTAAAAAAAAAAAACTGCTAGCAGCAGGTGTGGATCTATTTAGGGCTGAGGTGCCGATGAATACAGATAAGATCCTTGCATCAGAGGAAGATATTCTCGATATAAGACAAGATGTGTCTGTCACGAAGGACACCTTAGAGTCTATCCAAACCACCCAACAAGCATTTTCCACAAACCTGGCTATGTTGAATGATCACACCCGATGCAACAACTTGAAGATAGGAGGCATACCTGATACCATACCAGCCGAAGAACTCCCACACTACATTAGGTGCCTAGCTGCATCCCTACTGCCCCAAGCTCCAGTGAAAAGACTCACCTTTGATGGAATATTTTGTCTCCCCTTGTTTCTCAGAGTACCACAATCTGCTGTGGGAGACGTTATAATCCGTTTCAAGCGACAAGAGAGCACTCATGTCCGCGCTTCAAAACAAGTCACCTATCCAATTGAAGGTTCTGACCTCACATTTGATCAAGATCTATCGCGGTTAACCCTACAATGGCGGAGATCACAAAACCCTCTGACGAGTCAGCTAAGAATGGCGGGAATAGCATATCGTTGGGCATCGCCAAATTACCTTTTGGTGACCCATAGCGGGAAGTCACACAGACTGTCCACAGCTGAGGAATCACCCACTTTGCTCCAGACACTGGGGCTGCCTACACCAATGGTGGTCTATAGAGGCCAACATGGCACCCACATGGGACCCGACCAACATGGCCTCCTTCATCCCGAGAGGTCCACCGAACTCACGTACTGGGACCTGACTACTATCCAAGATAATGCTGTTGAAGGCAACATTTGGTTGTTTACATTGAATTAGGTTAGCTTGTTATCTCAACTTGTTCTTAGTTCTGCTAAATATATATCCTCACATAGTTCTGCCTATGGCAGCTTTCTATAATATTGACTAGACCTGTAGTTCTCTTCCTCCAAGGCCTAGCTGGTTCTGCTCATATTGACAGGCACACAACCTTATATGTAACCTTTAACCTATTAAGGACACATGACATGTGTGACATGTCATGATTCCCTTTTATTCCAGAGTTTGGTCCTTAAGGGGTTAACAAAATCTATAGCTTATAAATTTACATTTTATTTTTATAGCCAGCTAATTAAATTGATATCATTTAGAAATATAGCATGTTATTAATATTTTGTGATTTGTGTTGCCAAAGTGAAGAATGCATTCCTTGCAATAACTTGGGACAAAATATTTGTTTACACGATCATTTATTGTTAGCAACTAGAAGAAAAAAAATGTAAATCTATATAGGAGAATACTTGGTAATGAAAAAAACTTCAGAGTAAAATAAAATCGACTGGAATTATGTATGTCAAATACAATGTGAGACAGTACAGTTAAATTGCAGTATTCTGTCTGCACAAGAGATGAAGAGAATGTCAAAACTTCAGTTTATTGTCAAATATAGTTTCCCCATCACTTCCCAAGATCCTAGCAAAATGTCAACTAAATCCAACATAATTAAAGGTATCCTTGACTGAAAGGCCATAGCATTTTCCCACATAAAGTTATTAAAAGTTACATTTTATGGGCTGTTTGCTCAGCATCTGTGAAAAATTGATGGCTTGTACTCTACATGTTCTTCAGAAAAACATGACTTTCCGTTATAAAGGTGGAATATATACAGTTGGTGTCTTGACTGCATGAAAACAGAAATTCCTGCTCATTCATTTTATAAAATAGATCCTGCCCTTTTTACTTGCTAATTTGTTAAAAATTATTGCATTTCTCAGGGTTGAACATATAAAAGAAATATTGAAAAATACTGAAACCGCTGTTCGATGATTCAAACTGAATGCCAAAACCCATATGCACAAGCCAAATATTTAGTGGATACACCAAATAGTTATAGCATATAGCTCTTATGAGTAAGAAGTCTTTAATAAGTTCAAATTGGATTTGGTTTGTGGAAAAGGTTGGCAAAATAAGTTGGCCTCCTACACTAATTGGATGAAATTAAACAGGGTTTTAATTAGTTCAAATTACCTTCATGTGATGCTGTTCTAGTTGGATGCCACAGAAAACAGCAGGCTTACATTTTATAGCAGGCGTTCTTGTAATAATATTTTTTTCTAAAGTTCAACTGCTCTAACAATAGGAAAACATATTATACTGTAAACATATTATATCTGCAAATTGATAAACGTTAAAGCTACTCTGCAGAGTATGAACTCTTGTTTATATTTTAAGTGCATTGTTTTCCTTCACTACTTAGTAGATGTGAGCAGAGCAAAAAAATTGGTTTGTCCAAATGATTTTGTTTTTGTTTGGACGAACAGAGTTTTGTCCATGTGATATTTTGAATTTTGCACCTATTAGTGTATTGCATTTTTGCACTATTTGGTTCTTACTGGTGTTACAGGCCACATCATTGGGTAGACTTCCAGTACGTAATTGTAAACATATGCATCCCTCCCCACCCATTTGGCAGCACAAACAATCTTGAAACAAACCAAATGGCTTATCTATTGTCTATTTTGTTTGTTTAATGATACGTCCATATGATGTTTCAGAGTTATGGGTTTTGGACAAAACGACATTGCCCAAAATGTATGATTCATTTGAAACTATAATAAAAACCAAAACCAATTTAGCAGTTTTACAAATAGTTTTTTTTTTTTTCTTTTTTTTTTTTTTTTTAATCTCAAATCTAAATCCTTTTTTACCTTTGTGTTTCTTTAACTAGCAGATCATTGGTTGCTGGTCCATCACATCCACCCTAAATTTCCACCAGATTCCATTTTGGAAGCTGGCTGATATCTATTATTCTCTATTAGATTAATTATTACTTTACACTGTCAGAAACGGTATATTTTAGTATGTGATTTGTACCATTTATAGTACCAATCCAAATAGCAAATGATAACCATGATAATGAAAAGACAGAAATAGAAAACAGCTGCATTTTGTCTTTTATTTCATGTTTCGATCAGTATTATTTATAATACTGATCTCATGGTGCGTAGCAAATTATATTGTCACATTAGCTGCGCCCTAAATTCCAGCTAATCTCCTTCTGGCCACCTCTTCTTGGGGCACAAATCATGATACTTGCAAGGGCTCTCCCCAAGTAATAAAGACTTTATTTGTATTTTATCCCTTGTAGGGAAAGTCTGATAACATTGGTAAGACCATGAGAGTTGGTATGTGTATGCTGTACTATGGTGATTGGTCTCCCACTCATAAGTATGACTGGCATTTCAGCTTGTAACCATTACTATGAATAGTTCCAAAAGTAAATGTGCATTGTCAATCATAATTATGGGGGAAAGAGCTTCATCTCCAAACTGCATTTTGCAATCATGTGACATATTTCTTATATATATCTTGAAATAATTTGTAATGCTTTGTCCATGTTAAGTCCCCCTCTTATCACTTTGAGATAATAATAATCTTCACACTGAGGCAAATTAATTGTATCAGTGTGTTGTAATTTGCTTAATAGACTTGGAGAGAGAAGGGAAAAAAGAGAAGCATAAAATAATCTATGCTTCCAAGCAGGATTTCTCCAGACATTTTCAGGGTAACATTCCGGTGAAGCTGACCAAATTCCAACCTCATTGTCAATTTGCAGATTTACTAAAGCCCTAAGTGGTGAGGATTCTGTCATGCCAAAACATTATGTATTATTCATTTGGAAGCATTATATCCACATGCAAACCAATATAAAGCACAGGAATTGGATGTTTATCAATGACTGCATTACAACTGAATACAAAACAGAATGCTTCTGGCAGTATGCACATTCGCAAATTATCATTTACTTATTTTAGCAAGGGAATTGATTATTTGTAAAACTATTTGCCTGCTGGCCGCACTAGTAAACAAATAGTTAAAAAGCCCTCAAAAGCATGAGAGTTAATTATTATTTTTATCAATGAAAAAGTGAAGTGAATAAATGATGCCATGACTATTCTTAAGACTTCACTTGAAACTTGGTTGTCAGAGCACTCTCTTTTAGTTAGCTTACCAGTCAACCAACTTGAAACTTGGTTGTCAGAGCACTCTATTTTAGTTAGCTTACCAGTCAACCAATCAGAGCACTCTTATTCATATTGCAAAGCATGAGGAATTTCCCATGCGTTGTGATAACTGACATAGCGTAGGGTTTGTCATAGACTGAGCTATAAGGACTTTACCCACTATCAGAGCTCAGTCTACGACAAACCCTCCATGGGTGGACATGTATTACTTTTTATTACACCACCTTTTTAATGTTTTCTGTCTTTTTCCTTGTGATGTGGCTATTTTTTTACATTTTAAACAGTAGTGTCAGAAGTGCAAAACATTAATTTGACTTTTTGAGGGGTGGGGGGGTGGAGGTTGGGGGTGACTGAAAATAAGAAGAATTAAAAGAAGGAAACTTCTTATGGTAAATGTAATTTATTTAACAGTTATTATTTTAATTGCATGTCTCCCCATTTTAGATTTAATTAGGGTATGTGTTGTGGCACAATGGGGGGACATTGGTATTTGCCTGATTATTATTATTATTAGGGCAACCACCTGTTGCCCATGGATGGATGCCCAGGGGGGACATTAGGTCAACCCCTTTATTTTTAATACTAGAGCCCTCAACTATTGCCCAGGCTAATGGATGAGTGCCTTGTTGACTCTAGGTATATAAAGAGAAACCTTTACTACTATAATTAGGGTTCCCAAATACTGCTTATTAGTGGGGGGCTGGTTGGGTCACTAGGTCCTCCCACATTAATAATAGTTAAACTTGCCTAGTTACTCTCATATTTTCACTTACACAGAATGTAAGTGGTAAATTGGTAGCCTGATTCATTCATCCTAATATAAATGTTGTTTACATGTCGAGTGTTTCTTTAACACCACTTGTAACCACAAATTTATAGTTGTTAAAATTAAACACAATAATGTTGAAAAAGTAAATCAACTAAGCCCTAAGCCTTTTATGAAACATAAATACCTATTTTTGATTAATAAAGTTGTGTTAGTCTAAGGCAAAGGTAAGGGTTTTTTTTTTACCATAAGAAAAATAATGATGTGGAATTATCTGCCTGAAAAAGTAGTTTTATCAGAGTCTGTACAGATGTTTAAACAGCAACTAGATGCATACTTGCAAAAAACATAATATTCAATTATATAATTTTTCAACTGTACGGTAATAGCTTATTTATCCAAGGATAAATCTGACTGCCATTTTGGGGTCAAGAAGGATTTTTTTCCTAGATTGTTGCAAAATTAAAGTGTTTCAAACTTGATTTTTTTTTGCCCGGTTCTGATCAACAGCAAAAAAAAATGTGAGGGAGGCTGAACTTGATCGACACATGTCTCTTTTCAGAGACTATGTAACTATGTAACAATAAAAATCATTCATATGCCAAATTTATTGTAATAAGAAAACCAAACACACCATCATGTCACATATCAATCCCAGACAAAATAGAGCCTCCACCACCACCACCACCACTACTTTTAGAATAGTGAGATTAGCAACATGTCCATTATTTCAGATTTAACAAACAGGAGGCAATTGTGTTTTTTTTTTCTCATAAGTATTTAAGGCTACTTAAATTCTACAAGGCTAATAAAAAAATCATCTATCTCAGCAAACAAATATGGATATTTAGTTCTACCAAAAGGCCATATTGTATTGTTCTAGTGTAGATATATGCTATAGAGCAGATATGGTATGCATTGTGAGTATATGCATCTAAGCACTATCATTTTAATTGTTTACTTTTGACACTGCATTTTTTAAGTGTGTTTTTTATTACATTCATTTTGCATTATATATATATATATATATATATATATATTCACAATGCTCACACAACAGATTATTAAAATACACTTTAGCCCATTTAGCACTATCACTATTTAATTTGTCTCCCACATTGAAATTAGTGTCGGACCCACTGATATTGGGGTACAGTGAAGTAGTGGTTGACTTAACACAATGGGGTCATATGGTGGAATGAAATCCCCATATTTGTTTGCTGAGATAGATGGTTTGTTTGCTGAAGTCTATGGAGATGAGCCAGTCTCCTGGACTTTTCACTGAGATGATTAAAGACAGGGATTCCATTCTGAATTTCCAGGTGTTCACATAAAGATTTACCTTGTGTAGGTCCAAAATTGGATGTGATAGATAGCGCTTTGAGAACAGGAAAAGGGGTTAGTAAATTCCTTGACATTTCTCATTGGCTTATCTTTCTTAAAAGCTTTGTGACATCCCTTGCCAGGGCCCTTTGTTTGAGCAATAAGTTGAAACAAAAAATGTGGATGAGATAAAAAATCCCAACCACAAACGATGCCGCAACACCACGTTTTGTAGTATTGATGGTATCAGGTAGATTCTTAGTGCATAGATAGGAATCCTGAGATGATATGGTTTATGGGGTTTAGATCCTGGTGCTGGACTTTTTCCAATCATAAAAAATATAATATAATACAATATAAATACAATAGTCCAAATTCTCAATGGTACCATTGTCTTACAAGAGACTACCCAAGGATTGAAATCTGACATAGGCCGAATTTCCCAAAATTGATGAAGACAGGCTTCAGCTCTGTGTAACAAAACCTTCAGAAAGGCTTTTTAGTGGCTATGGAGGATGAAGGCATTGTTGTTCTAATAGTTCTGATTGTCTTCCTCTCCATGTAGATAATCTGGTAAGTTCCCTTCCTGGTCTGTAAGATCTGGATTCACAAAATGAATGGTAATCCTGAAAGTAATCCTGAAAATGTCTGTCTTGGCAGGACTGTGAACTTTTCTTATCCTTAAAAAAATTGAGGAAGAAACATCTTCTTACCTTCTGCTGTTCTTTTTATTGCTTTATGCAATGGTTTGCCAAAAAGAAGATGTCATTGGAAAGGAAAATCAAACAGGCTGCTTAGAGAAAAAGATCTGCATTTCAAGATTTTAACCATAAGGTCATGTGAGCTGCCACAGATAGGGCTATATTTTTAGCCAGGATACAGACTAGATCAAGGCAGGTAAAGGAAATAAACTCTGCTTCCCATTTGAACTCTGAAAGTGAATTCATCAGGGATGCACTTATTTTTCAATGTATTCTTCAAAAAGAGATAGTCACTTCATAGGCACCTTATCCACCGATGTTAGGGCCAGAGCTACACCTGCAGCAACATAGTCATTACATAGATTTATGTCAATGCACCAATCCATAGGTTCCTTTAAAGAAGCCACTTTGTCCAGTGGGATAGAAGTATTTCTGACAATCTAATAATAGCAGCATCGGTTTTGGGAGCTGTGTCCCAGGAAGCGGAATCCTCTTCTGTGAAAGGATACATTCCGGTCATCTACCCTTGAATGGTTACATTCTTCTGTTCTTTCCATTCTAAAAAAAAAAAAAAAGCTGTACTGGGAAGGGTGGTCGTTTTTTGTTATTTCCCAAAATAAATTGGAAGAGGGTTTATACTGAGATGGTTCCTCCAATCTTAATGTACATTGGACCACCTTGATTATTTTTTCCACTTTCATTACATTCACTTAATCCTCTGCTGAATAAGAATCATCAGAATAATGCACAGTTTCAAATTCTTCGCAAGGGAGATCAGAATCAGAAACATCAGATAGAGAGTCATCCCATTCCTTATGTACAATACGTCTAGGATGTTTGTAGCTCTTATGCTGTTCCATACTTTGGTCCACAGCCACCTGGACAACTGGATAAATTTTATCATATCTTGAGGAGGGTCCTTAGAATGCTCTGCTTAGCATGCACTACACAATCTATTCCCTTCCAAAGCTCTCATAGGCTGTACATAAGACTTGTTGGACTTATTTGCTCCTCCTGTGGATTTTACAAATGATTTAAGCAAAGGGACACTGCAAAGATGCAAAGGGCCCTAGTATAAATTAGCTGAATAAAGTACTCCTTTCCCTGGCTAAAAGTCTTACTGCTTCCCTCGTGTGCCTAGAAAGTGATGCCTTGGGAGATCTGGATGCAGATATAAGGGCAACTAAAATAAGTTATTGAAAAGAAAATAAGTAACTAAACAGTAGCTCAGCATGAAATAAATGGAAATGAAAAACTAGGAGACTTACCTTAAGTAATGTTCCACAAATTCATCAAGCAAAGTCCAACTACATGTCACACAGCAGCCAATGCTAAAAAAAGCAAATCTCTTAAAATCCTGCCTGTGAATGTGCCTAAATTATTTGAGGAATTCATGAATTGAAAGTATAGAAGTGAATAACTAGAAGACTGGCAAATTTGCTTCAAATTCACACTGACCTTGCACATGCACATAGGTGTTCGTGATGCCAAAGACGAGAGAAGTACGAATGCCTCATAAAAAGATACAGTGGCAAGTAATCATAAAGTTAAACCATAATTTCACAAAATGAGGGCAACGAGAACAACAATAATGTGTATCCACAATAATACTGCCACGGTTGCTTTTAACAGGTATCCAATTACTAAGTATAAACCTTTTCTCTCTGAGCTTTTCCTAAATAAGGCTACGTACTGGGGGCTTCCAAGAGGAAGAGGCTGAACTCTCTAAATAAAAAATAACCAAGTCAAGCTAAAATAAAACAAATAGGTAGTAATAAATGTAACCCCTTTCAGACCCCGGACGTACCAGGTACGTCTGACAAAAAACGGTCGTTAACGACCTCGGACATACCTGGTACGTCCATGGCAAAAATGGCCCATTTACTTACCTGGAACGACGATCCATGGTGATCCCTGTTGGAGGGAACTGCTTGAGACCCCAGCAGTCTCTCCTGCACTCCAGGGCCATGTGATCACCATGCTCACATGGCCGCAATAGGAGTCTATGGAGCTGCCAGCAGGGGGACTGTCTGAGCTGTAAAATAATGTAAGCATTTTATAATATATTATACATATATAATGCAAATATATTATTGCATTAAAAGTGTACTTTGAGATATATACACATATATCAAAATACACTTATAATGTAATCAAATATATGCATTATATATGTATAATGTATTATAAAATGCTTTCAATATTTTGTAATATATTATACATATATAGAAAATAAAAGTGTGTGTGTTTATATATATATATATATATATATATATATACAGTTGCAAGAAAAGGTATGTGAATCCTTTGGAATGATATGGATTTCTGCACAAATTGGTCATAAAATGTGATCTGATCATTATCTAAGACACAACAATAGACAATCACAGTCTGCTTAAACTAATAACACACAAAGAATGAAATGTTGCCATGTTTTTATTGAACACACCATGTAAACATTCACAGTGCAGGTGGAAAAAGTAAAGTGAACCCTTGGATTTAATAACTGGTTGAACCTCTTTTGGCAGCAATAACTTCAACCAAACGTTTCCTGTAGTTGCAGATCAGACGTGCACAACGGTCAGGAGCAATTCATGCTTTGGGTCATTGTCCTGTTGCAACACCCATCTTCTGTTGAGCTTCAGCTGGTAGACAGATGGCTTTTAGTTCTCCTGCAAAATGCCTTGATAAACTTGGGAATTCATTTTTCCTTTGATGATAGCAATCCATTCAGGCCCTGATGCAGCAAAGCAGCCCCAAACCATGATGCCCCCACCACCATACTTCACAGGTGAGATGAGGTTTTGATGTTGGTGTGCTTATTTATTTATTATTTATTTATTATTGCCATTTATATAGCGCCAACAGATTCCGTAGCGCTTTACAATATTATGAGAGGGGGATTTAACTATAAATAGGACAGTTACAAATAAACTTACAGGAACAATAGGTTGAAGAGGACCCTGCTCAAACGAGCTTACATTCTATAGGAGGTGGGGTGTAAAACACATTAGGACAGGAATTTACAATCAAATAAGGTGGGCTGCCCTTTTGGAGAGGGCAAGAGACAGGTATGTGAGGTAAGGGTTAGTCTTGGAGGCCATAAGCTTTCCTAAAGAGATGGGTTTTAAGGCACTTCTTAAAAGATGCAAGACTAGGGGAGAGTCTGATGGCGGTAGGCAGGCTATTCCATAGGAAGGGAGCCGCCCGCGAGAAGTCCTGCAAGCGCGAGTTGGCTGTACGAGTGCGGACAACGGACAGGAGGTGGTCACGGGCAGAACGGAGAGACCGAGAAGGGACATACCTATGGATCTGTGAGGAGATATAAGAGGGGCTAGAGTTGTTCAGTGCTTTATAGGTGTGAGTTAGTACCTTGAATTGACTCCTATAGCATACAGGAAGCCAATGTAAGGACTGGCAGAGGGGTGAGGTGTGAGAGAAACGACTAGAGAGGAAAATCAATCTAGCAGCAGCATTCATTACGGACTGTAAGGGTGCAGTACGGCTATTGGGGAGACCAATCAGGAGAGGGTTACAATAATCCATGCGGGAAATTACTAGAGCATGGACAAGCTCCTTGGTAGTATCTGGTGCAAGAAAGGGGCGGATGCGGGCTATGTTTTTAAGATGGAATCTACAGGATTTGGCAACATGCTGGATGTGAGGCTCAAAGGTGAGACCAGAGTCAAGTATGACGCCAAGACAGCGCGCTTGCAAGGATGGACTGATGTTGGTACCACAAACTTGGAGGGAGAGCGAAAGAGGAGGATCAGTATTAGGAGGAGGAAAGACAAGGAGCTCAGTTTTTGAGAGATTGAGTTTCAGAAAGCGGGAGGACATCCAGTCAGAGATGGAAGAAAGGCAAGCAGTGACACGTTGCAGGACGGCAGGGGAGAGGTCCGGGGAGGAGAGATATAGCTGGGTGTCATCAGCGTACAGGTGGTAGTGAAATCCAAAAGAGGTAATAAGTTTGCCAAGAGAGGCAGTATAAAGAGAAAATAGAAGGGGACCAAGGACGGAGCCTTGGGGAACTCCAACTGAGACAGGGCAAGGGGAGGAGGTATCATTAGAAAAGGAGACACTGAATGAGCGTTGGGAGAGATAAGAGGAAAACCATGAGAGGACAGAGTCACAGAGACCAAGCGATTGAAGAGTTTGAAGAAGGAGAGCATGATCAACGGTGTCAAAGGCCGCTGAGAGGTCAAGAAGAATTAGTATGGAGTAGTGGCCTTTGGATTTAGCTGCGATTAGGTCGTTAGTAACTTTGATAAGGGCAGTCTCTGTAGAGTGGAGAGGGCGGAAGCCAGATTGAAGAGGGTCAAGGAGAGAGTTGGAATTGAGGAAATGAGACACACGGGTGAAGACAAGTCTTTCCAGAAGCTTTGAGGAAAAAGGGAGCAGGGATATGGGACGGTAGTTAGAGGGGGTGGATGGGTCGAGGGATGGTTTTTTTAGTATAGGTACTACAGTGGCATGTTTAAGGTCAGCAGGGACGATGCCAGAGGAGAGCGAGCAGTTGAAGATGTGTGTTAGAGAAGGCACGAGACAAGTGGAGAGAGATCTAATAAGGTGAGATGGGACAGGATCGAGCGGGCAAGTGGTGGGGCGAGAGGAGCAAAGAAGAGCAGCCACCTCTTGGTCAGTAGCTGGGGAGAATGTCTGAAGGGTAGGAAAGGCATGATCTATGTGTGATTGAGAAACAGAAAGGCAAGGAGGGGAGAATTCTTTCCTTAGCTGTTCAATCTTGTCAGTGAAGTAACATGCGAAGTTATCAGCAGTAAGGTTAGTTTTGGGGGTGGCCACAGCAGGGCGAAGAAGAGAATTAAAGGTGTGAAAGAGTGTGCTGTGCCTCTTTTTCACCACACATAGTGTTGTGTGTTTCTTCCAAACAACTCAACTTTGGTTTCATCTGTCCACAGAATATTTTGCCAGTACTGCTGTGGAACATCCAGGTGCTCTTGTGCAAACTGTAAACGTGCAGCAATGTTTTGTTTGGACAGCAGTGGCTTCCTCTGTGGTATCCTCCCATGAAATCCATTCTTGTTTAGTGTTTTACGTATTGTAGATTCGCTAACAGGGATGTTAGCATTTGCCAGTGACTTTTGTAAGTCTTTAGCTGACACTCTAGGATTCTTCTTCACCTCATTGAGCAGTCTGTGCTGTGCTCTTGCAGTCATCTTTACAGGATGGCCACTCCTAGGGAGAGTAGCAGCAGTGCTGAACTTTCTCCATGTATAGACAATTTGTCTTACTGTGGGCTGATGAACAGCAAGGCTTTTGGAGATACTTTTATAACCCTTTCCAGCTTTATACAAGTCAACAATTCTTAATCGTAGGTCTTCTGAGAGCTCTTTTGTGCAAGGCATCATTCACATCAGGCAATGCTGCTTGTGAAAAGAAAACCCAGAACTGGTGTGTGTTTTTTATAGGGCAGGGCAGCTGTAACCAACACCTCCAATCTCATCTCATTGATTGGACTCCAGTTGGCTGACATCTCACTCCAATTAGCTCTTGGAGATGTCATTAGTCTAGGGGTTCACTTACTTTTTCCACCTGCACTGTGAATGTTTACATGGTGTGTTCAATAAAAACATGGCAACATTTCATTCTTTGTGTGTTATTAGTTTAAACAGACTGTGATTGTCTATTGTTGTGACTTAGATGATGATCAGGTCACATTTTATGACCAATTTGTGCAGAAATCCATATCTTTCCAAAGGATTCACATACTTTTTCTTGCAACTGTATATATATACACACGCACACACGTATTAAATACACACGTATTATATGTATATGTGTGTGTGTGTATATATATATATATATATATAGTTGTGTTCCAAAGCTGTTGTATACAGCAAACACATATGCAAAGGAATCCATGTTTAAAATGGAATGAGGGGGGAAATCATGGGTGCGTGTTATACGCCGATATCCCATATTTACTTACCTGTCTTGAAGCGTGGGCCGGTGTTCAGCGCGCACCGCGGTACTGGAACTTCAATTTCAGGTTCCGGTTTCCGGCGGGACTGAAAGGAAGTGTGCACACTATTGTGTGCACACTTCCTTTCAGTCCCGCCAGTACTGGAACTTCAATTTCAGGTTCCGGTTTCCGGCGGGACTGAAAGGAAGTGTGCAACAGGAAACAGGGCTGTTTTAAGTAATCTGTTAATGGTAAATTGCTGTTTAAAAGCATTGTTCTTCCTGCATTGAGATCACTTTGGCATCATTAGCAGTCCATCAGCAGCAGTCCTGCCTTCTATCCATAATGTATGCTTTTGCCTTCTCTAACTTGTGGACAGGTGGCTGTTATAACAGCTAAAAACTGTTAAAGAACACATATCCCTTAATTTATATAAAATTATCTTTACACTAGTACAGCAAAAAAGTTCATGTTTATTCTAAGCACTATAATATCTATACAGATGAATATAAAATAAGTTCCGTATTTACATGTGGATCAGTTTAAATCAGTAAATTTATCCACAATACATTTACATGAACTAAATAGCAGCATATATTTATTATAAATGTAAATAATAGCATTCCAGAGTTTTGTAATTAGCTTGTGTAAAACACGCAGGGTACTGTGAATACTCAATTTCTTTTAAATGCAAATTAAGCTATAATCTTCTACCTAAATTACACAAATCAACAAATTTGACATGTAAATTTGAACATAGTAATTAAGACTTTTATAATTTAAAATCGGTGCCTCTGTTGTTAGTATAGCTACGCAATATAAACATTTGTCATATATCAAAAGAAAAGCAGAATGTTTTTCCATTTAATAGATCTTAATTTTAATATACTTTGACTGGTCAAGACTTGTCATACAAGACCATTTTCATTATCTGGTACCTCTGCTCAAAGCAAGGGATTATGTTTATAATATGTTTATAATCTGGCATACTCAAGCCCTAAAATGAAATATGCACTCAGCAAAAACAAATGTAATTTTACTATAAGTATTGTGTTTCAGTACATCTTGAAAACTGTTCAAGGATCTGACCATAATCTGTTAATAAGTAGTGATGTACCGAACTGTTCGCCGGCAAATAGTTCCAGGCGAACATAGTGTGTTCGCGTTCGCCACGGCATGCGAACACATCGATCTGCCCCCTATTCATCATCATTGAGTAAACTTTGACCTTTGACCTGTGCCTCACGGTCAACAGACACATTCCATCAAATTAGCAGCAGACCCTCCCTTCCAGACCCTCCCACCTACTGTACAGCATCCATTTTAGATTCATTCTGAAGCTGCATTCTTAGATAGAGGAGGGAAAGTGTAGCTGCTGCTCATTTGATAGGGAAATTGATAGCTAGGCTAGAGTATTCAGTGTCCACTACAGTCCTGAAGGACTCATCTGATCTCTGCTGTAAGGACAGCACCCCCAAAAAAGCCCTTTTTAGGGCTAGAACATCAGTCTGCTTTTTTTTTTTTTTTTTTTTTCTGTGTAATGTAATTGCAGTTGCCTGCCTGACAGCTTCTGTGTCAGGCTCACAGTGGATACTGTGTACTTAAAAAGAAAAACGTTTTCACTGTAAGCTAATAGCAGTCAGTGTCCTTAAAGCGGGTGTCAGGCCTTCAGCGTGTACTCTGCCAACCTCTGCAAGTGCACTTTGCCACTCATATCTGGTGTCACAATAGCATGCCTTTAAAAAGAAAAAAGTTTTTCACTGTAAGATAATAGCAGTTAGTTGTCTGCAAGCGTCTGGGTGTCAGGCCTTCAGCGTGTACTCTGCCAACCTCTGCCAGTGTAGTTTGCCACTCATATCTGGTGTCACAATAGTGTGCCGTTAAAAAGAAAAAAAAATTTTCATTGTAAGCTAATAGCAGTTAGTTGTCTGCAAGCGTCTGGGTGTCAGGCCTTCAGCGTGTACTCTGCCAACCTCTGCCAGTGTACTTTGCCACTCATATCTGGTGTCACAATAGCGTGCCTTTTAAAAGAATAAAAGTTTTTCACTGTAAGCTAATAGCAGTCAGTGTCCTTAAAGCGGGTGTCAGGTCTTCAGCGTGTACTCTGCCAACCTCTGCAAGTGCACTTTGCCACTCATATCAGGTGTCACAATAGCGTGCCTTTTAAAAGAATAAAAGTTTTTCACTGTAAGCTAAGCATACTTACATTGATCTCTATTTACTATTGAGCATAACAATGTTTTAAAAATTAATAAATAATGTGTTATTAACACATAGTGAAAAGGCGAAATGCGTCGATGTGGAGAGCAGTTTCTTAGCTTCCAAGAGTTGTCCAGGGGTGTGTAGTAATAGCATTCCTCCTGTCTCTGAGTCACTCATCCCGGCATCTGCTAGGAGATTGTTCTCATCAATCACGTTGACAGATTGGTAACATAAGCATTGTTGTGCTGTGTTATTTCTTGCATGCTTTTGAGGTTATTGGAGACAACAACAACATATATACGATGTAAGAGTTCCATTAAGGGGAAGGGGTTTTAGAAGAATACATTTACTGTATCACACTTTGTTTTTTTCTTTGAATCTTTTAAGGTATTTTAAATGTATAAAGTTCATTGGATACAGTGAATACATTGCCAGTTTGATAAACTGAACATTGGATACTTTATACCTGGGTCCCATAATTCCTATACCACCATTGTGAATGTGTATAAAGTAGCAAGAACTCTTACTAAAAGCAATATTAGTGCTACCCCAGTTTATTGAATCAGGGGCTTATTCACTAACCTTTACAGATATGGTTAATTAAAGTAACTAGAGTTTTATGTAATAATTAGACTATAATGAAAAATTAAACTAAACACATTATTACATGTGTTTTAAAAGTGATTTGGTTAATATGACGTTATCTAACGTTTTTCATAACAAAAGTGGCCACTGGTTGTTTATGTACAAATTATGTGCTCTGTCCATTTGAGTATTTTAATGTTTAATTAAATATATATTTTGTTCTTTGTTTTAATGTTTATGAAATATATCACAACATCAATATTAATAATAATAAAGTTATAATAAACTCTATCATTGATCTACTGTGGATTATTTACAGGCTAGTGTATTACATTAGCTTGTATGGAATGTGTTTCTTGGCGATTTTTGAAATCAAAATGACCATGGCATCTAGCAGCACTCAGAATTAATGAGTCCTACAGCACATCCTGATTTGAATTCTGTATCTATCCTTCATATAACCTTGTCATGTATGAATCCTCATCATTCACATAAATGTTTGGGAAATGTGCATATCTAGAGCCAATATAGGTATCCAATCAGCTATAGACACTCAACACAGTAAGCTCAGTCATAAACATAAATTTACAAGAAATATGTAAGATGAAATACTTAATCTGTTGAATCGCAGAAGCATTTTTTTTTTACAAGTTGTCATGTTATGAATGATGTGTGCTTAGGTCCTGAAAGGACCAATCTCAATTTAAATTTGAATATGATTTTAAGAAATACATCAAACAGAAAAATCGCAGGGTGAGGATTTTTCATAATGCAGGTGAAAATGTAATATTGATGTATACAATAATATCTTTCTCTTGATACAACGTGATTTGCTTGCAACAATAGCTCATTTCATGTTAAGGATTAATATGCATTTTATACAGAATGGAATGATACATCAAAAAGTTTAAATTAATGCACATTTGTAGTGTAATGACTGGCTAATGTCTCACAGCGTTGTTTTTAAACAATTAATCAAAATATGGTATTTGCCTGAATTTTAGCATATGCATTCTGACCAATTACCACTTGTTGGATGCACAAATATAATGTAGAAGAAGGTAAAGATTCTGTACAACAGATATCTGTGTGCTACTAGCCCATTGCATCAATATTCACAAAAAAATAAGCAGAGGCTATCACTAGGACCTACACACAAAGATCTCCTTTAACACAATCTTCATAATCAAAGAAGACATAGGGCCCTTAAGATACAACACCAGAAAACTTTGATTCAGGCCTTGAGAATGTGAAAATGCATTTGTATGACCTGGAACCATTACCTCAAGCAAATAGGGCATTATTGGGCTTTGTATGCATTTTAAATTTTTATTTTTAAATTTTTTATCTTTGAGTTTTTAAAGGCAATACATTTGGTCGGTGTATATGCACTGATATAACACTTTGTACAGAAATGGAATAAACAAACACGGAGGGATTATAAAAATGTAACGGT
This sequence comes from Pelobates fuscus, assembly GCF_036172605.1. Lineage (NCBI taxonomy): Eukaryota > Metazoa > Chordata > Amphibia > Anura > Pelobatidae > Pelobates > Pelobates fuscus. The sequence goes on along the minus strand of NC_086317.1, from coordinate 112,435,909 downwards.
AGTAAATACATTATGGTAAAGTAGCGTGAGCTTTCCGAAGTTGCGATAAATCAGTTTGGTATGCTAGTTCATGCTTGCATGATAGTGTATAGCATTATTACCATACGGTTTGGCATGGTTTGTTTATTGTGCTGTTGAATTTTCAAACCGGTTTTGGTATATCTAGGTTTGGTGGCCTGTTTGTACTAGCATTGTCCACTTGTGGACGGTAATGTGCTTATTTCCGTCCACCTGGTAGGATGTATTTCTGTGCTGGGCTCTCATTCGGGTATATAGACTAGTATTCCAGTGCGGTGTTGTGTTTGTTCTAGCTTTGTCTGTTGGCTTTTGGTCAATAGTGAGGGGAGTTGGAAAGGTGTTTGAGGGTCGAGCTATGTTGTAGGAAGAATGTTGTCTTGAAGTTCCCCAAGAGGTCCTTGTCTTCCGGTGCTGTCGTGGTGCTGGAGTCTTATGTCTACAGTGCTTACTGATTTTGTGAAGTGCTTTCAACCTAGGGGTAGGGTCTGGGTGATAAGTGTGCGGGGTGGGGGGGCAATCCATAAAATCATGTTGGTAACCTAGGTAGGTATAGCAGTATTTTTATTAGTAAAGAGGTGTGAGGTGCTGGTGCCACAACCCCAGCCAGTGCCCGGGCACTAAGTGGGGATTGGGAACTCAAACAGTTATTTTTTTACATCTCCAATGTTTGGGACTGTCGCCGCCCCCCAGTGTGATGCTTTGGCTCTTCTGGTGGCCAGTGCCATTTTGGCTAATAGTTTGTTTTGCGCTTGGGGCATGTATATTAGAGGTTTGGATAGTAACCATGTCCAAGGGTCCTTTATAATGGTTGTGTGTAATATTTTGGAGGTTAGGTCCGCTATTTCCATCCATAATTTAGCTATTTGGTGGCATTCTCACCAGAGGTGATAATATGTTCCTTTTTGGCCGCAGCCCTTCCAGCAGAGGTCAGTTTTGGATACTCCCATCTGTTTCAGTTTCAGAGGGTTGAGGTACCACCGCATCAGTGCAAATTGTTCATTTCTCAGTATTAGGGTAAGAGGGTGTAAAGGATCCTGCTATCCGTGCAGTGCTGATCCTTGTAGCGTCTCCCGAAATCCAAGCTGAGAAGAGTGAAGTAGTGATTAAAGCTCCTAATCCCCCAAACATGAGTCGACAGTTCATGAAGGGGTAAACAATCTGATTTATTGATGGCCATACTCAGCCCTTTTATGATGGTCTTCCAGCAAGGGAACTCCCACATGGGACCTTGTGGAAGACTGTGACAAAATATACAGCACCAATCAATGTACAGTACAATTAGTAAACACACCCACAGTAACAGTGTAACCCCTCCTCTCTATCCTGGAGATAATTAACTTAAGTGGTTGCAGAGAACCTAATTATCTCCAGGTAGAGAAAAACATGTCCTTTTTATATTTTACAAAACTGTATTAAAATCTATAACTTAGATTTAACCGAACATATTCCCCCTGTTCCACATACCCCCAGATAGCTTGGATCTGAGCGCATAATATAGGCGAATAGCGCTCAGATCCCACGAACATAGTTCTCAATATCGTCGAGTAAAGTGTAAGTTCCCCGGTTGTTCGGGAAATTAAATCCGAAAAGAGTTCCATAATTGTAGCTACCTGGGGTCGGTATGTCTTGTGTGAAAGGAAAGTCCCGAACGGCAAAGTGATTAACGTGTTCAGGAGATATTAACCGTATGAACTTGGACTCGGTACTTATCAGCGGTGTGTGGCGGAATAAGTGTTTGAAAATAGTTCCAGAGGATTACTGCCTTTCCACCGCTGAGCAGTGGGAGGTCGAGTGCTTCGGTAGTTTGTTTGGTTCTTTGGAACTACACGAAATAGGCGTACATACGCATGTTTAAACGAAATGCTGTTCCTCTGAGGCTTGTTAAAACTGGGATTTCGTTACACAGCTCCCCCTTAGTCCCATGGAACGGTATACCTGCTTAGATCCTAACGGATCGGCTAAGGGATGACCGGATGACATAGTTATTTGTCCAGTTCTGTCTGTCGAGATAGGCCATCAGCGTTGGCATTCTGCTTACCGGGATGATATTGTATCGTGAAATTATAAGGCTGTAGTGCCAAGCTCCATCTGAGTAGCCTGGGGTTATCTCCGGCCACTCTGTTAAGCCAAATTAACCGGTTGTGGTCTGTCATTACTGTGAAAGAACGTCCGTACAGGTATGGTTGCAATTTCCTAAGTGGCCAGACTAACGCCAGACACTCTTTTTCAATGGTGGTCCATGCCATCATCTCCAACCTGGCTTAGTACTGCTCCCAGTCCAATCATTGAGGCATCTGTTTGAACGAGAAACCTTTTAGTATGATCAGGTGCCGCCAACACAGGAGATGCACTTAACGTAGCTTTGAGTTTCTGGAAAGCCTCCTCGCACTCAGGGGACCAGGCTACTTGTCGGGGTAGTGACTTTTTAGTGAGGTCAGTCAGGGGTTTGGCTAGGGCACTATATTCGGCTACAAATTTTCTATAATAACCCGCTGTGCCTAGGAACGCCATAACCTGGGTTTTATTCTGGGGTTGGGGCCATTGAGTGATGGCCTCAATTTTTGCTGGTTCCGGTCTCTGTTTCCCTGACCCTACCCGGTGCCCTAAATACTGGTCCTCAGCCATGCCTACATGGCATTTTTCAGGTTTTAAGGTGAGTCCTGCATTCTGAATCCGATTGAGCACCACTGAGATGTGTTCCAGGTGGGCCTCCCAGGTGCCACTGAAGATAGCTATATCATCCAGGTAAGCACAAGCGAAGCCCTGAAACCCCTCCAGGAGCCGGTCAGCCATCCTTTGGAAAGTAGCTGGGGCATTCTTCATCCCAAATGGCATTATCTTAAAATGGTATAGGCCAAATGGGGTGACAAATGCCGATTTTGGAATGGCCTCAGGCTCCAAGGGGATTTGCCAATACCCTTTGCACAAATCAATAGTGGTCAAATAATTCCCCCCAGCCATACGGTCAAGTAACTCGTCTACTCTGGGCATGGGGTATGCGTCTGTGACCGTCCTATCGTTTAGTTTGTGGTAATCTACACAGAACCGTGTGGTACCGTCTTTTTTAGGAACCAGGACCACTGGGGAAGTGGTCTCTATTACTCCCAGTTCTAACATATCCTGGATTTCTTTTAGCATGCTTTCCCGTACTGCTTCTGGGATTCGGTAAGGCTGCTGCCGCAGGGGTAACTGGCCTGGGGTATCCACTCTATGGACTGCCAGGGTCGTATAGCCTGGGGCCGCAGAAAACATGCCTCAAAATCCCTCTAACAGTTGGGAAGTCTGCTCTTGCTCCTCTGAGCTCAATTCGGGGCCTAACTGGACCTGTTCTACCACTGAAGGTTTTTGGGGAAGCAGATCAGGTAAAGGAATACCCTCGCTATCCTCATACGCCGAAGCGCAAACTGCGGAGACTTCCTCTGGTCTCTCTCGATATGGTTTAAGCATATTCACATGAAAGGATCGTCGGATCCTTTCATCGGAACAGTCTGTCACAATGTAAGTGGTATCACTGATCCGGTCTATCAGCGTGTAGGGACCCTGCCAGGAGGCTTGTAACTTGTCAGTCTTAGTGGCCTTTAGTACCAGGACCTTTTGTCCTATTTCCAATATATGGTCCCTAGCCCCCCTATCATACCAGTGCTTCTGTCGCTTTTGGGCCGCCCGCATGTTCTCCTGAACCATTTCGGTCAGAGCCTGTAGGCGGTCCCTGAGCTCTAGTACAAATGCTACTACAGGGGTACCTGCGTCCCCCGTAGCTCCTTCCCAATGCTCTCATACCAGGTCCAGGGGTCCCCGGACTCGCCTCCCGTATAGCAATTCAAATTGGGAGAGTCCGGTCGACTCCTGGGGTACTTCCCAATATGCAAAGAGCAGATGTGGAAGAAACTTTTCCCAATTTCGACAAGTCTCTGTGAACGTGATTAGCATTTGTTTAAGTGTGTCATTGAAACGCTCACAGAGGTCGTTCGTCTGGGGATGATAGGGTGAACTTAGTATGGGTTTTACCCCACAGCTCTGCCAGAGTTGTTGGGTAACCAGCGCTGTAAATTGGGTTCCCTGATCTGACACTATCTCCCTAGGGAATCCTACCCTAGTGAACACCTGAACCAGTGCATCTGCTACTGTCTCTGCATGTATGTTTGACAGAGCTATTGCTTCCGGATAGCGGGTAGCATAGTCCACCACAGTAAGAATGTATTTCTTACCAGAGGTACTGGGTTTGCTGAGTGGCCCGACTAAATCGACGGCCACCCGGAAAAACGGTTCCTCGATTATGGGTAGGGGCGCAATTTTGCCCGGGGGTGATCCCCTCTCTTTCCCACCTTGGCATACATCGCAGGTTCAACAGTAATCCTGCAGCTCCCTAGTGACTCCCGGCCAGAAGAACGACTGGGTGAGCCGGTCCCTAGTCTTTTTTATTCCTAAGTGGCCTGCTGGGGGGATGTCACGGCTGATACGTAATAATTCTGCCCTATACTTACGGGGAACTATTAATTGCCTTTTTGCTACTTGGCCTGCCCCTTTCTCTGTCCCCCCTGTCACCCGGTATAGTAAACCCTTTTCCCAGGTAAATCTTGCCTGATCTACGTCTACCTGAGGTTGATCTGCCTCCCTCCGATACCCTCTTAGTGTGGGGTCCTCCCGCTGGGCTTGCCCAAAGTCTTGCGGTGTACCCCAGTAAGGTGTATGGTCAGGGTTAACTGTCGGGGAATTATTGCTTATCTGGTCGTCGGGTGAGGGGGAGGCTTCCATAGCTCTGGACTGTTGCCGGGTGGTGACAGGTAACGCTCCTTCTGGGCTGGGTGCTGCCAATTGGGACGTCAAACACCCCAGATCATTTCCCAACAATACTTCTGCTGGTAAATCCGGCATGATGCCCACTTCCACAGACTTGGCCCCAGTACCCCAATCAATATGTATTAAAATGTATTATTTTTCATATATTTCATTCATGTTCTACACTGGCAATTTTCAGCCATAATTATGAACAATCTTTTCTTGGGGTAAAGGGACTGATAATTGGGAGGACCTCTCTGTAATCCCTTTTCAGTCTCTTCCTTTTCCTCAATGGAAACTCTGTTACACATTCCTATGATTTGGATGGACCCCACTCAAGCTCCTCAATTCCAATGACCAAGTCCCAGTTTCTTTGCAAGCAAAATAGCAAATGACTTCATACCTTGACACATTAATATTTGCACCTAGGAGAATACCCCATGCATGCACAGTGCACACACAACCTGTCTCATGAACCCGGTTGACTGCCCTTCAAAGTAAGGATTACCATGTCTGCGGCATCCATATTCGTTGAATGCAAAGTGAGTTTGATTTGCCTGGCAATTTAACCCCTTAAGGACCAAACTTCTGGAATAAAAGGGAATCATGACGTGTCACACATGTCATGTGTCCTTAAGGGGTTAAAGACTCACAAACGCCACACTTCTCTTCAGGCACAAACATGTAAACAACAACACCCTCCCTTCTCTACACATTTGGGCATCACTGACTCCTAAGTTGTCCTTAGACCAATTTCTAAATTTATCACAAAGTTGGTCTCTGAATTTCATATGAATCAGGAATTGGTATTGCCATATGTCTATTCTTCTGCCTTATCTCTGGAGGAGCAAGTCTTGCATGCACTGGTTGTGTTAAGAGTTTTTTTTTTTTTTTTATAATAATAGAACCAACTTTTTTTCTTCAAAACGTTTTGTGTTGCCTTGTGGACACAGGGAAGGAGAAGTAGGATCCACTTCCACACTCAGGATATGGGTGGTTCTGGCTATATCTAAGGCCTATAATATAGGATTGCAGTTCCTAATAGATTGAACTCTCTCAACTATCAACAGTCTCAGACTCTTGGGCTTCTGTGGCAGATATTTCCTTTGAGAAGATTTGTAAAGCTGGCACTTGGTCCTCATTCAAAATTTTTCTTCATCATTACACGTTGGATATCAAGGCAACTAATAGACTCAGTTTGGACATTAAGTCATTCAGTCTGTCCATTATAATGCTCACTGACTTATTTGTTACATCGTAAAATTATTTTTTTGCATTATTTGACTCTCTATGACACTCCCTTTAAAGCTTGGCTTTACCCATTAGTATGTGCTGCCATGATTAGGTAGGAAAAACAAACATTTATGCATACTTACCATCATTTTCTTTTCCTGAATATTATTTATGGCAGCAAATAATAACCATCATAATGGGAGTTTGTTACTGTTCTTACTGAGTTCTAATGACAAGGACCTACTTTTAAAGATTGTTTCTATTTCCTTTCTTATTGATTGCAAGGGGTGAACCTAACCCATTAGTATATGCTATACGGATAATGCTAATATGAATAGTAGTCAGGAAAAGAAAATTAAGGCAAATGTGAATATATTTTCCTTTATGTTGACACACAAGCAATAACACAATTAGCCAGTTTTATATGCAGGATCATAAATACGTAGTTTAAGGAGTTCTTTGTGTGATGAAAAAGTCTGTACGAGCAAAAGTTTCTTTTTACAATTTATTCTAAGAGTAATCCATATTTACTGGCATACCTCACACCTATATAATTATACCTGATGCTCTGGCGGAGATATATCAGCAATGTAATTATAATTTGGAAAGGGTCATTTTCTTGGTTTCAGGAGTTTGTTGATTACCATAATAGTAATCAATAAAATTACAAATTTACACCTGTGTAGAATATGAGGAAAATGTATTTTCTTGATTTAACTTTATTTTGGGAAAATGGCCATATTAAAACTAAATGTCTTTGCAAATCAACTGATGGCAACGGCTACGTCCATCAGAAAAAAGCTGCCACCATCAGTCTTGGTTGAGGGGGATAGCAAAGGGTCGATTTACGCATGATGGACACAACTGCTCCCACCTCCAAGATTTTAAATCCTAGTTTATACATATAAAGAATAAAATTATTGAAAAGGGATACAAGTAGAATAATTTGGAGGAGGAGATCAGACTAATGACACAAATGGAGATAAATTAATTACTAATGGACAAACTGTGGCGAAACCAACTTCGCCACTGTGGGCTGGAGAAGCCTGGCTGCTAGCCTCCTGCCCGCTGACTATGGCCCCTGGACATATTGCACTTTAAAGACTATATTTGGGCATGTATAATTTATATTGCTGCTACTGGCCCTTTAAAAGCAGCGATGGACATATTGGAACTTTTGGGACTACTGCACCTTTAAGACTGTGGAGCGTAGTACAGTAATCCTGCCTTTAATACTTTAATGTCATGTATGTATTTTTGTATGCAGTTAACATGGGTTATATATATGTACAGCATTCATCTGATTGTTCGGTAGAATCACTCCATTCATTGTATGGAGGAAACTACCGAACAACCAGACCACCCAGGACTAAGTGTGCCTCCAATTACCGTTTGCAACAATGTTGCAAACAGGTAATTGGCAATCCATGTAATGTATTATGTGTCCTCTGGGTGGCCGCCATTCGGGAAACAACCACGTGGCGGCGGCCATCTTTAACTGCCGAACAGCGGTGTTTTGCCGTCGAGTGTCTGGAACTGAAATCGGACACTCGACTAGGCAAACACCGCTGAGACCTCCAGACTTCCAGGAATTCGTATAAAAACTACCGAATGACCAGCCGTTCGGTAGAAAGAACCCCACAAACAAGGGAATTCATTCAAACCCTCTCCAGGCTCTATAACACAGGCAATTCACCTGTTTTCATTCCCTTGTTTGTGACCGACCGCAGGGCCAAAATGCATGGAACTGTTTTCGGATACTTTACCCATGCGGTCGGTCAATACTTTAAAGTCCCATAACTCCTGAACCATTTATCCAAATGGGCTGATTCTTGCATATGTTGTCCCCCTGAATAAGGGCTATCAGGGGATACCTGTTTTGGAGGTGTAGCATATGTATTTGGGGTACATCCAGGAATTGGGGAAAAAGGTGTACAGTATAATTGTGTTAAGTGTTAATCTAAGGGGAGGAAATGTGTGGGAGGTACATCCATGTGATTGGTTAATTTCATCCTCCCCCTGGGAGTGTCCTGTATGTACTTGTTGGTAATAAAAGCCAGACTGGGTGTCCCAGTCTTGAGTTCCTGCTTAACCCTCAAAATGAAGTGTTGTCTCGTTCTTGGGGGGGATTGGATTGTAAGCTGACTGCCAAGAGTGTAAGCCGATTGTATGCTTTTCTTGTTCAGCTGTTCCAGTTCGGAGTGTTATTTCGTATCCAGATCGGGAGTGTGGTGTTCTGCAGTAGCTGTGCCTGTATCCAGAAAAGGGGATTATCGCCTAAACTGGGTTTTATCCTCTTGTAAGTAAAACGGTCCGTTACACAAACCAACTACTAAAATGTCTGAGGATGTGTTTAGATATGCATTCACAGCACAATATAATGTAGACCATTGGAAAATTAAAAAAAGATTTACAAAAACACTGGTCACCTAACACTTATTTACAAAAATAATCAAAATTTAAAAAAAAATGCATCACCTAGTTATGCCATTAAAACGGATTCAACTAGGGCAGAGCCTCACACTGCACCGGAGCAGACACAACTTCTTTGAGCTCCAAAGCTACAAAAACCAATCCGCAAAAATCGGGGGCATCCCGCTGTGATCCCAGGTCCACGAACGGCTATCAACATAGGAGCATTGCAATGATATGGGTGATGCTGTTTTTTCTGACCCCGGGCTCCAACACTCGACGCAGAGGTGAAAAGGCCTATTGCATGGGTGGACAGCATCAGGACACAGCTGGAGGAATCTGGCCGTGGAATACACTTGAACTGGTAGACTTACAATCCAGCTCGCAAAATGCAGGTGAGATGGGATGTAGGTCTTAAAAACCAATCCCACACACCCCGAAGCCACAGCGAGACATCGGCCAAATTCTGCAGTCACCTCCATGGGGACTCCCCACCACCCTCCAAGGATGGGGAGCCACTTGACTGCCCTCCACTAAGCCCCGACACCCTGAGCCCACATGGGAAGTGGAGTACTGTACCCCTGCCTCAAATAGAGACATACAGGCTATGTTGACAGGCCTGCAACATTACCTCAAGCAGATGTGGAAAGCAGACCTGGTGGTCACGCACCTAGGCAACTAAAGGTGATGTTGTTGGCCTTAAACAGGGCCTACAGGCACTGGGAGAGAAAGTACAACACCTACACTCCACACAAGCTACCCTGTTGAGATAAGTCAACCTACTGGATGACAGCAGACGACGTAAGAATATCAAGATCAGAGGGGTCCAGGAGTCAGTGCCATTGAAGGAGGCGCCTTGTGGCTTCAGTACTGCCAGCGAGACAAACTAAAAATGTCCTATTTGATGGAGCCTACAGAATCGCTAAATCACCACAAGCACCCAACGCAGCTCCACGAGACATCATCTTGCGATGCCAAGCAATGTCAGACAAATTGGGGCTGATGGCAGCACTCTATGGAAAGACTCCCTATGAATTTGAGGAATGCTGGCTCTACCTTTTTTCAGGACTTAAGCAGGGATACACTACTCTGGTGCAAAAAAAGGCCACTGATCCTAAATAAGGTCCAGCATTGATGGCGGCACTGCTAACTACAATAAGGCCTCAATGACACTGACAAGCTGGAATGCAGACACTGCAATGGCCTTCAGGCCCAGATAGAACAGAGGCACCATGACCTGATCTAACTCCCACTACAAGCAGCCTTTTATTTGTTACTCATGCATTGTTAGGGCAACCTATTTTGTAAATATGCTTTTAAAATTTTAAACTTTACAGGTACATTTTGGGTTGAAACTGAGGCCACACTCCTGCTCCGGTGACACTCGCCTCTGCCCCCACCCTGGGGTAACAGGGTATTATTAGCGATGGAGCTTCCTACCCCTAATTCATACCACGCAACAAGGCAACCATGCCACTACCATAGTCCAGCCATATGACTCAGCTCGGCTGTATATCACCACCACAGCTCCTACCCACCTCGACTCACACTATAAACATTTCTGAGACCATATCAAAACTACACATAATTGTAACCATCTCTATTTACACTGCTTTGAACACAGTGCAATGCAACCACAAACATAGGCCACTTGACCACAGCTATGTAACGAGAATATACCCCTACACGCAGGATCCAGCCAAACAGAAGACAGCACAGAGGAGAGATACGTCTACCGGACCTTAGAGTGGCCGGACTCGACGTAATAGGAGAAGTACAGAGTCAGGAACGATCCGAGGTCAAGGGCACAAAGAGACAGCGTAAACGAGAACTAGCCAGGGTCTGGTACACAGGAATCAGCAAGCCGGCAAACAGTACAGACAAGGATAAAGCGAAAACGAAGTCAGAATACAAAGCCAAGGTCAAATACAGAGAAACACAACTGAACACAACAAGTAACTAAAGGGAACTGTAGCAGAAACCACGATAGGGCAAGGAACTAAGGGAAAAGGGTAAGTATAAGTAGCCTTCAAACTAATGTGATTGGCTCCTGTCACTTCCACACCTCCAAAAGGTAAGTGTATGGGGTGATTGGCATGACAGGAGCCAATGGGAGCCTTTTTGCAATTTAGGCTCCCACTGTCTCTTTAAGAGCGCGCCCGAGACTCGCGGCGCGCTCTTAGCTGCAGGCGGGACACGTGACCGCATCTCGCGGTCACTGCCCATCTTCCTGTTAGGAGAGTCGGATGAGCCGCGCGCGGCTCGTGCAACCGCAGGACCGCGCGCGGCTTGAAGAGAGGACCGCGGCCGGCCCCTGGATAAGGTAAGTAACGCTACAGTACCCCCCCTGAGGACACGCCCTCCGGGCGGGCAGGACCAGGCCTGGCAGGAAAACGCGAATGGAAAGAACGTACAAGGCGGGGAGCATGAACAGCATCCGCAGAAATCCAACTGCGCTCCTCAGGCCCATAACCCTTCCAATGAACCAAGTACTGAAGCCGACCCCTAAGGAAATGAGAGTCAAGAACAGCAGACACTTCGAACTCCTCATGACCCTCCACAGAGACAGGAGGGGGAGGGGGAGTATGCCGGGTATAGCGGTTGCGTACGTAAGGCTTCAATAACGAGGTGTGAAAGACATTAGGTATACGCAGATTCTTAGGCAGACCCAAGGCATAAGAAACGGGATTAACCTTATGTATAATGCGATAAGGACCAATGAAGCGGGGAGCTAATTTCATAGAAGGCACCCGGAGGCGAATATTCCGTGTGGAAAGCAAAACCCTGTCCCCCACAACATAGGAAGGAGCCGCTCTGCGATGCTTGTCAGCCTGAGCCTTCTGGCGGGCAGCAGAGTCCACCAAAGAACGCTGAACCTGCTCCCAAGTATTACGAAAAACAGCCAAATCCAGAACTGGCATGCCCTGTGAGGAGAATGCAGCCGGAAGAACAACGGGATGCTGGCCATAGACAACGTAAAAAGGGCTTTTGCTGGAAGAATCATGAGTGGCGTTATTCCAAGCAAATTCAGCCCAAGGAAGCAGGTCAGACCAATTGTCCTGATGGTGAGACACAAAACAACGGAGGTACTGCTCCAGAGACTGGTTGGCACGTTCAGCAGCTCCATTAGACTGGGGATGGTAAGCGGAAGAAAATGAGAGAGAAATACCCATCTCCGAACAAAAGGCTTTCCAGAACCTGGAAATAAATTGGCTACCCCTATCGGATACAACAGATAAGGGAATACCATGTAATCGAAACACTTCTCTAGCGAAGATAAGAGCCAGTTCCTTGGAAGTGGGCAACTTGCGAAGAGACACCAAGTGAGCCATTTTGGAAAACCGATCTACTATCATTAGGATGACTGTGTTACCATTCGAAGGGGGTAATTCAACAATAAAATCCATTGATAGATTAGACCAAGGTCTCTCGGGAACGGGTAACGGATGCAACAGCCCACAAGGAACTCTACGAGAGGATTTCATACATGCACAAGTAGTACAAGCACTTATATAGTCAGTGACATCCTTACGTAAGGTATCCCACCAAAAATACCGAGAAACGGCTGACACCGTTTTGGAAATACCAGGATGTCCAGCAGTCTTAGTATCATGATACAGTGACAGAATATCCTGTCTCTCGGGAACGTCAACGAACAATTTATCAGTAGGCCTCTCGCTAGGTGCCATGCTTTGTTTCGCTTGTATGGCCTGCAAGAGGGACGAGGAAATAGACAATATAGTAGTTGCTATTATCCTGTCTGAGGGAATGACAGGAGTAACATCAATCTCCTGTTTGTCAATAGTCTCGAACTGTCTGGACAGAGCGTCCGCTTTAGTGTTCCGATCACCTGGCCTATAGGTGATTATATAATTAAAATGAGACAAGAACAGTGACCACCTAGCCTGCCTGGAAGACAATCTTTTAGCTTCGCTAAGGTAGGATAGGTTCTTATGATCCATAAATATGAGGATAGGATCCTTAGTGCCCTCTAACAAATGTCTCCATTCTTTGAGTGCTAAAATGATAGCAAGGAGTTCGCGATTACCCACATCATAATTCTTTTCTGCTTTGGACATTTGTTTAGAAAAGAAGCCACAAGGATGCAATGGCTTGTCAGGAGACTCTCTTTGGGATAAGACAGCACCTACCCCTATATCGGAAGCATCAACCTCAAGTATATATGGCAATGAGGGGACCGGATGCTGTAAAATAGGTGCAGAGGCGAACGTAGTCTTAAGAAAGTCAAAAGCCTGAAGTGCCTCGGTAGACCAGGCACGTGTATTGCCATCCTTTTTAGTCATACGAGTAATAGGTGCTACGATAGACGAAAAACCTTTGATAAAACGTCTATAATAATTAGAGAAACCCAGAAAACGCTGGATGGCTTTCAGACCTTGCGGCAGAGGCCATTCTATGACCGCAGCGAGCTTCTGGGGATCCATCCGAAAACCCTTAGCGGAAATCAAATACCCCAAAAACTGGACTTCGGATTGGTCGAATAGACATTTTTCTAGTTTGCAATAAAGACCATTAGCAAGAAGGGTCTTCAGAACTGTCGTAACATGTCTGTGATGAGTGTGTAAGTCTGTAGAATATATTAAAATGTCATCCAAGTACACAATAACAAATGAGTGAATAAAGTCCCTTAAGACATCATTAATAAATTCTTGGAATACTGCTGGGGCATTGCAAAGCCCAAATGGCATGACGGTATACTCATAATGACCTGACCTAGTGTTAAAGGCTGTCTTCCATTTGTGGTCTTTTTTTATACGTATCAAATTGTATGCTCCTCTAAGATCTAATTTGGTGAATACCGTAGCATGTTTGAGCCTGTCAAACAATTCTGTTATTAATGGTATAGGGTAAGCATTTTTGATGGTGATTTTATTAAGACCTCTATAATCAATGCAAGGTCTTAAATCACCTTCTTTTTTTGATACAAAGAAGAACCCCGCTCCAGCCGGAGAAGAGGATCTCCTAATAAATCCCTTGTCTAATGATTCTTTAATGTATTCCTCCATGACACGGTTTTCTTGAACCGATAGAGGGTACAACCTGCCCTTTGGAGGTATAGTGCCAGGCAACAAGTCAATAGCACAATCGTAGGGTCTGTGAGGCGGTAATTTGTCAGCCTCTCTTTTATCAAAGACAGTCTTTAACGATAAATACTGAGAGGGTTTAACCGTAGACAAAGGAGGAATGGTAGGAACATTAATAGAATTCACAGGCGTGACTTCAATAGTACATGACTTCACTCCATGATTTTATCTGCCCTGTCTCCCAGTCAAAAATGGGATTGTGGGCACGTAACCATGGATACCCTAACACTAACTGGAGATATCAATGGTCTACCATCTATGGCCTCAACGGCCAAGGGTATCTCCTTCTCCCTGATGGGAATGTTGTTTTTCTTTACAAAACTAGAGTCTATAAAATTCTCAGCTGCCCCAGAGTCAACCAGAGCATATATATTTTCAACGATACAACTCTCTCCCATATGTAAAGAAACAGGGAGAAGCAGTCGGTTAGGAGGCAATGTAGGAGACTTAGAAATCACACCCAAGGCCAGTCCCCTATAAGGTCTTAGGTGCGAGAGTTTTCCGGGAGCAAAGGACATTCCTTTACCATATGGTCTCTCCTACCACAATATAGGCAGAGTCCCTCCCTTCTCCTATGTAATTTTTCATTATCAGAGAGTTTGGCAAACCCTAATTGCATGGGTTCCTCTTCAGATACTTTTACACTCTCCGGTGTATCAACTCTGGGGTGAATAGGTGTAACAAAACGTCTATTTCTGTTCTTGGTATAGAGCCTGTCACGAATCCTATTATCTATATCAATGATGTATTCAATAAGGTCCTCTAAAGCAACAGGAAGCTCCTTAGCTGCTACCTCATCCAATATAGAGTCTGATAAGCCTTCCATGAAGGCAGTAGTTAACCCATTGTTGGTCCAATCTACCTGTGAGGCAAGAGTACGAAACTGAATAGCGTAATCAGCCACAGACCTAGAACCCTGTTTAACTCTCATTAATGCTCTTGCGGCATTTTTAGACCTTTTCATAGTGTCAAAAGTTCTGCGAAAGGCTGTAAGAAAACTGTGAAAGTCATGCACCATAGGTCCATTAGCTTCCCAAATAGGATTCGCCCATTCAAGTGCTTTGCCGGTAAGTTGGTGCATAAAGAACCCAACTTTAGACCTCTCTGTGGGAAACGAACGTGGATACATCTCAAAATGAAACTCTATTTGGTTAATGAACCCTCTGCATGTCTTAGAATCCCCTCCATACCTAGGAGGAGGTGTTAAATGGGCCGAAGTAGTAGGCAAAGTGGATACTTCAGGAAGCAGGGGTGTAGGAGGGTTAGGTGTGGTTGCTGGAATGGTTCTAGCTAAGAGCGTCTGGAGCGCCTGAGCTATCTGATCCATACGGTGATCCTGCTCTACAAATCTAGCCTCATGGGACGCCATCTGTTGAGCTAAATCTGCGGGGTCCATGGCCCTATCGTAATGTAACGAGAATATACCCCTACACGCAGGATCCAGCCAAACAGAAGACAGCACAGAGGAGAGATATGTCTACCGGACCTTAGAGTGGCCGGACTCGACGTAATAGGAGAAGTACAGAGTCAGGAACGATCCAAGGTCAAGGGCACAAAGAGACAGCGTAAACGAGAACTAGCCGGGGTCTGGTACACAGGAATCAGCAAGCCGGCAAACAGTACAGACAAGGATAAAGCGAAAACGAAGTCAGAATACAAAGCCAAGGTCAAATACGGAGAAACACAACTGAACACAACAAGCACTAAAGGGAACTGTAGCAGAAACCACGATAGGGCAAGGAACTAAGGGAAAAGGGTAAGTATAAGTAGCCTTCAAACTAATGTGATTGGCTCCTGTCACTTCCACACCCCCAAAAGGTAAGTGTATGGGGTGATTGGCATGACAGGAGCCAATGGGAGCCTTTTTGCAATTTAGGCTCCCACTGTCTCTTTAAGAGCGCGCCCGAGACTCGCGGCGCGCTCTTAGCTGCAGGCAGGACACGTGACCGCATCTCGCGGTCACTGCCCGTCTTCCTGTTAGGAGAGTCGGATGAGCTGCGCGCGGCTCGTGCAGCCGCAGGACCGCGCGCGGCTTGAAGAGAGGACCGCGGCCGGCCGCCGGATAAGGTAAGTTACGCTACAAGCTAATAGCCATTACGGGCACAGGCCCTTTTTAATGTCTATGGTCGTACAGCGGAATACCGTACTAAACCACCCGACAAACGCAACCCATAAATAGGGTGCCATATTGCACACTCTAAACTAGCCATGGGGAATAGACTTGGGGCCCACCTACCATAGTGGGGCATTCTAGCCTAGATAGCATGCCCTACTCACCTTCTGGTTATATTTGTACTGTTCCCTATAGCCGGGCGTACTACGCCCCCATTGTTTTGCTTGTTAGTTCTCTCATTATAACATATCTGTACATAAAAACTACAAAATACGTACCACTACCATGCCTTGTATTCGCTATGTACTGATTTTGAAACACAAGTATCTACTGCTGTGGTAATACATGTCTAACTGTCTTTGACGGCATGAAAATAAAGAATAACAAAAATTGATACAACTAGACCAACTGAGAATCTTGTGTGTTCCACGGGGTGTAGTATGTGCAGGGCCTGATTAACATAGGGGAGCTGCAGCTCCAAGCCTATGCCTATAAAATAGGCCCATTGATTTTAAAAAACAAAACACTTCACATGCTCTTACTTAAGTATGGAAATGAGGGATGTAGGGGAACAAAACTGGTGTGGACTGGCGGACAATTAAATTAGTTACGGTAAAGCTGACTTTGTGCACTATGCAAATGCAATTATTGCTTCAGTCTCTCTAACACTGTGGCATGTTCCCTTTCTTCTACACTCACTACATACACTTTTTCTCTGACCCAGACTGTAGAACAGGTGCTTCTGCCTGCTAGTAAGAAGGTTAGGAGAGGAGTGGACCATAAAGAGCTGGGGGACTGTCCTTAGAAAACGTAGAGCTAGCGCTTCATTTGATGCATTTATGTCAAGCTCCCCGTTCGTTGCAATTCCCGACCCTCCTTCACATTTGGTGGTCTCAAATGCATTGGCATTAAAGGACCACTCTAGTGCCAGGAAAACATACTCGTTTTCCTGGCACTAGAGTGCCCTGAGGGTGCCCCCACCCTCAGGGACCCACTCCCACCGGGCTCTAGGGGAAGGAAGGGGTTAAACTTACCTCTTTCTCCAGCGCCGGGCGGGGAGCTCTACTCCTCCTCCTCTTCTTCCTCGCGACGTCATCGGCTGAATGCGCATGCGCGGCAGGAGCCGCGCTCGCATTCAGCCGGTCGCATAGGAAAGCATTCATAATGCTTTCCTATGGACGCTTGCGTGCTCTCACTGTGATTTTCACAGTGAGAAGCACGCAAGCGCCTCTAGTGGCTGTCAGTGAGACAGCCACTAGAAGCTCTGGAGGCTGGCTTAACCCTCAGAATAAACATAGCAGTTTCTCTGAAACTGCTATGTTTATAAAAAAAAAGGGTAAAAGCTAGCTGGACCTGGAACCCAGACCACTTCATTAAGCTGAAGTGGTCTGGGTGCCTAGAGTGGTCCTTTAAGAAAGTCCTGCCAATGCATTTGAGACCTCCGATAGGGAGAACACGAGACATATTGGATCCAACACAAGACATTTTAGATCCACAGATTGCAAATGTTGGAGCCCGGGGGACTGAATGTAGATATAGATTTTGTTCGTTTTTTTGTAGCCTTAGGTTAAATTCCTCCTTTTTTCTTTCTCTGCATATACCATAGTATATTTGAAATTCATAGGTCGATAGAAGGTTTACACGAGACATATTGGATCCAACACAAGACATATTAGATCCACAGATTGCAAATGTTGGAGCCCAGGGGACTGAATGTAGATATAGATTTTGTTTGTTTTTTTGTAGCCTTAGGTTAAATTCCTCCTTTTTTCTTTCTCTGCATATACCATAGTATATTTGAAATTCATAGGTCGCTAGAAGGTTTACACACTTTTTTTTTTATGGGTATGTGTGGTATTGATATATATGTAAAAGCCTTTTCTAAGTTTCATCAATCTAGAAAAAAATATGGTATTAGGTTATATGTTTTTTCACTTGTCTAGAAGACTTGTCTAGAAAATATTATTGAGAAGCTTATTGAAGTAAATTATTTCACTTTTTATTTTTTTCATGCAACTGTCACTTTAAGAAATGTTTAGTTCAGCTCATAATATGTTCACTTTGAGCAGAGAGGCTTTTCATTATAACAAGTATTAGAAGCTTCTTTTCCTTTAGAAAAATTGTCCAGTATTAATACACCTTGCCAACACTAGGGGATGATCGCTCCATTATATGAGGCGTATTCAGATCCATGGTGAAACGCTCTGCCATCTCAGTCTCAGAAGAGAAAAGAAGTAATCAGTGTAACGCACTTCTGAGTTTAGCCTTTGGATAATGGAGAGCCACTGTGGAGAAAGGGGAACTATGATTATAGTTGAGGAACCGGTGGATGTAGTCAACGAACCAATGGAGTTTGGAAGAATAAGGACTCCCCCTGGACTTGAATGGACTTCGGGGATTAGCCCTATTTAACGTGGGTGGGAGGGTTAGGCTGTGTTTTGGGCATTATTTTTGTTGTTTAATTTTATGGTCCCTGAGGAAGTCCTTTTCCTGGGACGAAATGAGTAGGACCACTTTGTTTTACCATTGTCATTTTATTTATTTTATAGTCATAATAAAATCTGCTTAAGTTACTTACTACTCGTTGTCCTGGTTGGTTCCTGATTTACAGTGGTGACTACACACCAAAGAAGGGGATCATAGCCCCCCACCTACATCAGGAGAGGCACCCTTGGAGTGCATTCTATCTAAAACTCTTGTGAGTGCAACCTACCACAGTGTGTGTGTTTATACTTCATTGTATTACACAATTCTGTTCTGTTTATTTATTTGTTTCTGCATTATATCAGCTGTGTCCCAGTCATTTTGTGTATATTATAGTTATGAATTTACCGCAAATAATTAATTAAGGATTGACACATTACCTTACATCAAACCACAATGACTTACCCACAGAATATTATTTTTATGCCACAAGTACACCATAATTCTCTTCTTTTATCTCGGCAGATAATATCAAAAAAAGGCAGCACTAAACATGTATATAATCAATTATATGATTTAGCTCTAAATATAGCAAAACTCCCTCGTGAAATTATTATTTTTTGTTAGATATAATGATAAATTCAAACCACACAATGCAATTTGAGATCATCTGAGTTAAAAACTACAAGCACATTAAGACATGACCCAGTTGCTCAGATATTTACTTTTCCTATGAAAAGTGATGCAGTGCATTATTTACCTCTTTGTTCCTTTAAACACCATTCATATTGTTACTTACTCCCCTCTCCTTAGTTGTACTCTACAATAATTCAAAATATACCAAAGGCTTATGTTCGTATAAATCTTACTTTTGGAAGGTGAAGCCTTATATGCAAGGCTTGAAAAGAAATTCAGAGACATAAATAATTCATGATTCAATAGAAGGTAATAAAGCATACTTGGGGTCAGGATTGCTATTTCTGAGAACTATTTTTATTTACTTGAAGGTAAATGTAGAGATCTGAGAGCAGAAGCAAAGGTTTTGGTGAGAAGTAAATGCAGAGAATTACTTGATGTACACAGAAATTGGTTGCAAGTAGTCAAGAGAAATGCATATCGAAATTAAAGTATATTCCCCGTTAGCATGTGGGGAATAATTTCAAATAGGCTGAGAATGTTTTCCAAGATTCTGTTACTTTTTAACTTGATCTATACAAAGTTTGTTTTTGTAATTTTGCCAGTGGGTTTAAAAACACTGGTTTTAAAGGTGAATGGCTTCACTATAATAGAAAATCCAGAAGCACTAATTATATTTGGCAAGCAACACTAATATTTAATATTATTAAATCAAAAATACATATAAATGCAACACTATCTTTTTAACATCTGATGTTATGTTATTACTAAAAAATCAAATCTTTGATAATAAATGATAATATATAGTGAATTGAAGACACAAATCATAATATAGAACACATTTGTTTTACCACTTTGCTGTAGATTAATACTTTCTTTCCCTAAAGTCAAATAGGTTGGGCAGGGAACATGTATGAGTAAAATGTGAATTTTAAATTGTGGGTGTGGTGTTTATTTTTTTTAGGCAATCACAGTTACACAGCCCTTTTTAGGAGACCCACTTACACAATTTATTTGTATTTTAATACATAAATAATTTTTAATATCATGTTTATGTACACCGTGTGTCTAACAAATCTTTGTTTACAAGATCAGAAACAAAATAAATGTAGAAATTCATACCGTTGTATTTTGATCTGTTCTAAAAAGTGCTTACATCATTGCTCACTGTTAATCATTGTTATAAGTGATACCCTTTATTACCCTTTACTGTCATTCAACATTGTGTCATAAAATGTTTTACATTGCTGTTAACTATATATTAAAGCACATATATTGGATATGCCATCTTCATTACAGTATGCCTTTCCTGTATTAGACATACTTACTCGGGCTTACAATGTGAAATGTTTAAGCTCATCTCTCACTCTCTACCTCTTGTAGTGTTTTAGTATGACATGTGAAATTTCCAAATAAGTGTGTAGTATAGTGGCAAGCTTCTCTTGTGGCATATCCACAACAAACTACTGACAGGTGAAGTGAATAAGATTGATTATATCATTACTAACTGATATCAATTAGAAATGATAAAATCAAAATTATTCATATCAATTGATATCAATTAGTAATGATATAATCAATCTTATTCACAGAGGATAAATGGGAGGTCTTTAAACAAATTCTAAAAAAAGTACATTTCTCAATATATACCACTGGAAAACAAATTCAAAAGAAGCAAATTAAAACCAATGTGGCTTAGTACAAGGGTCAGTCAAATGATAAAAGATAAGAAAAGGGCATTCACAACATTTAAATCAGAGGAGTCAATTGCATCCTATAACACATATAAGCATGCAAATAGGGCTTGCAAAAAGGCAATTAGATGGGATAAACATGAAAAACCCATAGCCAAAGAGAGCAAGTATGTTAATGCCAAAAAGGCGGTAGCTGGAGCTTGTGGCTCAGCGGACCATCACAAAACTTAACATGGTGTAGAGACATCTCAGCCTTTCCCCCTATCCTTACCTTTACCCGGTTGTTGCTCCCCCCTCCCCCACCACCCACGCAGACAATGTTGTAGTTATATATCTGTCTGGCAGACGACCCCACTGTTAGCGCCGCACACCGGCCTCTATTATACCCCCCTTCTCATACTAAGTCGGAGGCCTGCGTGACACAGTAGGAGTTATACTGCGACCCTCAATGAGAGCGACGACTGTGCTCAGGGGCTGTCTGTACAAGCCCACTATCTCTAGCTGTGAATCTGGTGTCACACCTGTGTAGCGCTGTTGTTCCACAGCGCTGCTCAGGGTAAAATCTTGTTGTGTCTGCCACAACAGCATTGGTACCAATGGGAAAATTTTATGTAACCCTCAAGCCTCAAAAAGTAGTGTCGTAGTGGCTACTCTGTCTGTGATCACTCTAACCCAAAACTTGTTTGAACAATAAAGTAACCATGCCATGTGTCTTACACAACATGTATAAAATTAACCAATATGTTTGTACCCGACAATGTGGTCTGATTGTGTGTAACCATTTACCCTCACCCCATCTTATTTCTGTACCCCTTTGTTTACATTTCCTTGATCAAAACCAATAAATATGAGACATTGAAAAAAAAAAAAAATGAAAATATTAGACCCATTTTAAAAAAGTAAGATGGGTGAGTCAAGGCAGAAATTCAAAATAATTATTTTTCTACTGTATATAGGGAGAATGAATATATGGCTGTTGATTTGCAAATCCCTGTTACAAATGCCTATATCAAACCTGTGGTTAACATTTATTCAGAAATTAACTTAAGTTAATGTAAACAAACCCCCAGGGCTAGATGGTATTCATCCACACGTGCTTTGGGAGCATAGTGTAGAAATAGCCATAACACTGTTATTTTTTGTTTTATTTCAGGATTCTTTTCTTTCAGGAATTGTACCAGAGGATTGTAGAAAAACAGATGTGGTGTCTTCATTTAAAAATGGTTCAAAAGCTCACCCTGGTAACTATTGGCCCGTGAGCTTAACAACTGTGATAGGGAAATTATTTGAAGGGCTGTTAAGGTATAATAATTTATTTTGTACAAAAATAGCATTAGTCGGACTCAACATGGTTTTATGAAAGACCGATCACGCCAAACAAACTTAATTAAATGCTATGAAGAAGTTAGTATAACTATAGATCAGGGTGATCCAGGAGATACATAATCTACTTGATTTGTCCTAGGCAATTGATACAGTTCCACACAAAAGGTTACTATTAAAGTTGAAATCAGTTGGTTTCTATGAAAAATATTTTTTTGGGCTAAAACACTTAAAGATAGAGTGCAGATTGTACTTGTAAATGGGAAGTTTTCAAATTGGACAAAGGTGTTACATTTCTCAGGTTTCTTTCCCAGGCCCACTCCTCTTTAATATGTTTATAAATTATCTTGAAGTGGGCATTGAAAGTCATTTGTTAGTGTTTGCAGGTGACAGAAAAGTAGGTAAGATAATACAGTCTAAATATGACATCACTTTTCTTCAGAGGGATTTGGATAAATTGGGGGAATGGGCAGGCAAGTGGCAGATTCAATTCTATACAGATAAATGCAAAGTCATGCATTCTGGAGTTGGGAACCAATAAGCCAGATATCCATTAAAAGGAACTGAGTTAGGGATAACATTAAGTGAAAGGTCCTTGTAAACAATTATAGATCACAAACTAGTCAACAGTATACAATGCTCTATTGCAGTTACACAAGTTAGTAAGGTGCATTGGGTATAAAAATTGATTTTGTTTCACGTGGTCCAAATATAATTTTATAACATGACAGGAGGCTTCGTATTTGCTTTAGTCTCTCTTTACTAGAACTCCACAGCAGCACAGAAAAACAACCAATCAGAAAAAAATTAGGTACTATAAAACCCCCTTCCCATTGCATCATTTCCTCCTACTTCTAGTGGGTGGCTTTGGGATTTAGTGTGATTTATTTATGATTGTTATGAACTATGCTTGGTTGTGAGATTTATGTGCCTTTCTAGCTCTTTTATTTTCTTTGGGGAATGTTTCCTTTACATTACTGATAGTTTTTCATGTGTTTATTTATACAGATTACTGGTAGTATACCATGTGTTTATTTATACAGATTACTGATAGTTTGCCATGTGTTTATTTATACAGATTACTGGTAGTTTGCCATGTGTTTATTTATACAGATTACTGGTAGTTTGCCATGTGTTTAGTTATACAGATTACTGGTAGTTTGCCATGTGTTTAGTTATACAGATTACTGGTAGTTTACCATGTGTTTATTTATACAGATTACTGGTAGTTTACTATGTGTTTATTTATACAGATTACTGGTAGTTTGCCATGTGTTTAGTTATACAGATTACTGGTAGTTTGCCATGTGTTTAGTTATACAGATTACTGGTAGTTTGCCATGTGTTTAGTTATACAGATTACTGGTAGTTTGCCATGTGTTTAGTTATACAGATTGCTGGTAGTTTGCCATGTGTTTAGTTATACAGATTACTGGTAGTTTGCCATGTGTTTAGTTATACAGATTGCTGGTAGTTTGCCATGTGTTTAGTTATACAGATTACTTGTAGTTTGCCATGTGTTTAGTTATACAGATTGCTGGTAGTTTGCCATGTGTTTAGTTATACAGATTACTGGTAGTTTGCCATGTGTTTAGTTATACAGATTACTGGTAGTTTTCCATGTGTTTATTTATAGTTTTCTGTTAGCTTTCCATGTGTAAATGTCACAGATTTCTGTGAGTTTCAGGTAGATATATCACAGATTACTGTGAGTTTCCATATGTATATTTATATCACAGACTACTGTGGGTTCTATTACTATGTATATATCACAGATTTCTGTGAGTTCTATGTCAGTGTATATAGCACGGCTTGCTGTGAGTCTTAGTGCTATAGATATCACGGATTGCTGTGCGTTTCACTCCCGGTAGATGTCAGTCCTGTCTATGCCGATACTATTCTATCTTATCAGGCTTCTTGGGAAGATTCATTGAGTTGAAGAGACCTCCTGAAGAGACCATGAGTACTATACCCTTCAGGCGGTACGATGATGATGATGACCTACAATAAAGATAAGATATATCATACAGATCTGTATGTACATGTGCATTACAATTTGCACTTTAAAGAAGGTATTGCTCAGCAGAGCTTGATTTTATGGACACTATATCACTGGAACACAGGGCCAGATTAAGAGCCCAGCGGGCCTGGTGCTGACAATTATGATGGGCCTAATTACAAAATCTAATTGACCAAAAACACTAAAACAGTCCTACCTCCTAAGCGTCATGTATCTGATGGAGATGGTGCTGGAGGGAAACTCATAGGATGCAGCTATGAGAAAACACATACCCTATACTAATCATACGCTTTCATCTTTCAAGTAAACCCATACCCCTTAACAGCAGTGTCCAGTAAAGCAGGAAGTCTATGGATCGCGTAAAAGGGTGGGCCACTGACATAAATCACATAACCAGAACTGCCGAAAGAGGCAAACATACACAAAAAGAGGACATGTCTGTGTCCTCATGTCTCCCAGTCCCTTAGTGTCTGTGTCCCCATTTCTCCCAGTGTCCCCATGACACTAGGGGACATTGAGAGACATTGGGGCACTGGGAGACATGGGGACACTGAGATACTAGGGAACACTGGGAGACCTGGGGACAGTGAGATTCTTGGGGACACTGAGTGACATGGGGACACTGGGTGACTTTGAGACATGAGGGGACACTGGGAGACATGGGGCAATGAGACACTGTGATACATAGGGGAAACTGTGATATATAGGGGACACTGGAGACTTGATAAAGACCTGGGTACAGGACAAAACATTGCAGTGTCCAATAAACCTGCTTAAATCTATCACAGTGAGTGCCTGAGATTTTTTTTCTTTTATACTTGGGGACACTGAGACACTTGGAGGCACTGTGAGACATGGGGACACTGGGAGACTAGGGGACACAGACACTACGGACACTGAGAGACACCAGGGACACTGGGAGACATGGGGCACTGAGACACTCTGATACATAGGGGGCACTGTGATGCATAGGGGACACTGGAGACTTGAGTGTCTGAGATTTTTCTTTTATACTAGGGGACACAGACACTGGGAGACATTGGGACACGGGGAGACTAGGGGACTTTAGGAGACTAGGAAACACTGAGGCACTAGGGACACTGGCACATTATGGACACTGAGAGACACCAGGGACACTACGAGACATGGGGATACTAAGATACTAGGGACACTGGCTGGGAGACATGGGGACACTGGGAGTGCCCCATATCTTCCAAGTCTCAGTCGCCCAGTGTCTCCATGTCTCTGTGTCCCCCAGTGTCTCAGTGTCCCCATGTCGCCCAGTGTCCCTTAGTGTTTGTAGCCCCATGTCTCCCAGTGTCCCTTAGAGTCTGTGTCCCCATGTCACTAGGGTACTATGGGACACTTAGAGACATTGGGGCACTGGGAGACATAGGGACACTCAGAGACTGGGAGAAACATGGGGACACTGAGATACATGGGGACTCTGGGAGACTAGGGACACAGACACTAGGGACACTGGGAGAAATGGGGACACTAGGACACAAGACACACTGGCTGGGAGACATGGGGACACTGAGTGACTAGGGGCCACTGAGAGACATGGGTCAAAATGGTGCAGTGTCACTGTGTCCCTAGTGTCTCAGGGTCCCCATGTTCCCCAGTGTCCCAATGTCTCACCGTCCCTATGTCTCGCAGGCTCGGAGCTGCTGTCTGGACTCTCTGCGCAGATCTGCTTCCCCGCGGGTCAGTGAGTAGAGAGAGGCAGGGAGGGAGATGCTGTAACTTCTTATCCCTGCCTCCACACAAACAGTGACCCCTACTGGCCGGTGCGGGTATTGCAGAATAATCTGTTTATACTGAGAGAGACATTTCTATTGCCGGTATTACTGCAAAACCAGCACTGGCTAGGCAGCCTCAAATACGTGAGAAATACTTCTGAAAAATACCTGGCAACCCTAAGAAATACATTAGAAATACCTGGAAACCCTGAGTAGTGTGTAAAAAAAAATAAAAAAAATTTTTTTTTTAATAAAATCAATGGGCCTATTCCATGGGCCTGGGCCTGGAGCTGCAGCTCCATCAGCCCCTATGTTAATCCGGCCCTGCTGGAACATATCCAGCTTAAACCCAATATAATGGGTTTTACCTCGATGTTGCCTGCTGGGCACTTAGGGACCGCCAGTCCCGGTTACGGTTTATTCACACAGTAGTACGCTGTCTAAGATTAGTGTCTAAGGGTCCTAGGTCACAGGATACCCGGAGGATTTACAGACATTTAGGGGACTATGCCAAACTCAGAGGTCCCCATTACTCATTTAATATGAAACCCAGGATTGGCCTGCTATGTCTGTGCCCCATTGATTGGCCTGCTATGTCTGTGCCCCATTAATTGGCCTGCTATGTCTGTGCCCATTTGAACGGCCTGCTATGTCTGTGCCCATTAGAACGGCCTGCTATGTCTGTGCCCATTAAAACGGCCTGCTATGTCTGTGCCCCATTTATTGGCTTACTATGTTGGTGCCTATTTGAAGGGCCTGCTATGTCCGTGCCTATTTGCTTGGCCATCTATTCTGTGTCCATTCATTTGGCCTGCTGGGCCTGTGCCCTTCTGATGGGCCTGCTCTATTGGAGCCGAACCCCTTTTGGCCGCAGGCCTGGGGGAATATCACTGAGGAAAAAACAGTGCCCACCAGTGACATGGAAATAGGCAGGTGTCCAGACAAGTACCATTGCCTTACTATCCAAGAGGACACCAATGTACGGCCATCTGAATATGGTGGGAAGGGTGAAGGCCCTAAACCTCATGCCTGAAGGGCAGGGTTTCGTATGAAGACCCCGGACACATCCACGGTTTACTCCAAACCGGCGACGGCACATCTCCAAGGAGAACTTCGCACAGGCAAGGACCGGTACTCAGACACCTACAGGAGAAAGCGGTGTTTTTCCTTGTCTTTAACATCTACTGCGTATCTGCCTCCCGGAATCCTTATAGGTGTCGGTATTTTTTTCCCGCGTTAGGTTAGCTCCTGGCCCTGTCCAGTGGGGCTTACTTTTATTACCTTCCGGCCTGCTATTTGCCTTCTATCTGAGATAGAATTGGTGTATTTACTCTTATCTACGTTAATTGTTGGTTTTTTGTTCTTTCATGACTTCCTTTTCCTCTTCGCTCGGGTCGTCGAGAGGCCTGACTTGACCTCCTCCGACCTCCCGGGCACTCGTGGATTGCGGAGAACGTCTCCAGCTTTCCTCAGACTACCAACGGTCTTCCTGGACCCCGCGCGTGCGCATGGGATCCGGATAGTCGGTTGATAGTTTTCCATCGTTGTTTCCGAAGATTGCCCTCAGCCTTATGCTGACATTAATAAGTGGTGTGCCCGGCAGTTGGTCACCCTGAGTCTCTAGGGACTCTAGTTTGGATCACAGGAGGGTGCGACCCTCCATCACCTCGATCCGAGTATATTTATTTTCAGAAACAGAGGGCGAACCCCTCTCATATACAGAACCGGATACTGATTTGTTATTAGAGGGCGCAGCCCCTCCCTCGACCTCAACCAGATACTGGGCTGGATACAGAGGACAGGTTTGGAGGACACATTCTCATAGAGAGAACCGGTCACGGATGTAGACTCTGCTGTTGGTTATTAATGGGTGCGGCCCGCTCAGGCTAGCAGCCGGGCGCTATCACGGTATGCGATCACATTAGTAGAGAGCGCGGCTCTCTCATACACTCGACGCTCTACAGTACCGGCCATTTGTTCATCACACAGGCTTGTACCTGTGCAAGACATTGATGACTACATAGAGAGGCGTCCCTCCTGCATTCAATTAGAGCTGACGTCCATGCTACTGATTTCGTTATAGAGGTCTGCCTGGTCATGCAAGATATACATACTAAGACTGGATCCCTCTATTCTATCTACTGTAATGGATCTACTGGATCCGGACCGCTGTAACACATGTGAGAAATACTCACAGAGGTATAACGGGGGGAGACTCCCACTTATTTACACACACTCCCGGAGATGGTACGGCTAACGGATGGGCCTCCGGTATTACGAGAGTGCAGGTTTTGGTATATTCTGCACCATATAATACAGAGAATTGCTTTCTGTTTTGGATATCCAGACCATTACGAACAAACTGCGCAGACAGTTTCTCCCATGTCAAGATATCAGGAGATACGGAGACCTTCATGGAGCAAACGGGCACTGCCTTGCTCGGATAACAAGATTAAGGAAGGCTTATTACCCGGTCTGAAGGTAAACCGTACGTATGGATCACATGGTAAGACCGGAAACCCCGGTTGTCTTGACTTCCCCGGTCATTAAGATCTTGGGATAAGATGGCAGGACTGCCCCGTCTCCTCGGAGCGCATACCTGGTGAACAGGGTCCGGAGATGGTGGACCCTCCATCTATACTCTATTTATCCCTCACGGGATCTGTTTTGTTGGATTCTTGCTAACCTACTTTTCAACTACCGTCTAGAAGACCTACGAGACTATATGGAGGTACCTGGTGTGCCCCTACTCCTACACAAACATCTTTCACTCTTAGACGAGGACAAATCCGCATGGAAATCTGCGCTCCAGTTTGCACTTCCCATCCCTTTGAATATTTCTGGGATTCACTATTCCCTGAATAGTGGACCACCGTTCCTCTACACAAGTTCAGTTCGGAACCCTGAATGGACGTCCTTTTGGAGTCTTTTCTCTACCACATCCGAGGATTACACAGTCCATTTGGAATATTGGAATCACTTAGGATATGGCTAGTCTGACCACACTCTTGCCTGCATTATAAATTTATTCTCAGATGAGACATCTCACCGGGTAGGCCAGGAGGGAACGAAAGATCCTACTCGGTTCTATTGCGACTTGGTGGTGGACTTGGGCGCATCCCTTGAGAGTGGAGGTCTACCTGCAAGGCCACATTGCCGGGTGCCCCTGGCACGATCGGTGGAGCAACCTTATACATCAAGAGTTGTGACATGGTGGCAGTGTCTTATCGCGGCCCTAAGTCCGCAAATGACCTTCGACATTTTATAACTGCAGGGAAATGGCTAATAGGTCAGTTGGCCAGCTCATGGACCGGCTGGTAGGTAACAGGTCGCGACCCCACGTACATTGGATCTATCAGCGGAGGATGTTTTTTCCGTTTTTGGGATACTTCATCAACTGGCATCTCCATCGGTTGCTGTATTGTCATCTATCGCAGTTGGAAAGTCCATTTGGGTTTGCT
Organism: Pelobates fuscus; assembly: GCF_036172605.1. Lineage (NCBI taxonomy): Eukaryota > Metazoa > Chordata > Amphibia > Anura > Pelobatidae > Pelobates > Pelobates fuscus. The sequence goes on along the minus strand of NC_086317.1, from coordinate 112,406,949 downwards.
CGGGTAGCTCAGAGAATGGGTACCAGCAAAACAAACAGCGTGGAATTTGTTGACTGAGCGTTAAAACAGCAAATACGAAGCCTCCTGTCATGTTATAAAATTGTAGATTATGCTAGCTTTAGTGTACCTATAATCTTAATTTTCTTAATGACAGGAGGCGAGTATTTCCCACCCGTTCTTATCCCTCCCTTTAATTTTATAGTTTGGATTAATCAGGTACGTATACAACTCTGCTTGTTGTTTCTGCTACCTGTCACCTGTCCTTATGTCTGTTTTTCATAAGTAGGGTTGGGATATCTACATATTAAGGTAATTTTGTTTGCTACATTGGGTATCTACAAGTTCATTCAAAATACATTTAATTGGATAATCAACCTGTTCGATTCTGTTTTTCTCTCGTTTCAGTTTCCAGTCCTTCAGCGCTATCTGGTGTGGCGCTTCTTCGTGGATGGTAGACATTGACTTATTTATTTTCAGTCCATCAACGCTATCTGGTTGACAGTTCTTCTCAGACGTTGGACATTGCTGTATTCTTCGTATCTGGGCTTCGTTGCTTCCCATTATTTTTTCTGCCTTTGTTCTGTTTTGTCGCAGCTTGAAAGAGGAAATGATGCAATGGGAAGGGGGTTTTATAGTACCTAACTTTTTTCTGATTGGTTGTTTTTCTGTGCTGCTGTGGAGTTCTAGTAAAGAGAGACTAAAGCAAATACTCACCTCCTGTCATTAATAAAATTAAGATTATAGGTACACTAAAGCTAGCATAATCTACAATTGCCTCTTTACAAATCAATGGTAAGACCCCACCTTAAATATACGGTGCAATTTTGGAAATCAGTTTTAAAGAAGAATATTGCAAAACTATAAAAAGTGCAGCCACAAAACTAGTAGCGGGGGGTGGAGCCTGACCGCAAAACTGGCGAGATGCATGGTGCAGAGTCTCCTGCACTCCTTGCTAGATTTTGGGGCTTACCTCCGGGCATGAATTCGCCACTAGTACCGCAGTGTGCTACCTAGCTCGGGAGTGCACTAAGGCACAAAACAAGCCCTCACTCCGATTTCTACTCACCAGGGAGCCCCAAGCACACAGCTGCGGCCTGCGGGCATTGAAGCTGGGGAGAGGTGGCCGCTCTCCCCGCTTTCCTGCTTGAGGTACAAATCACTGACATCCTACCCAACCCTCCTAGACTGGGAGGGATATCCCAGTCCCCACTGGACTCTCATACACGGCACAAGTCATCACGACAACATTGGGGGCTATCCATCTGAGATGAGAACCCAAGATGGCTGCTGACTTTTCACACAATCAGTGGAACATGCCTCCGGCCCATAAGCCTCACTATGACTCCTTAGAATCCATCCTGCGGAGACCAAATGTTATGTTCCAGAACTTTTGGCTGAAGCTCTTGAATCGTGTACAACCTAACCCCTCTGGACACATGAAGGTATCTAAGGGACGAGCGCTGCCAAGACGGAGTTGGACCCCTGCCAGGCCTTACGGCCGCACCAGCAACTCCAAGCTCTACAGTCCGTTTAACTAGGCCGAAAGTTCAGCGAGGCATAGCTTACAAGCATTTGCCATCCAAAATGAGGATCGCCTGCTGTAAAAGGCGCCTACCACCTTGACCTTCTGCTCATCCTGGCCAGGGGACAGCTTGATCCAGAGGGGCTCCAAAGTTCATGCACCAACACTGCGAGCCGCCACACAGCCCATGGGCTGGAGGCAAGTCCTGATCGGCCACGTGTTGGCAGGGTTTCCTACACTAATGCTGCCTCAATCCTACCTTCTTGCAGGTTCCAACTGCCTCCCAGCATTGGGAATCAGATGATGATGGTGACTCTTGCCTGGAACTATTGCCACTGCTGATACCCTATCTGCTTTATTACTACTCTCACAGTGGTGCAGCAATATAAAGAAGAGCTTAGTTCCAGTGGTTCAAATCTCTGAAAGTCTACTCAGTTAATATTGTAGTCTCATTACTTTGAGCCCGTTTCCAGCTTTTTCCAGAACAAAACTCAATCTGTCATATACTCCTGCTTTCAGTTTCTTCATGTTCTTTCTTTTACAAAAAAATAGTGCAATTGACATGTCTCAGAAATGACATGTTTTGATATTTCATGATTGTCTATGCTATATTGGCACTGTCTGCTTATCTATACCTACCTGAACTGAAGAAATAATAAAAAAAAAACACGTAGAGGGGATGGAAAACATTAGTTATGATGTAAGGCTAGAAAAATGGATTTGTGTAATGGATATGACAACACTGTACAAATATATACAGGGTCAGTACAAACTGCTATGTGCTAACCTGTTCATTAGACAACAGACAAAAGGTTATCCATTGAGACTGGAAGAGAGGTGCTGTCGCTTACAGCAGATGAAAGGGTTCTTTACAGTAAGAACAATAAAGATTTGGAATTTTCTGCCTAAAGAAAATTATCAGATTCTTCAGCCACTTTTTCTTTAAAAAGTCACCTATTGAGACTTGTAGAAAAGAGTTTTTGTTTACAAGAGAGGAAAATATTATTTACAGTAAGACAATAAAGATGTGTAATTATCTGCCTAAGGAGGTTGTCATCAGATTCTTTAAATAATTTTGAAAAAGGTTTGGATGCTTTTTTTGCATAAACAGAATATTCAAGGATACAATTGATTATTATTTTATTATTTATTTAGCGCCAGCAAAAATCCGTAGCACTGTACAATGGGTGGACTAACAGACACGTAATTGTAACCAGACAAATAGACGCACAGGAATAGAGGGGTTGATAATATATCAATAAATAGGTGGTACATGTCAAAATAACATCCACATGAATTACATTGCTTAGAGCATAACACTGCTACTGCTGCCTATTTCCCATACTGCATCTTGCTGCAATCTCTTCCCTAGATAAATGCACCAGACCAGCCACCTGATCTAAAAGGAAAAGTGTAGAAAGAATGTGGTGATGGTACTATGTAGTTAAAACATTACTTTGGCTTTATTTCTCATGGTAGCTCTGTTTGGAATGGAAATAAACTGTACAAAAAAAATGGTTTGCATCTTTCTCAAAAGGGAACAAATGTTCTCAGTGAGCAGTTCAGAGGTTTTGCTAGGATGTATTTAAACTAGGAGGGGGGGGGGGAGCAAAAGGGTGATAAAACATCAATCCAATTGTCCCCCAAAACAAGGACAGATGGTGCCTGTAGCAAGTGTGTTAAAAAACGAAAAGCTTAGAGTCATGTCTACAAATGCTCGCAGTTTAGGGAATAAGATCCATGAACTTGTGGCAATAATGGCAACTGATAGTGTAGATTTAGTCGCTGTTACTGAGACATGGCATAATGAGAAAAATGACTGGGACATAGCAATACCAGGGTACTCTTTATATAGAAAAGACAGGGAAGGCAAGAAAGGGGGAGGGAGGGGTGGCCCTGTATGTGAAGGATAGCATAAAATCTAGCCTTATAAAAGTTAGTGAGACGAACATAGAGTCCATTTGGGTTACGTTAGAATTTGGTAATCACACAGTAATTCGTGTAGGTGTGATTTATAGGCCCCCAGGACAAATTGAAGAGTTAGATAATCTACTAGTTGAGGAAATAGCTAAAATGACAATGAAGGGGGAAGTTATCATCATGGGTGACTTTAATCTTCCTGATGTGAATTGGAAAACAAAAATAGCTGCTTGTGCCAGGAGCACACATATTCTAAACTCCCTACTGGGATTGTCTCTAAAACAAGTCGTTGAGGAGCCAACTCGTAAAGAGGCCATACTAGATTTAGTGTTAACAAATGGAGATTTGGTATCCGATATTACTGTAGGTGAAAGTTTAGGATCCAGTGATCATCAATCAGTGTGGTTTAATATAAGAACATTGACTGAGTCACACCACACAAAAACAAAAGTTTTAGACTTTAGAAAAACAGACTTTTCTAAAATTAGAATATGTGTAAAGGAGTCATTATCAGACTGGAGCAATTTAAATGGCGTCCAAGAGAAATGGGATTATTTAAAAGTTGCACTACTGAAGGCAACAGAAAATTGCATTAGGCTTGACAGTAAAAGCAAAAAATTCAAGAAACCACTGTGGTACTCCGCAGATGTGGCCAAAATAGTAAAAAACAAAAAGTTATAATTTAGTAATTATAAAAAAACAGAGTGAGGAAGACAGAATGATCTATAAGATTAGGCAGAAAAAGGCTAAGCAAGTTATAAGAGCTTCCAAATCACACACCGAAGAGAAAATAGCACAGTCAGTAAAAAAGGGGGACAAAACTTTTTTTAGATACATAAATGAGAAAAGAAAAGTAAAACAAGGATTAGTTAGATTAAAAACAAAAGAAGGAAGGTATGTAGAAGAGGATAAAGGTCTAGCTGACTGCCTCAATGAATATTTTTGTTCAGTATTTACAGATGAAAATGAAGGAGAGGGACCTCAGTTAAGAAAAAGGATAAATGAGTTATTTATTACACGTGAGTTTACAGAGGAAGAGGTTCTATTTCAACTGTCAAAAGTAAAGACTAATAAGTCAATGGGACCTGATGGAATACACCCAACGCTATTAAACGAGCTTAGTTGTGTACTAGCAAAACCATTAACAGATTTATTTAACCAATCATTGATAACAGGAGTAGTCCCATAAGATTGGAAGTTGGCGAATGTTGTGCCCATTCACAAGAAAAGTAATAGGGAGGAGTCCGGCAACTAAAGGCCAGTAAGCCTTACTTCAGTAGTGGGGAAAGTGATGGAAACCATGTTAAAGGATAGGATTGTTGAACATCTAAAAACACATGGATTTCAAGATCATAGACAACATTTACTTCAGGGAGATTATGCCAAACTAATCTTATTGATTTTTTTTTGATTGGGTAACTAAAATTATAGATCAGGGTGGTGCAGTAGACATTGCTTGCCTAGATTTCAGTAAGGCCTTTGACACTGTTGCACATAGAAGGCTTATCAATAAACTGGAATCTTTAAGTTTGGATTCCAATATTGTTGAATGGGTGAGGCAGTGGCTGAGTGACAGGCAACAGAGGGTTGTAGTCAATGGAGTATATTCGAAGCTTGGGCTTGTCACCAGTGGGGTACCTCAGGGATCTGTACTTGGACCCATTCTCTTTAATATTTTTATTAGTGATATTGCAGAAGGTCTTAATGGTAAGGTATGTCTTTTTGCTGATGATACTAAGATATGTAACAGGGTTGATGTTCCAGGAGGGATAAGCCAAATGGCTAATGATTTAGGTAAACTGGAAAAATGGTCAGAGTTGTGGCAAATGACATTTAATGTGCATAAGTGCAAGATAATGCATCTTGGACGTAAAAACCCAAGGGCAGAGTACAGAATATTTGATATTTGACCTCACTTGGAGTACTGTACACAGTACTGGAGACCATATCTTCAGAAGGATATTGATACCTTAGAGAGAGTTCAAAGAAGGGCTACTAAACTGGTTCATGGATTGCAGGATAAAACTTACCAGGAAAGGTTAAAGGATCTTAACATGTATAGCTTGGAGGAAAGACGAGACAGGGGGGATATTATAGAAACATTTAAATACATAGAGGGAATCAACACAGTAAAGGAGGAGACTATATTTAAAAGAAGAAAAACTACCACAACAAGAGGACATAGTCTTAAATTAGAGGGACAAAGGTTTAAAAATAATATCAGGAAGTATTGCTTTACTGAGAGGGTAGTGGATGCATGGAATAGCCTTCCAGCTGAAGTGGTAGAGGTTAACACAGTAAAGGAGTTTAAGCATGCGTAGGATAGGCATAAGGCTATCCTAACTATAAGATAAGGCCAGAGACTAATGAAAGTGTTTAGAAAATTGGGCAGACTAGATGGGCCGAATGGTTCTTATCTGCCGTCACATTCTATGTTTCTATGTTTCTATGTTTATTAATATTTAATTTAAAAAAAAAACTGTGTAATTGTATCATAAACAATAAGTGAGTCACCAAAGATAGGAAATAAGGTGAAAAATTTGTGAAATAAATAATAATAATAATAATAATAATAATAATAATAATAATAATAATAATAATGAAAAATAATAATGAAAAAAAATGAGAATAATAAAAATTAGTAATCGGAATGTGAAGATAACCCACAATAGATGGAACTTATCAGTAGCCCTAAGAGAGTCGGTATAAGCCGATCTCTATAGAAAAATAGTTCAACAGTTTTCTCACCTGGTTTACCTATCACTACCCTACCAGAGACCCAGGTCATTGGCATGCAAATTGCTGTCCTATTACTGATAAGAAAATAGTGGATTATGTTCACTCTCACTTTTTTTTATTATTAAAATATTTTAGATGATCTTAGGCATAGACTAAGATCTATAGGGCCTTACAAATTGTAGTCTTAGGGATTTTTGTGGCTCAGCTAGGCACTAGCCTTGTGCAATGCTGAGTTAAATAGGGTTATTACCGTGTTTCCCCGAAAATACACCCTACCCCGAAAATAAGCCCTAGCTGAATTTTCGGGGTGGGCTGCAATATAAGCCCTACCCCGAAAATAAGACCTAGGCATTGCACCTTTGCGGCCCGGCGGGACTTCCTTCTTCTATGAGGAGGAGGGGGAGGAGCGTTGCGGGCCGCGGCATCGCGCAACGTGATGACGACGCGCACAGCGCCGTCAGTCTGCCTTCACGGATCTTCAGCGGAAGGATACATTTCCGGGCGGTGAGGCACCCAGTGGTCGGACTCGGCGGGCAAGGAAGGCATCTTTGAAATGTGAGTAGATATTTTATGTCTGGGAATGAATTAATTAAAGGGGGCGGTGAATTAATTAAAGGGGGGTGAATTAATTAAAGGGGCGGTGAATTAATTAAAGGGGGTGAATTAATTAAATGGGGGGTGAATTAATTAAAGGGGGGCTGGATTAATTAGGGGGGTGGATTTATTAAAGGGGGTGGATTAATTAGAGGGGGTGGATTAATTAGAGGGGGTGGATTACTTAGAGGGGGGTGGATTAATTAGAGGGGGTGGATTAATTAGAGGGGTGGATTAATTAGAGGGGGTGGATTAATTAGAGGGGGTGGATTAATTAGAGGGGGGTGGATTAATTAAAGGGGTGGTGGATTAATTAGAGGGGGTGGATTAATTAGAGGGGGTGGATTTATTAAAGGGTGGTGGATTTATTAAAGGGCGGTGGATTAATTAGAGGGGGGTGGATTTATTAAAGGAGGGGTGGATTAATTAGAGGGGGGTGGATTTATTAAAGGGGGGTGGATTAATTAGAGGGGGTGGATTAATTAAAGGGGGGGTGGATTAATTAAAGGGGGGGGTTCAATGTACATACCGGTACCGTAAATAAATAAGCCCTACCCTGAAAATAAGCCCTAGTGTGTTTTTTGTGACTAAAATTAATATAAGACCCGGTCTTATTTTCGGAGAAACACGGTAGTAGCATTTTCGCTATTTTTGACCTCTTTGATCTTTATTGACCCTGCATTCTAAATGAGATATGTGATAAAGGTTAGGTTATATTCCTCTAGCTTTGTCTTTATTTACCCCTTTATTTACCCCTAAGCAAGACATCTTCCTCCTTGTTACACCCTCTTTGGAGAAGTCTCTATACGGCCAATAGCTTTCTGTTTGGTGGAGCTAAAATTCTATTGGTACTATTTACATATTTTCTCTATTTTTTATTTATTGTACTACATAAGGGGTCTGTTGCTTTTCCCCCTTTAGGAATACCTACCTGCCCAGGGGTGGAAATTATAAGGTGGTTATCCTTTATATAAGATATTTTGCCTGTAGTTTCCACTTTGCTCCTCATTTTTCCCCTAGACACTATTTCATTAATACTATGTGTTTAGGTATTTTAGTTCTATGTTTATGTACTAGATTTAATAAAGTTAGGGTTCTTTTTTAGCTACCTTTTCTACCTCACTGTGCTCCCCCCGCTGCATCTCCTAATAGTGGAGTGTACTGGGGTTTCTTTTTCTTCTAATAAACTAAATATTGCTATATTATTTTATTTATTATTATTAGTTTTATTTTTAATAATATGCATAATGTTTGCATAACTCTTCCTAGATTAAAGTAAGATTTTGCGTGCCTCTGATACATTAATAAAGACCAGTTTCAAACATTTACTTTCAAACCAAATAAGAATACAGCAACTCGATAAGATGCATTTAATTTGCTGCCTTTTCACTCTTGCCCTGATCATTCATGCTCACAAGCAACAATTGTATTGTAATGTATTGTAATTAATTAGTAGATGCCAATAAAGTTCAGAGGAACAGACACCATTTTGGACAACATGCAGCACTATTCCAGAGAACTGACATTTAATCAGTGCAGCCAATAACCTTGTGCAGAGGAAAGAATCTAGATGTAAAAAGTGCCAATTCTGTTTTGCTAAAAAAATATAAAAAAAATAATCAAAAGTGTTACTGCCTAAATAATTATACACGTCTGATTATTTACACACTATATTACCAAGCCATATGTATGTAGATATGTAGGTCTAGACTTATAAAATATGTTTAAAGCATATAGGGAACATTGACACCTTAACTCGTAGTATAACAAGTAAATATGAAAGCTAATAACATCTAAACATTACATCTCAACATAAATCAAAATAGCTATGCTAAAGCAAAGGTTTACTCTTGTAGGGAAAAGCAAAGGTTTACTCTTGTAGGAAAAAGTGACTGTTAAATAAATTGGAATATAAATCACTGGAGATAATTTGATAGTGGGGAACTTTTTTCACAATGGTCTGGCTGATTTCCTGTTGTTGTTTGGTCTAGGGCATTTATTTACTTAATATTGTAAAGCAGCAGGACCAAGTAATTACTGCAATCAGTCTATGAACATATTCATCTGTTGTGAACTGGGGAGAGTAAATGAAGCAAAGAGATGCCCAGCAGAGAATCTTTTTTTTTTCCATCTAGAAAATTTTATTTCTGATATGATATATTGCAAAATACATATTACTTCCTAATGGGCACTTAAATAGTTCTGAGAAAAGCACCCGGTAAACATATAAATTAGAAGATTATAAAGTAGTCATACTTTTCTTTAAGTTCTTATGAACAATTCAAGATTGCTAACACTGTTTATAACTGTAATATTTGTAATCTCTTTAAAATAATTAAATTGTCCTCTCTATTTATGTACGCGTACACATTATTTATTCATTTAAATATTTTGGGCACATATTGCTCACTTGCATTTGATACAGATAAATCCACAGTACTATACAATATATGAGTTAAAAATAACTATCTTAAATATTGTGTCACTACCCTGCTTCTCAGTGTAACCACAGAAGGACATGTCACTCCACAACCAGGCGGTAGGTAGATAGAACCAAAAGGTGCAGCCATCACAATTATTATGATTGTATATACTCAGATAGGTTTCTTTAGCTTGTTTTAATATGCATGTTCTGGCCAAGGATACCCTATGCCTACATAGCAGACCAACTGACTGGCACAACATTACCCACTGACCGTTCGATCATGCTAACTGCAAGCCCCAAATTGGTCAGGTCTCAAGGAGACGCACTCGGATAAAACCCCCAGCTCCCAACTATGCCACCCCCCAAAAAAATGTATAACTGTTTATCCTTTATGTTATGAATTGTATCTACTATGTCTCTTTTGTTTTATTCATGCAAGCCCTCTTGCGCTTGTGAGTTAGGCACAAATAAAGAATAATAAAAAAAAAAAAATATATATATATATATATATATATATATATATATAAGTTATATACATTATCGAATATACATTATTCCCATATACATTATCCCATATACATTATTTTTAAAAAATACAAAGAGATACAAATTTACAAAAATCTGAAATAATGTAAAATCAAGCAGAAAGCACCGCAAGTATGTAAGCCTATATTATAAGTGGAAACAAATTTGAGAACATTGGGTGACATTCAAGTCAGTCTAAAAATAGGTAAAACAGGTGAATTGGAATAAACAAAAAACTGGGAACTAATATACAAATTGTAATTTTAAATATGTCTATAAAATGGAGCTATCACTATGGAAATGTTTGGAATGTGGAAAGAAAAAAACGTTGTAAGCTGGAAGAGGGAGGTATGCTGCAATTTCATCACAAAAAGAAGTATGTTGGTACCCAGAGATTTGTATATGAGTGTTGGATATTTAAATAGGGAGAAGTAAGGTCAAATGTATATTATTTATAGCAAACATATACTGTTTTATACCACCCTGATTTTATCCACATAGAAATTGAAATATTTTGACAAGCATTTAAATACAAACAATATAACAGGTAGATATTTGAGCACTGTGTCATGTTGGATTTCAGACTGGCTTCAATGAGAAGCACAGCCTGACATTCCCAGCTACTGATGCGTAAACTTGAATTATAAACCACTTTGACAATCAAACTCTGACAGTCAGACACAGCTCTTATGATATATTGACAGACAGATACATTGATGCTATGCAACAATGATATTCATAACGTCCTGCAACAGATATCCATGTATAGAGATACTGTGGCAAGCAAGAAGATGTTGACATTTTATTGCCAGCAATCAAAAAGAAAATAAGAATGATACTCGGGGATTCTGGTACTTTATGGTATATATTCTCGGGTATTTTCGCAACATGTATTATTTCACTTTAAGCCTTTAACTAGACTCCATCTAATATCTATCCCCTAACTGTAACATTTTTGGAAAAAAAATCACTCAATTTGGCACCCAAAAAAAAAAATCTTTTGGCTATACACTTAAGGCAATTTCATATCATATTTGGAGAGTTTCTTCAAAATTAAATTATTATAGGGATCAACTCAATCTGCTTAAGAATAGCTCCATGAATGACTGAATTTGAAGCAAAGTATTTTTTTTTTAACTACAAAACAGACACCAGGTTTATTATCATGAATAATTATCATGACATTTATTTACAAGATAATGCAATGAAAGTCTTTCTACATGCTCATAAATGTGTATGTAGGGTACAGGAAGAGGCTTTAGTGTAATAGGGTAGGGTACAAGGATCCTTTAGTGTTATATAGAACAGGCATTCTCCAACAGAAGAAAAGTTATAATTCATATGAGTTATAATCTATAGTTTGCTAATGGCACCACCTATTAATATAATGAGAAAATTAAGCTAAAATTTACAATTTATTAAATCTGTTTTCAATTTTTATAAAATCTTGCACAGGTGAGTGAACAGTGATTAAAATACACATTACTAAAAAGTAAAAATAATAACAAGGCAAGCTATAATTTTGTAAAATGTGACAAAACACACACAGTACAATTGTGCTAAAAAAATTAAATGAACCCTGTTCAAAAGTCTACATACCCTTAGTTCTTAATACTGTGTATTGCCCCCTTTAGCATCAATGACAGTATGCAGTCTTTTGTAATAGTTGTCTGTGAGGTCCCTAAATCTTCCAGGTGGCATAGTTGCCTGCCCATTCATCTTGGCAAAATGTCTCCAGGTCATGCAAAGTCTTTGGTTGTCTTGCATGAACTGCACATTTGAGATCTCCCCAGAGTGGCTCAATGATATTAAGGAGACTGTGATGGCTACTCCAGAACCTTCACCTTTTTCTGCTGTAACCATTGGAGGGTAATATTGGCCTTGTGCTTAGGGTCATTGTCATACTGGAAAGTCCAAGAGTGTCCCATGTGCAGCCTTCATGCAGAAGAATGCAAATTGTTCTATTTAGAGCTCAAACACCCCCAAAACATAATTGAGCCACCACCAAGCTTCACAGTGGGGATAATATTCTTTTCACTGCAGGTCTTGTTGATCCCACTCAAAACATAGCGCTTATGATTGTGACCATAAAGCTCTATTTTGGTCTTGTCACTCCGAATTACAGTGTGCCAGAAGCTGTGAGGTGTGTGAAGTTGCTGTCGAGCATATTCTAACCGGGCTTTTTTGTGGCATTGTCACAGTAAAGGTTTCGTTCTGGCAACTTGACCATGCAGCTCATTTTTGTTCAAGTATTGTCGTATTGTATTTCTTGAAACAACCGCATTGTCTTTTCCCAGAGCAACCTGTATTTCTCCTGAGGTTACCTGTGGGTTTTTATTTGTATCCTGAACAATTGTTCTGGCAGTTGTGACTGAAATCTTTCTTGGTTTACCTGACTTTGGCTTGGTATCAAGAGATCCCCACATTTTCCACTTCTTAATAAGTGATTGAACAGTACTGACTGGCATTTCCAGGCTTTGTATATCTTGTTTATCCTTTTCCATCTTCAAAAAGTTCCACTACTTTGTTACGCAGATCTTCTGACAGTTCTTTTCTGCTCTCCATGGCTCAGTATCCAGTGCATCCATCAGTTAGTGCATCCACGTGAGAGCTAACAAACTCATTGACTATTTATACACAGACACTAATTGCAATTTAAAAAGCCAAAGGTGTGGTCAAATAACATTTAATTGCCACCATTTGTATGTGTAACAGGGCCAAACATGATAGGGTATGTAAACTTTTGATCAGGGCTATTTGAGTGATGTCTGTTATCATTATGATTTAAAAAGGAGCCAAACTACTATGTGATAATAAATGACTTCATGAGTGGTAGGTTTAGGCAAGCCCACATGTGACATTACTTTGATCCAGATTGTACCACTCATAAATTGTGGGAATAGAAGAGAGACCAAGGCTCCTATTTTGTTTCTAGGGACACCCATTCTTTATTATTCAACAATTATATATTAATGATGTGGTGGTATGGTGGCTCACATTACTTGGAAGCAGACTCTATTAAGTAGACTCTTTCAAGTAGGAGTTAGAAAACCAGGAGTTAAAACTAACTAGGGGTTTAAACTATCAAGGTAATTTTTTTTTAAATTTATTTATTTATATATTTTTATTTTATTTTTATTGTTCTGTATCTGGGGAAATGAGTGTTAGCAAGATTGCTGGTTTGACTCAATGCACATCTTGTTGCATGTATGGATGCCTGGATGTACTCATCCAGGGTCCATACCTCTGTGATGGTTGTGTGCGAGTGACTTCTCTGGAAGCTCAGATTGGAGATCTCGAGAAGCAAATCGCAACTTTGAGGGAGATCGACAATCTTGAGAGGAGTCTGCTGACTGAGCAGAGTTTAGTGGGGACAGGTAGTGGAGAGGGAGGAGATAAGACAGATGGGGAACAAGCATGTAGCTGGGTGACAGTGGGGCGAGGAAGCAGGGGGGGAGGGAAGAGGAAAGGGCTAGCTAGTCCTGATTTGGTGCAACCTAGCAGATTTGCCCGTTTGAGGGAAGATGTTGGGAGCATCAGCTCAGGAGTAGCTGTATTAGAGGAAGCTGTTACTTCTAACAGCCGAGCTAACAGCCCCCCTAGTACCGGTGGGAGTCAAAATGTAAGGGAGGCAAGACAGGTTGTGGTGGTAGGGGACTCTATCATTAGGAGAGCAGATAGGGCAATCTGCCGCTCTGATCGGCTCAACCGGACAGTTTGATGTCTGCCGGGTGCTCGGGTCCGGCATGTTGCTGACAGAGTGGATGGATTATTGGGAGGGGCTGGGGATGACCCAGCGGTCATGGTCCATGTTGGTACCAATTGCGCAAAGTAGATGGTGGGAACCGCACTCAATCCCAAAGGCCAAGGGTGCTCCGGATCAGGACCAGCAATCCCAGAATAATACACGAAAATATAGAGGACCACAGGCACTCCAAATTGAAACCGTATGCAGATTTATTAGGAACGCTTGGCGCACTTTTTTCCTAATAAATCTGCATACGGTTTCAATTTGGAGTGCCTGTGGTCCTCTCTTTTTTCATGTTGGTACCAATAACAAAGTAAGAGGAAGATGGAAGGTCCTAAAGAATAATTTTAGGGAATTAGGTAGCAAACTTAAGAAAAGGACCTCCAAGGTGGTATTCTCTGAGATATTATCTGTGCCACGCGCTACAGTGGAAAGGCAGCGGGAGATTAGAGAGGTTAATGCGTGGCTGAAGTCTTGGTGCAGGAAGGAGGGATTTGGGTTTTTAGAGCACTGGGCCGACTTTGCAATTGGGTACAACCTTTATAGTAGTGATGGATTGCATCTAAACGGGAGAGGGTCTGCAGTGCTGGGGGATAGGATGGCTAGAAGGTTGGAGGAGATTTTAAACTGATAGTAGGGGGGGAGGGTCATAGCAATTTACAAAATGGAGATAGGACAGAAAGGAGATGGGCTTTAGCACAGTATAAGGAGGGTGGAGATGGGGGGAGGGGCAAGCTCAGAACAGAGAAGCTATGTAATGTTGATAATTCACAAAATATACAAGTGACGCATGATATTAAATGTATGCTTACTAATGCAAGGAGCCTAAATAACAAAATGAGGGAACTAGAGGCATTAGCATACACTAAACAATATGATATAATAGGCATAACTGAAACATGGTGGGATGAGACACATGACTGGGCAGTTAACTTAAATGGGTACATGTTATTTAGGAAGGATAGGAAAAACAAGAAGGGTGGTGGGGTATGTTTGTATGTCAACCATGATTTAAAGCCAAATCTTAAGCAAATGGAATGCGACGAAGAAAATGTGGAAGCTTTATGGGTAAATATCTGCTTGCGGGAAAAGAAGGGAAACCAACTATTGGTTGGGATATGTTATAAACCACCTAATGTTAATATTGCCGAGGAACAACAGCTGTTTGAGCAAATTGAGAAAGCTGCAAATCTGTGTAACACTTCAATTATTGGAGATTTTAATTACCCTGACATAAATTGGGACAGAGGGACTAATAGCTCAGCAAAGGGAATTAGGTTTTTAAACTTGTTAAATGACACCTTCATGTCACAACTAGTACAATCACCAACTAGAATGGATGCTTGTCTGGACAACGTTGATCTTTTGACCAACATTCAAGTAGGTGAGCACTTGGGAAATAGTGATCACAATATAGTGTCCTTTGAAATAAACTCAAAAAAGCACATGGGGTATACTAAAACATATAATTTTAAAAAGGCCAATTTCAATAAGTTAAGGGAAGCTTTACAATATATTGACTGGCATAAACTCTTTAGTGAAAAGAACACTGAGGATAAATGGATCATCTTCTAACAAATATTAGAAAGGTACATTTCTCAGTATGTACCATTGGGAAATAAATATAAAAGAAACAAATTAAAACCAATGTGGCTTAGCAGAAAAGTAAAACAAGAGATTACAAATAAGAAAAGGCATTTAAAGCATTTAAATCTGACAAATCAGATGCATCTTATAAAAGATATAAGGAAGCAAATAATGTGTGTAAAAAGGCAATTAGACTTGCTAAACTTCAAAATGAAAAAATGATAGCTAAAGAGAGCAAAACCAACCCCAAAGCATTTTTTTAAGTACATACATTCTAAAAAAAAAAAAAAAATGAAAGTGTAGGTACACTAAAAACTGAAACGGGGGTGTTAGTCAATGAAGACCAGGAAAAGGCAGGAATTTTAAATAACTATTTCTCCTCTGTATATATTAAGGAAGAACCCATGGCAATAGATGTGCAAATGATTGCTACTAAAAACTTGCATAATAATTGTAATTGGTTAACTCAAGACAAGGTGCTGCAGCAACTAAAGAAAGTTAATATAAACAAAGCTCCAGGGCCTGACGGTATCCATCCACGTGTACTTAAGGAACTAAGTGTAGAAATAAGTGAACCTCTGTTTTTAATCTTTCAAGATTCTTTTCTTTCAGGAAGTGTTCCGGAGGATTGGAGGAAGGCAGATGTGGTTCCTATATTCAAAAAGGGTTCAAAATCCTTGCCTGGAAATTATAGACCTGTGAGCTTAACTTCTGTGGCTGGTAAAATATTTGAAAGGTTATTAAGGGATAATATTCAAGAATTCCTTGTGAAGAGTATGGTTATCAGCAAAAATCAGCACGGTTTTATGACGCACAGGTCGTGTCAAACTAACTTGATTGCATTCTACGAAGAAGTAAGTAGAAGTATAGATCAGGGTGTTGCAGTGGATGTGATCTATTTGGATGTTGCCAAGGCAATTGATACAGTTCCACACAGAAGATTAGTGTTCAAACTCAAGGAAATCGGTCTAAATGAAATGCTTGTTCTTGGGTAGAACATTGGCTTAAAAACAAAGAGTTGTCGTTAATGGTAAATTATCAAGCTGGACAGAGGTGGCAAGTGGTGTCCCTCAGGGGTCTGTTCTGGGACCCCTTCTATTTAACATGTTTATAAATGATCTTGAAGACAGCATTGAAAGTCATGTTTCAGTGTTTGCAGATGACACAAAACTTAAAAATAAAATAAAGTAAAATAATACAATGTGAGCAAGATATTACTTTGCTGCAGAGGGATTTAGATAGACTGGAGGACTGGGTGCTCTCAAATGGCAGATGAAATTTAATGTTGAAAAATGCAAAGTTATGCACTTCGGCGTAAAGAATACACAAGCAACGTATACCCTTAATGGAAGCGAATTAGGGATAACAACACACAAAAAGGACTTGGGAATTGTTATAGACAACAAACTATGCAACAATGTGCAATGTCATTCAGCAGTGACCAAGGCCAGTAGGGTATTGTCATGCATGAAAAAGGGCATTCATTCTCGGGATGAGAATATCATTTTGCCTCTTTATAAATCACTGGTAAGACCACACATTGAATATGCTGTGCAATTTTGGGAACCTGTTCTAAAGAAGGATATTATGGCACTAGAAAAAGTGCAGAGGCGGGCTACAAAATTAATAAAAGGAATGGAAAATATCAGCTATGAAGAAAGGTTAACAAATTTAAACCTGTTTAGTTTAGAAAAACGTCGCCTGAGAGGGGATATGATAACATTATACAAATATATTCGAGGCCAATACAAACCATTGTGTGGAAATCTATTCACAAACCGGACTTTACATAGGACACGAGGCCATGCGTTTAGACTGGAAGAAAGAAGATTTCGTCTAAGGCAAAGGAAAGGTTATTTTTACTGTAAGAACAATCAAGATGTGGAATTCTCTGCCAGAAGAAGTGGTTTTATCAGAGTCCATACAGATGTTCAAACAGCTACTAGATGCATACTTGCAAAAACAGAATATTCAAGGATATAATCTTTCAATGTAGGGTAATAGCTGCTTGATCCAAGGATAAATCTGACTGCCATTCTGGGGTCAAGAAGGAATTTTTTTCCTAGCTTGTTGCAAAATTGTGCTTCAAACTGGGTTTTTTTGCCTTCTTTTGGATCAACAGCAAAAAACAAATGTGAGGAAGGCGGAACTTGATGGATGCAAGTCTCTTTTCAGCTATGTAACTATGTAACTATGTAACTATGTAACTATGTATGGAGAGTAATGACCTAGGAGGTTAGAATTGTGATTAAACCTAACCCCCACACGCTCCCCCACATATCAGCCCGTCTCATAAAAACCCATTGGAAGTGGGCCACCACCCATATAGTATGACCGACCCAGACCAATGCAAAAGCCCTCCACTTCAGGACAGGTCACAACCCTCACTGCACCTGATGCGGTGATAATGATCAAAGGTTCTCAATGCAATGTTATTGTTTTTTTTAACTACAGTTTAATCATTCTTTGGTTATCAATGTTTTCTGTTCCATAATATTGCTCTGTATACAAGTTTTGTACACATGTAAAACCTCATATGCATTTACCCCACTACGAGCTCCGCTACGACTGCAAACAAGGGGAAAAACCACTACGCTAATATAACCTACATAAACACATTCCTAATATATACATCTAACACAATGTTCTCTGCCTACAGATGCTGCTCAAGTGCATAACCAAGTGCACCGCTGCTCAGGGAGGAGGGAGACGTGGACACGACACACCACCTTTTCCTTCCTCCTCCGCTGCCCACCACACCTCCTCGTTGGACCAGCGAGGTACAGACTGACCACTCCGAACCCCCAGGACGACCTGGCAACGTACAAGTAAGACCAGGCTTACACACACCAACCTTATCCATGCCCCCCTCTTTTATCTTTTCCTTCCTTTTCTTTTTCTCTCTCTCTCTCTCTTTTATATACCCTCTCGCCAACTCCTTCCTCCCCCCACCCCAACTCCCCTCCCCAACCACAGCCATCCCGAGATGCCATCACAACTCCAGACAACACCCACGCCGGGCCCCGGGAAAAAGGGTAACCCTTCCCCCGCACATCTCACATGTCTCTCTATCAATTGCAAAGGCCTTAATAGCCGAGCCAAACGACACCGCCTCACCCGATGGGCCAATCGCTCCAAGGCGGACATAATCTTACTCCAGGAAACCCATTATGAACAAACAAGGGCATTCCCCCTTCTGAGCAGGCACTATAAAGACTGCTACTTAGCAAACTCCCCCAAGGGCAAAACCAACGGAGTGGCCATCATGGTCCGAAAAACCTGTCCTTTAACCATTACACGCTCAGTCCCAGACCCTCAAGGTAGATACATAACCCTAGTAGGCTAGGTGGGACCACATAGATACGCCATCTCCTCTGTCTACGCCCCCACACACCCCAACGCCCAATTCTGGAGCTCCTTTCAGGCACACCTCCACCTCTTCTACGCACACCACCTGATTACGGGCAGAGACTACAATGCTACCCTATAACCGGAAACGGACAGATGGCGACATAACACACCACATGCATGACCCCCGCCCTCCACCCGGAACGACAAAATGCTACAGGCATTCGTCTCCCACACCCAACTCGTAGATGCATGGAGGGTACTCCATTCATCCACCGCAGACTACACCTTTTACTCCCACCCCCACTCCTCCTATTCACATATAGACATGTTCCTGGTGTCCCCTTCCCTGCTCCCTCAGATCACAAACGCGACGATAGGCCCAATCACCTAGTCAGACCACGCGGAAACCACCCTCACCATCACAATCCCACAAACAACAAAGACATGGTCTTGGAGGCTTAACCCCATACACCTCCATAACAAAACAATCCAGACCCAAACAGACATTACTGATTACTTCAACACAAACAAAGGCTCTGTCTCATCGGCAAGCACTCTCTGGGCGGCCCACAAGGCGGTCATAAGGGGCAGGCTGATAGCTGCGGCCACAGCACACAAAAAACAACAACTTCAGCAGCTAGAAACACACCTGACCACCCTCAGAACATTGGAACTCCAACACAAATATAACCCGACCCCCACTCTCATGACGCAACTGCACACACACAGACAAGAAATACAAAATTTATGGCACAAGACTCAAAGAAGGCCCTACAATGGACCAGACAAATGTTCTACGAGAAATCAAACAAAGCTGACACACTCTTGGCTCATAGACTCCGTAAACGCACCTGCAACAAACACATAACCCAGATCAGAACCCCGGATGGTAACATAAGCACCATCCCAGAACAAATAGCAACCACCTTCCAAGAATACTACTCCTTCCTATATGACCATTACCCAGATATACGGAAAGATCCCTCCTCTATACAGACAAAAATAGAGGCTTTCTTAAACCAGATCCCCATGCCTACCCTCACGGAGGCAGGAAAACAGGCCCTAAGCACACCCATAACGATAGAAGAAATAGCAATAACCTTGAAGACCCTGAAACCCAACAAATGCCCAGGACCAGAGGGATTCCCTGGTCTATACTACAAAACCTTCTCGACGGCACTCCTACCGCATCTCCTTACCCTCTTCACGTCCCTACTGGAAGGGGACACCCCCCCGGATATGCTCAGAGCAAACATATGCCTACTCCCCAAACCCCACAAGGACCCCCAGGACCCTGGCCTCTACAGGTCAATATCCCTACTTAACACAGACATCAAGCTATTCACAAAACTCCTAGCAAACCGACTTCAACCCTTCCTCACCAAATTAATCCATCCAGACCAGGTCGGCTTTATCCCACACCGACAGGCATGCGACAACACAAGAAGAACATACGACCTGATCTGGACGGCCAACCACCGACGCCAGCCCACCCTTCTCCTCTCCCTTGACGCCGAAAAGGAGTTCTACCGGATCCTTTGGCCCTACCTGTTTGCAACCCTCCAGAGGATGGGATTCCCAGAGCCTTTTATAGACTCCATCAGGGGTATACACACCCACCCCACGGCGAACAACCCCCCTCATTTACAATCTACAACGGCATGAGGCAAAGTTGCCCCCTATCCCCCCACCTCTTCACCCTATCACTAGAACCCCTCCTCCAAAAAAATCCGACAGACAGCGACCATAACAGGCATAGAAATACGCAACGACGAATATAAAATAGCAGCCTATGCCGATGACTTATTGCTTACACTGACAAACCCCGACACCTCCCTACCACCGCTACTAGCCCTCCTAGACGAATACGCAATCCTATCGGGCTACAAACTGAATCTCGGTAAAACTGAGGCCCTGCCAATCCACATCCCCAATGATAAACTGTCCGCATTAAACAGGATGTACCCGTTCCGCTACGAAGCCCAAAGCATTAAATATCTAGGCACACATATGCCATGAGACTTGCAGCTCACATATCAACTTAACTACCTCCCTTTGCTAGACCTGGAAAACCTGGAAAACCTGGAAACATGGCAACACTTATCAATCACCTGGCTTGGGCGACTGGCATCAGTCAAAATGAATTTACTCCCAAGGTTTCTGTATTTATTCCAGGCTCTACCTATACCCATCTCTAGAACGGACTTCAAAACCCTACAGTCCCAAATAGACAAATTCATATGGGCAGGTAAAAGAGCCAGGATCAAAAGAGCGACCCTTTATATCCCACATAAGAAGGGAGGATTGGGACTCCCCAACTTCTGGGACTACCATCAAGCCGCCCAAATGGCACAAATCCAAAACCTCCACGCCCCGGCGGGGCTCAAACTATGGGTAGACATAGAACATGACCTTTTCGGCCGCGACTTCCCCTCCCTATACCTTTGGTTTCCCAAACAGGACAGACCACAAATCCCCCCCACATCACCAGCAATTACCCACTCAATCCAACTCTGGGATAGAATAACTAGGAAATACGCCATAACCAACAATCCCTCCCCACTAACGCCACTACTCCGAAATAAACAATTCCAACCGGGAATGACCCCCAACACTTTGCAAGATACAAGGACAACAACCTGACCCGATTCTATGACTTTTTCCAAGGAACACACCTCCTACCCTTCGCAAACCTCCCAAATGACACACTATACACCACCTTCGACCACTTCCGCTTCCTACAAATCAGAAGCTTCCTAACCCACCCATCTAACCAAGCCATGGCCACGGCCGCTCATACACTCTTCGAGAAAATGTGCATGAACACATCAGTACAAAAGGGACAGATTTCCACCATTTATGGGATCCTACACCTCACCAACACCCCCAACGCATTAACGTACACCACGGCATGGGAGAGAGATATAGGCCCGCCTAAGGACCCAACAGCCTGGCATAGCATATGGGAAGCCACAGCGGGCATCTCCATATGCGTCACTCATAAAGAACAAGCGTATAAAACGATGTTCCGCTGGTATCTCACCCCCCTACGACTGAAACAAATGCGCACCACCACTTCCGACAGATGCTGGAAGGAGTGTGGCGCACAAGGCTCTTACATCCACCTATGGTGGCACTGCTCGCATATAGCCCGGTTATGGCAAGACATCACGCGCATAGTCAATAGAATTCTATACAGCAACCTCCCACTAGACCCCTGGATTTGGCTCCTGTCAAAACCACATGACTCACTTACCAGGGCACAGAACAAATTGACGGCACGAGTCGCCCTGGCCACCCGGAGAACCATAGCTCAACATTGGGGAAGCAACTCACTCCCAACCACCTCGGAAGTATTAAAAAAAATCAGCGAAACGATGGAAATGGACAAGCTATCAGCCCTCACGCACGACACCACACACTCTTACCACAAAATATGGGACCCCTGGATCATTGGGACCACACTGGCACCCTAGGTCCCCCAGAGACCTCGATGCCCCCACCCACCAGAACCCATACCCCAATCTTTTTTTTTTTTTCTTTTCTCTCTCTCTTTCATTTTTCTCTACTTCTCTTTCCTTTCTTTGCTCTCTCTTTTCTCCCTCTTGTCGTCCCCCCCTCTCCGACCAGAACCAAGACGCACCTACAGAGACTGAATGGACGACTTTCTGCCCCACTAAAAAAAATAGACTCGTGTACCCGGACCTCCGGGGGCAGGCCCCTCCGCCAGATACACAGAACAGAGCGGAGGCGCACGCGCCCTATCCGAGGTAACGGACGCACCACCCCACCGCAAAGATGGAAATGGACAAACTATCAGCCCTCGCGCACGACACCACACACTCTTACCACAAAATATGGGACCCCTGGATCATTGGGACCACACTGGCACCCTAGGTCCCCCAGAGACCTCGATGCCCCCACCCACCAGAACCCATACCCCAATCTTTTTTCTTTTTCTTTTCTCTCTCTCTTTCATTTTTCTCTACTTCTCTTTCCTTTCTTTGCTCTCTCTTTTCTCCCTCTTGTCGTCCCCCCCTCTCCGACCAGAACCAAGACGCACCTACAGAGACTGAATGGACGACTTTCTGCCCCACTAAAAAAAATAGACTCGTGTACCCGCACCTCCGGGGGCAGGCCCCTCCGCCAGATACACAGAACAGAGCGGAGGCGCACGCGCCCTATCCGAGGTAACGGACGCACCACCCCACCGCAAAGAGACCCGACTGCTGAAGAACCGAAAACCGCACTGCAGACATCCCCGAAAAACCCAACAACCTACCTCCCAACCCACCAGATCCCAGCAGGACCTCACGACTAAAACTTACGAGAAAAGAACCTCGTACCAGCGACACTACCCCACACGAAGGAAGACACACACTACCACACAACCCACAACACATACACCCAACAGTTTCCCCCTGTACACGGAGCCCAAATTCCAAGTTACATGTCAACCCCAAGTTACCCCCCTCCGACACACACGACGATTGGAAGCCCAAGTACAGGCACCTAAAAACCCTGCACACAAAAACCCAAAGCAACGCACCTCCTGCTCAGCACCCAACAGGTCAAACCCACCACAAACAAAGAATAAGAACACACACACCAGGACGCCCAAAAGGGCTAGAGGTCAAGACCTCTACACGGCATGTGCACCCTAACAAAGGTAAACCTGGACGGAATTTCACTGTAATGTGTACAATAGGCTCAACATAGCTACGAAAAAAAACGAAGAAATTTACTTTTTGATGCCTCCTTTCCTTTCTGTAACCCCATCCCTTATTTCACAAAAAAATGAAATAAATAAAGAATTCAAAAAAAAAATTTCCATGGGAGTTTTGCCATGGATCCCCCTCTGGCATGCCACAGTTCAGGTGTTAGTCCCCTTGAAACAACTTTTCCATCACTATTGTGGCCAGAAAGAGTCCCTGTGGGTTTTAAAATTCGCCTGACTATTGAAGTCTGTGGCGGTTCGCCCGTTCGCGAACATTTGCGGAAATTCGCGTTCGCCGTTTGCAAACGGAAAATTTTATGTTCGCGACATCATAGAACAGTATATAGCCATTTTGCTTATAAGTTACGTTTTTTTGTTACATTTGTCTCCACCACAGAGATCACACCATTACTAGATAATGGTATATATCCAGGGAGCCCTCCCCTCACTTATGTTAGAAGATTTTGGCTTTTTTTTCCCTCTTTTCTTTTTCATACATTGGGGGTTAAGCCCCGAGACACCCCTAGAGTGTCTCACTGTTGTATCACCTCTGTGACTGTGTTAACACTTAAGACACCCGTTGCTGTTACACTGTCTTATGGGTGTAACACAGTCATAAAACCCTTCTCTATTATATATAGACTATACTTTGACAAAGTCTTCTTGGCTCAAAATGTTACAATACGGTTATTTGTTTGCGTTTTTTGAGACAGATATACATTTTTATTTTTAATTATACATTTAAGGAATGAAGGATAAGACCACCCTGTTGAGAACAGGCTGATCACCTTCAAGCCACCCCAAAAATGGCGTCTCACAAAAAATAAATAACTTTATTGGAAAAGGAGTAAAAACTTAAACGGCAAAAAAAATGCCTAAACAAGGGAGAGGTGCCTGTTAAGTAACTGCAGTGTGTATCCTAATAACAATCCCGAGAGTTTGAAACAAAATGTAACACTAGTGTGGAGTATGGATACAATTTAGCAATATAGTTTACTTATAACAGTCACCATGTCCCACATGGTTAATAATTAAAATGCAGAAATCGAAAGGATAGAGGAGGGCATAGTTTAAGAGTGAAAATAAAGTGAAAAAATATAATCAAATAAACCTGATATAGGTAATAAATACAAGTAGTATCACCATTAAACCAAAACAAATGTAGCCCAACCTCCCTTTGAATAGAGTACCAGAGTTTCAAAGCAACTCCAAAGTTGAGGAATATAGTATCCTGCTAAAGAGGAATATAGTATCCTGCTAAATCAGTACTGTCAGTCCAAAGTACAAGTCACCATGGTAGCCCATGGGTAGCCCAACGCGCGTTTCGGCGGTCCAAAACGCCTTTCTCAAGGGCACAGAGTAAATGCAAGTAAAGTGAAAATCGACCGGTCGATTTTTGCATTTACTCTGTCGCCCTTGAGAAAGGCGGTTTGGACCGCCGAAACGCGCGTTGGGCTACCCATGGGCTACCATGGTGACTTGTACTTTGGACTGACAGTACTGATTTAGCAGGATACTATATTCCTCTTTAGCAGGATACTATATTCCTCAACTTTGGAGTTGCTTTGAAACTCTGGTACTCTATTCAAAGGGAGGTTGGGCTACATTTGTTTTGGTTTAATGGTGATACTACTTGTATTTATTACCTATATCAGGTTTATTTGATTATATTTTTTCACTCTTAAACTATGCCCTCCTCTATCCTTTCGATTTCTGCATTTTAATTATTAACCATGTGGGACTTGGTGACTGTTATAAGTAAACTATATTGCTAAATTGTATCCATACTCCACACTAGTGTTACATTTTGTTTCAAACTCTCGGGATTGTTATTAGGATACACACTGCAGTTACTTAACAGGCACCTCTCCCTTGTTTAGGCATTTTTTTGCCGTTTGAGTTTTTACTCCTTTTCCAATAAAGTTATTTATTATTATTTTTTGTGAGATGCCATTTTTGGGGTGGCTTGAAGGTGATCAGCCTGTTCTCAACAGGGTGGTCTTATCCTTCATTTCTTTTCTCCATTTGTGCTACATGCAGGGTTATGCCCTTATTTCCACCCCTATAACCCTTTCTCTCTGGGGCTCCCTTTAGGTTTCATACCTAGGAAGCGCCTGTTTTTTCCTTAATTATACATTTAAAGCAGTGGTTCTCAAAACTGTCCTCATGGAGCAGCAACAGTCTGAGATTTATGTATTTTTCTTTTCTATTCCAATGGTATACTGAGAAAATCTGAACCATTGGATTGGTTTGGGAACCACTGATTTAAAGGAACACTCCAAGCCCCAGAACAGATCCCAGGTAAGAAGTCCAACCATTATAAAACACTGTGGTTGTTACGGTGCTTGTAGTGAGACTTGAATGCTTCTCTTTAGGTTAAGCTTGTATCAGGATCTATAATGAAGTAAAAGACGTGTTTGCTAATCCCATTATCTATCTATCTATCTATCTATCTGTCTCTGTCTATCTATCTATCTATCTATCTCTCTCTGTCTATCGATCTATCTATCCATCTATCTATCTATATCTATCTATCTATCTATCTATCTACCTACCTATCTATCTATATCTGTCTGTCTATCTATCTATCTGTCTATCTGCCTATCTATCTATCTATCTATCTATATATCTATCTTTCTATCTATCTATCTATCTATCTATCTATCTATCTATCTATCTCTGTCTGTCTATCTATCTATCTATCTATCTGTCTGTCTATCTATCTATATATCTATCTGTCTATCTATCTCTCTGTCTATCTATCTATCTATATATCTATCTATCTCTGTCTATCTATCTGTCTATCTCTGTATATCTATCTATCTATCTCTGTCTATCTATCTATCTCTGTCTATCTATCTATCTATCTATCTCTTTATATCTATCTATCTGTCTGTCTGTCTATCTATCTATCTATCTATCTGTCTATCTATCTCTCTGTCTATCTATCTATCTATATATCTATCTATCTCTGTCTATCTATCTGTCTATCTCTGTATATCTATCTATCTATCTCTGTCTATCTATCTATCTCTGTCTATCTATCTATCTCTGTCTATCTATCTCTGTCTATCTATCTATCTATCTCTAGCATGATTTTTCCCATAGCAAAATATTATAATAGTTTACTTTCCACTCATGCAATAATAATATATATTGTTATCACAATTCAATCTATTTGATTTGAAAACATTTTTTCCTTTCTTCTCTTTCTTCTGAAGTTTGTATATATCAGATAGGAAACTTGCAAATAATTGAGGTGTATCAGTGCAGAAAAGTAAGAAAATATATTTTTTTCTGGGCAGCTTTGATATATGGAATAAGGGCTGATTCAATCTCTTTCCCATTGAAAGTCACTGAAAGGATAAGGTTATTCATATTTTGTATCAAATTCCTCCTGACATTTACTCAGGAGCATATTTTCTAACCTTTACACGGGCTTTGATTGGGTGATCACAGTTCCTGCATCAAGAGAATAGCTCATCTGCAACCAAAATTAAATTCTATCATACAGAGTTGTTTGGTTCCACATTGTGATAAACTAATCAGAAACTTGATGCATTTTTAATAGAAATCAAGAACAGTGAAATGCAGTGAAAGAAAACACATTTGAAATAGTAGTTACATTGTATTTTTGCCATGAGTTTTTGTAACATTTTAAATGCTTTAACTATTCTGATAAACTGTCAGTAAAGCATGAAAAATTGCATTGATGAATATTTAAGAAACTGCATTTATAAAAGCATTCAATATTTTCTCATATCTGAAAATTTACCTAAACTAGTAGCTTTTAAACTTGACGTGTGCAAAGTGAAAAAACTAAAATAATTTTTGTTTTGTTTTCATTCATTTTACAAACCAGCCTTATTTCATGTTAAAATAACAATAATAGCAATAATACAATATTATCATTATTATTATTATTAATAATAATAATATTAATAATAATAATAATCTGTATATTAAAAACCTCAAGATTATTTTTCTGAATACAATTTTGTCATATAACCCTAAATTAAACAAGGATCATGCCCTATATCCCCATCAGACCTTAATCTGGTAATAGTCAATACACTAAAAGGAAAGCCCCACAATTGTCCTTGTTGTTTACTGCTGACCTCTGCCAAGCACTTAAAGTGGGGAAAGAGTCCCCTCTCCCATGATGATGAGTCTTGTCAACCCATGTTGCTTAGTAAATTTGCTGGGATTGACAGGTGTACACTACCATCTTTTATTCATATAACTATCAATACAATGCCATCCATTAGGGGATGCAGGGACTCACCTCTACAGGTGAGTGATTCGGGATAGTCAAAGTGTGTTGGAAACTGTCCACGTTGCACTAAAATCACTCTTAAAGGGACACTCCAGGCACCCAGACCACTTCTGCCCATTGGAGTGGTCTGGGTGCCAACTCTCATTACCTTAACCCTGCAACTGTAACTAGAAAAGCTACAATTTCTGGGGAAATTGTGTGAAGTGTTCTTGCCTCCACCAGTAGTCTACAACTGGAGTGGGCGGAGTAACTGTTATTATTTATTTATATAGCACATTTAATTGCAACGTTGTTGCCCAAAGTGCTTCATAGTTACATTAAAACATACATTTATAAAAACATTATTCCTGTAATTTTTGCAACTATAAAAACATTAGCAAGTGTACAAAAGGCCCTGTCCATGACATCACTTGCTGCTGCAGCCTGGCACAGGTCAGAGTATTTTTGCGGTTGCCATCTTTAAACGGTCGTATTTTAAAAACTATAAATCCTACAGTGAAGAGCTTTATATTGTGAGAATCACAAGACCCAGACTTACATTTTGATGCATGTCTCTGAGATATTAACAATGACGGCACAGTCGCAGTTTAGAAATTGCCCTTCAAATGTGAGCTTTGCAGAGTGGAGTTTCAATGAATGCCAAAGGACGGCGTGAGTTGCAAACAAATGGTCATATTGTGAAAACTATCAGGACTATGGCTTAGCTGTGGACATTTTTTGTGTCATTTTTTTGATATATGATTTGTGTAGGTGGGCCTGAAAATGAGGGAGTGGTGGCAGTTTAGAAATCATGTCCTGATTGTTCAGCTTTTGCCAGCTCCCACTCTAGCTTTGCCATTCATTCCTATGGGACAAATTTGGCCACAAGAACGACGATATTCCGTGAACCATTCGGCAAAACGTTCCACAAAGTAATAGCACACCAATCGGGAACAATCCTAACGTTTCGGTATATTACTCTCTATGTAGTGTAAAAACTGTGGGAGGAGTTAGGGTGGTAAATTTGGCTATAATAATAATAATAATAATATATATGTGAGATAACATTAAGTGGTCTTGCTATGCAAGACCACTTAATTATTGCAGTTTTTATAAACTGCAATAATTACCTTGCATGGTTAAGTCCTCCCCTAGTGGCTGTCTACTAGACAGCCACTAGAGGGCACTTCCAGGATCATAGCACAGATTATCTGTGCTATAGCATCGCTGGACATCCTCACGCTGTGTGAGGACCTCCAGCGTCGCTAAAATCCCCATAGGAAAGCATTGAAAAGCAGCTTCAATGCTTTCCTATGGAGAGGTCTAATGCGCATGCGCATTAGGTCTCCCCAGCCAGCGGGCGGGATCAGTTTCCCCTGCCGGCTGACTTAATGAAGGGGAGGAGCAGCGGCGGAGGAAGAAGCAGTGGCGTGGGACATGTCACTGCCTCTGGTAAGTGACTGAGGGGGGTTTCACCCCTTCAGCAACCGGGGATGGGAGGTGGGAGGGAGAGTGGACCTGCAGTGCAAGGAAAACTGATTGTTTTCCTGGCACTAAAGAGTCCCTTTAAGGATGGAATACTGGCATTTGCAGATGTAAAGATTTGATTTGGGCCGAACTGCAATTCAACAGAATTCAAGCAGATTGGGGATTTATGACCTGCCAAATGCCAGAATTTAAGGAATCTGACTCACTTAATCCTAAACATGCTCATTTTTGTTCCTGATTTACAGTGCCATTTCTGACACCAGATAAAAGGGGCATGGATACAGTTTTATTGTCAGGAAATAAGCAACTTAGTTAGCCATGATGGACAAGATGCCTGCTTCATTCATCCTTGTGTTAGACTGGTGGTTCCAGTTAGTGCAGTATCTTACTGCTAGCCACTGCTACTCAACACCAACTTGGAATCACCAATTCACAATTTGACAGTTTTTTTGTTCTTGTAACGTGGAGAAAGGGAGTTTGAGCTGGTCAAGTGTCTAAAAACTGTGCAGTGTCTCTTGAAGTCAAACACAATAATCATTAGGTGAATTAAAACAAAGCAGAGAAATGTTTCTTGCCTAGTTGCTACTGTCACTTGCACCCACTTGGTTTCACTGATTTAACATTGTTTTACTGATTAGTGATCCCTCCCCATTTCTAGTAAGACATGGATTATTTGATTTGCAGTGTTCTTCAATGTCATTGTTTGTGCTTTAGGAATTGCAAGCTTTTCCCTTAGTAATATGAACATAGTGTGTCACTTTACTGCACAAGTGTACCCAGCATGCACTATTTGCAGAGCAAAAAATAATCTAAATAGTGCTGATGGTGATTGTAATGTTTTCAGTTGTGTTTCACTGTAGTGGTTTCTTCCTGCCTGGATTTTTTTTTTAGTGAGGGTACACCTGCAACCTCCATAGATACCATTAGTAGTAGAAGTTGATAGGTTACTGCTTTATCTTCACATTTTTTTTTCATTTCTTGACAGAAAGAGATTATTTGATTTACAGTGTGGTGAAATGCTGTGCCACTGCTTGTGCTATGGAAATTGTGAGCTACTTCCACCATTTATATACACAGTGTTTTATTTGCAGTGTTGCAGGCTGGGTAAATCTTCACTAAAGATAAATAATCAGTTTTTGTTTTTTTAATTGTGTACTATGCAAATGTCGAAGCACTGCAACGTAGCAACGTAGCCAGCAACGTATAGTGCTACACGTAGCCAGTGTAGCACTATAAGCTGTGTGCAGTGTACTGAAAACAATTTTCAACACAAACATAAGACAAGGTGAGACCACTACAATGACAAGCTGTTACGGTTGCCTCTAGGCTGGCTGGAAGTTGGACCGTAGAAAAGGATGCTCCTAGCGCTCACCATAGGACCATCAGCACCGTAGACACCATAACTACTGTGTAGCCACCATAAGTACTGCAGACTCTACTAACCACCGCTGCTGGGCTGGTATCTCGCCGTCTGCTCTGTGCCCTGGACCTACAACCAGGCTCCAGTAGGTGAACCTCTTCCTTCTGTAGAGCGAAGCAGGATCAGGAACAAGAGCTCTTACAAGAGCTCAGTAGCTAAGGGAGTATGAAGAGCATAGCAATCCCTGTAGTGATTATAGCTGTCCCCTACAAACATGAGTCAAGGCTGCAAGTTAGAGGATCAGAAGAGGTCTGAGGTGCTGGAACACCCAGCCTGGTTTTTATTACCATTTTGTGAATACAGGACCACCCACAGGGAGGGACAAAACAACCAATCATACACGTACATCATTGAAACCACTCCCAGTAATTACACACAAAATCCTCCCTTCTGCCTGTGATATAATTATGGTTTAACATATGGTTTAACATAATTATCACAGACAGTAAAAATACAGTTTTTACACATACACTGTAACTTTAAAACCATACATTCAATCTCCATAAAATTACATATTTAAACTCAGCATACATCAAACATAAACACTTCCAAAATCCCAAAATCCCTCCAGTGGATCAAAAGTTAAGTGGAAGTCCTTTATGACCGACCGCAAGCACAATTTCCTGCCCAAAACAGTTCCATAGATTTGGGCTGTGCGGTCGGTCAACTTCATGCAGAAAAACCTTCGAACGGGACTTAGTCTCTGGAGCTGCAAGTTCAGTATGGAAGAAGGTAAGGGTCAGCAGTGTTCATGTATTTGCGCATCCGATTTTAGTTCCACAGAATCTTTAGCATACACCTCTGACCGCGTTCGAATGAACAAAGATGGCCGCCGCCACGTGTTTGACTGTCGAATGGCGGCCACCCAGCGGTCGGCAATTAACCTGCAGTAACCTCACAGCCTGGGAGGTAAATTGCCTGCACACTTTAACTTCTGGGTGGTCCGCCTGTGGTACTTGGTTCAGTAAGCCCCATTTACTGAACCAAGTGGGAGAAAGCCAGGGACAAGTTATTTTGCAGGTCTGGGGACATAGTCTTAAAGGGGCATTTTTCAACAAAGTCACAATATGTCCCCCAGACGGTTCTTAAAGGGCCATACACACCCAATAAAAGTTCATACGTTTTCAGGGGTACAATCTTCCAGGGGCCATAGTCATGAGGAAGGAGGCTGGCAAATAGGCTTCTCCACAATACAGGGAAGCAGGGCAATTTTCCATTTAAAGGGCCAGTTACAAATAGCAATTTGTAACACAAGCATTTTAGCAACAGCAGCAACACCTCATCTCCTTCCTCTATTAGGAGAGCAGGGGGGAAGTTGAGGATAGTACTAGTAATCAACAGAGACAGGTTGGACAGGGAAAATTGGACTCCTCATCATCCAATGGAAGTGTCCACTTGCCCACTCTTATTTATTTTGTTGGATGCCAATTCAGGGCCATGCCAAAGAGCAGCTTAATAAAATCTGGTGTTGACTCTCCCCTGGAAGGGAGGATAGGACAACAAAAGGAGAGTTAGTGTCAGTTCTTAAATCATATATGGACATTACGGAAACTTTGCATCACTTATTTATTTTAAGTTCCAACCACCTTGGACAGTGTACTGATAAATTAAACTTAAAGGGATACTGTAGTGCCAGGAAAACAAAGCTGTATTCCTGGCACTATCGCTCACTCTGCCTCCCCCCTCTCTTTCGCCCCCTACTACCCAGTAAATAAAGGGTTTAAAAAAACTTTATTTACTTACCTGATCCAAGCACTGAGGTTCCTCCATGCTGGTTGGAAGCTCTGTTCCCTCCTCCGTCCTGCGACGAGCGGGGTCTAATGCACATACGTGGCAAATGCCGCACATGCATTAGACCTCCTCATTGAATCAATGCTTTCCTATGGGTAAAATCTAACACTGGAGGTCCTCATGCAGAGTGTGAAGACGTCCAGCATCAAATAATGGACCGAAAGTTCATTACAATTCCGGAAGCTTTCTAGTTGCTGTCTGGTAGACAGCCACTGTGGGCAGACTTAGTGCTGCAATGTAAACATTGTAGTTAGCTGGAACTGAAGTGTTTTACATTGCAGCACTAAGTGCAATCGGTACACAGCACCCAGACCACTTCAATTAGCTGCAATGGTCTGGGTGTCCCTTTAAAGGCTGCGCTGCATTTGTAGCATGAAACTATCTTTAAATAATCAGGGACTTCCATGCCACCATGCATATTTGGGTTTTATAAAAGAGATAACTTTATCCTACAAATTGTGTTACTCAATATAAATTTGATTAAGCCTTAGGTACTATTGGGAAATTTGGGAAAAAGATATAAAGCAAGAATATTCATTATAAATATTTTATTTTTACAAACAACTGATTGAACATTATTCCTGTAATTTTTGCAACTAATCGCTTAGTTTAATTTACTGTGTTAAGTCGTGGCCAAGAGTAATTGAATAATTATATTTTTATTAAAAGTGACAGAATTTGCTACCCAGGATGGAACCCCCACAACCTTTTTCCCCTCTTCAGTTTTATCATTTTTCTTTAGAATTTTCTTTTTTATTTTTTTTGTGAATTAAGTTTTATTCAGATTTTCAAGAATAAATTTGCAAACAACAATAAAAGTAAACGTCTCAAGTGTGGTTCAGTGAAACACGCAGGTTTCCAACAACTGGCAGATACAGGTAATGGGGCACAGTGTTAGCGACTCTGAAGTGTCGGTAAAATAATGCAGGGAAACGCGCAGGTTTCCAGGTCGAAACATGCGTAGTTAAGCATTTAATGGCATACCTGTGGTCTGCTGTATCCTGGTCCGGCTGCGTGGCCCGCAAGTCCACCCGGGAAGGGGGGGGGGGGGGAGAAAAAATGGGGGGGGGGATCCCTCAGCGTTTGAGAAAGCGTCCTCCCTTCCCTCTAGGTTTATGTGGTCCTTCGTCTCTGTTAGGGCCGGAATTGTCGAGTTAACTTCTGTCAGTGGTAGCTTTATGTATGACGTGCGCTGTCTTGTCGGTCATTCCTTGTCACCCCTACCCATCGTCTCGGGTCATGTCCCCACTGGTGTCTACTCAGTCTGTGATAAGCGTCTGAAAGTCGGGTTTCGTCGTGGTCAGTATCCAGTGTGTCCAGGTCGTCATATACGACTGTTCTCTCCCCTCTGCGTGTGAGGTGAGTTCCTCTAGTGCCCTGAGCTCTTCCATGCGCTTAAACCAGGTCGACACAGGTGGTGGGGTCTTTTGTTTCCAATATAAGGGAATGAGACTCTTGGCTGTGTTTAAGATCCTGATCGTTAGGGATTTTTTGTAAGCTGAGCTACGGGTGGAGGTGTGGTGCAGGAGAAAGGCTGCTGGGTCTAAGTGGGGGGGAGTATCAGAAAATTTGGTGATGATCGTGTGGATCGCTGCCCAGTAGGGTCGTATCAGGGGGCACGTCCACCAGATATGGAAGAGAGTGCCTAGGGCTTTCTCACATCTCCAACAGTTGTTGGTGGCGGTTGGATCGTAGGAATGGGTGACCAGTGGCGTGCGGTACCAGCGAGACAGTACCTTATAGGCCGTTTCTTGTATGCCGCTGGATGTTGAACAGTGAAGGGACAGGGTACAGATCTTTTCCCATTGGGCTGGCGAGAGTGTAATTCCCAGGTCGGTTTCCCATTTACTCATGAAGCCCGGTGGGGGAAGTCTCTTTGCGTCCATGAGGAGGCTGTAGAGTGTGGACAGTCCCCTGGCCAGTGGGCTTGGGTCATGGCAGAGCCTTTCAAAGTCTGTGAGCGGCCTGTGGGCATGGCTGTCTTTGGTGACTATTAGTAGGTAAGCGGATAGTTGTTTGTATCTGAACTGCAGCATGAATGTCGGTCTCCCCACGGGCAGCAGGGACTCAAGAGTCCGTATCGTGCCATTGGTGGTAGCGTGGCAGAGTCTAGGTAGCGAGTTTCCTAACAATTGTTGGAACGGGCCTGCGTCTAGTCCAGGTGGGAAGGCGTCATTATGTGTCAGGGGTAAGAGTGGTGAAATGGGCGTGGTGAGGGAGGAGGGTGTCCCCACTTTGTGCCAAACCATTAAGGTCGCTCTAATTAGCGGGTGTGGGTTAGCCAGCTGTCTGCCCTGGTGGTGGTCTAGCCACGGTAGGAGCCCTATTGGTCTGGATATTTGGTCTGACTCTATTTCCTTCCATAACTTGTGGACCTCCGATTTGGACCATTCCATCACCCTCTGGAGATGGGTTGCCTTGTAATAGACCTGGAAGTCTGGGAGGGCCAGGCCGCCCTTCCGTTTTGGTAAAGTGAGAGTGTCGTGTTTGACCCGTGCCTGTAGGTTGTGCCATGTGAATCTGAGTGCCATGGAGCGCAGCGTTGAGAAGTATGCCTCAGGTATGTGAATTGGCAGTGTCTGGAACAAGTAGAGCAGCCTGGGTAGAATGTTCATTTTTAACACTCCAATGCGTCCAAACCAGGAAAGGCGGACTTTAGTCCATTCCTCCAAGTCTCTGCGTATTGTGGTTAGGAGGGGTTGAAAATTAGCGGTGTATATTTGTGACAGGTCTCTTGGTATGGAGGTGCCTAAGTATCTTATAGTAGTGTCAGACCATTGGAATGGGAGCGTGTGTTTCAGGGCTGCAACTCTATTGGGTGGGATCGAGACATTCAGAACCGATGATTTGGCGAGGTTAACTTTGAAATTCGATAATTGGCCGTAGAGCTGGAACTCTGCCATAATTGCTGGCATTGATGTTTCAGGCTGAGTGACATAGAACAGCAGATCATCTGCAAAGGCAGCCACTACGTG
Source organism: Pelobates fuscus (assembly GCF_036172605.1). NCBI lineage: Eukaryota > Metazoa > Chordata > Amphibia > Anura > Pelobatidae > Pelobates > Pelobates fuscus. The sequence goes on along the minus strand of NC_086317.1, from coordinate 112,371,892 downwards.
TCTCGTCTGCCCTATCTGTATCCCTTTTATGGCTTGGTTGTCCCGGACAGAGTTAAGAAAGGGCTCCAGTGCCAGTACAAACAGCAATGGGGACAAGGGGCATCCCTGTCTTGTGCCGTTCCGGATGGGGAACGGGTTCGTGAACAGTCCATTCACGCATACCCTTGCTGTGGGTGTAGAGTACAGTGCTCGTATCCAGCTCATCATGTGCGGGCCCAGACCTATCTCTTCCAATACCGCCAGCATGTAGCCCCAATCTATGCGGTCGAAGGCCTTCTCCGCGTCTGTGGAGAGCAAGAGGAGGCCCTCCCGACCGTCTTGTGCCCTGTGGATGAGATCTAGTGTCCTGATGGTGTTGTCTCTTGCTTCTCTCTGGGGCGTGAACCCTGCCTGGTCTCTATGTACGAGATCAGGGAGGTAGGTTTGTAGTCTGCAGGCTAGTATTTTTGTGAAGAGTTTAAGGTCACAATTTAGTAGGGAGATAGGTCTGTAGCTCGCACAGAGTTCCGGGTTCTTACCTTCCTTTGGGATTAGGGAGATGTTGGCCTCTAGAGTCTGTGTGGGTAGGCTGGCTCCGTCACGTAAGGTGTTAAGGGCAGTCAGGAGATGTGGGGATAATACGTCAGCAAATTTTTTATAGTATCTAGTGGGGAGACCGTCAGGGCCCGGGCATTTGCCCAATTTCGACTCTTTTATGGCCCATGCTAGCTCGCGAGGTGTGATCGGTTCATCAAGGGCATTCGTAGCTTCCCTGGGAAGTCGGTTATGTATGCGTGTGTGTAGGTATTGTCTAGTCTCTGGTAAGGCGTCACCTTGGCGTGGTGGCTCTCTGTCGGGGTGTATGGCATAAAGCTCCGCATAATATTCCCGTATAGCCGCCGCCATGTCTCCCGGGAGATGTTTCAGTCGCCCTTCTTTATCGCGAATTTTAGGTATGTAGGATTCTGCTCTCTTTTTGGCGATCATACGGGCCAGCAAGGTCCCGCATTTGTTGGCGTGTGTGTGAAAGAAGGCTTTGGTGCGCAGGTGTGCCCTTTGGTGGTAGGCATTCATGATGGATGCCAGTTCCCTGCGTAGTGTCAGTAGCTTGGCACCATCGCTCTGGAGCCGTGTAAGTTTGTGCCTGGCTTCCACCACCTGTATCTCCGTGATTATGGTCGCCAGTCTGGCAGCCTTTGCTTTTTTCAGGGCTGCGCTTTTAGCTATGAAGTAGCCTCGTATAACGCATTTGTGGGCCTCCCACACGCAGAGGGGTGTCACATCTGGGGTAACATTGTCAGTGAAGTATTGAGTAAGTGCGGTTCGGGATTCCGTGGCTACTGTGAGGTCGTTAAGTAGGGCTTCGTTCAGTCGCCAGTTGCTGCACGTCGGCTTATAGAGGGGAGACGTTAGCGTCATGGTGAGTGGTGCGTGGTCTGACCATGTCGCTGTTCCAATCATCACAGACTTAACATCTGTCAGGTAGTAGTGTTGTAGGAAAAAGTAGTCAAGTCTGGAGTACGTCTTGTTTGGATTGGAATAGAAGGTGAAGTCTCTGTCGTCAGGGTGTGTCGCTCTCCAACAGTCGGTCAGGCGTTGGTCTCTAAGGGTTTTGTTGATAGTGGTCAACACATGTCTGGGTATCGTCGAGGTGCCCGTAGAGGTGTCTAGGCTCGGTTGTAGGGCCACATTTAGGTCTCCTCCCATGATCAGACAACCCTCCGTAAAGGCCATGATGGCTTTCAGTGATTTAGTCATAAAACGGTGTTGCGCAGTGTTAGGAGCATACAGGTTGGCTAGCGTGTACGTACGGTCAGCTATCGTTCCCTTAACACATATATACCTTCCCCAGTCATCTTTCATGGTTGCTGTGGGTGTGAAATGTAGGGATTTATGAAGGAGGATGGCCGTGCCTTTGGATTTTCCTAAGGGGTTGTTGCTGACATAGCATTGGGCGAACCGTTTGTCAGTCATTCTAGGTGTCAGACCTTCCTTGAAATGTGTCTCCTGTATGAATACTATGTGGGCTCTTTGGCTGTGAAAGTGGCGGAGCGCCTGTGATCGTTTCTCAGGTTGGTTAAGGCCCTTGGCGTTAATAGAAATAATGTTGATGTCTGCTCTGGTTACCGGTTTCGGGTTCTGCATGACGGAGTACCTGTGGACTACTCTGGGAGGGGTAGTGCGGGCAGATAAATGGTGGGCCTACGGGTTGCAGTACTACTCAGGTGGTGGGTGGGTTCAGGGGAGGAGCGTGTCAGAGGTACAGGGAAAGGGTGTTACCTGGACGGGTGGTCCTTGATGAGGCCCCTTCCCGAGTCCCCACGCGGACACCGCAGCCGGACTTTGAGTGCCTAGGAGTAGATACAGAGACAAAATAAAATAAACACTATGTAAACAATAAGTAAACAATGAACAATAAAACAACACTATACAAAATAATGGCTCGGGTGTAGGCCGAGGTGGAGTCGTCCCGTCCGTACTAGCGGTTCGGTCGAGTCCCCTTGCCTTTCTACCTGACACCCCGACCAGGTGGGAACGTGGCCTACTGGTTACTGAATGCCTCTCGGATATACCCGGTCTCTCTCCGGGGTCCCGGTTCAGAGAGGGGAGAGGAAAGGATAAAAAAGAGAAAAGAAACGAGGCGTTTCCCCGTGGGGTCACCTACAGCGGTGACAACAAAAAAAAGAAAAACTCCCACGTGGAAGGCCCCTCTGGCTACCCCCTACCCGCCCCGCCCAAAAAAATACTCTAGCCCCTAGGTTATCTGTGATCTTGTGAGTGGGGTATCTTAAAGATTATGCGTGTCGTGTGGACCAGGCTTCGAGCCTTGTGAGTCGTGTGTGTGTGTGAGCATCATGGCGTGTCGAGTTGGGTGGCGTGTCGTGATGTGGCCTTGAGCTCTAGCGTCAGGCGTGTGTGTGGTGGTTGTGTTTCCCTCCTGCCTATCCTTCCCCATGATATATACCCATCCACTTCAATAGAGGGGGAGGTTGGGCCCTCCGACAAAGACCCTATAACACCGTTACTAGTAGTCACAAAATGTGCCGGTGGCCCCGAGTCTCCACGTCTCTGCGGCTCGTGTTTGGTGGTGTGGCAATGTCAATCCCTCTATGGCAACGCAGCTGGTTAAGAGAATGTTCCCCTTCTGAGTGGCAGTCGGGGCATAGCGTGAGCCGCAGAGTCGTCAAATCCCCCGTTTCAGCCCCCCACCCAAAAGCGTAACACGAGAGGGAGTCCGGCAGTTCAGTGTGGTTTGTGAGATACCTTATGGGAAGCTCCCCAGCGGGTCATCGTTCATAGGCAGGTACCTCAAACTGTGGGTCTCAGAGTCTCTTAGGAGCCGTGGAACTCAACGGGTGTTGCCGACTGGTCGCGCCGTCTCCAGTCTAGATCTGGTTCTTCTTTGTGGCAGTGGGTCGTCTCGTGCCGGCCTCGGTGGGCCTACGTAGAAGTCCAATGGGTCCGGCCAAGGCATGTTTAACCCCTTAAGGACCAAACTTCTGGAATAAAAGGGAATCATGACGTGTCACACACGTCATGTGTCCTTAAGGGGTTAAGGGTGGTAGCTGGAGCTCAATGGTGAGATCTTGCAGGTCCTGTTGGTTGCGTACCGGCATGGGACCATTAGGAGTGTGAGCAATTAGGCCGGTCGGGAAAGTCCATCGGTATCTCACCTTCTGAGCCGTCAGGGCTCGAGTGAGGGGTTTCAGAGCCCTGCGGTAGCCCAATGTGGCCGGGCAGAGATCAGGAAATATCTGGATAGGGTGATCCTAATGGGTAATGGATCCCGCATTGCGGGCCGCCTGTAGTATGTCTTCTTTGAGGGAGAAGATAGTTAAGCAGCATATAACATCTCTTGGCGGCGCTCCTTCAGGGCCTCTGGGTCTTAGTGCCCTGTGTGCACGGACAAAATCAATCGGCGTGTCCGTAGGACGGCCTAGAAGGTCGTTGAATAAGGTGGTAAGTGTGTCGGTGAGCCGGGTTGAGGGTTCTTCGCCTTCAGGTAGGCCTCGGATCCGCAGGTTGTTTCTGCGGCCCCTGTTGTCGAGATCTTCCACATGGCGCGCCATGGCTTGCAAGTGGGCAGTGTGGCTGAGAAGCGTGGACTCTGTGGTTGTGTGGGCCACAGTGAGGCTGTCTTGTTCCTCTTCCAGCCGCGCCATGCGGTCCGCCATACCCTGCATGTCCGCTCTCATCAGTTGGAGGTCGGCCCGGATCGAGGCATGGAGGGCTGATGTGGCTTGGGTCAGATCAGCTCTGGTAGGCAGTGCTCTCAGCAGGGCCATCCAGTCTGCCGGCGGGTGTTCTGTGGGTTCCCCGCTCGTGTCGCCGACCTGGGAGTTCGGGCTCATGGATGAGGCCTCCGAGTACAGGAAGGCCTCAGCGGAGGCCTGGGATGATGGGTCCGGCTGTGTGGTCATGTATTGCCTGACCGATGCCTGGATTGCAGGTGGGCGGGTGGCCGTTGGTTTGGGGGTACCCCCAGCCTTAGTGTGTTTCCCCATATTTGCGTTTGGGGCAGCTTTCTAGCGATTTGCAGGGCGAGTACGGAGGAGCTCAGAGATTAGGCAGCCATTCCGCTCCGCTGCTAGGCCACGCCCCCTTCTTTTTTATTTTGATTCACTTATGAACATTGTTTTTTTTTACTTTCAGACATAATTTAATGTTGAAAAACAAAACCGAGAACAACATTTATATGATACTTTATATAGATATTATGATTGTTTTCTTTGTAAGCATTTTTAGATGGTTTGTGTAAATTGACTTCTTATACTTGTGGACATATATTATGTTACTTGTTCATTTAATGTTTTTGTTCTTAAATATTTAAAATACTTGAAAAAAAATATTTGAAAAGAAACTTTGCATCACAGTGGTTCCAACATTAGACAGGTCATACCCTTGTTCACCTACCTAATAAAAAAAAAGAAAAAATAAATTAATTAAATTGCTGCTGCTACTTCCAAAGACACAGCTGGGAGCAGCTAGAATACACTTTGTTCTCATAACTGTTGGAAGTGGTGTGTGGTGAGTAATGAGCCCACTGACTGTATCTTTTTTTTTAGATAAATCTGCCTTTTTCAAGTTAAAATGACTACTTCTCACAGTTTCATAAATGTGAGATGGCAAAAGGCAAAATATTGCAATCAATCATTATAAACGTTCACTTTCTATTCTTTTTTAATATATATATATATATATATATATATATATATATATATATATATATATATATATACTATTGTCCAATGCTTGCACTCCTGTAAAGATGTAGGTATAGCCCGGTGCTTGTCAGCAAATTTTATAAAGATCAAAGGTAGGAAAAGCACTCCAAGGACTTCTTTCAATGTAGAAAATAAGTAAATTTTATTCGGCAACTGCCATAAAAACTTCAACGTTTCAGTCCTGTGTCAGGACTTTCGTCAGGATAACAGTGCATTGTAATAGTGACAGAATATATAGCAAAGTTAAACGGTTCTAATCCAATTAAAATCAAAATACAGTACATACGATACAGCTGAGACTTACCCCTCACCCTGTGTATCGAACTGCCTGGGCGCCAGAAAATCGCGGGCAAAATTGATTCCGTTTCAAGTATTCTGCAGCTGTACGAATTGCTGCTGTGCTGTCCACGCGTCGGCCGTTGCCATAGTTACCGGCTAGGCCGCGAGTCAGCGTGCGTTTGCATATTGTCATGGCAACCAGCCGATCGTGGAATGATCGGTTTACAGGACAGTTCTGTACACAGGAGGCAGGGGTTAGGACATGCTCAAGCGGCATATTTACTTTTTGTGTTGTGGACCTAAAGTCACTAGACTGTAACATAACATAATAAAGTATAAGTGGCATGCAACAACATCTGCATAACAATGAGGTAATGAGCCGAGCCTGGTCGGCCAACACACCACCACTGAGCATGTATACAAAATTGCCTATCAACATGACACCAATGCAAGGCACAGTAGTTTGCCTATGATATGCCAAAAGCGATGTCTTAAGGCATTATGGCTTAGTAAATTAGTCATGGTGAGGTAATGGAAGGGGTCTAGCAATATGGAGATACGTCCATTCAGGTCAATGCAAGTTTGATATCCATATTATCCATAACATACTACTTAGTGGTATGGGTAAAAAAATGCTAGGGTTATTTGGTTAAGTACTAGTGAATGAAGCAAATTTAATCCTAGTGGGTGAGAAAAATTAGTAACCACACGGATATTTACACGACTATTCACACAAGTATTTACACAACTATATACATAAAGTCTATCGCAGATCAAAATCGCCATAATGTCCAATCAAAGGAAAATACCCAGAGTGTACTTCTCATTGAGGCCTTTGGGTTGGACTGTGTCCAGCGTCCGAATCCAATGAAGTTCTCTTTGTAACAAAAGTTTTTTTCGGTCGCCGCCTCTAAGTGGCTGTGGGATATGGTCTATCGCTGTAAACTTCATAGAGGGCAGGGGATGGCTTTTTTCCAAAAAATGCTTGGCCACTGGTAGCTCAGAGCCCTTGTCCCTGTACGCTATGCGGATACTTGAACGATGATTGCGCATCCTCTCCCTGAGTGGAAGGTCCGTTTTGCCCACATAGGCCAGTCCACACGGGCAGACTAATTTATACACTACATGATCGCTGGTACAGGTCAGTCTATGTCTGATGGTGTATTTTCTGCCCGTATGTGGGTGGGCGAAGGTCTTGCACGGAATCATGTGGCTACAGGTAACGCATCCTAGGCATCTGTAACATCCCAGGTTCGAGTGGGTAGTTGGTTGGTCATAGCAATGTGTGGGGTCCGTCTTGACCAGTAAATCCCTTAGGTTCTTACCCCTGCGGTAGCACATCATTGGTGGCTGTCGAAATTGGCTTGGTAAGCTGGTGTCATTTGACATCATGCGCCAGTTGCGGTTAGTAGACTCCCTGATGCGGTCAGAGATTGTTGTGTATGTGATGGGAAATGTTAGTCTTCCCACCTTGGAGTTCTGTGTTGGAACCACTTCCAGGCTTTTCTCCAGGGCTTGCTGCAGTATGATGGGACTATACCCTCGAGCCAAGAACTTGTTCCACATTTCGTTTAGTTGATGTTGTCTGTTGATTTCATTCGAGTTATTCCTGATTACCCTCAGAAATTGGGACTGTGGAAGGGAATTCTTTAAGTGCCTTGGATGGTAGCTGTCAGCGTGCAAAATGGTGTTTCTGTCGGTTGGCTTACTGTACAATGTGTATGCTATTTTCTTGCGTTCTATGTACAATCGTATATCAAGGAAGTCGATCGTTTGTTCATTTGTCGTCATGGTGATATGCGGACCGGTGTGTCGGTACTGTTGACATATTCCAGCAGTTGCTCAGGGGTAGGTCCTCCTTTTTTCCAAATCATTATGATGTCATCTATAAAACGTTTATAGAACAATATGTTCTCTTGGAATGGGGTAAGTATATATTCCTGCTCAAAGATGTACATAAAACTGTTAGCGTACATAGGCGCCATGGCCGCTCCCATTGACGTTCCAGCTATTTGTTGATACCACGTTTGTTCAAACCTGAAGTAATTCTGGTTTAACACCAGGTGTAGTAGCTCCAAGGTGTACTCTATTGGTGGTCCAAGGTACAGAGATGATGCTGTTAGTATTTGTCTCATTGCGTCTATGCCCTTGTCGTGTGGGATGACAGTGTATAGACTCCTGACATCGCAGGTAATGAACGTTGTCCCTTCTTCTAAGTTGTCCAGTAGTTGCAACTCTGTTAATAGGCTTGGTGTATCCTTGATACAAGTTTTCAATTCCTCAACCGGTTTCTTGAATAGAAAGTCAAGCCACTTGGCTATGGGCTCTAAGACCCCTCCGATTGCTGAGACTATAGGTCTGCCTGGGGGTAGAGTTGGATGTTTATGTATTTTGGGCAACGTGTACATTACCGGTGTCCTGGGTTTCGTTTGTAGTAGGTATTTATACAAATCCTCCGAGATGTAGGTCGCATCTAGTCCTCGCTGTAGGGTCTGTTGGACCTTATGCATGATTGCCTGTGTGGGGTCAGCCTTGAGCTTGGAGTAGGTACTGGTGTCTTGTAGCTGGTTCAGAATTTCTTGTCTGTAATCGCTGTAGTTCAACAAGACTATCCCTCCTCCTTTATCTGCTGGGCGAATTACTAGATTGGGATCTCTGGCCAGTGAGGTAATGATATGACGTTCCTCCTTGGTGATATTTGATCTTGGTTTCTTGGGCTTAGTGAGATGGTCCTGTGTCTCCTGGTTCAGTGACCTCAAGAATGTTTTTATGGTCGGTTGGTTAGGCAGTGGGTCCCACACACTTTTAGGCTTAAATTGGTTTGTCTGTATATGCTCAGCGCCACTCGTTTTGAAGAAGTCCTTCAATCTTAATGTCCTCCCAAATTTATAGTTCTCGATTTCTTGGGTTAGTGGGATTGGGTGGTTTGTGGGTACGAATGAGAGCCCCTTCATTAATAGACGGTTCTCTGTGTGACTCAGTTTTCGTGTTGATAGATTAAAGATCGGGATCACCTCCGTCTCGGTGGTTTGCCTCTCAGACCGGTAAATGCCACCCTTCTGTCCTCTTCTTGTGATATAGCGTCTGGCTCTAGATCTTGTCTGGAGCGTTGTCGTGTTGTGGTTCCTATCGTTGTCGTACCTCTCTCTAAAAAAAGGCTTGTATTTTGAGTCGATTCAGGTCTTTGTTGAGTGTCAGAATCGGAGGTAGACTCGCCCGACGTTTTATCTATCGTGAATTGTCGTGGTCTTCTTATTGGTCGTCTGTTTCTATTAAAGCAAGGGGCTTCATTCTGGCCGCTTAGCCACCGATATACCCTATGTTCAGTATAGTCATTTTTCACCTTCTCTTGCTTCTCTCGTTTGAATCTGATCAAATCCGTCTTATATTCTTTGACATTCTGTTCCAGTCTGAGGAGGGTCGGAGCCGCTTCAGTGGATGTCAGCAAGATTACCTCTTTGGCCTCGACTTCCTTGATATACGATCGACTTCCTTGATATACGATTGTACATAGAACGCAAGAAAATAGCATACACATTGTACAGTAAGCCAACCGACAGAAACACCATTTTGCACGCTGACAGCTACCATCCAAGGCACTTAAAGAATTCCCTTCCACAGTCCCAATTTCTGAGGGTAATCAGGAATAACTCGAATGAAATCAACAGACAACATCAACTAAACGAAATGTGGAACAAGTTCTTGGCTCGAGGGTATAGTCCCATCATACTGCAGCAAGCCCTGGAGAAAAGCCTGGAAGTGGTTCCAACACAGAACTCCAAGGTGGGAAGACTAACATTTCCCATCACATACACAACAATCTCTGACCGCATCAGGGAGTCTACTAACCGCAACTGGCGCATGATGTCAAATGACACCAGCTTACCAAGCCAATTTCGACAGCCACCAATGATGTGCTACCGCAGGGGTAAGAACCTAAGGGATTTACTGGTCAAGACGGACCCCACACATTGCTATGACCAACCAACTACCCACTCGAACCTGGGATGTTACAGATGCCTAGGATGCGTTACCTGTAGCCACATGATTCCGTGCAAGACCTTCGCCCACCCACATACGGGCAGAAAATACACCATCAGACATAGACTGACCTGTACCAGCGATCATGTAGTGTATAAATTAGTCTGCCCGTGTGGACTGGCCTATGTGGGCAAAACGGACCTTCCACTCAGGGAGAGGATGCGCAATCATCGTTCAAGTATCCGCATAGCGTACAGGGACAAGGGCTCTGAGCTACCAGTGGCCAAGCATTTTTTGGAAAAAAGCCATCCCCTGCCCTCTATGAAGTTTACAGCGATAGACCATATCCCACAGCCACTTAGAGGCGGCGACCGAAAAAAACTTTTGTTACAAAGAGAACTTCATTGGATTCGGACGCTGGACACAGTCCAACCCAAAGGCCTCAATGAGAAGTACACTCTGGGTATTTTCCTTTGATTGGACATTATGGCGATTTTGATCTGCGATAGACTTTATGTATATAGTTGTGTAAATACTTGTGTGAATAGTCGTGTAAATATCCGTGTGGTTACTAATTTTTCTCACCCACTAGGATTAAATTTGCTTCATTCACTAGTACTTAACCAAATAACCCTAGCATTTTTTTACCCATACCACTAAGTAGTATGTTATGGATAATATGGATATCAAACTTGCATTGACCTGAATGGACGTATCTCCATATTGCTAGACCCCTTCCATTACCTCACCATGACTAATTTACTAAGCCATAATGCCTTAAGACATCGCTTTTGGCATATCATAGGCAAACTACTGTGCCTTGCATTGGTGTCATGTTGATAGGCAATTTTGTATACATGCTCAGTGGTGGTGTGTTGGCCGACCAGGCTCGGCTCATTACCTCATTGTTATGCAGATGTTGTTGCATGCCACTTATACTTTATTATGTTATGTTACAGTCTAGTGACTTTAGGTCCACAACACAAAAAGTAAATATGCCGCTTGAGCATGTCCTAACCCCTGCCTCCTGTGTACAGAACTGTCCTGTAAACCGATCATTCCACGATCGGCTGGTTGCCATGACAATATGCAAACGTACGCTGACTCGCGGCCTAGCCGGTAACTATGGCAACAGCCGACGCGTGGACAGCACAGCAGCAATTCGTACATCTGCAGAATACTTGAAACGGAATCAATTTTGCCCGCGATTTTCTGGCGCCCAGGCAGTTCGATACACAGGGTGAGGGGTAAGTCTCAGCTGTATCGTATGTACTGTATTTTGATTTTAATTGGATTAGAACCATTTAACTTTGCTATATATTCTGTCACTATTACAATGCACTGTTATCCTGACGAAAGTCCTGACACAGGACAGGACTGAAACGTTGAAGTTTTTATGGCAGTTGCCGAATAAAATTTACTTATTTTCTACATTGAAAGAAGTCCTTGGAGTGCTTTTCCTACCTTTGATCTTATATATATATATATATATATATATATATATATATATATATATATATATATATATATATATATTAATTAATATGTAACAATCTAGTTTTTGCAACACAGAATTGGCAATGCAACAATGCCTGATATTGCATAGTTATTAAATCAGGCCATAATATAGACATTGTAACAGAGCCAATCCTGGAAGTAGTGCGGACTGCCCAGGGGTCTGGAGAAAGGCATGGTGCTCAGTGCTAGCCCCTACCCACTAGGTAGATCCTGCTCGCTCTCACTAGGTCCCACCCCTGCACAATTGGTGCTACTTAGCAGGGGGGAGGGGCCTAATGACACAAGGTTGAATCTACCTGGTGGGGTGGGCACTAGCGCTGGGCACCCTGGAGAAGTGTAGTGTTGCTCATCCCACCTATGTACAGAGCACCTGGTTGGTCCGAACCCCTTAGGATTGACTCCTTATTGTTGCATGTCCGTACATTCATACATGTATTTTCCTGATTTATTGTGTGCCTGAATTGCTTTCACAGAGCCAATCTGTAATATGGACTAAATTCCATCAAATCTATTTCTTTTTTATAGCCAACGTGGTTCAGAAGAGTACATGTTTTTGTTGTGCATAAGTACACTTTTTACTTGCTGGTCATTTAGCTCAGTCGATCCTAGGCATGCAGTTGCCCAGAGCATCAGCCTTGCAAACTTCTCATTTAGCTGCATTGGGACAGTCACAGAATTATTTTTTGGAAAAAAAGGGAAGATTGCATACTTCAGGCTTGCAACTACTGCAAACTGTTTTTGATATACCCCAATGCAAAATGCAGCAATAAATGCATGCATGTCTTCACTGGGGTTATATCTAAAACATTGTTGATAGAATAACATAGTTTTACTTGAAGTGTTTCTTTAAAACTCCCAGCTTTTATTTATTCAGTACACAAATTAAATGGACACTGCGCGTACCAACACAACTTAAACTCATCAGCAACCACATTAAAACCATCTGCATAATAACATGTGAGTCCCTCTCACGCTGCCAAAACAGCTCTGGTGCACCAAGGTATGGACTCTACAAGATCTCTGAATGCATCCTGTGGTATCTGGCAACAAGACATTAGCAGCAGATCCTTTAAGACCTGTAAGTTGTTATGTGGGGGAGTACATAGCCCGCAACAGCCTCTAGACCCAAGATTTCCCAGCAGAACATTGCCCAGAGTATAATACTGCCTCCACCTGCCTATTTTTCCTATACATGACATTTAAGAACTGACTGTTCACTTGCTGACCAATATATCCCACCCTTTGACAGGTGCCATTTAATGTTGTGGCTGATTAGTGTATGGTCATTTGCTCAGTTTCAACGTCATATATATGATGTGTTTTTTTTTTCAGATTCATAAAAAAATAACTAAATATTTTGCAGCATTACTTAGACAGGCCTAGAAGATAAGGATACATAAATGGAAAAAAAAATACTTTATTTTGTTTCTTATTTATTTTATATTGATGTAACATTTGCTGTTTGAAATAAGCAGAATGTGCAGATAGAATGTGCCATGTCTGGCTAGGAATCAGTATCCAGAAGGTGTTTGTGTACATGGCTCGTTGTCTTTCGTTGTTCCAGACCAGTAATATGCTGGCTCCAATTGTGCTGAAGTTATGATTCTCACAGAGAATCAATGCTTCACTCTAATTGCCTACAGAACCTAGAAACTAGTTGAGGTCTTCAGAGGAAGTGACAGACTGGCAAGTGAGGAGCTGCTAGTATTAGGAAACACAGAGAGAAACAGTATTGATGTTTTCAATTTCACAATGCAAAACATTGATAAAAAAAGATAGAATATAAGAGTGGTAATAGTTAATAAAAATAGTTAATTTTTAATTAAGTTCCCAGAGAAATTAATTATATTAAAAAATAAATTAAAAAGTGGCAGATCTGATTTAAGGGACATAATAAATAAAATAGTGCACTACATATCTTGACATACATAATCCTATGAATTTACAGACATTAAAATAAAATTAGACATCGACTGTACCATTATAATTAAATGAATATTAAGGATTTATTCACTGAACAGTGAACTGTGACAAACTGAAAATTGAATTGCAAATTCTAGACCAAATATACCAAGTTTGAAAAATCACTTAACACTCAGCTTTATTTAACGGTTTTCCAAATAGTATCATTCAGCAGCCTGTAAGCATCAAGAGGTTTCTGACCTCTGCTCAATTCAATAATAGTTTTTTTTGCAAACTTGACTATTAGCATATCATGCACATATAAGCTGACTTGAAACAGCAGATTTGAATTACTTGAAGCCACTTTAGCAAACTGACTTTCCAACTATTTTTTTTGACATGTCAGATTTTTTTTTTTATGAATAAACTTCTATGTTATTATGTTTATAGGCAAGAAGAATGTACAAAGACAGCCAAAATTATGGTGTTTAAAACCTGACAGTTTCAATTCAAATTTACATTGAAGGCAATGATGAAGAGAAGTAACGTTAAGAAATTAAATAAATATATGGAATGATTAGAAGCGATGTATTTCTTGGACAACTAAATGCTAACTTATTATTCTGGAAAACAAAACAATGCAGTTTAGAGAATACATCTGAAAAATACATGTACAAAAAGTATTTATTTTTTATAGTGTCTGTCTGGATAAAGAAGAATGATCACAGATTTGTAATCATTCTGCATGAGGGCATATGAAGGTTTTCCTTTTTTTCAAATGCATCACAAGTATGATGTTAAACCAACATAACATTATTGTAATGAAATGCATTCTGAAGACTCAGATAAATAAATACTTAGCAAACCTGACATATTGATGGCAGATTTTTTATTAACATAAACCATTTGTGTTCTTAAAGATCCACAGCTGTCTGATACACTGTATACTATAGTTTAACAAATGATATGTATAATACTCTGATCAGTCACAACATTAAAACCACTGACAGGTGAAGTGAATAACTGATTGTATTGTTAGAATGACACCTGTCAATGGGTGGTATGTACAAGGAAGGAAACATGGACAAGCAAAAAGGTTTGAGTGACTGACAAGGGCTAAATAGTAATGGCTAGATGACTAGGTCAGGAAGGAGAACTGGTGAACCGGTGTCAGGGTCATGAATGCCCAAGGCTCATTGATGCACGTGGGGAGCAAAGGCTAGCCCATCTGGTTCTGAATGCAATATGAACTACTGTTTCTCCAACTACCATAATATAAAGGTGTCAAAACACACAGTGCATCACAGTTTGCTGTGTATAGGGCTGCATAGCTGCCAACCAGTCAGAGTGCCCATGATGACCCTGTTCACTGTTGAAAACGCCTGCCAAGGGGACATGAGAGTGAAAGCAATAACATGGAGCAATGGAAGAAGGTTGCCTGATCTGATGAATCAGCTGCATGTGCGTCGGTGTCATGATTACCGATAGGCGATCTCACCTGCAGTCTCTTCCGGGTTTTCAACGATCCGGCTCTGCCCATATGTCTGACGTCACATGCTCCAGAGTTAAAAGGAAGCCACAGGTTCTCCAAAATTGCTCGGTCAATTTGTTACAATTTGTTAAAACCAAAGGAAAAAAGTTACCTGCGCTCTCTCCTTAATCCCTATGTATATTTAAACAAATGGAGGTCATTTAGTTACTCTAATGACCACTGGAGGGAATGCCCGCCTGCCATTGTCAAGGCAGACCCCCCTAGATGGGTCCTACACTGACCTTTCACCTTGCTTCCTTGAAGTTGGCAGGTGGACATTCCCTCCAGTGGCCATTGGAGTAACTAAATTACCTCCATTTGTTTAAATATACATAGGGGTTAAGGAGAGAGCGCATGTAACTTTTTTTCTTTGGTTTTTACTATATGTATTAGCTTATGTGTACTGTAGTCATTGCTGCCCAGGAGTGATGGGAGTGAGCGCAGGACTTTTCTTTTTGTATTTGTTACAATTTGTTACTAAGTGCCGTCTGAGCTCCCTGTGTTATCAAGCTGTGTATCGAACCTCTGAACTTCAAACCAACAAACCAACCTTGCTGAATTCTATACTCCCTGGACTCGGAACAGACTCCGACTATTCTTACCTTTGAACTACTAAACTGACTTTGCTGAACTCCATACTCCCTGAAAATGGAAAGGACTCACACTATTCACCAACTTCCTCCAACAAGCTAAATTATTTTGTTATAAAAGGCATTGCTACTTCTTCAAATCATTCCGTTTAATCCTTCCAAGGGGTGATCCCAGCCAATTATTAAGTCAGTTCACTGTGCTTCCATTTATACCTGTATTTAAATTGCATCCTGAATATACCCTGCACAACTCCTGTATTATTCATTTTCATAAACACTGCATATATTCCTTATTGGAGCATTGTTTAAAGAATTCAAATAAGGATATGCATACTTCCCTTTGGAGTTATTTCTTCAAATTGAATTGCTGCAGAAAGCTGTTCTGATCTATCAAGACCTAATCAATAAAACACTTATTTTATTTTTAAATCTGCAATTGCGTTCCAACTAACTTTACATCCTAAATACTACAGTCGGGAAGAGATGGCAGCAGAATGCACTATTGGAAGAAGACAGGCCAGCAGTAGGCTCTGTTATGCTCTGGGCAATGTTCTGCTTGAAAACCTGGCTTTTGCGTGGGTGGTACCTTGACACTTACCACCTACCTAAAAACTGTTGCAGACCATGTACACCCAATGGTGTTCCATGATGGCAGTGGCCTCTTTGCACCATACCACACTGCAAAAACATTTCAGGGATGGTTTGAGGAATTTTACTGGTTGAGGAAAGTTTGAGTGCCAAATTTTCCAGATCTCAATCCCATTGAGCATCTGTGGGATGTGCTGAAACAGCAAATCCAATCCATGAAGGCCCCACCTCACAACCTGCAGGACTTAAACGATCTGCAGGTTGTGACACCACAGGACAGAGGTTTTGAGGTCTTGTGGAGTCCATGCCTTGATGTATCAAAGCTGATTTGGCAGCACAAAGGGGACTTACACAATATTAGGAAAGTTGTTTAATCCCTTAGTGACCGAGGGCATACAGGATACGTCAGAACCCCCCCTCCCCCCCCACCCCCAGGACTTCGTACGTACCTACTAGCGGTCACATGTTTCAAATATATACACGTAGTCTTCAAATATGTATATATATTTAAATTCTACGTGCATATTTATGTAATATTTTTACATAAATAAGTAATTTTATTGATTGCAATTTGAGGGATCTGCCTGACAACTCAGGCTGAAAGTCCAGAGGAATTAATTTGCTAGCACTACATTTACCTGTGCATGGGGGGTACTGTTTTACTCGGGAGACTATGCTGAACACAAATATTAGTGTTTTAAAACAGTAAAACATATCACAGCAATGATATTTTCAGTGAAAGTGAAGTTTTCACACACAAATGGCACTTTCACTGATGATATCATCATTGTTCTGACGAGCTAAACAGGCAAAAAGTGTGTCAGGGGCAGCTTCTCTCTAAATAGCCACTCATCCTAAAATGGATACCAGGCAGTTCAATGATAGAGATATTTTTGTGATGAAGCAGCTTGGCTTCTTTCAGGAATTTAACCTAGAACTAATACCAGGCAGTTAAGTAACGGCATCCTTAGCACAAATCTATTCCAGCATTGTGTTTACACTAAACTACCGTGCATTTATTGAATATTATCAAGTACTTGTTTTTTTCGTGGCATATAGAGGGGAGGTTTTACCGGCAGCACCGGCCAGTATAGGGCTAGTCTATACTAGGGCAAGGGGTGCCCTTGAAGGCACATATAGGGTGAGAAAACCCATTTCTGGTATATTCCCCCTCTCTGCTCCCACTGGCATTTTCCCTTCTTTAATCATTTCCCTAAGGTGTGTAGAGTTACAATCGTTGACACTTAGACTGTGCCAACTGCAACACAGTGTCTAGATTGTTAACATTATTCTGCAACTATGTTACCATAGCACTGTTATTTAATTTAAAATGTCTCATGTAATGCAGCACGGTAGCAAATGGATCTGAGATACTAGTGATTAACTGGCACTTCTGTGCATTAGCTGGGAACTCTGCACACCTTAACAGTTATAGGGGCAACAACATTGTGATTACTTTGCTTGGTAAACTATTTTTCACACAATCAATTGCAACACATTGTCTAGATAGTTTACATGACTTCACCATAAGTACTGTAACTTCAATTTGAGATTTCTCATGAAATGCAGCATGGTAGCAGATTGGTCAGTGATATTAGTGGTCATCCGGCACTGCTGAACATTAGCTATGAATTCTGCACACCTGTCTAGGGCAGTGATATTATGACCACTCTGCTTGGTGAGCTATTTTTTACACTCATACTCCTTGCAAGACTATCTAAATAGTAGTCCACATTTGTTTGCTAGTTATTAGAGTATACTTTGGCATTAATCTCGGCACCTAACTAGATCTGACACCTCCACCCAGGTGTTCCCTTATAAGAGCATATGAAGGTGTCAGCCTACACCTGTTCCGATAGGCTATTTTAGCAAATATATTTTTTCTTGTGTGTATTGTTTTTTTCTTTGCACACATTTTTTTATTTATGTTTGCAGTCAGCCTTTTTTTTTTTTTGCCAATTTCATGGACTTTTGTGTTATTGATTAAATGTTAAGTTTTATATATTATGTTAGGATTTAGTATCTGGATTTATCCAGCACCTTATTCCTTTCTGTTTTCAAATTATTGCAAATGGGGTATGTTCAGTCTTTTTTTGGTAGCCACTTAGTCACAAACACTGGCCGAAGTTTGCATTCATAATTGTTTTTTGCATTTTTAACACACAAATATAAATGCTCGCTTTGGCCAGTGTGTGTGGCTAAGTGGCTACTAAAAGACTGGGCATACCACATAATGAATACCCTGGGTTGTCTACTTTAAAAAAATATGTACGGGGGCGGAGCCTGACCACGGAGGTGAACAGACGCACAGGCCGGGAGCTCCGTGCTCACAATAGTTAAAACGACTGAAACCCGGTGTAAATCCGCCTGAAACTCGCCCACAAAGACCCACCAGGTCAGCCTGAATACCATGGGGCGCAAGACCAAACGATTTCCAGCAGACAAACCCGCACCGGGACTTACCATCGGGGACATGTGGAGACAGGCGCAGGGCGCCAACAGGCCCAAAATGGCCGCACTACCCGACGGTTACTCGGACTTCTCGGACGAGTTGTCCGGAGACGCCGAAGAGGACTATACACCCGTCCCAGCACCGGCCCCCTTACAAAAGCCGAGATGCACCAAATCAGGGTCGGATAACTCACCTGTGACCATATCGGTCCTGAAAGAATTGCTGACAGACCTGCAAAGGAATCTCTCAGCAGACATCTCAGCAGTACGCAGTGATCTGCAGAGACTGGCAGGCCGCATTGGAGCCCTAGAGGGAGCATCCCAAACCAATACCCAACATATCACCCAGCTTCATCAAGCTGTACAAACCCTGCAGCAACAGAATCTGCTACATGAACGCCGTTTTGCGGCCCTAGAGGACTCACGGCGAAGAAACAATCTTAAACTTAGAGGGGTCTCAGAAAGCATCCCAGATTCGGACCTACCACATTTCCTGCGACGCATGCTGGCGGCTATACTGCCACAGAGGCAGGGAAAAGCCATTACACTGGAAAAATTCTTTCGAATCCCTAAACCCAACAAAGCACCCACCACAACCCCCAGGGACTTGATCATTACCTTCCACACCGGCAAGGACAAAGCAACGGTCCTCACGGCGTTACAAGACAAATCACCCCTTCATATTGAAAACATGGCGATCTCATTCTATGCCGACTTGTCCAGCGGCACGCTAGCCTGGAGACGAACACTGCGACCACTCACCTCCTTACTCCAACAACATGGAACCCGCTACCGATGGCACCAATCCCGCATCCTAAAGGTCCAACGAGACAACGAAACGTACCTCATCCAGGACCTCCAGAGCGCGACAACTCTATTACAAGACATGGGCCTGTCCAGGGACTCATTGATGCACCAGGGGCCCACCGCTGCAACCTCTCCGCCCCATACCTGGGATCCAGCAAGAACCGCCACCTTTATCCCACAGGAACGAACACCTGAATCCTACGCAGCGGTCACTACTTGAACAGAGACTCAAACAACCCACAGGACTGTTTAACAATTTCAAGGTTTTCTCCTCATTATATTAATTTGCTAAACTATTTCAGACCTGCCTTCCCTATGGAGTATCCAGGAGGTCCCTGGACCCGAAGGGGTTTAAAATGTTTATTCTTGAGCAAAGCCTTATTAACACATGTGCATGCTAGTAATACACCACACTAGGACACGAACCTGCAGGCGATACACTATGCCTACACGTATATACCTACCGATGCAACACTGTTAACCTGCCTAGCACGTCCTTTGAATGTTAAATTAGCTTAGAATATTGAAACACTAAAGCTCTCACCTCTAACCTTGAAGGAGTTATAATGTAAATTGTACAATGTCCTGCTCTAGATGTTAGTGGCCTACCAGCTACTTACTATAATGTTAAACGTTTACCACACACAAGTGGAAGTTACCAGGTTAGCTTATTGAAACTCGCTTTCCGCTTAGCTAAACCACGACACGCACGGTACGACCCAACTCATCCCGTGGTTAGCGTAGCATGAAGGACTCCCTTAGCTGGGCCCGCTCACACTGTGACACCACGTACAGCACCTACCTTGCTCCTAGTGAATGCCTCCCAAGTCTGGGCATAGGGTAACTCCAACTGGGCAGCCTTACCACCGCTGGTACTACCTAGCAGATACTGGATACCGTCTCCCCCCCCACAGGCAATTGCGGACCATGTTATGCTATAACTAATGTTTCCAATATGTGCACTATCTTGCTACACTTAAATAATATGTTCCCTTTTGTAGTAGCTTGACTTTGGCCTATGTGACCCATTATGGACGCTCTCCTACCTTGCCGTTCAGAGGGATTGGCTAACCCGGCTTTAATATGAAGTCACCGGCTACTGTTTAAATGCTACACAGTCTGCTTAATTATTGTTCCTTAAACTCTTATATTAATTGTGAATACTATGACCAGTGCAGCGTAACAGAAATAGTAGTTTCAGTGGTTAACATACAAGCTCCTTAAACTACTGTCTTATCCTCAGACCGACCGTTACCGAACTATTGTGTCTCTCAATTTATAATGTTTTCCACTTTTTGTTACACAGAGGCTTCATAATAGCTTAGACATGTCTCTCTATTCAACCCAGATTGCCTTACAAGTCTGATAGCGATAACACTCAGTGAGTTGTCCTCGCACTTCATAGCCTGTATTTAAAGTTGTCAAAGTTTTTTGACATGTTTGCCTTACACGAATCTCTCATACTATAAAACTGTGCTGATAGCCTGTCTTCTCTAACTCCTTGGAATGTGCTATTGTTCTGATAATGCTAACCCAAATAATATTATAAAAACTGTGCAGACTAATCTACATGCTACCTAATGGTTAAATGTTTGTTCATATGCTTATCAAGCTGTTGGGGCATGGTGAGCCCGCTTGTTATATTTTCTTGCACGCAAAAATAAAGAATTCAAAAAAAAAAAAAAATATGTACATGTGAGGTGTGATTTAGAGATGTATGACAGATAACAGTGTTACAATGTCACTATTGATACATTTTGAAAATATACATTTAGAAACCGCAATGTACTTATAGCCCTATAACTTTCCTAGAAAAGCTAAGAACATATTAGAATTGGGTATTTCTAAACTCAGGACAAAATTTAGAAACTATTTAGCACAGGTGTTTTTTTGGCGGTTTAGATGCGTAACAGATTTTGTGTGTCAAAGTTTGAAAAAGTGTGTTTTAAAAAAAATTCATCATATTTTATCATTGTTTTTATAGTAAACTATAAGATATGATAACAAATAATGATATCTTTAGAAAGACCATTAAATAGCGAGAAAAACTGTATATAATATGTGTGGGTACAGTAAATGAGTAAGAGGAAAATTACAGCTAAACACAAACAGTGCAGAAATGTAAAAACAGCCCTGGTCCAAAATGGTAAGAAAATTGAAAAGCTGTCTGGTCACTAAGGAGTTAAATGTGGTGGGTGATCAGTGTATATCAAATCACAAATTTTCTACATACTATATTTTTGCCATATAGGTTACCCCAGTTTAACAGGTTACTATCTGACTTGAAAACATGTTTTTATTTTCTCGAATGGACACTCTAAGCACAATAACTATTTAAATGTATTATGGTGGTTTTATTGTGTGCAGTCCTTACAGATTTTGTGTCACGGTATTCTAGTAGATTTAATAAAATCAAAGCTCTCAACACTTGAAGTCAGCCCACTCTACTGCAGTGCTGACATAATAGGGATGTTTCACTACCTCAATATGTACACAAATTTGGATGGCATTAAAAGGATATAAGCGGGGGGGGGGGGGGGGGGGGGGGGGAGGTGGGGTTAACTCAGTGCTAGGGACCATTTTTTGCCATCCAAATTTGGATGTATAATAATGTGTAGAATGTTTAAATTCCATCACAGACTCCTGTACTTTTTTTTTTTTTCAATTTGTCAGAATTGTCCATATTTTTACTACATTATTACAGCCTCAATTTGGGGGTCCTGTATTTGCATCCCTATTTTGTAATAAGAGGTTAATTAAACATATTTGCATTATTTTGGGGCATTAAGTTTCTGCAGATAGAGCTTCAGTTGCGCTGTCTTTATTGTGTGTGCCCTGAGTGGAGCTGCTTAAGAGACTGTCAGTTAGTCTGGCATACATTCATGCCATATTGACATGATCCTTCTGTGAGTTGGCATGCTCCCCCTCTTTTGCTGGTTGGCCAATCCATTTTGGATGTTTCAAGTTGTCTCGATGGCTTGCCTCCCAAAGACAGCCCACCATGTCACAACTACATATCTCCCAAAGTTGCAAAAATAAAGAACCATTTTTCCAGAATGAATACATTGATTTGTCACATTTCAAGATCTTCTCACTGATGTTGCCAAAGATTATGATTACATTTAGCTAGACTTTGCAGAAGACTTGACACACCCTTATTGGTCGTATTATAATTTCTTCTAAGTCTAGATATTTGTCAAATCTGTTAATAAGGCAGTAGAGTGTACATAACTATCCCCGTGATCTTTTCTTATATCAGGGGTTTCATACCTCATTCTGTATATATTAGATGTAGCTTCTCCTACCTAAATTACTGTTGTCTGGGATTAATTTGTTTGCCTCACTGTTAAAGCCCTGAATAAATTGGGGTCCTAATGTGAGGTCTTACTTACTTAATTTCAAGGAACACAAAATGCTCTGCATTACTTGAGTAGCTCCAGAAGACTATGTTTCAATATATTTGATTAGATGCTTTGTAGGAAGTACACATTTGAGAGCATTCATTAAAAAAGAAGGATGAATGCGTCACCAAATTATGCAAATATGTTGCAAAATATCATGTCACACCAATTTTAAGAGCACATGGAATTGGCAAAGTACAGTAACAGACAGACTTAACAAGATCTCAGCTTAATCCGCAGAAAGATAAGAGAAAATGCAGAAATCAGTGGACCCAGTCTACGACAGATGTTTCTAGAGTAAGAAGCTTGAGTTGCTTACTGATTTTGTTTAAGTCATGCTTAAGAACCAGAATCAAAACATGTAGAAGAATACACAATATTTTATCATGAATGTGTTTACAATGAGATGGTTTTTTTTTTTCTAGCAAAATGGTAAATTACAGCCTTTCTAAAATATATCAAATGCTACCAGTTTTCTTTGTTTTCCTATAAACATTTTCCCTTTTTTATTTTATCAGACACATACATTGCCTTATGCCTGCTGTAGTCACTGAGGCACGGGAATGCAGCTAGAGCAGTTACTGGAGTGTAAATTCAGCTTTAAGCTTTCTTATGGCTGAATTATTCTTTCTAGATGAACAGGTGGATCTCGGCAGTGGGACAAAGACAGATGCAAAATTCTTAAGAAAAGCCCTAACATTTATGAAATAATCAGAATTCAAATGACTGTGTTTTGTCATGCAGAAACTTCATCTGCACAGATTGTTTGTATGTGTGGATAATACAAATGAACAGGCAGCTACACTTCACATACACGTATTTCTTATATTCTTGCCTGCAGTGGAACATGAAGGCACAATCCTTATCAGGAATAAAGACACATGTGTGAACTAGTCTGAGTGTAATTAATGTTAACATTTGAAAGGTTGATAATAGAATATACACAGATGCATCTTTTAGTTTGACGATGTAGAAAATAACAAGGCATTTTTTAGAATTGTTATGTGTATATGATTGTATTTAACAATGCATGTTGTTCTGTGTCTGCTGTGATTTATTAGTAATGAATACCTTCTATGTACTGGCATATATAGCTTAGTAAGGTAGTCACAGGCATACTTTGTACAGTAAAATTCTTTCTACATAGCAGCCATATCTTGCACTGGATAGCCATAGACTTTCATATACACATTTATGGCCTGATCATACCTATTTCTTACTAAAATACCATATCCCTATATCAGATATGCTACCATTATCATATTTCCATTTCCTACTCACACACCCCAAGCCATTACTACTACCATACTCCAACTTCTTTCAGCTATTTTGCAACAGTCTTCCTCCATTTACAGCTCCTATCTGCATTATACAGCATTACCCTTTCCATATCCCAGCCTTTATAACCCTGTCTTTATGTCCTATCTTTTTTTCCATGCTATATTTCCATTTGACTTTCTGCCTAGGTGTCCAGTCTTGCATCTGTCGTATATTTCTAAAGTCTTTATGCTGACATATTTTCAGCCCCTTTACCAACATATATACAGCTCCTCCTACATGTCTAGCCTCCTACAATTGTAAAAGTCTCTGAACCATGTATTTCCTCTCTCTCATTTTTTGTAGTCATTATTTCTCTTTTTTTACAGAATCTTTTCCATCAGACAACTAGTGTCTATCCATTTAGAGTTCTGGTCTCAAACGTTTATGACTGTGGGATGTTTCTAATTAATTGTGATAATACAAGGGAAGGGAACAAATCCATGACTTATCACTAAGCAAACAAATCCCCCACAGATCTCAATTATTCCCCCGGCCTATCTATGTTTATATGATGAGGACGAGAAAGGAAAAGTATGTGTGTATGTTTTACTCTTGTGTTGTGACTGGTAGTGAATTACCTTAGTTCTTCAACATGTTAAAAGCCAGGCAGTATGAAACAAAAAAACATATATATGTATAAATGTGGTTATCATTTACGTGACAGGATGTCCCTAGAATAAACCCTCAACAATTTAAATCTTTCACTAGCTATATGTAATAAGCTGCTTTAAGCTCCCCTTCACTTTTTAAAAGGAAGGTGGTCGGTGGGGTTACACACACACAGGTGTCATTTTGTTCCCTGGCATTTATACTGGTTGTTCCTGAGTATGTGTACCTCAAAGTGTGCCACAAACACATTGACTTCAATGCTGTAACAGACTGAATACAGTCTTCAAGTAAGTTTTATCTCACAAATATGGACTTTCAATTTTGAAGAACTTGTAGCAATTAATTAAAGATAATAAATCAGTTTAGCTAGAAGTGGGCATGTGTTGCATACTTCTCTAGTAAGGCTGCAAGTATATGTTAGGTCTATATATACACATCAATGATAAAGGTTAAAAACATGTCTTGGATTTTTTTCTTTTGTTGAAGTTGAATCCTTAGTATACAGAGGTCATTCTTAGGCAGAATGTATAAGATGTATTAGATCATCAGCTGGCACGATTTCAGCTGCACAATAGATCCTTTTTGCATAACATGCCCTTATACTCTAACAAGTATTTATATCACATTGAAAGCAGTGCAATACTTACACAAATGTCATCATTAAAACTATGTCCTCAGAAGATGGTGGGAATGACATGATAATCAGTCCAGTTGGCTATAGGAAAAAAACACACCCTTTTTCTGGAAATATATGTAGCACATAACTATAGTGACCAAATAAACTAAAATTGGATATACAGAGAAATACAGCAATAAAGTGAAAGACAAACATCAAACAATGACTAAAATATAACACAATATTTGTGCTTTTACTCCCATAACTCCCTAAATGATTAGCCTATGGTTTCCCCATTTAACAGATTGTAGCGGAGAGCCGATCTTGCACAGCTATTCTCCACTAGAGATTCCAGTGAGGCTCAGGAACAAGGTGATGTTAAGTCCACAGGCAAGGTTTCCAGCAGGTAAAGTAATACAGCAGTATCCCCATCGCAATCCCAATAACTGGACGACACACAGTTTCAGGAGTAGTCTGCCAAGCTTTATTCCACAGTTCCTTATAAAGCCCTCTCCCATGCAAGGGAGGAGGTTCTATCACTTAAGACATTATCCAATCTCTAAGTAGTAACCTCCCACAGATCTCCTCCCCTCCTCTAGCATCATAATCCCCTTATTGTGTACACAGTTTTCCCCGAGTTTTGGATGTACCCTAAATACTTGGGGTACATCCACAAATCCAACATCCCCAGATAGCTCTATTCTGGGGGACCAACATACTTAAAAATTAGCCCATTCGGATGAATGGTTCGTGAGATATGGGGTTCCAAAGATTTGACCGACCGCATGGGTAAAGTATCCGAAAACAGTTCCATGCATTTTGGCCCTGCGGTCGGTCACAAACAAGGGAATGAAAACAGGCGAATTGCCTGTGTTATAGAGCCTGGAGAGGGCTTGAATGAATTCCCTTGTTTATGGGGCTCTTTCTACCGAACGGCGGGTCATTCGGTAGTTTACATACGAATTTCTGGAAGTATGGAGGTCTCAGCGGTGTTTGCCTAGTCAAGTGTCCGATTTTAGTTCCAGACACTCGACGGCAAAACACCGCTGTTCGGTAGTTTAAGATGGCCGCCGCCACGTGTTTGTTTCCCGAATGGCGGCCACCCAGAGGACAAAGACCACACTGCACTGATTGCCAATTACCTGTTTGCAACATTGTTGCAAACGGTAATTGGAGGCGCACTCATTCCTGGGTGGTCTGGTTGTTCGGTAGTTTCATTCCCTTGTTTTATTTGAATGATTCTACCGAACAACTAGAGGAATACAATTCTTTATATACATTTAACTGTCATTATACCCGGATACCATGCTTTCTATACATGTACATACACATTAAACCAGCCATATGACCAAATACACTTATTCTCATACATGTCGTGGGACAGCCCGGTACCAATCCGCTACACTGCTCCCCCTTGCCCACAAGCCGGCATACACAGTCTGATCCAACACGGATCGGCTTGGGGATGTCCGGGGGCTCACGGATCATTTCTCTAAGTCAGTTTGTCTTGACAACCCGTCAGCATTTCCATTCTGCTTACCCGGCCGGTACTGGATATTAAAGTCAAAAGGCTGTAGCGCCAAACTCCAGCGCAGCAGCCTGGCGTTGTCTCCAGCCACCCGGTTCAGCCAGACTAACGGGTTGTGATCCGTGAGCAAGGAAAAGGGCTGTCCATATAAATAGGGTTGTAGCTTCTTTAGGGCCCACACCACAGCCAGGCATTCCTTTTCGATGGCGGCGTAGCTTACTTCTCGAGGTAACAGTTTGCGACTGATGTAAGCCACTGGATGTTCCCCGCCATCGGCCCCGACTTGACTCAGTACTGCCCCCAATCCAAACATAGAAGCGTCTGTGTGAACAAGAAAACGTTTAGTTGGATTGGGAGCTGCCAAGACAGGGGCATTTATCAGTGCATTTTTCAATTGTTGGAATGCCTGCTCACACTCCGGGGTCCAGTTTACTTGGCGGGGAAGGTTCTTACGGGTCAGGTCAGTGAGGGGTTTGGCCAGGGCGCTATAATTGGGAACAAACTTCCGGTAATACCCTGCTGTCCCTAGAAACGCTAAAACCTGGGTCTTAGTCCTAGGGGTGGGCCACTGGGCCACTGGGCCACTGGCCACTACAGCCTCTACTTTGGCTGGTTCGGGTTTTTGTTTACCGCACCCTACTCTATGTCCCAGGTATTGTACCTCAGCCATGCCGATACTACACTTGGCCGGCTTCAAGGTCAGACCTGCTTCCCTTATCCTATCTAGTACAGCTCCGATGTGAGCTAAGTGTTCCTGCCACGTATTGCTAAAAATAGCAATATCGTCCAGGTAGGCACATGTATAGTCCTGGAATCCATCTAGGAGTCGATCCACCATCCTTTGGAAGGTGGCTGGGGCGTTTTTCATCCCAAATGGCATGACCTTAAACTGGTACAAGCCAAATGGGGTGACAAAGGCCGACTTCGGGATGGCGTCTGGGGCCAGGGGGATTTGCCAATACCCTTTACACAAGTCAATAGTGGTGAGGTATTGGCCCCTGGCCATTCTGTCCAGTAACTCGTCTATCCGGGGCATCGGATAGGCGTCAGATACAGTCTTCTCGTTCAATCTCCTATAGTCCACGCAGAAGCGGGTCGTACCGTCTCGCTTTGGTACGAGGACTACAGGAGATGCCCAAGGACTGTCTGAGGGTTCAATCACCCCCAGTTGGAGCATTTCGTCGATCTCCTTACGCATGTTTGCCCGTACCGCTTCTGGAATGCGGTATGGCGTCTGGCGCATGGGTAGTTGCCCTGGGGTCTCGAACCGGTGAGTTGCCAGAGGCGTGTATCCAGGTACATTAGAGAACGTGTCGCGTTTCTCTTCCAATAGTTGCTGTACCTCGATCCGCTCCTGTGGGCTCAGCCGATCTCCCAGCGTAACCTCCCCTAAATCTCCGGACAGCTGCCCATCCCCCAGCAAATCGGGGAGGGGTAAGCTGTCAAACTCTTCCGTGTTAGGGGCACAGATGGCGGTTACCTCCTCAGTACGCTCGTGGTAGGGCTTCAGCATGTTCACATGGAGCATGCGTCGCCCCCCAGTCCCTGTGCAGGGGCCGATAATATAGGTGGTATCGCATCTTTGCTCCACCACCTTATATGGGCCCTGCCAGGCGGCCTGTAACTTATCATGTCGGACAGGTTTTAAAATTAGTACCTTCTGCCCGACCTGAAAGCTACGGTCCCTGGCTCCCCGATCATACCATGTACGCTGGCGGGTCTGGGCCTCCTGAAGGTTTTCCCGTACCGTCTTGGTCAACGCTTCTAGGCGGTCCCGAAAGGCCAACACATATGGTAGGATGGGAGTGCCATCTGTGCTCCGGTCTCCCTCCCAATGCTCTCTAATAAGATCCAATGGGCCTCGGACCCTCCTTCCAAACAATAATTCAAACGGGGAGAACCCTGTGGATTCCTGCGGCACCTCCCGGTATGCAAATAGGAGGTGCGGCAGGAATCGTTCCCAGTCCTTGTGGGTCTCTGCGAAGGTTCGGAGCATCTGCTTCAAGGTACCATTGAATCGTTCGCAGAGCCTGTTCGTCTGGGGGTGGTAAGGGGCGCTGATAATAGGCTTAATGCCACAGATCCTCCAGAGGTGTTGGGTGAATTCTGCGGTAAACTGGGTACCCTGATCCGAGATAATCTCCCTGGGTAATCCCATCCGGGAGAATATCCGCATGAGGGCATCCGCGACCGTCTCAGCGTGGATGTTAGTCAGAGCCACTGCCTCTGGATACCTGGTGGCATAATCTACGACCGTTAAAATATACCGTTTTCCTGACGGGCTAACTTTATTGAGGGGGCCTATCAGATCCACCGCTATTCGGCTAAAAGGTTCCTCTATTATGGGTAAGGGGTGAAGTTTAGCCTTCCTGCGATCCCCCCTTTTTCCCACTCTCTGGCAGGTATCGCAAGTCGTGCAATATCTGCGTACTTCCTGGCTAATCCCTGGCCAGAAGAAACTCTGGGTTAGTCTGTACCTGGTGCGACTAACCCCTAGATGTCCGGATAGCGGAATATCATGCGCTATCCGGAGTAATTCAGCCTGGTACCACTGTGGTACCACTAATTGTCTCCTCGCTATCGGGTCTAACCCCGTAATCTGTTTGGTTGTTTCCCTGTATAAAAGTTGTTTATCCCAGATAAACTTCTCTCCCTCCGCCCCGGGGGAACCCGTGCCAACCTTGTCCCTATACACCTGAAGCGTGGGGTCTGTTGCGACTTCAGCTACAAATTCATTAGGTGGAGCCCAGGGGACACATTCTAGAGGGGGGGTAGGGTTGCTTACCTGGACCTCCGGCAGTGTGTTGTGGTCCTGGGTGCGGGCCTGTTGTCGGGTGACTACAGGGTTGACCTCTCCTGTGGTGGGTGACTGGGGCTCAAAAGCAGAAGTGAGCCTCCCCAGATCGTTCCCCAATAAAACCTCCGCCGGTAAATGTGGCATCAACCCCACCTCCACTTCCCCTGCCCCCGCTCCCCAATGTAAATGTACCCTTGCTGTAGGTAGCCGGTACACTGCTCCCCCAGCTACCCGG
This sequence comes from Pelobates fuscus, assembly GCF_036172605.1. Lineage (NCBI taxonomy): Eukaryota > Metazoa > Chordata > Amphibia > Anura > Pelobatidae > Pelobates > Pelobates fuscus. The sequence goes on along the minus strand of NC_086317.1, from coordinate 112,342,535 downwards.
ACGGCAACAGTTTTGTTCAGTTTTGCCTGATCTGAAATCAGGTGGCTCTGTACCAAAGTGATGGTGGCTCCCGAATCTTGTAATCCCCGGACTGCTGTACCATTCAGATATACCGTCTGTCGATGGTGCCGTAGATTATCCACATTGGCCTGGACCGGATCTGCCTCGTGCAGTACCTCCCATTGTTCCACAGTAGTAATGGGGACTGCGGAACCATATGGGGTGGTGACTAGGTCCTGGTAGTGGTGGGCTGCGGCCGCCCTGGGTGGAGGTGGGCCTGGACGAATCCAGGTGGAACGGTCCCGTAGCTGTGGGCATTCCCTTTTATAATGTCCCCACTTCTGGCAGTGATGACAGGGGCCAGCGGTGGGTTGTCGGAACCGGGGCTGTGCAGCGGGTGGTGGAGGTGGTGGTAGCGGTCTCGGTGGAGCTGGGGTGTAGTTGTTTCCCCCGAATGTTTTAAAGGTTGCTTTTGGAGCTGCAGGTTTTTGTGACCTGCGTGCATCCAGGTAGTCATCCGCTTTCCTAGCCGCCTCGGTAAGGGAAGTAGGGTTTCTGTCCCTTACCCATTCCTGGACCTCATTGGTTACTCCCTCATAGAACTGCTCCATCAGCAACATTTGTATTACATCCTCCATAGAACGTGCCTTGCTAGCTTGCACCCACCCGAGCGCTGCCCCCTGTAATCGGCATGCCCACTCTGCGTGCGAGTCCTTCTCTGTTTTCTTTAGATCCCGGAACCTCCGCCGGTATGCCTCGGGTGTTATAGCATACCTGGCGAGTATAATTTCTTTCACTTTACTGTAATTCCTTATTTCGTCATTAGGTACAGTCCGATATGCCTCTGCTGCCCTCCCGGTTAACCTTCCGGCCAAAATAGGTACCCAGTCCTCTGCGTTAATTTTATGCAGTGCACACAGTCTTTCAAAGTCTTGCAGGAAAGCGTCTATATCTTCCTCTGCCTCCACATATGTTTTAAAAGCCTGGTATGGTATTTTAGGCTTACCTTCCTGTGGCACATTAATTGCAGAGCTTTGTTCTGGTGCCTGTGTCCTTAGGATGAATTCTTGTACCTCGGCCATTGTCCTGGTAACAATTTCTGTTGGGGGGTTTTCCCCATAAAAGGATAGCCTGAACTGAACCTGCCTCTGGAATTCCGATCCTTGTGGTGTTCCTCCCGGCTCCCTCTGTGCCGGAACTGAATCGCCCTCCATTCTGTACTCTGCCATGAGTTCTGTAACAAGTACTGCTTTCTTCTTATTGCTGGCTTGTATACCCCTTGCCTCTAGGAGGTCCTTTAGCGTGGAGCGTTTTAGCGCAGAAAAATCAATCTCCATCCGTACTCCATTTACGCTTGTTCCTCTGTGAGTTTGGATCCCAGCGCTGCCAACCAATGTAGCGGAGAGCCGATCTTGCACAGCTATTCTCCACTAGAGATTCCAGTGAGGCTCAGGAACAAGGTGATGTTAAGTCCACAGGCAAGGTTTCCAGCAGGTAAAGTAATACAGCAGTATCCCCATCGCAATCCCAATAACTGGACGACACACAGTTTCAGGAGTAGTCTGCCAAGCTTTATTCCACAGTTCCTTATAAAGCCCTCTCCCATGCAAGGGAGGAGGTTCTATCACTTAAGACATTATCCAATCTCTAAGTAGTAACCTCCCACAGATCTCCTCCCCTCCTCTAGCATCATAATCCCCTTATTGTGTACACAGTTTTCCCCGAGTTTTGGATGTACCCTAAATACTTGGGGTACATCCACAAATCCAACATCCCCAGATAGCTCTATTCTGGGGGACCAACATACTTAAAAATTAGCCCATTCGGATGAATGGTTCGTGAGATATGGGGTTCCAAAGATTTGACCGACCGCATGGGTAAAGTATCCGAAAACAGTTCCATGCATTTTGGCCCTGCGGTCGGTCACAAACAAGGGAATGAAAACAGGCGAATTGCCTGTGTTATAGAGCCTGGAGAGGGCTTGAATGAATTCCCTTGTTTATGGGGCTCTTTCTACCGAACGGCGGGTCATTCGGTAGTTTCCATACGAATTTCTGGAAGTATGGAGGTCTCAGCGGTGTTTGCCTAGTCAAGTGTCCGATTTTAGTTCCAGACACTCGACGGCAAAACACCGCTGTTCGGTAGTTTAAGATGGCCGCCGCCACGTGTTTGTTTCCCGAATGGCGGCCACCCAGAGGACAAAGACCACACTGCACTGATTGCCAATTACCTGTTTGCAACATTGTTGCAAACGGTAATTGGAGGCGCACTCATTCCTGGGTGGTCTGGTTGTTCGGTAGTTTCATTCCCTTGTTTTATTTGAATGATTCTACCGAACAACTAGAGGAATACAATTCTTTATATACATTTAACTGTCATTATACCCGGATACCATGCTTTCTATACATGTACATACACATTAAACCAGCCATATGACCAAATACACTTATTCTCATACATGTCGTGGGACAGCCCGGTACCAATCCGCTACACAGATGTTCCCTGCATAAATGTCAGTTTGCAACACTGAAATGGTTGATAAGTTCCTTTACATTGTTGAAAGGAGCATGGCTTTAACACACCAGTTTACCCAGTTCAGAGTCAGGAGGCAGGTTGAATGGTAGGGAATAGTCTGGAAGGAGGGACATGGTACTATGGTTAATGTGGTAACTGTTTTTTGGAGGTTTTGGCATCTGGTTTTGTGTTGAAGAAATGTCAACCTAAAAGTGGTTTTATAGCATGCAAAGTGCAATATAATTTAATACTTTTTGTAGGTGAATTACTAAAGATTGAATATAGTCAGGTTATTTACAAAAACAAGAATTTAAAGTTAACTCACAGTGAATTACAAATTAAAAGCCATAGTAGCCAAACTAAAAGCATAGGTGAATTTTCAGTATTTTTTTTTTTACGTTATTTATTTGTTTATTTTGGGTAAATTAGCCAGGAATTCCATATAACACACATATTGAAGACTACAATGCAAGACACTATTCCAAAATATCAAGTATCACGTATATACCAGAATTTAGGTACGTTCCTCTGAGCCCAACTGAATCACCATTTCTGAGGCATCCTTTCCATGAGTGTTTTCTGACCGCTTATAATTTGACTTCTTTTGTATTAGCTCTCGTTGTACTTCTACAGTGCTATGCAAAGCTACACCACTTGAAAGACATTAAACAGGTTAAAAATAACAATTTCAATTTATTTTTTTCTGCAGGTTTAGCATGTAAAAAGCCCATTTGTTCTAATAACATGTGTGATTTACTTTGCTTCATTTTATAAACACACATATCAGAAAAATGACTCCATGGTTTTAGCATTGTTCAATTAGCAACACACATAGGCCCACTTTTGAAGCCAATTGCCTGCTATCTTGTCCACAGCAGACTAGAGGAGGACTTGTTATCTCTCCTGCTTTTTTATGACTTCTCCTGGGTCTTCTGTAAAAACTACACAACTGACAACACTATTGTTCCTCTTGAATATTCATGAAAAATAAAATATTTTGTATCTGTATTATTTAAGATATGGCAATCTATTATTTATCTCTGACAAACGGGGTAATTGTGGTACTAAAAAAAGACTATGTACATAGTTTTAATTACTTTCAGTAATTTTAATAAAACACAATGTGCAACATTTTCAAGCAAGTTTTTTAAAGACAAAAATAAATTAAAATGTTACTACCGATATAGAAAATTAGAGTGCTTATTAAATATAAGTGAAATTCAGGGTAGCAAAATTAATTATTTTGAATAGTATTGATATGTTAATATAATTTAATTTTGTACATGAAAACACCAGGTGAAAAATGTGACAGAACACCACACACATTTTTATGATGCTCTTGTGACCCCTCCAAAAAAATAAAACAAAAAAAAAAATAGCTAAAATAAAAAAATAAAAAAACTTTTATATGAGTGGGGATAAATCATACTCATAATTTGACCCTATTGGAAACTAAATTTAAAATAACGAAATAAATAAAAATAAAAACCATACTTATGGATGCCTGATATAAATACATTTTAGATAAAGAAAACAAAAGTGTGTGCAGTATTAAACACAACAGAACATTCATTGAAATATTGAGGAAGGAGAGTTCACCAACAGTAGAGAAAACATTTGCAGTAAGATCAAATCAAAGATATAAAAATATATGTGAAGAGCATGTCACCTTTTTTCATTTGACAAAAAGTGCATAATTGAATAAAAATCTACACTTTTATAAATTAACATTGTTACACCCGCTAACTGTTAATTAGACAACAAGTTTTCTTATTTTCTGTCTGTTTAGCTTAGTGAAGAGGCAGGCAAATGCTCAGAGTACATGCCTTGCAAAGCTTTCTCATTGAGTGGCCCAGGGAAGTCTGTGATTGGACAGGCACATTCTGTCTAGGCTGGGTTAAAAAAGGAGGGCTTGCAAAGCTTGCAGTCAAGAGATCTGCAGCTTTTGCAAGCTCTTTTTCGATATACCCCAAAGGGGAAAAAAATGCATAATTAAATGCATGCATTTAGTAGTATTTTTTTTTTAATTAAAGATTATTCAACAGGAGGGAGAATGTGTGGTTATAACAACTTGCAGTATTCGCTGAGATCCTCCACACCTAGAATTTTTACATTTTTGATATCAGAGCAATAAAAAAGTACATTTGGGCATCAGCCTATTACCCCTTCAAAGCAATGGGATGTCAGAATTAAAGGGCTAATGAACTGCCATAAACAGCCAATGTAGTTCAACAGTCAATCGTTAATTTGGCTTGGCCAGTTCAGGTAGTCAAATGAGATTATTCCTCCAACTATAGTTCTCTAAATCTTCAATCTTCTGTGTGTTCTTCATGTGTACTGTGTCTTTGCTCCAGCTCTGTTAATAGGGCAGTGTTGGAGAAAACAGTAGTAAGAGACATTAGAAATGTTATTCCATTTAAATGTAGGCCATAGCAATGTGGAGATCCCCTCAGCCATTAGAGGACCATACATATCCATATTCACCTATTTATTTGCCAGCACAAACAACACAAAGAACAGAGAGGCAAGATAATGTGTGCAAGAGCATATTAAGCACTTGATTCAATTTGCTCATGTGTTAACATCCAGTGGCAGGAGTGTATTTAGACCCCATGGTGAAAGAAGAAACTAAATCAATGTATGAGGTGCTACACTGTTTCCACTTAAATAAGTAGGATACAAATATTAAGGTGCAACACTGTCTTCACTGAGAGACATAGGGGTTGAAGTAGGACACAGTCATTTTGATGGTGTGTTACCGTAATTGGAGAGTAACCTTCTGAATTTCAAAAAATCTACAATAAAAGGCAGGTAAGCCCAAGTGTCAGATTTTATCGAAAACATAGGGAAGGTGGACAAGCACTAATGAAGGTGCCTAATAGTGTCAAATGCTGAACCTTTATTTGAAAGGTATTTGTGATTGTTAGTTAAAGACATAGCTATTATGATTTACAGACACCGTTGTCAACACCCCTTCAGATGCTATTTTATATGTAATGTGCAGTTTATTTGTCACACAAGTTATTAACCTGATATGCTATTACAAAATAGCTGACATGGTTGAGTTTTCCTATTTTGAATTACATTTTGTAACTCCCTTGACAATTCTCTGCAGTTTGCTTTACATCTCACATGTTATATTTTGTATAACAAAACACTTTAGAAAGTGCTGTAGCATTTGGCCATAAAACATCCTTCCAGCTTGGGTAGGGAAGGGTTGAGTATTATTCTGTGAATTATTAATGCTACCAAAATATTTTTGTTATCTCACTAGAAAATCAATGGTAAACATATGCTTGGAAATAATTGATTAAGATCAGTGTTGAAGGCAGTAAATATACAGTAAATAAATTTTGTTGAGAATTTGTACCTTTATACTGAACATATAATTAGCCAGGCTGTATGTAACTTATATAGTAATATGGATTTTCTGGATTATATCACTAACCACATTCATATTTTGACATCAAACTCTCTTTGTGATATTGTGATAAGCCTGTTACTGTTTGAATCATCTGAGCTCTTTCACCCATGTATTTTCAGAGGTGGTAGTAAAAGTACTTGGTGTTCAAAGTCTTTAGGCAAGTTAAATTATAATTATTATTTAGTTTATTCTATTTTGAAAAAAACAAAAAACATCTTAGTTATTAAGCAAAAATAAAATGATTACTTTGAGTTGAAGAGTGAAAGTTCTCTTCTCCTATCGTTTTCATCAGAGTGGTTGATGTTAAGATTTGCATATCTTAAAATTTCAGAGTATTTGTCGCATCCCTAATTTTTCTATATCCCATGTCAAAGCAAAGATGAAGAAAACTTCTGTGCAATACTCAAACTTAACTGAAGAATATAATGAGTAAAGGCAGGATTATTCAATGTCACTGTGTCTGCATGTGACAAACTGCCCTGCCCCCCCTATCTCTTGGAGGAGCCGGATTGCTAGCCTCTTACCCTGGGATGCTGGCCCGTTAAGTCATGGGGTCGTAAGGCACTTGGGACAGAGCCCTCTGTCTCTGGATCACATCATTCGCCTTACTTGCTTGGATTGTACATTTCCCCTGTTACACTCGTATGTGGGTTCGTGCAGTTTAACTTCCATTACAGCTGGTGAACTTAAACTTTACTCGACGTTATTGAGAACTGTGTTCGTGGGATCTGAGCACTAATCGCCTATAATATGCGCTCAGATCCAAGCTATCTGCGGGTGTGTGGAACATGGGGACTTCGTTTAGCGAAACATGAGTTATTGATTTTAATACAGTTTTGTTAAAAGGTAAAAAGCACATGTTTCTCTCTGCGGAGATAATTAGGTTCTCTGCAACCACTTAAGTTAATTATCTCCAGGATAGAGAGGAGGGGTAAGTTAATTATCTCCAGGATACAGAGGAGGGGTTACACTCTTCCTGTGGGTGTGTATAAGAATTGTACTGTATACTGATTGGTTCTGCATATTTTGTTACAGTCTTCCACAAGGTCCCATGTTGGAGTTCCCTTGCTGGGAGACCATCATAAAAGGGCTGATTTTGGCCATCAATAAACACATTCGTTTTACCCCTTCATGAAGTCTCGACTCATGTTTGGGGAATTGGGAGCTATAATCACTACTTCACTCTTTTCAGCTTGGATTTCGGGAGACGCTACAAGGATCAGCGCTGCACGGATAGCAGGATCCTTTACAGATGTTATTAGTTTGTTTTTTTTCTAAAGTTTAAAAAAAAAAAAAACACCTAATCTAGGCAAAAAATAATGGGATTTAGTTACATTGTATGATCATACATTGCATAAGCCTGCCACAACGTCAATGTACCCCATCTCTGGCAGGTCCTACTCTCACAGTCTAATGTCTACTCTTATGTGAATAACTCACTTACTTGGGGAAAAAAATCCATCTGAGGGTCTCTGCACTACAAGGCTAAATAGAGACCTGAGATGAGGCACCTTTAACAGGGAGGGGTGCAAAACCAAGGAGTTGGCTAGACTCCCGAATATATATATATATATATATATATATATATATATATATATATATATATATATATAAAACATGGGGGGGGGGGGGGGTTGCGCTCACCTAAACATGCTTAAATGGGGTGCTGATGGGGGCCATATTATACAATAAACAATACACAAGATCCAGCGCACTCTCCTATCTACTAAACTTGACAGATTTTATTAGTTTTTTAAAAACTTTCTAAACAGCGCATCACTGTAATACTCTGCAGGGCCTTGAGTCCAGGTCACTAAAATCGAGGTGATCCATAAATCCATGCCGATTTGAATTCTATTTGCCTTAGTTTACGAACTCCACCAATCAGGAGCAAGTGGAGGCATAACTACGGACGTAAATAGAGGCAAGCAGCACTAAGAGGATTTCAGAAGCCCAGGACACGTGGGTGAGACGCGTTACATCAAGAAGGGGCGGATCCAGGATCAGATATACGGAAGTAACAGGAACAATTGAATTCTAACAAAAAGTGCTTTTTGTGGGTATTTCTACACTACAAGCTCACATCTATATGAGTAAGCAGTTTTAATTCATGTTTTATACTGTGCCATTGGTGTGTTCCTGGATTCTGTCTCCCACGCAGTGCTGCAGATCGTGTTTAATTTCTCTTAGATAGATACTTGATTGTGGAATCACATCCCACTCCAGAGGAGCCTTTCTCACCCAGAGCCAAGGTTGATCAGGCTCTAGGAAATGTGAGTGCAAACTCCCAACTTTTTATAAGTGTGCATGAATGTCAGATGGTCTGCACTATATTTGTTTTTTTATATATTTTTTTGCAGAAGGTTTTATGAAAAAAATGTGCATGAAATAATATTTAAGAGCAACACCATTTCTGGTTTAGCATAAATCCATGCCACTTAGTGCCCTAGTGGATGCCACTATAGTGCCTTATTTTCTCTGTGTATGTAATAGTTCTTATTATTTCATGAAATATTAAGATATTTTAGATGTAGTACATAGATCATTTTTTTATGAATGCTAATCATAGCAGTGATCCATCTGTGGCAAAGGCCCAGAAATATGATGACAACAGTGATTCATCAGTAACAAGGGTCCTGCAATATGATGGTAACTGCAACAGTGGCAGTGATAGAAATGTCCATTAAAATTAAAAAGTACCAAAACACCCATATATCATGCACAACAGATCATAATTCTCTAATATTCCTTGTTTCATTAATTGTATGTTTCATCAAATTCAAAATATCTAGTGCACAACAAATAAAAAAATACACAAATGCAATATTAGTTAATGCATATATACAATAAATTACAAAATCATCATGTGTCAATCAGCAAGCAATATCCTATTCATAATTTAGCATATTAAATTGAAAGACATTAGTATAAATGCATAAACAAATGATGAACAATACACAGGTATCTAAAATATCTCAAATTAAATTATAAAGCAAATATTCTGTTACCTCGAAAGTAGTAATATAGGGCAAGAGCCTAGATACCAAAGCACTCAACATTTAAAACTTGTAATTTTGTTCACTTTGTTGTACTTATATTCTATGCCAATAGGGATACAATTTACACAACACATAGCTCACCTGCTGGACAAGAGGTTTGACACATATGGCCTGCCAAATCTGCAGTTTTGCAGCGGTGGTCTATACCTCTTTCTATCTTAACTAGGGTGAGTTTGTCAATTAAATGTGTGCTAGAAAAGATATCAATATTTTTTTAGCAAATGGATAAGCTCACACAAGTTCTAATTCTGATTAGAACATGGACTATTTTTTTTATTACTTTTGACATAGACATGTTACTTGGGTGCCCGGTCACCATGATGATGGCAATCCCGATACTATTAAGGAAAATTGTTTCATACTTACCGTAATTTTCTTTTCCTGATCATTATTAATGGCAGCATTTACTCATGGGTTAGCTCCTCCCCTCACAGCAGAAAGGACAGGAAACAGAACTCTGAAACTGGTATAAATAGATCCTCCCCCTTCCCATCAGGCAGTCTTTGTAACTAGCTTCACAACTCTTATAGTATATGGGTGGGAACGTAATGCTGCCATGAATAATGATCAGGAAAAGAAAATTACGGTAAGTATGAAACAATTTTCCTTATTCCTGATCAATCATGGCAGCATTTACTCATGGGGATTACCCAAGCAGTATACATATCGAGGGAGGGACAGAGTTCAAAACAGCTAATAGCTATAAAAACCATTATTGAGCTGCATAAACCTTAGAAGACTTTTAAAAAAAAAAAGCCAAACAAGCAATCAATAGGATATTGCCAAAAAATCTGCTCAGAAAAGTCAATTTACCCTAGAGGCTGCAAGGTCAGCAACCTCCTGGCATTCAAATGTCTGAAATATCCTGAATAAACATAGAGCCAAATAGGTTTTAAGGCCATGATAGCCTAGTCTAGAGAACCTCCATGAAACCCAGACACGGTCTGGAAATTATAGATCTATTATGTCAACAAGAAAGGATAATGTCCTTCTCTGATATAAATTTAAAACCAAATGGATGGCATCATCAAATCAGAACCTTGACAAACCGTTAACTTCCAGAAATCATACTGGAACAATCAGACACTGTTGGATGAGAATAGTCACACCATGCTATTTAACGTGGGAGAATTACACTACTTTCTGGATGTTTTTTATCAAAGGCAATTCACATTGCGTCCTCTTGCCTAGTGAACTACTTACCTGTAGATACAGGAAACAAATCAATATCTGCCTGTCAGAAAGAGGCAGAGCCTAGTAGAGAAATAAGAGCCGGATATGAAAAACACTGCAACAATGAATATAAATTGCAAAATCAGACTCACAACAATACTACACACCGTGGATGAATTGATACAGTAATGATCAGTTACAGGAGAGGTATAAACCAATAACATTACTAGGCAAAGGCAAAAAGAATCATATACAGATTAGTTGAGGAAAAAAGGAATATCGGTATGAACCGTAGAATTTGTGGTAACTACTAAATTATAAGTGGGCAATGTAGGCCAACCACATCAGTACCTACATTCAAAGATAAACATATTGTTGTAAATAGTAGAGATTATGCCAAAGAGCATAATCAAATTTATTAGAGACTGTTGTGCAACCTGAGTAGGAGATATGCAATAGGCACATGATACATTGTGGCAACAGACATAATAAGCAGGATAGTAGAAGATATTCAGTTATCCTTATGAGAACCAACAATCGCACACTTACTCTTACCTTATCTTCAGATAGTGATGAAGTACTTATGGCAGAGCCTGTGGTGATAATAAGCGGTTGGTTTTATCTGCAAGATATCAACACCAAACCAAGCATATAATCCACAAGTATTAAATCAATGCAATGTTAGAAGTGACCATAACTTATACCGATCTAGGTACAGAGACCATGTAAAAATCAGTCAAATGTTTGTCATCAGCAAGCTGCATTACCTTATAATATGCAGGATGAATCAACCACTTAAAGTCACACATTGGTTGCAAATTCCAGATATAAAAGGACACCTAGAAGAATCCCCATGGATATCAGAAGAGAGGTCCATAATGGAACTACGTGTTCAGGGATTTCCTCTATTGTTCTGGTAGCAGGTGAATTTTATCTGAAATAGTAAGCCTGGTAGAATGGTCTAGGAACTGGAAAGACCTTCCAATGTCAATTAAAATACTTGCAATACTCAGTATCAAAGTCCCCTGGAGCATATGAGCCTAAAAGAATACATTTTATTGCAGAAAGGAAATTATAATGTTCCCCTTCACAACAGGGGAATCTGTGAGAAAATTCTGAACATTAACTCCTTAAGAATCAAAGGCATGCCACCCCTGACATATACTTAAGGGATTGCCAAACATTCAGGTCCCCAAGTAATAAAGGAGAATACTGAATAAAATGTATAAACCAGACCAGGAGAATTTTTCAGAGTAGGTGAAAGAAAAGGCCAATATTAACAGCTTTTAAATTAGATTTAAGAAAGAAAAGAAATATACCAGAGAAAACAGTCAGGTAATTGTTTCAGAGTTACCTACTTATGAGATCAATTAATAGCCCAATTTGTGCTCCTGCAACCAGCATGATCTACTAAGCTGTGCAACAGTAATCAGCATATATCTAAAGGTTAACCCTGCCACCAAACTTAACAAAAAAAATTCCTATCTTGATCAGAGAGGAGATGATACCTGGCAATAGAAACACTTTTGTAGAATGGTCTCATGTATACATAGGTGTGTACACAAAAAAAAACCAAACCACATTAATAATGTTAAACATTACCACGCTCCATTTTGGAAATCAGATCTCCTTCTCTCCTGGAAGAGGCACTCAGACAGGTTCAGAAACACCTGCAATCTATCTGAAGTGGTAAACTGTGTTAATTGCATATCCTGAAACACCTGTGGGAGAGGGAATCTAATACAAAACCAAAAGCAGTATGTTCCCTTATTTACTTCATTTAAAAACTGAAATGGAAAATCCACAGTAGGCAATAGTTAATTACCCAGTACAATTGTTTTTGCTAGAATTGGGCTGTATTATATCTCCGCTCAAAACAGACCTTAGATCATTTGTATTGTTAGATCTACCAAGGCTGTGTATAAATTGGTTATATATTAATACCAACCTGCATACAGAATATAGGAATCACATACATTGTGGATGTTTCTAACAGCACCTTATGCATAGAGATTTCGTCACATATACTGAGTCTGAATAAACAGTAATCATACATAGCCTACCTCTGCTATATACAGTGACACTATGCCTGCACACATAGTAAGATTATATGAGTGAGCTAAATTGAGGCTGTGTATAAAAGAGCTTCATGCACATAATATACCACTCACATATACTGAGTCTGTTTAAACAGTAATCATACATAGCCTACCTCTGCTATATACCGTGACACTATGCCTGCACAAATAAGATTATATGAGTGAGCTAAATTGCGGCTGTGTTTTAACAGAGCTTCATGCACATATTATTCCTCACACATATACTGAGGTTGTGATTGTGACTAACAACCACACATAGAACTTGTATTAGATTGGATTCATATAGAGGATGTGTCTCATTCACCTACAGGGCCGTTTTTAAGGAGGGGCAAAAGGGGCAGCTGCCCTGGGCCCAGTTACTCCTGGGGGCCCTAAGGCAGCTGCCCCATGGGCCCCCTGCAGCACCTGAGGTAATCAGGGGCCCCGGCCCTTTAATACTGCTCTGGACCTGGCCCCTGTAATATGTGGGTTGGCTGAATACATACTCACTGCTAGCCCCCATCTCACACACTGCCCTGTGATCCCTTTTCTTCCCCGTGGCATACTGGGAGGAAGTGAGGTCAGATCGCCTCCTCCTCAGTGCCGCTGGGGAGGAGGCACACACCACATGGAGGCATTGTGGGGGAGAGGGACTGAGAAAGCTGATGGCAGACTCCCATCAGCCTTGGCCAGCAAGCTCACACTGGACCCCAGGGAAGCCACCCCTCTGTACCCAAAAGGTAAGGAGACAGGAGGGTGGCTAAATATTGTTTGTTTTTTGTTTTGCTTATTTCTGATATCACTTTTATTCAAGTGTTGGTGTTTGTAATGTAACACACAGGGAATAAGTACATGTTAAAAATCCTAGAAGAACCTGGCAGTTCCCTATTAAATATAAATGTAAAAAGTATGTATTTTAACATATTATTGCATCAAGTGTTATCAAAGGCTGTACACCATTTCCAAATGTCACTTTTGCCAAATTCTGGACCAGGGTATGTAAGAACAGAGTTGAGACATTATATTGGCCAAGGTTGCTGGGAGTTGCTGTCCAAGAGCTGCTAGAAGGCAGAGATTAAAATATGTAAATGTACACGTATGTGTGTGTGTGTGTGTGTGTGTGTGTGTGTATCTGGCTGTGTTTGTGTCAGTGTGTGTATCTGGCTGTGTGTGTATCTGGCTGTGTTTGTCTGTGTGTATGTATACCTGTGTATGTGTACTTGTGTGTCAGTGCGTATGTGTACCTGTGTGTGTGTGTGTGTGTGTGTGTGTCGGTGTGTGTGTCGGTGTGTGTAAGTGTGCATCTGAGTGTGTGGTAATGCATGCATCCCAGCATTTTAATGCCAACACAAATACACTCCTATATTCCATCTCTAGCACTGTATACATAAACACCCCTGCATTTATACCTTTATGTATGTGTGTATCTGAGTGTGTGTGTACATACCTGTGTCAGTGTGTGTGTGTGTCTCTCTGTGTGTGGATGTGCCAGTGTGTGTGTGTATCAAAGTGCTTGTATCTGTTTGTCAAAGGGTGTGTATATGAGTGTGTGTGTATGTATGTGCCAGTATGTGTCAAGGTGTGAGCATGTGTCAGTGTGTTTATGTGTGTTTCTGCGTGTTAATGTGTATATGTATATGTGTTATAGAAATCACACAACATGCAAACAGACCCCTGCAAACACAAACATTACATACAAGCACACCAGTTTGCTGAAACACCAATACTACACACAAATGTACATATGCATTTAAAACACAACACTACATCCAAACACCCCCCTGCATGCAAATACAAGCATTACATGCAAACACATTCCTGTATTAAAATGCTAAAATTATATACAAACACCAACTCTACACACAAAAGTACACCTGCATTTAAAAGCCAACACTACAGACAATCACACATCCCTGCATTCAAACGAAAACACTACTCACAAGTACACCACTGCATTCCAATGGCAACAGTACATACAAATACACCCCTACATGCACACATGCACTCTATACAATAACATGCTGACATTCAATTGCACAAACACTGCTCAAAAATACAACCCTGCAAGGATGGTAGATCCCCAGCTGGCATAGCATCGCAGGAGTTCTATGACAGATGGGGATCTATCTTTTCTTTACTCTTGTGCTACAGGGCAGGACTGAATTTTGTTTTGCACCAAGGCACTCTCTACATTAGTTTTGCCTCTAGGTTGGGGTGGAGGGAGTGATTGCATGCCCAGGGGGCCCAAGCAGATGCTTGCCCAGGGTCCAATCAATATTAAAGACGGCCCTGTTCACCTATATTGTGTTTCCACTAATACATCAAGCATATAGTGAACAGATACACTGAAGCAATGTCTCTAACTTACACATAAAGCACGTAGAGTACATATACTGAGGCTGTGTATTCACAGCAACACAGAGCATATAGAGAACACAAACTGAGGCAGAGTCTTCAGATCAACTCATACATACACAACATAGTGGATACATATACTGAGGCTGTGTCCTCATAGAATTCATACATAAAGCATATATTGCATACATATACTGAGGTAGCGACCTCATTGCAACTCATACATAGAGCCTATAGTGGATACCTATACTGAGGTGATGTCCTCTTAACTCATACATACAGCATATAGTGGATACTTATACTGAGGCAGTGTTCACACAGTAACTCTTACATAGAGCATATAGCGGACACATATACTGAGGCCGTGTCCTCATAGTAACTCATACATAGAGCATATACTGGACACACACTGAGGCAGAGTCTTCAGACCAATTCATACATAAAGCATATACTGGACCCACACTGAGGCAGAGTCTTCAGACCAATTCATACATAAAGCACATATTGGAAACATAATGATGCTGTAACAGAAACCAGTTCGTGTACAGATACTGAGACCGAGTGGTCTCCTGTGCAGTATATTCTTCCACTGTCTGCAAAAGCCTGCTTCTTTGCAATAATGCACAGATAACAGCAATCAATGCCACATGCCTTGATAGAAACAAGTGTGTGTATGGACTTAGATTTTTAAAACCGTTCATATATATGTGTGTACTTCAATCAGTTATCCAGGAAAGTTCTTACCTTGGATATTTCTCTGTCTTCAGGACTGTGGAATTCCAGCAGACTTTATACAGCTAGGATATCCATTATCAGCACTCTTTTTTCACAATGCCTCATTGCATTATCAGCACTCTTTTGCACAATGCCTCCTTGCATTATCAGCACTCTTTTGCACCAAGCATTCTTTCATGTATAAACTTACCTAAATGCTCACCACACAAACCTCCTAAATGTGACCTATTTGTTAGAAGGAAGCCTAATGTAAGCAGCTGGGAGGGACTGAAAGAACAGAGACCCAGGTGCCTATACTAGTTTTAATCTAAATTGCTAATGCACTTACCTGAACAGTTGCAGGCCTGTGTTTCAGTGGCAAAATGGGGATTTGAACAACTGACAGTCTAAACTGTTTAAACTATAGGCTTCCATCTGTACCCCATAAGCCTTTCATCATCACCAGTGGAAGAAGGTTTAACCAAACCCCAGACAAGGTGGAATACATAGAATATGTATACCCAGGTAGTCACCTTATGGAAGTGCTGTATATTGGGTCTTCAGGGATAAAGGCTTAGACTCGGCTGGCCTTATGTATGCAGTGGACCGCTGTCATCCCCTCAGGGAGAGAGATAGGCTAGACTCCTGATACTCAAGGAGGTACCCAGGCTGGCAACTCTTACCGATGTGCTGTTTG
Source organism: Pelobates fuscus (assembly GCF_036172605.1). Lineage (NCBI taxonomy): Eukaryota > Metazoa > Chordata > Amphibia > Anura > Pelobatidae > Pelobates > Pelobates fuscus. The sequence goes on along the minus strand of NC_086317.1, from coordinate 112,326,521 downwards.
CTGGGTCTTCAGGGATAAAGGCTTAGACTCGGCTGGGCCTCATGTATGCAGTGGACTACTGTCATCACGTCAGAGAGAGATAGGACAGACCCCTGGTTGCTGAAGTAGGAACCCAGGCTGGCAACCTTTACAGATGTGCTGTTTGCTGGGTCCTCAGGGATAAGAGGCTGAACCCTGGCCTGGCTTCATGTAGGCAGTATATCACATTCATCCCCTGAGGGGGTACCCAAGCTGGCCTGTTGCTGGGTCTTCAGGGATAAGAGGCTGAACCCTGGCATGCAGTGGACCATTTTCATCCCCTGAGGGAGAGGTTGGGTCCGACCCCCGGTCACTAAAGGGGGTACCCAGTCTAGCCACTTTTACAATAGTGCGTTGCTGGGTCTTCAGGGCTTAGAGGCTGAACCCCGGCAGGGCTTCAAAAATATTGCCTGGTGAGCATAAAAGAAAAAACTAGGCCTGCATAAGCAGACTCCTTCCAAACTGCTGTGAAGGACAGGAAAAAAGACTGCCTGATGGGAAGGGGGAGGATCTATTTATACCAGTTTCAGAGTTCTGTTTCCTGTCCTTTCTGCTGTGAGGGGAGGAGCTAACCCATGAGTAAATGCTGCCATGATTGATCAGGAAACTTGATTACTAGAAATACCCATTACTACCTACAAACATTCTATCTGGATCCATCACCTTTACTGTGGTATATCACTATATAAAGGATATCTGTGTGAAGTGCTCTTCACCCTTGACAAAGGCCCAAAACTTCTTAACTTTGGGTGCTATTCTATCTTGGTTCTATCCTTATATTACTACTTTTGAGGTAACGCTATTGAGTCAGACTAAAGGCTTTATTATTTCATTTGCAATTTCATTTTTAGATGGCTTTATTTGTTTATTACTCATTATTTTTCTATGCATTTATATGAATATGTCTTAGGAATTGTATGATGATTTATGCATAACATACTGCTTGTTTATTTACACAATGACAATTTTGTAATGTTTTTGTATATACATATTAACCAATAAAACATTATTTAGTTTTTTTGTTATTTTGGTATGCAGTAGGTATTTTGATTTATGGTTGTACTTTGCTTTGACCACAAGGGGTAGCTGTTAACCCCACATTGCACCCACTACATGTAATTCTTGCTATATTAAGGTGCTCCTATATATACAGATATATTCAAAATAACCTACATGCCATATGACGTTTTCCTCTATACTACAGGTGATACTCAAAAAATTAGAATATCGTGCAAAAGTTAATTTATTTCAGTAATGCAATGTCAAAGGGGAAACTAATCTATGAGATAGACGCATTACATGCAAAGCATAATAGTTCAAGCTTTGTCATAAGTGCGATGATTATGGCTTACAGCTCATGAAAACCCCAAATCCACAATCTCAGTAAATTAGAATATTGTGAAAAGGTGCAATATTCTAGGCTCACAGTGTCCCACTCTAATCAGCTAAGTAAGCCATAACACCTGCAAAGGATTTCCGAGTCTTTAAATTATTATTATTATTATTATTATTATTATTATTATTATTATTGCCATTTATATAGCACCAACTGGTCTCTCAGTCTGGTTCAGTAGGAATCACAATCATGGGGAAGACTGCTGACCTGACAGTTGTGCAGAAACCCTCCATAAGGAGGGAAAGCCTCAAAAGGTAATTGCGAAGGAAGTTGGATGTTCCCAAAGTGCTGTATCAAAGCACATTAATAGAAAGTTATGTGGATGGGAAAAGTGTGGAAGAAAAAGGTGCACAAGCAGCAGGGATGACCGCAGCCTGGAGAGGATTGTCAAGAAAAGGCAATTCAAAAGTGTTGGGGACTTTCACAAGGAGTGGAGTGAGGCTGGAGTCAGTGCATCAAGAACCACCACACACAGATGGATCCTGGACATGGGCTTCAGATGTCGTATTCCTCTTGACAAGCCACTCCTGAACAACAAACAACATCAGAAGCATATTACATGGGCTAAAGAAAAACAGACCTGGTCTGTTGCTCAGTGGTCAAAGTCCTCTTTTCTGATGAGAGCAACTTTTGCATCTCATTTGGAAACCAAGGACCCAGAGTCTGGAGGAAGAATGGAGAGGCACACACTGCAAGATGCTTGAAGTCCAGTGTGAAGTTTCCACAGTCTATGTTGATTTGGGGAGCCATGTCATCTGCTGGTGTTGATCCTCTGTGCTTCATTAAGTCCAGGGTCAACGCAGCCATCTACCAGGAGAATTTGGAGCACTTCATGCTTCCTTCCGCAGACGAGCTTTATGGGGATGCTGACTTAATTTTCCAGCAGGACTTGGCACCTGCCCACACTGTCAAAAGCACCAAAGCCTGGTTCAATGACCGTGGGATTACTGTGCTTGATTGGCCAGCAAACTCGCCTGACCTGAACCCCATAGAGAATCTCTGTGGCATTGCCAAGAGAAAGATGAGAGACATGAGACTGAACAATGCAGAAGAGCTGAAGGACGCTATTGAAGCATCCTGGTCTTCCATAACCCCCTTTAGCAGTGCCACAGGCTGATAGCTTCCATGCCACGCTGCAGTGAGGCAGTAATTGCTCCAAAAGGGACCCAAACCAAGTACTGAGTCCATATGCATGCTTATACTTTCTGTTCTATGTGCACTCCTTGTTTTATTGATTGCATGTAATATTCTAAATTACTAAGATTTTGGATTTTGGGTTTTCATGAGCTGTAAGCCATAATCATCGCACTTATGACAAATCATGGCTTTGCATGTAATGTGTCTATCTCATATATAAGTTTCCCCTTTTACGTTGCATTACTGAAATAAATTAACTTTTGCACGATATTCTAATTTTCCGAGTATCACCTGTATATTTGTGAAACCTAAGTATATGACAAAATAACTAAAAGGTCATCTTAATGTGGCCATCATGGCCTTAATATTAGCTCCCTTAAAACAACCACAGTCAAGAACTTAACCGAGGACACTGTAACAGCTATGCTCAGCATTCATTTATATGGAATTAGTGCTTGTTAAGGTTAGTTGTGCTGATTCTTCATAGAAAAGTGCATATAAGTTACTCTATAATATTTATCATGCTTAAAATCTTTTCTAAATATCATATAAAGGCTAAAATATATTTTTTTGATTCATAAATAGTGATGTCCCGAACTGTTCGCTGGCGAATAGTTTTCTGGCGAACATCGCTTGTTCGCGTTCGCCACAGATGGCGAACACATGAGCTGTTTGGTCCGCCCCCTATTCGTCATCATTGAGTAAACTTTGACCCTGGCCTGTTCCTCACAGTCAGCAGACACATTCCAGCCATTCAGCAGCAGACCCTCCCTCCGAGACCCTCCCACCTCCTGGACAGCATCCATTTTACATTCATTGTGAAGCTGCATTCTTAGTGAGAGTAGGGACAGTGTAGCTGCTGCTGATTTGATAGGGAAATTGATACCTAGGCTAGTGTATTCAGTGTCCACTACAGTCCTGAAGGACTCATCTGATCTCTGCTGTAAGGACAGCACCCCAGAAAGCCATTTTTAGGGCTAGAACATCAGTCTGCTTTTTTTTTTCTTCTGTGTAATGTAATTGCAGTTGCCTGCCTGCCAGCCAGCCTGTGTGTCAGGCTCACAGCATATACTGTGCCCACTTGCCCAGTGCCACCACTCACTCACTGGTGTCACAATAGCTTGCATTTAAACAAAAAAAAACAACTTTTTTAAATGTAGTATAATAGCAGTCAGTTTCCTTCACTAGTGTGCGTTTCAGGGCCTGCCCAGTGCCACCACTCACTCACTGGTGTCACAATAGCTTGCATTTAACAAAAAACTTTTTGGACTGTAATATAATAGCAGTCAGTTTCCTTCACTAGTGTGCATTTCAGAGCCTGCCAGGTCACAGTGTCACACCAGTGCAACTCATATCTGGTGTAACAGTAGTGTACATTTAAAAAAAAAAATACAATTTTGACTGTAATAGATTGAATAGCAGTTAGTTGTCTGCCAGCGTGTGTGTCAGGCTCACAGCGTATACTGTGCCCACTTGCCCAGTTCCACCACTCACTCACTGGTGTCCCAATAGCTTGCATTTAACAAAAACAATTTTTTTTTACTGTAATATAATAGCAGTCCGTTTCCTTCACTAGTGTGCGTTTCAGGGCCTGCCCAGTGCCACCACTCACTCACTGGTGTCACAACAGCTTGCATTTAAAAAAAAAAAAACTTTTTGGACTATAATATAATAGCAGTCAGTTTCCTTCACGAGTGTGCGTTTCAGGGCCTTCCAGGGCAAAGTGTCACACCAGTGCAACTCATATCTGGTGTAACAGTAGTGTACATTTAAAAAAAAAAAAAAAAAATTTTGACTGTAATAGGTTGAATAGCAGTTAGTTGTCTGCCAGCGTGTGTGTCAGGCTCACAGCGTATACTGTGCCCACTTGCCCAGTGCCACCACTCATGTCTGGTGTCCCAATAGCTTGCATTTAACAAAAAAAAAACTTTTTGGACTGTAATATAATAGCAGTCAGTTTCCTTCACGAGTGTGCGTTTCAGGGCCTGCACAGTGCCACCACTCACTCATATCTTGTGTCCCAATAGCTTGCATTTAAAAAAAAATAAACTTTTTGGACTGTAATATAATAGCAGCCAGTTTCCTTCACTAGTGTGCGTTTCAGGGCCTTCCCAGTGCCACCACTAACTCACTGGTGTCACAATAGCTTGCATTTAACAAAAAAAACTAAACTTTTTGGACTGTAATATAATAGCAGTCAGTTTTCTTCACTAGTGTGTGTTTCAGGGGCTGCCCAGTGCCACCACTCACTCACTGGTGTCCCAATAGTTTGCATTAAAAAAACTACACTTTTTTGACTGTGATGTAATAGCAGTCAGTTTCCTTCACGAGTGTGCGTTTCAGGGCCTGCCAGGGCACAGTGTCACACCAGTGCAACTCATATCTGGTGTAACAGTAGTGTACGTTTTTAAAAAAAAAATACAATTTTGACTGTAATAGATTGAATAGCAGTTAGTTGTCTGCCAGCGTGTGTGTCAGGATTGCAGCGTATACTGTGCCCACTTGCCCAGTGCCACCACTCATGTCTGGTGTCACAATAGCTTGCATTTAACAAAAAAAACATTTTTGGACGGTAATATAATAGCAGTCAGTTTCCTTCACGAGTGTGCGTTTCAGGGCCTGCCCAGTGCCACCACTCACTCATATCTGGTGTCCCAATAGCTTGCATTTAAAAAAAAATAAACATTTTGGACTGTAACATAATAGCAGTCAGTTTCCTTCACGAGTATGCGTTTCAGGGCCTGCCAGGGCACAGTGTCACACCAGTGCCACTCATATCTGTTGTCACAGTAGCTTGCATGCATAGTACCACTAATAAAAAAAAATGACAGGCAGAGGCAGGCCACCCTGCAGGGGCCGTCGTGGTTCTGTGATTCCCTTTGGCCCTAGAATAATGCCCAGTGTTCAGAGGCCACGTACCCTGAACTTGAAAAGTTCTGAGGACATAGTTGACTGGCTAACACAGGACACCCAATCTTCTACAGCTTCCGCTCGGAACCTCGACGCACCATCTTCCTCCAGCTTAGCTTCAGGCACCTCTCAAGTTACCACTCGCCCGCCTGCTGCCGCAACCAACACTAGCACCACAGCCGCTTCACTTGGTATGTCAGAGAAGTTATTTACACATCAGTAGGAAGAAATGAGTGATGCGCAACCATTATTGCCAGAGGATGTAGATAACAGGGATATGTCTCAGTCAGGCAGCATTACACACGTACGGTGTGATGAAGATGATGTTGTACCCACTGCTGCTTCCTTTGCTGAGTTGTCAGATACAAGTGAAGCGGTTGATGATGACGATGCGTCCGTGGATGTCACGTGGGTGCCCGCTAGAAGAGAAGAAGAACAGGGGGAAAGTTCAGATTGGGAGACAGAGAGGAGGAGGAGGAGACGAGTTGGAAGCAGGGGGAGGTCATCGCAAGGAGCTAGTGGCACAGTCAGACAGCATGCATCGGCACCCGGGGTCAGCCAGACAGCATGCCAATCAACGCATGCTGTTGCCACTACCAGAATGCCGTCATTGCAGAGCTCAGCAGTGTGGCATTTTTTTTTGTGTGTCTGCCTCTGACAACAGCGATGCCATTTGCAACCTGTGCCAAAAGAAACTGAGTCGTGGGTAGTCCAACACCCACCTAGGTACAACTGCTTTGCGAAGGCACATGATCGCACATCACAAACGCCTATGCGATCAACACATGAGTACAACAGCACACAAACTCAAAGCCGCCATCCTCCTCCTGGTCCAGCATCTTCAGCCACATTAACCACTGCAGTCCTCCTTGCCCCCTCTCAACCATCCGCCCCTCCGTTTCTCGCCTTGAGCAGTTCCTGCTCATCTGCCCACAGTCAGGTGTCTGTCAAGGACATGTTTGAGCGTAAGAAGCCAATGTCACAAAGTCACCCCCTTGCCCGGCGTCTGACAGCTGGCTTGACTGAACTCTTAGCCCGCCAGCTTTTACCATACAAGCTGGTGGAGTCTGAGGCGTTCAAACATTTTTTAGCTATTGGGACACCGCAGTGGAAGGTACCCGGCCGAAATTTATTTGCACAAAAGGCAATCCCCAACCTGTACTCAATTGTGCAAAAGGAAGTAATGGCATGTCTGGCACACAGTGTTGGGGCAAGGGTCCATCTGACCACTGATACCTGGTCTGCAAAGCATGGTCAGGGCAGGTATATCACCTACACTGTGCATTGGGTAAACCTGCTGACGGCTGCCAAGCATGGATTGCGCGGCTCTGCAGAGGAGTTGGTGACACCGCCAAGACTTGCAGGCAGGCCTGCTGCCACCTCCTCTACTCCTCCTACTCCATCCTCTTCCATAACCTCCTCGGCTGAGTCCTCTTCTGCTGCTGCGTCTTGCTCCACATCAACGGCACCCCCCCAGCTCCCCAGGTACTGTTCCACATCCCGGATACGGCAGTGTCACACCGTCTTGGGGTTGACTTGCCTGAAAGCAGAGAGTCACACCGGACCAGCACTCCTGTCCGCCCTGAACGCACAGGTGGGTCATTGGCTGACTCCGCACCAACTGGAGATCGGCAAAGTGGTTTGTGACAAAGGAAGAAATTTGTTGGCGGCATTGCATTTGGGCAAGTTGACATGTTTGCCGTGCATGGCACATGTGTGTAATCTGATGGCACATGTGTGTAATCTACCCAGGCTTACAGGACGTCCTTAAGCAGGCCAGGAAGGTGTGTGGCCATTTCAGGCGTTCCTACACGGCCATGGCGCACTTTTCCGATATCCAGCGGCGAAACAACATGCCAGTGAGGCGCTTGATTTGCGACAGCCCGACACGTTGGAATTCAACACTCCTAATGTTCGACTGCCTGCTCCAACAAGAAAAAGCCGTTAACGAGTATTTGTATGACCGGGGTGCTAGGACAGCCTCTGTGGAGCTGGGAATTTTTTTGCCACATTACTGGACGCTCATGCGCAATGCCTGTAGGCTCATGCGTTCTTTTGATGAGGTGACAAACCTAGTCAGTCACACCGAAGGCACCATCAGCGACCTCATACCATTTGTTTTCTGGTGTTGTATGTGGCTGGGGGGAAGAACATACCTTCAGAGAGATCACTGAGGACGAGGAACAGGACATAAGTAGCTCGTCATCCAACCTTGTGCAAATCGGGTCTTTCATGCTGTTGTGCCTGTTGAGGGAGCCTTGTATAAAAAGGCTGAAGGAGAACGACCTGTACTGGGTATCCACGCTACTAGACCCCCGGTATAAGCAGAAAGTGCCTGAAATGTTACCGAATTACGGCAAGTCGGAAAGGATGCAGCAGTTCCAAAATCAATTAAAAAGTATGCTTTACACAGCGTATAAGGGTGATGTCACAGCACAACGGGAATCTAACAGGGGAAGAGGTGAACGTAATCCTCCTCCTCCCACGACCACGCCGGCAAGGACAGGATGCTTTAAAGACGTGTTGTTGATGGAGGACATGCGGACCTTTTTAAGTCCTATGCATCGCCACAGCCCTTCGGGATCCACCCTCAGAGAGCGACTCGACCGACAGGTAGCAGACTACCTCACCTTAACTGCAGATATCGACACTCTGAGGAGCGATGAACCCCTTGACTACTGGGTGTGCAGGCTTGACCTGTGGCCTGAGCTATCCCAATTTGCGATAGAACTTCTGGCCTGCCCCGCTTCAAGTGTCCTGTCAGAAAGGACCTTCAGTGCAGCAGGAGGTATTGTCACTGAGAAGAGAAGTCGCCTAGGTCAAAAAAGTCTAGATTACCTCACCTTTATTAAGATGAATGAGGGATGGATCCCGAAGGGACTGACAGTGGGCGATACATTCAACTAAAAAAGGCCTGATGAGGGGGACTACTTAACACACCACTCCTATCTGGTGGCACATTAGATTGCACGCGCAGTGCCCCAAATTTGAAGTAGGAGGACCGACCAAGCATGTTTTTCCATCTCCCGCTTCCTAAAATCGATGCCTTATATACACGTCCCCTGATAGGGGACGTAACAGGGATTAAACTGATAGGAATAGTACTACTTAACACACCACTCCTATCTGGTGGCACATTAGATTGCATGCGCAGTGCCCAAAATTTGAAGTAGGAGGACCGATCAAGCATGTTTTTCCATCTCCCGCTTCCTAAAATCGATGCTTATATACACATCCCCTGATAGGGGGCGTCACAGGGATTAAACTGATAAGAATTGTACTACTTAACACACCACTCCTACCTGGTGGCACATTAGATTGCACACGCAGTGCCCCAAATTTGAAGTATGAGGACCGACCAAGCATGTTTTTCCATCTCCCGCTTCCTAAAATCGATGCCTTAGATACACGCCCCCTGATAGGGGACGTAACAGGGATTAAACTGATAAGAATAGTACTACTTAACACACCACTCCTATCTGGTAGCACATTAGATTGCATGCGCAGTGCCCTAAATGTGAAGTAGGAGGACCGACCAAGCATCTTTTTCCATCTCCCGCTTCCTAAAATCGATGACTTATATACACGTCCCCTGATAGGGGACGTAACAGGGATTAAACTGATAAGAATAGTACTACTTAACACACCACTCCTATCTAGTGGCACATTAGATTGCACGCACAGTGCCCCAAATTTGAAGTAGGAGGACCGTCCAAGCATGTTTTTCCATCTCCCACTTCCTAAAATCGATGCCTTATATACACGTCCCCTAATAGGGGACGTAACAGGGATTAAACTGATAGGAATAGTACTACTTAACACACCACTCCTATCTAGTGGCACATTAGATTGCACGCACAGTGCCCCAAATTTGAAGTAGGAGGACCGACCAAGCATCTTTTTCCATCTCCCGCTTTCGAAAATTGATGCCTTATATACACGTCCCCTGATAGGGGACATAACAGGGATGAAACTGATAGGAATAGTACTACTTAACACACCTTATAATAACGCAGAGAGAGGCAATGCAGAGAGAGAAGTCTGAAGAAGAGGAGTTAGAGGAGGAAGGTGGCTTTTAGGAGGTGGAAGACCAAACACAGCAGGCATCCCAGGGGGCTTGTTGTCACCTTTCGGGGACCCTTGGTGTTGTACGTGGCTGGGTGGAGGAAGAGACCTTCAATGACATTAGTGAGGACAAGGAACGGAACATGGCTAGCTTGGTATCCAACCTTGTGCAAATGGGGAGTTTGCGGTTGTGCAAATGGACTGTTTGCGGTTGTTTGCGGTGCGTTAAACGGGGAGTTTGGTCTGTCACTGTGAAGTGGGCGTAACCCTTACACTACCTGATCGATACAACATCATACCTGATGTTTTAAAGCAGGTTATTCCAAACAATTTAGTAATGTAAGGTGATTTCTGCCCTTTATGGATTAAAACCAGACTCTGCATCAACTATTTTCCATGGGAGTTTTGCCATGGACCCCCCTCCGGCATGCCCCCGTCCAGGTGTTAGTCCCCTTGAAACAACTTTTCCATCACTATTGTGGCCAGAAAGAGTCCCTGTGGGTTTAAAATTCGCCTTCCCATTGAAGTCTATGGCTGTTCGCCCGGTTCGCCCGTTCGCGAACATTTGCGGAAGTTCGCGTTCGCCGTTCACGAACCGAAAATTTTGTGTTCGCGACATCACTATTCATAATTAATTACTATTTTTAGAATTCATCAGTAGTGTGCCAAGCAGGGGTGGTGGGAGTCTTCTGCCCCATGAGAGGGATGGGAAGGGGTTGCACAGAGAACCCCAGTACTGCTTCTCTCTCACTCGTTGTAGCATTGCACCCACCCAGTATAGGCTCTGGCTGGATTAGTGACTCACATTTTTCTTTTTGTTTTTTGCTGCTTCTGACGAACATAAGACAGTGATCAGTTCTGTACAAATCCTCTCTTCACAAAACTCATAGTAAAGAGAATCTGAAAGAAGATGAAAAGAATGAGTGCAGTCCAGTAATGTACATTATAGATAAACAGTGCCAATTCTTTATAATATACAAGTTTACATCATATATCTTAAGCTCTAAAAAACTAAAATTGTAAACTGCATTATTTTCTAACTCTGCAAGTCATTTGCAGCATTTTAAAACATATGTATTTTGTTGCATCATCTATCCTAATCAGAATGCTAAACTTCTCCCAAGACAATAAATAAAGTACATGTGAACATATGCACTGAAACTTAATTGCAATACGTATCTCTATCTATCTAAACATAGAAAGAAATTATAGATAGATAGATAGATAGATAGATAGATAGATAGATAAATCGACAGACAAACAGACAGACAGATGTATATGGTCCACACTGAAGAGAGATACTGAGTGACATTAGTTATTGTCTTCCTTATAGCAAAGCACAGTGTTTTTTAAATTACTTGTTTTTAAACCTTTTCTTTATGTTAAAATGCTTTCACACTATTTATTTACACATTTTACTTACAAATAATTGCATATGAATGGAAATGATCCACGTTTTTAAATTTAATGTATATATTTTCACTTCTATTATTCAGTAGCAAAATGTATCTTACTTTTAAGGGGATCACAGATAGCAAAAGCCACTTCAAATGTTTCCTCACAACTCAATGTTCTTTAAAATGAGGTAATATCTAGGATTGAATATGACAAATACAATGTTATGGCAATTTGCTGTTTGACAGAGAACAAAGTCGTGCAATTACAAGTGACTCTTCCCATTCCATATATAGATTCAGAATCAAGATGAATGCTGGTAATATTGAATCAATTGAATACACTTTGTTTTTTCAGCCAATCTTCTTCATATGTTATTGTACATGTCCTTTGTTGTCCCGTATTTTTATGCTTCCTTCATTTCAGTTTTACAGCTGAATGAAAATAAAAGAAATAAATGAAATATTTAAGAAGCATCCAGGGCTGCGACCATAATATCATCATCAACTAAATTGACCATTCTGAGTTTTGACACAGCTCATGATTGCATCTCATAACGGTTCTTTACTTACATGCCATAAACAAGGTCAGTTAAGACATATTCTGTGAAAGCACACGATAACCTTGAAGCTATTCCGAACTAGTTTTTTTAAAGCTACAGTGGTTAACATGTAGAGAATGAATGATACTTTCTGAAATTAGTTGTCAGACAATTTAAAACTAGATTAGATTGTGTTAAACAGTATAAAATAAATATATTGCAATGAAATTCACAAAGTTGTTCACAAGTAGGAACAATCATAGTGTGAAGCATTAAATTAAGCTAGTGTTACATAAATATATCTCCATATAAACAAGGAAGAAGACACAATAACATGATAATACAAGTGTAATTGTATATTCCTGCGGGGAGTTGTCACTTGCAGAGGGGAATACAATTGAGATATTTGTCTACCTTTGTATGTTATAATCATAAAGAAAACAACATTGTTAATATGCTGGCATTCAGATACAGTAGACATAACAGATTTGGTACAAAGCATATTGGTATTGGTACAAAGCACAAGAACATGGTACTTACCTTCCATCTGAACAGACACACAGCACCCAAGATTATGATCTAATACTCCAAAGTGAATTTAAATTCTATTAAACAAAAATATTATATAAACACAAATTCAATATCAAATATAGCAGGTCATTTCATAGAGAACATATAACTGATGTGTTAAGTTAGAGTTAATTTGTTTGAAAACAATGTTGAAAAATCTAGCTCAAATGTTGATTTGAGTTAGATTTTTCTTCTATTTACTCAATGCATTTTGTTAATTGATAAAAATAAATTATCAACATTTCTAATTTTGAAAGCTTTTTTTTTACTTTAGTGCACACCTGCCAAAATCTCTTCCACAGCGGTTTCTATATATTCAATTAATCATAGTCATAGAGTTTCCTAATGTTGTATCCATTCTTTTTAAATGGATGGCTTGGGGATATCAGTGACAGTATTTATCTAATGTTGCTTATGTGAAAGTTTCTGTTCTTTTATACTTAAAACCCAGTGGCTAAATATCCGAGAAGACATCAATTTAAGGGCCATTCAAGTTCTTTTTGGTGTTTCATAAATCTTTATTTTTCATGATTTTATGAAATCTGTCCATTGGTTTGTTTCACTCTTTGTCTGTCTTTACAATGAATTTGTAAATGTATTTTTTTTAGTAGCACATGCAAATGTCTGTTGGTGCCATCCCCCTAATTTGTGTCAAATTGTTATAGAGGGAATCAGGTAATTGCATTGTTCTCAGACCCAGACTGCCATCAAAATATGGACAGGTTAATGAAAATATGAGGTTTGCACTAACCAAGACACAGTAGAAGAGCCATACTATAGAGCATGGGTAGGCAACCTTCAAAACTCCAGATGTTGTTCACTACATCTCCCTTGATGCTGAAACGTTGTATATAATTTTGTTCTCCTGATCCTGAATAAAACTCATCCTATTTGCACTACTCTGTGAAGCCTCTGGAATTTATTTTATAAATACTTCTAAGGGACTGTGGATTCCTTCCATGGAGCTCCAGGTGTGGTAGAAGACTATTGTGTTTCCTGAGTACAACACTACCTTTGGAATTGGACTAATGAAGATAGTGTTCACTATCTTTGTTGAAAGTATTTTAGATGAAAGTTGTTTAAATTGTTTAAATGAATGTTGGATTAGCAAACATCAAACAGAGCAAATCAAAACAGATTCCGAATCAGAGACATAGAGTGGGCAGAGAAACATGGACAAACTTCATTCTATTGCAGAATTTAAAAAAAAAACTGTAAATATACATTCTATCTTGCTATGGCTATAGGTACTGTCAAGATTGCCTAACACATTTATTATATATGATGCGTGACTTGTAACTTTTACTCCCCTTGTCTGCAGTATGTCCATCATTTTATAAAGGACAACTTCTTCTGTAGTTTCCAATTATATTTGACTTTGAAAGTCTGTTTTCTTGCAATAGCTTTGCATCCAAATAAAAGCTCTGTTAGTGTCAAAATGTTATTTACATGATGTGATTTCAGTTCTTATGATTGCCTTTCTATTTACGGTCTTTTTCTTTAGGTAATTTTGCAGTACCTTCTCAGGGTGACCACTCTTGTGCATGTTTTTGCAGTATGGTTTTAAACTTGTTGATTTTTCAATTCCTGATCCTTTTGTGGATTCTGGTGTATTATTAGTATATCGTTTTTTTTCACTTCAAATTCAAATACTTGTTTCTACTACTTTCAAATTCATTAGGTTGAAGTCTATTGCTGAAGCAACTAGAAGATATTATGTTGTCTTCTCATGAAATATGTGGTTTGAATCTTGTCTTTCTGTGGCTTCATTACCGTGGCTTATTGTGACTTTACCAGTATTTAGGTGCAGGGTTCTATATTCCTTGTAGTGTTGTATTTAGCTAATCAGAATCTATTGTCAGGCTATGCAATCCAAATCAAAACAACAACTTGATGTTCCTTATTCTAGATTTTGATCCTTTGTGGAATTGGTAATGGTTGTTTAGCTTGCCTTTGCTGATGATAGCATTTGGTGCCCTCTGCTGATTACTGCATGCGACCCAGTAAATTAAACAGTAAATTAATAGCAACAGATCATGTATTTAACCCCTTAAGGACAGAGCTTCAGAAGCTTGACTTTCACTTAATGACACAAGCATTTTTTGCATTTTTTTGCTGTTTGCGTTCAACTGCAATTTGCATTTTAATAATTTATTGCACCGACGCATATTATATACCGTTTTTTAAAGGACAGAAAGGGCTTTAATTTGATGTAACATATATTTACATAAATGCTTATTTATTATTAAAAAATACAGAAAAATGCAAAAAAAATGAAAAAAATTTTTTAACAGTTTTTGCAATAATAATGTGTGCACAATTAGTGCAGGTTAAGGAAAGTAATTAAAAATAAATTCATTTAGTTGTTCTGATTTACAGAATATATAATGTGTCTGGGATTTTAAGTTTTTTTTGGTAGTTACAGGTCACAAAGCACAAGGAGTAAAATAAACTTTTAATGTGGAGCGATTTTAGAATTTGGTATGTTTGTCTTGTAAGCTTAATAGCCATGAAAGAAAACAAAATTGCCACACAAAAGTATATATTTATATAAAGTAGACACCACAGGCTATTTACCTAAGGTTGTTTTGACACTTTCTACGTAGCCATTTTACCGCCAACCTCTGCTAAATATTGGAGTAAAATTGTGTTTTTTGGGGGTTTTGGCACACAAATTTATAACAAAGAACTTCTCATGTGTATTTTGAAAAGTTGGTGTGTGCTATTCCTGTACAAAGTTTTATTGTGTGTTCAGTTACTTCTGCTGAGTACAACGGTACCCCCATTGTATGTATTTGGCACTATTTTGTGAAGCTACAGTGCCATATAGGAGACCTGTCCTTTTCAGTTTTCACAGTAGAATTTTGAGAGACGGATTTAATGAGCCTATGCTTCCATTTGGGGTATTATAACAGTTTAACTGTTCAAAAAAAACCCACAAAGGCCTACCATTTGTAAAAGTAGACGCTCCAGGGTATCTCATAAGGTGCATATTGTGCCTTAACATGCCCCCATTTTTTTACCATTACATGCCAAAGTATGTGGTAAAAAATAATTTTGTGCATTTTTTACATACGGATTGCATTTTTGCTGGGCATTTTGTATATTTCATATGTGCCACTAAGTTCAAACCCCCCAAATTATGCTCAGCTAAGTCTTCTGAGTAAAAGGACACCCCCATTGTATGTATATGGCACTATTTCATGAAGCTACAGTGCCATACAGGAGACCTGTCCTTTTCAGTATTCACAGTAGAATTTTGAGAGACGGATTTAATGAGCCTATGCTTCCATTTGGGGTATTATAACAGTTTAACTGTTCAAAAAAAACCCACAAAGGCCTACCATTTGTAAAAGTAGACGCTCCAGGGTATCTCATAAGGTGCATATTGTGCCTTAACATGCCCCCATTTTTTTACCATTACATGCCAAAGTATGTGGTAAAAAATAATTTTGTGCATTTTTTACATACGGATTGCATTTTTGCTGGGCATTTTTTATATTTCATATGTGCCACTAAGTTCAAAACCTCCAAATTATGCTCAGCTAAGTCTTCTGAGTAAAAAGACATCCCCAATTAATGTCTTTGGCACTATTTTGTGGAGCTACAGTGCCATATTGGAGACCAAGCCATATCAGTTTTTACAGAACTTTGGATTTTGACGCTGGGCCTATGTGCAATTTCCAAGCATCTTTGCAGGTTTTAAATTCAAACTACCACACAAAGGCCTACCATTTCTTAAAGTAGACACCCCAGGGTATTTCAAAAGGCATATTTTGAACCTTAGCGTGGGATAATTTTTCCGCTAGCTTGTACCAGGTGTAGTGGTCATAAGCGTTTTTTCTGCCTTTTTGACACACAAAGTGAGTTTGCACAGTATATTTTGCAAACCTTATGTGTGCTACGACTGTATAATACTTCATATGTTGCTCAGCTATGTCAGCTGAGTACAAAAATACCCCCGTATGTACCTTTTCCAGGTATATGTGGACATCAGAGGGGCACATTTGGGACATAGTCATTCCAGTTTTTTTCAAACTTAAAATTTTTACGCTGTGCCCATGTCCCATTTTAGAGTATTTTACCAGGCTATATAATCCAAATACCCCATAAAGCCATACCATTTCTTAAAGAAGACATCCCAGGGTATTTCAAAAGGCATATTTTGAACCTTAGCGTGGGATCATTTTTCCGCTAGCTTGTACCAGGTGTAGTGGTAATGAGCGTTATTAAAGGTATTTTTTAACTTTTTAAAACTTTTTTTACTTTTTAAAACTATTTTTTAAACTTTTGTTATGCTTATTAATTTTTTTAAAGTTTCTTAAACTTTCGTAAAACTTTTTTTTACAGATTTAACATTTTTCTAAGCTTTTTTTTTTACCGTTAACCCCCAACTAGCAGTAAGCAGCACTAACAGTAAATTCCCCATTTCCCATAACTCCCACCCACCCCAGCTAGCAAAATATTTAATTATACAATATTTAAATTAGTTATTTTAACCCTGAGGGTTAAAAAATAAATAAAAGTTAATCGTCAGGGGTTAAAGAAAATTAGATCACAGTATAATACTGTGATCTGTATTTTGATCACTGTAGGCAGTGATCGACTGGCAGGGAAGGGGTTAATTTTTATTTGGACTTGGTAAAGGGTTTATTTTTTTTAATTTTTTACTTAAACGTTATTAAAACTTTTTTTTGACTTAATTTTTTAACTTTTTAAAGCTTATATTAAAACTTTTTTTAACGTTAACCCCTAGTTAGCCTAACACTAAATCCCCCAATTCCCCACTAACTTCCACCCTCCCCAGCTAGCTAAATTTATAATTTTAAAATATTTAAATTAATTAATAAAATAAATTTAACCCCTGAGGGTTAAAAAAAAAAGAATTAACCCTCAGATCATATTAAAATGTAATCCCTGCCAATTGATCACTGTAGTCAGTGATCAATTGGCAGGGAAGGGGTTAATTTTTTATTAAAATGGGTAAAGGGGGGTGGGATTTTAAATTTACGTTATTTTTTTTACACTAGGGGGCAGGATCAGCACTGATCCGTCTCCCTGCACTTCACAGTGAACCCGGAAGTGCAGGGAGGCGGAAGGTAAGTATACACAGCACATGTGCTCGCTCTGACATGCTGTCAGAGCGGGTACATGTGCTGGGGCAGCCGGATTCGGTGCTCCCGGTCTGCCTCTAATACAGAGGCAGACCGGGAGCACCATTAACCCCACGATCGCCGCGATTGCGGCGATCTGGGGTTAATTTTACCGCGTGACGGACGAGGTCCGTCACCCGTCGTTAAGGGTATCCCCGGATGACGGACCTCGTCCGTCACCCGTCCTGAAGGGGTTAAAAACACGTTGTAATAAACATCAGATAAGTGCATTATTTACCACAGTATTCTGATGTGTTGTAACCCCATCAACCTCAAACACTCTCTGAAAAATGTCCAAATCGGGACATAATTGATATTGTCCAAGTGGAAGAGCAGCTTCTGCTTTAGCAATAGACTGAAGACCACTATAGCACCCTTTAAAAATTATAGTGCTTAGGCTGTCCCTTAAGAGCTCCTAAATTAATGAAAATATGTATGATAAGCAAAAAAAATAAGTGAATTAGGTCATTAAGCTCTCTTTAAAATTCAAAATTCCTAACATACTTTCCTCTTAACAACCCTGTTATTCACATTTAAACCCTTATTCTTATGATCATTGTTCTTAACAATTCTACATTTCCTTATTTTTTATGAAGAGAAGAATATGTCCTTGAATTGTAATTCAGCTTTTTGTGTTATATGATAAAGCATGACACATTCCCAATTATTCTGTCGAATCTGTATTATTTAGGTACAATAAAATTAATCTAAGAATGTGGTCAAAAGAAATGATTCATATTTCCCAGTAAAAACTATCAAGAGATTATTCTTCAAATTCTTGAAAGCGATATTTGATATTCTACCATTGTGAAAAGGTAATCCACATAAGCAGCGGGAGTTCAATTGCCATAGGTAGTATCATTAATCTTCATCTTATATATTGGTGGAATATGAAGCAACTAATATGGATTCTCCAAATAGACCTAAGCCAATGATATAGATTACTCAACAATTAATTAGTAGTCCCTCAGGCAGGAATATTTATGAGGTATGTATTGATTATGTTTTGTTGTTCTTGGAAACCATGAGCTTAAATAATTATGTTCTTTCCCTTAAGGTTTTTAAAAAGTTACTAGTCTAAGTCGTGTCACAAATTCTGCTTACACAAAAGAGGGAATGATGTACAGTGATTTCACAATAGGGACTAAATATGGGACGTAAGCTGACTCACTGAAAACAAAACTTTGCATTATACAGCTATATAGACTGACTTCAAAGTTTAAAGTATGAGCAAAGATGGATAGTATGTTTTGTGAAATAGTTCCATGATTGCCACCCATTTTAGTTTTTAATAACCACTGGATTTAGCTGTTAACATCCTTACCTCAGAATGTATCTGATCCAGTAACTGCAATATGCATCCTGTCAGATTAAATTATTTGATTAATATTGTTATTATTCTTTACATTAATAGCACTGTTTAACTTTTAAACTATTGTTTATAAATCTTTTCCAATTTTTTAAATAGACATGTATTTGGTTTTGGAGATACATCATATTGATTAGAATGAATAAGTCCTTACTGTAGTAAACAATATAACAATTCAAATGATTTACCATGATTATTTTATTTTTGATCAGACGCACCATACATAAAACCAAAGACCATGCAGGTAACTTTGAACTAGTTCATGATTATTAGTGATGTACCGAACTGTCCGCCGGCGAACAGTTCCCAGCGAACTTAGCGTGTTCGCGTTCGCCGCCGCGGGCGAACACATGGGCAGTTCGATCCGCCCCCTATTCGTCATCATTGGGCAAACTTTGACCCTGTGCCTCTCGGTCAGCAGACACATTCCAGCCAATCAGCAGCACTCCCTCCCTTCCACACCCTCCAACCTCCCTCCCAGCATCCATTTTCGATTCATTCTGAAGCTGCATGCTTAGTGAGAGGAGGGAAAGTTTAGCTGCTGCTGATTAGATAGGGAAATTGATAGCTAGGCTAGGGTATTCAGTGTCCACTACAATCCTGAAGGACTCATCTGATCTCTGCTGTAAGGACAGCACCCCAAAAAGCCCTTTTTAGGGCTATAACATCAGGCTGCTTTTTTTTTCCCTGTGTAATGTAATTGCAGGTGCCTGCCTGCCAGCTTCTGTGTGAGGTTCACATTGGATACTGTGCCTACTTGCCCAGTGCCACAACTCATATCTGTTTTAACAATTGGTTAAGCTTTAGATTTAAAATAAATAATTTGTTTTCACTGTAATAGAAGAGCAGTTGCCTGCCTGCCAGCTTCTGTGTCAGGTTGGATGCCTTGCCCATTTGCACAGTCAGTGCCACCACTCATATCTGTTTTAACAATAGCTTAAGCTTTAGATTTTAAAGAAATCGTTTTTTTTCACTGTAATAGAAGAGCAGTTGCCTGCCTGCCAGCTTCTGTGTCAGGTTGGATGCCTTGCCCATTTGCACAGTCAGTGCCACCACTCATATCTGTTTTAACAATAGCTTAAGCTTTAGATTTTAAATAAATCATTTTTTTTCACTGTAATAGAAGATCAGTTAGTTGTCTGCAAGCGTCTGGGTGTCAGGCCTAATTCAGCTTGTGCTCTGCAGACCTGTGCCAGCGTGCTTTGACAGTTGCCAATCATATCTGGTGTCTCTTTAGCGTGCTTTTACAAAGAAAAAAGGTTTCCAGTGTAAGTTAATAGCAGCCAGTCAGTGTCCTTCAAGCGGCTCTGTCAGGCCTTCCTTCAGCGTGTGCCCTGCACAACCCTGCCAGCGTACTTTGACAGTTGCCACTCATATCTGGTGTCTCTATAGCGTGCTTTTACAACCAAAATTTTGTTTCCACTGTAATAGAAGAGCAGTTGACTGCCTGCCAGCTTCTGTGTGAGGTTCACAGTGGATACTGTGCCCTCTTGCCCAGTGCCACCACTCATATCTGTTTTAACAATAGCTTAAGCTTTAGATTTAAAAGAAATAATTTTTTTTCACTGTAATAGAAGATAAGTTAGTTGTCTGCAGGCGTCTGGGTGTCATGCCTACTTCAGCGTGTGCTCTGTAGACCTGTTCCAGCGTGCTTTGACAGTTGCCAATCATATTTGGTGTCTCTTTAGCGTGCTTTTACAAAGAAAAAAGTTTTCTAGTGTAAGCTAATAGCAGCCAGTCAGTGTCCTTCAAGCGGCTCTGTCAGTCCTTCCTTCAGCGTGTGCTCTCCAGAACTGTTCCAGTGCACATTGCCAATCATATCTGGTGTCTCTATAGCGTGCTTTTAAAACCAAAATTTGTTTTTCACTGTTATAGATTGAATAGCAGTTACTTGTCTTCAAGCGGGTGTCTCAGGCCTACAGTGTGTGCTCTGCAGAACTGTTCAAGTGCACATTGCCAATCATATCTGGTGTCTCTATAGCGTGCTTTTACAAAGAAAAGAGGTTTCTAGTGTAAGCTAATAGCAGCCAGTCAGTGTCCTACAAGCGGCTCTGTCAGTCCTTCCTTCAGTGTGTGCTCTGCAGAACTGTTCCAGTGCACATTGCCAATCATATGTGGTGTCTCTATAGCGTGCTTTTAAAACCAAAATTAGTTTTTCACTGTTATAGATTGAATAGCAGTTACTTGTCTTCAAGCGGGTGTCTCAGGCCTACAGTGTGTGCTCTGCAGAACTGTTCCAGTGCACATTGCCGATCATATCTGGTGTCTCTATAGCGTGCTTTTAAAACCAAAATTTGTTTTTCACTGTTATAGATTGAATAGCAGTTACTTGTCTTCAAGCGGGTGTCTCAGGCCTACAGTGTGTGCTCTGCAGAACTGTTCCAGTGCACATTGCCAATCATATCTGGTGTCTCTATAGCGTGCTTTTAAAACCAAAATTTGTTTTTCACTGTTATAGATTGAATAGCAGTTACTTGTCTTCAAGCGGGTGTCTCAGGCCTACAGTGTGTGCTCTGCAGAACTCTTACAGTTCACATTGCCAATCATATCTGGTCTCACAGTAGCTTGCACTTATAGTACCACTAAGCCCCCAAAAAATGACAGGCAGAGGCAGGCCACCCCGCAGGGGCCGTCGTGGTCGTGGTGCTGTGATTCCCTTTTGCCCTAGAATAATGCCCAGTTTTCAGAAGCCACGTACCCTGAACTTGAAAAGTGCTGAGGACATAGTTGACTGGCTAACACAGGACACCCAATCTTGTACAGCCTCCGCTCGTAACCTTCAGGCACCTCTCAAGATACCACTCACCTGCCTGCCGCCACCACCAAAACTAGCACCACAGCAGCTTTACTTGGTATGTCAGAGGAGTTATTCACACACCCGTTTGAAGAAATGAGTGATTCGCAACCATTATTGCTAGAGGATGTAGATAACAGGGATATGTATCAGGCAGGCAGCATTAAACACATGGAGGTACGGTGTGATGATGATGATGTTGTACCCGCTGCTGCTTCCTTTTCTGAGTTGTCAGATACAAGCGAAGCGGTTGATGATGACGATGCGTCCATGGATGTCACGTGGGTGCCCGCTCGGCAAGAAGAAGAACAGGGCGAAAGTTCAGATGGGGAGACAGAGAGGAGGAGGAGACGAGTTGGAAGCAGGGGGGGGTCGTCGCAAGGAGCTAGTGGCACAGTCAGACAGCATGCATTGGCACCCGGGGTCAGCCCGTCAGCACGCCAATCAACGCATGCTGTGTCTACCACCAGAATGCCATCATTGCAGAGCTCAGCAGTGTGGCATTTTTTTTGTGTGTCTGCCTCGGACAACAGCGATGCCATTTGCAACCTGTGCACAAGGAAACTGAGTCGTGGGAGGTCCAACACCCACCTAGGTACAACTGCTTTGCGTAGGCACATGATCTCACATCACAAACGCCTATGGGATCAACACATGAGTACAAGCAGCACGCCTACTCTAAGCCGCCATCCTCCTCCTGGTCTAGCATCTTCAGCCACGTCAAGCACTGCTGTCCTTCTTGCCCCCTCTCAACCATCCGCCACTCCGTCTCCCGCCTTGAGCAGTTCCCGCTCATCTGCCCACAGTCATGTGTCTGTCAAGGACATGTTTGAGCGTAAGAAGCCAATGTCACCAAGTCACCCCCTTGCCCAGCGTCTGACAGCTGGCTTGTCCGAACTATTAGCCCGCCAGCTTTTACCATACAATCTGGTTGAGTCTGAGGCGTTCAAATAATTTGTAGCTATTGGGACACCGCAGTGGAAGGTACCCGGCCGGAATTTCTTTTCACAAAAGGCAATCCCCAACTTGTACTCGATTGTGCAAAAGGAAGTCATGGCATGTCTGGCACACAGTGTTGGGGCAAGGGTCCATCTGACCACTGATACCTGGTCTGCAAAGCATGGTCAGGGCAGGTATATCACCTACACTGCGCATTGGGTAAACCTGCTGACGGCTGACAAGCAAGGAATGCGTGGCATTGCAGAGGAGTTGGTGACACCGCCACGAATTGCAGGCAGTCCTGCTGCCACCTCCTCTACTCCTCCTACTCCATCCTCTTCCATAAGCTCCTCGTCTGAGTCCTCTTGTGCTGCTGCATCTTGCTCCACATCAACGGCACCCTCCCAGCTCCCCAGTTACTATTCCACATCCCGGATACGGCAGTGTCACGCCGTCTTGGGTTTGACTTGCTTGAAAGCAGAGAGTCACACCGGACAAGCACTCCTGTCCGCCCTGAACGCACAGGTGGAAAAGTGGCTGACTCCGCAGCAACTGGATATCGGCAAAGTGGTGTGTGACAGCGGAAAGAATTTGATAGCGGCATTGAAGTTGGGCAAGTTGACACATGTGCCGTGCATGGCACATGTGTGTAATCTGATCGTACAACGCTTTGTGCATAAGTACACAGGCTTACAGGACGTCCTGAAGCAGGCCAGGAAGGTGTGTGGCCATTTCAGGTGTTCCTACACGGCCATGGCTCACTTTGCCGATATCCAGCGGCGAAACAATATGCCAGTGAGGCGCTTGATTTGCGACAGCCCTACACGTTGGAATTCCACACTCCTAATGTTCGACCGCCTGCTCCAACAAGAAAAAGCTGTTAATGAATATTTGTATGACCGGGGTGCTAGGACAGCCTCTGGGGAGCTGGGAATTTTTTGCCACGTTACTGGACGCTCATGTGCAATGCCTGTAGGCTCATGCGTCCTTTTGAGGAGGTGAAAAACCTAGTCAGTCGCAACGAAGGCACCATCAGCGACATCATACCATTTGTTTTCTTCCTGGAGCGTGCCCTGCGAAGAGTGCTGGATCAGGCTGTAGATGAGCGTGAAGAGGAAGAGGAAGAGTTGTGGTCACCATCACCACCAGAAACAGCCTTATCAGCATCGCTTGCTGGACCTGCGGCAACGCTGGAAGAGGATTGTGAGGAAGAGGAGTCAGAGGAGGAATGTAGCTTTGAGGAGGTGGAGGAGGAGGAGCAAGACCAAACACAACAGGCATCCCAGGGTGCTCGTTGTCACCTATCTGGTACCCATGGTGTTGTACGTGGCTGGGGGGAAGAACATACCTTCAATGACATCAGTGAGGAGGAGGAACGGGAAATGAGTAGCTCGGCATCCAACCTTGTGCAAATGGGGTCTTTCATGCTGTCCTGCCTGTTGAGGGACCCTCATATAAAAAGGCTGAAGGAGAACGACCTGTACTGGGTGTCCACGCTACTAGACCCTCGGTATAAGCAGAAAGTGGCGGAAATGTTACCGAATTACAACAAGTCGGAAAGGATGCAGCATTTTCAAAATAAATTAAAAAGTATGCTTTACACAGCGTATAAGGGTGATGTCACAGCACAACGGGAATCTAACAGGGGGAGAGGTGGAAGTCATCCTCCTCCTCCTCCCACGACCACGCCGGCAAGGACAGGAAGCTTTAAAGACGTGTTGTTGATGGAGGACATGCGGACCTTTTTAAGTCCTATGCATCGCCACAGCCCTTCGGGATCCACCCTCAGAGAGCGACTCGACCGACAGGTAGCAGACTACCTCGCCTTAACTGCAGATATCGACACTCTGAGGAGCGATGAACCCCTTGACTACTGGGTGTGCAGGCTTGACCTGTGGCCTGAGCTATCCCAATTTGCGATAGAACTTCTGGCCTGCCCCGCTTCAAGTGTCCTGTCAGAAAGGACCTTCAGTGCAGCAGGAGGTATTGTCACTGAGAAGAGAAGTCGCCTAGGTCAAAAAAGTCTAGATTACCTCACCTTTATTAAGATGAATGAGGGATGGATCCCGAAGGGACTGACACTGGGCGATACATTCGATTAAAAAAGGCCTGATGAGATGAGCTGCCTTGGGCTAAAAATGGTCCAAACGCTGCTGTATTTTAGCTCTGAATGACGTTTGACTTGCGTGACTTATCCGCCTCCAACTAGGGTTCAAGCCGCCATGTTTTAGGGCACTTTATGCCTGTGAAACAAACATCAATTTTTCTGGCCGCTGCTACAGCAGCGGCTGCAACAATACCACATTTTTCAGGCATGTGTACATGCCTAATTTTTAGGCCCACTGGTGCAGCACTGTGGCTTCAAAAACCAAACCAAAAAAAATCCTCCAAGATGGCACCAATATACCAGTGGTCTAAGCATCTTCCCACCTTGGCCTAAAAAGGAGAGGTGATTCAACAATTAAAAATCTCTGCCATTTACACGTCCACTGATAGGAGACGTGGAAGGTATTAAACTGATATGAACAATACTAAACTCACCACTCCTATCTGCTGGCACATTGGCTTTCCCGCGCAGTGCCACAAATTTCAAGTAAGAGGACCGACCAAGCATCTTCTTCCATCTCCCTGTTACATAAATCAATGCCATATCCATAGAACTTGTAGAGAATATCCAGGATAGTTTTACAGGGCCAAATCATGTCGCCTGTTGAAAGAGGTGACCTTGCTCGGGTCCCAGGTGTGCGGTTCCTAAAATGGCTGCCATATACACGTCCACTGATAGGAGACGCGGAAGGTATTAAACTGATATGAACAATACTAAACTCACCACTCCTATCTGGTGGCACATTAGCTTGCCCGCGCAGTGCCACAAATTTCAAGTAAGAGGACCGACCAAGCATCTTCTTCCATCTCCCTGTTACATAAATCAATGCCATATCCATAGAACTTGTAGAGAATATCCAGGATAGTTTTACAGGGCCAAATCATGTCGCCTGTTGAAAGAGGTGACCTTGCTCGGGTCCCAGGTGTGCGGTTCCTAAAATGGCTGCCATATACACGTCCACTGATAGGAGACGCGGAAGGTATTAAACTGATATGAACATTTACTAAACTCACCACTCCGAGTGCTGTTATTTATTTAATTTTTTTGTGGTGAGGCTTTACAGGACAGAGTGCTTCTCCACGGGACATGTTAACTCACGGGCAGCTGGCTCATCAAGGAACCAGAGCAGCTTGAACGAGGTGACCTTGCTCGGGTCCCAGGTGTGCGGTTCCTAAAATGGCTGCCATATACACGTCCACTGATAGGAGACGCGGAAGGTATTAAACTGATATGAACAATACTCCACTCCTATCTGTAGGTCCGTCCCATTGTGATTTATGCCCCCCACCCACCAGGGGCTTTGAGGACAGGTGTCAATCCATACCTGCCAAGTGACCCTATGTAGGGGTAACAGTCCCTATTCTGCTCTGTGTCAGTGTGTATCATGGTCTCTGTGGACGGGGAACAGTCTCTATTCTGCTCTGTGTCAGTGTGTTTCATGGTCTCTGTGGACGGGGAACAGTCTCTATTCTGCTCTGTGTCAGTGTGTATCATGGACTCTGTGGACAGGGAACAGTCTCTATTCTGCTTTGTGTCAGTGTGTATCAGGGGCTTTGAGGACAGGTGTCAATCCATACCTGCCAAGTGACCCTATGTAGGGAGAACAGTCCCTATTCTGCTCTGTGTCAGTGTGTATCATGGTCTCTGTGGACGGGGAACAGTCTCTATTCTGCTCTGTGTCAGTGTGTATCATGGTCTCTGTGGACGGTGAACAGTCTCTATTCTGCTCTGTGTCAGTGTGTATCATGGTCTCTGTGGACAGGGAACAGTCTCTATTCTGCTCTGTGTCAGTGTGTATCAGGGGCTTTGAGGACAGGTGTCAATCCATACCTGCCAAGTGACCCTATGTAGGGGGGACAGTCTCTATTCTGCTCTGTGTCAGTGTGTATCATGGTCTCTGTGGACGGGGAACAGTCTCTATTCTGCTCTGTGTCAGTGTGTATCATGGTCTCTGAGGACAGGTGTCAATCCATATCTGCCAAGTGACCCTATGTAGGGGGAACAGTCTCTATTCTGCTCTGTGTCAGTGTGTATCAGGGGTTTTGAGGACAGGTGTCAATCCATATCTGCCAAGTGACCCTATGTAGGGGGAACAGTCTCTATTCCGCTCTGTGTCAGTGTGTATCAGGGATTTGACTATCTTTATTCAGATTCAAAAATTACAATTCCAGGAAAAATTTAACAAACATTTACAAGAACATGTTATGCACATCATAGAAACAACGTGAACCTCTTTAAAGCCACAAACTTAAGACAAAAAGTATGTACACACAATGTGTAAGGGTTTGAAAGAATATTCTGAATCCTTACATGTTTACTTTATCGTTTGTTTGATTTTTGTGAACCATATATAAACTACAAGCAGCGTGAAAACTATAAAAACTCAAGTGGCCATGCTGATCAAATTAAATAGTATGCTTTACACAGCGTATAAGGGTGATGTCACAGCACAACGGGAATCTAACAGGGGAAGAGGTGAAAGTCATGCTCCCCCTCCCACGACCCCGCCATATCTGCCAAGTGACCCTATGTAGGGGTAACAGTCTCTATTCTACTCTGTGTCAGTGTGTATCATGGTCTCTGAGGACGGGGAACAGTCTCTATTCTGCTCTGTGTCAGTGTGTATCAGGGGCTTTGAGGACAGGTGTCAATGTTAGGTGATTTCTGCCCTTTATGGATTAAAAGCAGACTCTGCATCAACTGTGTAATTTTCCATGGGAGTTTTGCCATGGATTCCCCTCCGGCATGCCACAGTCCAGGTGTTAGTCCCCTTGAAACAACTTTTCCATCACTTTTGTGGCCAGAAAGGGTCCCTGTTGGTTTTAAAATTCGCCTGCCCATTGAAGTCAATGGCGGTTCGCGCGGTTCGCCGGTTCGCGAACATTTGAGGAAGTTCGCGTTCGCGAACCGAAAATTTTGGGTTCGCAACAACACTAATGATTATGCATTCTGATATCACATGCAAGTATTAGGCATTTCAAAAATGCACTACAAGCTGTTTTCAATAGTAAATTGTCCATAGTTCTGTTAGATGCTTTCAACCAAAGACAATTTGAAGATTGGTGCTCCAAAAACAGATATTAACTTATATGTGTCCATTAAAAATCAAAACAATGAGCGGCTATATTATATGTGAAAAGCTAATTTTATTTAAAACAAAGATAATAAAACCAATAAAATAAAAAGACTAACGCGTTTCACCCAAAAGGACATTTTTAAAGTGTTCACTTTGAAAAAAGCCCCTTTGGGAGAAACGCGTTCGTGTTTTTATGTTATGTTGTTTTAAATACAATCAGGTTTCTTACCATTTCTGGACCTTCCTGAATTTATCCCTAAAGATTTTATCCAGAGGAGCCACACTTTCTATCTGCTTGGTGGGGAGGAAACCACCTACGCTACACAGGATTGAGCAAAAATCAAACCTTTTGCTCTCCTTTTGTCAGTATATATATTTTATTTTGCTTTTATAACAACAAAATAGAGAGCACTATTTTTCTGTTTTTATTTTCATTTTATGTATTTGGTGAATATCTGTGACACTGCAATTTGGAGGGAAATACCCGTGAACGCTCAACACTCTAACTGACGCTTGACCCTGACCTACCATCTACAAGTAAGCAAGCTGAGCGACAGATCCACAGACGGAGACCATACCACCCAGGTGCATATATCTGGGTATATCTGAATTTTACCTCACGACCTGTAGAATATACTACACTATATTCTGTTTGCTGTCTTCATATTTTCCATACTGACTCACCACCATACGAGTTTGAGGACACCCAGAAGGCGCTGCTTCCCTGTGCACTTTCCTGACCTATACCTAGTTACTGCCAGATAAAAACGACTCTGGTTTGGGAAGTACCAGCTGCCATACCCAGATCTAACAAGCGCTAGGAACCTCACCATCGCACGTGTGTAAAAAAAGTTTAATTACAACAAAGTATGATGAGTGTACGTTTGCCTTTAATGACCAGATTCCAGACAGGATTAAGAATGTTTGACCTCCCTCCCAATAAATAAAGAAACAAAACTACTAAAATAGAGAATACAGAAACGAAAACAAACAAGCATATTTCAATGCATGTATACCACAATGTCTGTCTTTCTGTTTAGGTGCACCAATACATAGTATATCTAATTGGTTTAAAGGAGGAATAGGACTTTCTTTTAATACCCTATGTAAGTACATAACGCAATATTAAATACGATGGACATTTCTAAAAATGGGAAAACACATTTTAAAAAATAATTTGTATACACCAAGTGCAAATACAGAAAACTAACTCAAACAAGATTAACCAATTAGTCTCAATTGTTAAATTGCCCAATATGTCTAGGATGTCAATTAATTTCATAAGTTCTAAAACAAATATTATAAGGAGTGAATTAAAGTTTTAAAGCTAAAACTGCAAAATTTGGCATGCTGAAATGACAGAATTGGAAACCGCTACATACACAAGTATATATTTGTGGAAAATATATCCCTCAGGCTATGTAACATGGCTAGCTTGGTATCCAACCTGGTGCAAATGGGGAGTTTGCGGTTGTGCAAATGGACTGTTTGCGGTTGTTTGCGGTGCGTTAAACGGGGAGTTTGGTCTTTCACTGTGAAGCGGGCGTAACCCTTACACTACCTGATCGATACAACATCATACCTGATGTTTTAAAGCAGGTTATTCCAAACAATTTAGGAATGTTAGGTGATTTATGCCCTTTATGGATTAAAACGAGACTCTGCATTAACTATGTAATTTTCCATGGGAGTTTTGCCATGGATCCCCCTCCGGCATGCCACAGTCCAGGTGTTAGTTCCCTTGAAGCAACTTTTCCATCACTATTGAGGCCAGAAAGAGTCTCTGTGGGTTTTAAAATTCGCCTG
This sequence comes from Pelobates fuscus, assembly GCF_036172605.1. Lineage (NCBI taxonomy): Eukaryota > Metazoa > Chordata > Amphibia > Anura > Pelobatidae > Pelobates > Pelobates fuscus. The sequence goes on along the minus strand of NC_086317.1, from coordinate 112,297,245 downwards.
CCCATTGAAGTCTATGGCGGTTCGACCCGGTTCGCGAACATTTGCAGAAGTTCGCGTTCGCCATTCGCGAACCGAAAATTTTATGTTCGCGACATCACTACCTATAATCCTACCCATAATTTAACCTATAATTTACTTCTTCTCCTACCCCTAACCCAACCCATAATCCCAGTCCTAATTGAATTATCTTTCCCAACCCTAATCCTAATTCTAATCCCACCTCTAATCCCACCCCTTAATCTCACCTCCTAAGGGGCCACTGTATTAATTTGAGGGAGGGAGAGGACCAGTTTATTAATTTGAAGGAGGGAGGGGGCAAGTGCATTAATTTGGGGGAGGTATATTTTCCTTTTTCTGCAGCCCACATAAACCTGGGCCTGTGTTAGCCTTTGAGTTTGACATGATTATCATGGACCATCATGTGGTCCTTAAGTGGATAAGTGGTTTTTCTGCAGTTCCCGATGTGGGTTAATATAATTGCATTTTTTTTTCTTGTTTCTTAATTTAAATGGGAAGTAGTGTATTTCTATATTCATTAGCTATATGGACAGATGAACAGGGGATAAAATTAAGCAGTTAGAGTAAAATAGACATGTGTAGTTCTTTGATAAAGACTGATATTGATATTTTAAAGAGGAACTGTCACTTACGAGGATTTTTAAAATTATGTTTATTTTTCCATATAAGTAGCAAATATATATTTGCGAGGCATGAACAATAACATTAAATATGGAAATCTAAACCTTTGGGTGCATCCATCTTAGCTCCCTATCAATCATGTTGTAAATTCTGTCCTTTCCACCTTGCACTCAACATAAAGAAACCATGTATGGAGATCTGATGCAATGTTTCTTTTCAACTTCATCATTTTATATTTTTTCCCTGGATTTGCTTAGTCTGAACTGGATTATGATGTCACTTGCTAAACATTTAATAAAAACAAATCTGTGATTTTTTTTAAATGTTTTATTCAATGGTGCACATTTCCAAAAAGTAACACTTCCCCTTCAAAGAAATTAAAATGTTAGAGCATGTTTATAGGCACCACAAAGAAAACTGGAAAAACGTATACGCTGAAAATATATTTGATAAAATGAAATGGTATTTTTTTTTACATGCTTTAAATGCATGTTTTTTTAAAGGAAGGACCAGAGAGGAAGGAATTAGGTCAATATCCATAACATATATTTTTAATAGTAATGTTGCTAAAAGTACTTTAATTTAAAATGCATGCTATGGGAACTGCACACACACATATTCTTCAAAGAATTTCTTTATGCCACTTGAGAAAGTCATTTTGGTGAAACGCGTAATGGTGATTTTATACTGTGTATTTTAGATCAATGAAAGATTTTTGGTTACTTTACTGTGCCAATTCTCTTTTTATAGTATTTTTATGCACTTTTACTATTTTTACTTTCCTGGCTTTTTATTCTTGTTCCTGCACTTAAAGAAATCCCAGGTGTGGATCATACCACCAACGCCTAATTAATAGAGCAGTATTTCCTGCTCTACACCTGTAAGTATTACTTTTATCCAACTGAGAGCACTATTGTCGCCTCTTTTTAATTACCCTGGAGCTTCAGATGACCAGATGGCGCTGATAGAGACATTTCCTTTACACATCCTAGCAGCGGGGATTATACCGTTGTACGCCCTCCACATCAGAGCTGGCCATAGCTCTTTTAAATGTGAGTTTTCTACCTTTTACTACTATTTTACCCTTTGGATTTTAGACGTACTGCACTACTGGTTGCCCTGTTTCTTTGTTTTTCATATGCAAATACCCTGAGACACTAGGACGCACCCACCTCTACTGCAAAACTACTCCTCTATATCCCATCAAGCATTGTTGCTCTAGTGATTCTCTTTTGGACTATTTTACGTTATTTTACTTTTTCCGCTGGCACAGCCATACCCCATCTCTTTGTATTGTCTCCTCTATTGAAGGATTTGAGGGGTCTCCTTCGTTTGGGTTGCTGCCTATCTACATATTGTTTGTTAATTATCGCTAATTTCCTTTTGTTTTCTGTATATCTTCTCTCTGATAGTTTATTAGAATGTTCTCATGTATTTTTCAGTCTACCCTCTTCCTTTTGATTCTGTGTTACCTAGTATTGAGGAATCAAGAAATGAGGGTTATTGAAATTGGCTGTGCAAGTAAGTATGGACCAAAGGTGCACCCTAAATGGATACAAAAGGTCCTACAGGAAGAAAAAAAAAATCAACACACCCACAGAACCACCAATGATTCAAGGGATTAGTCCTATTTAAAGGACATTGGGAAGAGGTGCTGTATTTTCACCCTAGGGTGTTTGCTGTATGGTTTTATTATATTTTACTGTCTCTGAGGCAGTACACTGCTGTGGGGAAAATGCATAGGACATTTTATTTATTTATTTGATTTGCATTATTTTTAATTTTTTTTTTATTTTGTATACAATAATTCCTTTTGGCGAAAAAGTCAAGATTTTACATAGATTTTTTTCTAAACCATATGAGGGGCCTTGATGAGGGGAGGCACCCCAAGATGTCACACTCCCTTTTTTCCCTTGGGTGCATATCTGGAACACAGAGTTTATTTGTAACCCTTTACAGATGTATAGCTGAATCCCAAATATTGTGTGTATCTTGTTGTTCAATAAGGTGGTAAATTGGGAAAAACAACCCGGGAAGCTGCATCATTTACATAAGTTAAGTACCACTGTGTGTGTGTGTTTATAGTAAAGTGGAATTATACACACCTATTTTGATTTGTTTTTCAAAATATGTTTTGCTTAAAGAAACAGTTTTGTTGTATAGACCATGCCTCTGCAGTCTTACTGTTTAATTCTTTGCCATTTAGCAGTTTGCTTTGTTTATGCAGTTATAGTCTCACCTCCCTGTTAATAGCTGCACAGCCTTCCTAAACACTTCCTGTAAAGTGAGACCTAATGTTTACAATTCATTTATTGCACGGTCTGTTTTATTTAGAATTTCGTATCTCCATTTCTGTTAATAGCTTGCTAGACCTTGCAAGAGAAACCTGTGGGGGATGAAAGTTTAATTTACAGAGCAGGAGATAAAAACTTAGGAGATACAGTAAGTTAATATATGATTGTAATTGAAAGCATTTTTTTGTGTGTGAGTAACAGCCAGGGAAGGTGTGGCTAGAATTGCATAAACAGAAACTCAAGTGACTTAATTTCTAAATGCCAGGTAATATAGAAGTGACACTTCAAAGGCATGATCTATACTCCAAAACTGCTTTAACCAGTTAAGGTTATTTTGGTGACTATACTGTACTTTTCAAGATACAAGCCAAAATGTACAGATGGTACATTCAAGGATAGAAAGATTGGATGAGAATATAAGACAACATGTTTCAACCTTTTAAATTTGTCTATTTTCACGTCTTCCAAAACTAGCATTTTATTACTGAAACATCTTTTAGAGTTTTATTTATTTAATGGATTACTAAGAAAACATTGTTTTCATCATTTGAACAAATACTGCTTTATTTTAACCCCTTAAGACCGCAGGACGTACTATGCCGTCCTTATTTTGGTGGCTCTAAAAGCCGCAGGACGGCATAGTACGTCCTGCGATCTTATGTACTTACCCGGTCGCCGGCGATCCCACGCCGGCGATCGCGGTATGGGGGACTTACCCGGGAGCCCAGGGAGTCCCCCTGCGTCCTCTTCAGCCGCCCAGGGCCATGTGATCGCGAGGTCCTTGCGAGGACCCTGCGATCACATGGACGGCATAGCCGTCCAAGGCATTGCCAGCAGGGGGAGTGCCTGTAATGACAGGTACTCCCCCTGCTGTCTGAAATACAAATAAAAAATGTTAAAACAGTGTAAAAATAAATTATATATACTTAGATCATATATATATTTATTATATATATGATCTAAGTATATATATACACACATATACACACATACACATAAATATGCATACACTGTCTACGTGTATTTTAATATTAATATATACATAATTATATATATATATATTAATATCAAAATACACGTACAATGATATTGATTAAATATATATATAATTTTCATTATATATATATTTATATATAATAAAAAATAAATAAATATATAAATACGTTAAAAAAATAAATAAAAAAATAATAAAAAAATAATGAAAAAAAAATAGATAAAAAATATATAAACATGCGTAATTTCGTTCTAACTGTATTTTAAAATTAATATATATATATTGATATCAAAATACATGTAGAACGACATAATATATATATCTATATACATAAGTATATACGTATATATCACTATGTATATACCTATATATAAATAAAAATAATTACAAAAAATTATATACATATATTTACACACATATATATATACACACATATATATATAATAATTCTACGCATATATTTATGTAATAATTTTACATAATTAGGTCATTTTATTAATTACAATTTGCAGGACCTGCCTGCCAACCCAGGCCAAAAGTTCAGGGAATTACATTGTCTAGCACTATATTTAACTCTGTAACTTTCCAAGACACCATGAAACCTGTACATGGGGGGTACTGTTTTACTCGGAAGACTTCGCTGAACACAAATATTAGTGTTTCAAAACAGTAAAATATATTACAACGACGATATCGTCAGTGACAGTGACATTTTTTGCATTTTTCACACACAAATGGCACTTACACCGACGATATAATTGTTGTGATACGTTTTACTGTTTTGAAACACTAATATTTGTGTTCAGCGAAGTCTCCTGAGTATAACAGTACCCCTCATGTACAGGTTTTATGGTGTTTTCAAAAGTTACAGAGTCAAATATAAGGTTTGCGTTTCAGTTTTTTCACATTAAAATTCGCCAGGTTGCCTTTGAGACCGTATGGTAGCCCAGGAATGAAAATTATCCCCATGATGGCATACCATTTGCAATAGTAGACAACCCAGGGTATTGCAAATAGGGTATGTTCAGTTTTTTTAGTAGCCACTTAGTCACAAACACTGGCCAAAATTTGCGTTCAAATTAGTTTTTTGCATTTTCAAATATTAACACTAACTTTGGCCAGTGTTTGTGACCAAGTGGCTACTAAAAAAGACTGGACATACTCAATTTGCAATACCTTAGGTTGTCTACTTTTGCAAATGGTATGCCATCATGGGGGTAATTCTTATTTCTGGGCTACCATATGGTCTCAAAGGCAACGTAACCAATCTGGCGAATTTCAATGTAAAAAAACTGAAATATGTAACACGCTATATTTGACCCTGTAACTTCCCAAAACACCATAAAACCTGTACATAGGGGGTACTGTTTTACACGCGAGACATCGCTGAATACAAATATGTGTATTGTATTGCAGTAAAAGCAAACAGTATTATGACATTCACAGTTAGAATGTCACGTAGAACTAAAAAAATGTAAAAAATTCTTATTTTCTCCCATTTTTTAAATATTTTTTTCATATTAAATTATGTTCCATACCTAAATATTTGATGTTAAACGAAAGCCCCGTTTCCCCTGAATAAAATGATATATAATAATGGGGGGTGCATTTAATATGAAAGAGGTGAATTATGGTTGGACAGACATATAGCGCAAATGCCAGGTTTTGTTTACGTTTTTTTGGATCACAACTTGTACATTTGGCTGCGGTCTTAAGGGGTTAATACAAGGCATATCTGTGGCGTAGGATATGGATTTCAATTAAATTTCACTGTAGCAATGTGGATCTTTAAACCATGACATTTATCTTGTGCCATAATATTGAATCTGTGTCTAATAATAATGTTTGCAGTTTTTATCAAACAATTCAGTTGAATAGAAGATTTCCATGCATCAGTTAAGTAAGTTAGAGCATTATTCTGTAACTTTAAAGGACCCTCCAGGCATATACAATACAAAAATGCACATTATAGAGAATTCACTTGTAGTCATTCCTGGTGTCATTGTATCTTTGCATTGCTGCCTACTTAACTCTTCCCCATCTGATGCCTAGTAACCAGAGACCTCTGCTGTTTCTTGTCATCTCTAGTCTGTACACAACAGTCAATAGGTGGTATACAGATATGTTTAAACCCGCTGAGGCTTCCATCAAAAGCAAATACATATTTTTTTCTGATTTCTGCAAACAGCATTGTGACAGATATTTTCTGACTTTAGGGTAAAAATCATGAGTATGTATCTTTTTTTTTTTTTTCAACCAGTGTAAAAGTTTTGCACATTTTGGATTTCATCGATTTTTTTTTTATTGATTTTTTTTAGATCTTCTTTCTTCAAACTTCAAAATGCACATCATAATAGAGACATTTCCGGTGAATGGTTTGTAATAATACACTGATTTGTCCTGTATTAACCTTATTCTGAAGTCGTCAGTAAACAATAATTTTCTTCAGATAGGTAGAGGAAATAAAGTAAAGTTTCTTAAACAGGTCAAGACAGGTTTACCCAGCACAGAGAGGTATTCATATAGTGACAGGTAACCACTTATTGAGACAATTAGTACATATCTACATTATAGATTCATATTGTGTTCATACAGCACAGCCCTTGCCATCGCCAAACAGTCATACTTTTCCTCTCTCATTAGTTCATGCGCCCGCAATCCCAGGCATCTCTTTGACACCTTTAATTCTCTTCTTTGCCTTCCTGTGGCCACCCCCCAAATAACCTTACTGCCCATAGCTTTGCATGTTACTTTACCGACAAGATTGAACAGCTAAGGAAATAATTATCTTCTCCTTGCCATTCTCTTTCTCAACCACACGTAGATCATGCTTTTCCTACCCTTCAGACTTTCTCCCCAGCTACTGAACAAGAGGTGGCTGCGCTTCTCCTTTCCTCTCGCCCCACCACTTGTCCGCTCGATCCTGTCCCGTCTCACCTTATCAGATCTCTCTCCACCTGTCTTGTGCCTTCCTTAACGCACATCTTCAACTGCTCTCTTTCTGACCTTAAACATGCCACTGTAGTACCTATCCTGAAAAAAACATCTCTTGACCCATCCTCCCCCTTTAACTATCGTCCTATATCGCTGCTCCCTTTTTCCCTTAAAGCTATTGGAAAGTCTTGTCTTTACCTGTGTGTCTCACTTCCTCAATTCCAACTCTCTCCTTGACCCTTTTCAATCTGGCTTCCGCCCTCTCCAATCTACTGAGACTACGCTTATCAAAGTTACTAACGACATAATCGCAGCTAAATCCAAAGGCCACTACTCCATACTAATTCTTCTTGACCTCTCTGCTGCCTTTGACACCGTTGATCATGCTCTCTTTCTTCAAACTCTTCAATCACTCGGTCTCTGTGACCCTGTCCTCTCGTGGTTTTCCTCTTATCTCTCCCAACGCTCATCCAGTGTCTCCTTTTCTAATAATTTGCCGGCCTTGTTGCCCATGCCATAATAGTGTTGCTGAAGTCTCGCTGTGTTCATAGTGAAGTCTTTGACTTTAAGTTTTAGGAGTTCATTCTGTGTTTCTGTAATTTGCTGTGTAGTGGTACGAGAAGGGGCTGATTTGTTGGAGTTTTCCAAAGTTGTGAGATCCTGGAGCAATTTTTGCTGTAAATTGTAAGATTTCTTTTTACGGATTGTTCCCATTTTAATAAATTCTCCCCTGATCACCGCTTTATGAGCAAGCCATTGGGTTTCAATTGAGGTATCCAACGTGGTATTGATTGCAAAATAATGTTGTAGCTCATGAACAGTTTTCTCAAAATCAGATGGTGAATCAAGAAGTGTTTCATTCAATCTCCATTTGCCACGGCCTCTTGATGGGTACGGCACTGCTATTGTGATGATTATTGGGGCATGGTCAGACCATGTTCTATTTCCTATCGTTTGATCAATTAAGTGGGGTAATGTTAATTTATCAATCAGGCAAATATCTATACGTGTATATGTTAAGTGGACCGGGGAGAAATAAGTGAAATCCTTGGCCGCTGGATACAGGTTTCTCCACGTGTCGTAGAGATCATGTGAAAAAATGAGATTGGAAAATAACTTACTATTGTGAGTGGCTAATTTGCTAGGATTTTTATTGTTGGAACGATGAACATCTAAGACTGGGTCTAGGGTGCAGTTACAGTCGCCACAGATTATGGCGTGGCCTTGTTTTAAGGAGGAGATTTTCTTTATAGCTTTATTAAGGATGGAAAATTGAGCCTCGTTTGGGGCATATAAGGATGCTATCGTAACTTGGATACCGTTAAGATCTCCTACTATTATCAATAGTCTCCCATTTGGATCGATGTGTTGTGTTATGGGGGTAAATACCCAGTCTGCGTGTAGTAGAATGGATACTCCCTTTGATTTATTAGGCGAATAAGCGTGATAGGCTGTGGGGTATTTGGAGGAGCGTAATTGAGGAGGATTCTTTTTGCAGAAGTGAGTTTCTTGAAGGCAGACTATTGCAGCATTGGAATTGTGCATGTCTTTTAGGACTTGTCTACATTTGTACGGGCTGTTGAGGCCTTTGACATTTAGAGATAAAATTTTCATCATATTAGTCATTGAGGTGAATTAGTGTAGTGCTAACGGTTGTACTTAAGTGGTTCATTGTAGTGATGGTATAGACTGGCAGATAATTGGCTTGTATAGAAATAAGGATATTAGCATCTAGCATGATATTGCAAACACTGAGACATTGAAGTGGGCTTTGAGCTGAGACCATCGGACATGAGGGTGTCAAGTAAGGGGGAGAGAGTGAGAGGAGGAAAGAGATAACGAGGAACAAGCAACTATGTACAAAGTTAACTTCTTTAGAAAGAAGATATATCTTGGTCACGATGAGACGCCGTAAGCTTCTCAAAACGTGACCTGGGGGGGTGAAGGAGAGTTCCTCCAGCCTGGTAAGAAATATGGTACGATGGATGACTGCAATTAAATTAAGGAAGAGCTGTTTTAACAAAGTGACAGCATGTAAAAATCCCATATGGATCAGAAGGTGCAAACGTTATCTAAATGGTGACAATTAACCTTTAATAGCTGTAGTGTCAGCTGGATTGGAGAGTACATGTGACAGGCTGTCAATGCGCGGATTGCCGCTAGTCGTAGCCTGCTCATGTATGCGCAATGTTTGTGGGCTGTCATTACTTGTTTAGTGAGTGCTGGGCATAAAATAAAAAGTAAAAAATGTAAAATGTATGATCTAAATTATGAAATTCACGATATAAGGTATAAACACAAAATATAAATACTAAAATTCAGCGGGTTACACACCGCATATGGGAGTATGAAGAGGAAGTGCAGATAATTTATAGTTAAGTGTACGGTACATTTAAGTAAACCATAAAGGTCATCTTGGTGTATAACAAATGGGGTATGCGTTCTTATGAATGCATATGGGTGAAGTCTGTGCATGGACATGACATAGGTATATACATCTGCCTTTCATTGTGCAGACTAGGATGCGTACGGGAAACATTAGTGTATACTGACATAACATAAGGTAAAGAAAAAATATCATGCAAATTACTATTTGGTAACAAAATGGGATAGGCGTGTCCATACGTACAAGTGAGTAGTGCCCAGTAACATTCTGGCTAGTTATCCAAAAGGGGTTTGATTTCTCCATAGTATCTGGGTGATTTTTTTTAAGCTATTACTTTCATACATTTGTAATTACTGACGATAAGGTAAGCATTTAGTAATATATACAGACACCATATGGTAAGAAACGTTAAGAACATGTTAGTGTCCGTTATACATCTCACGTCTGACTAGAAGATGATAGGTAGCACACCACTGAGGTTTATGTAGGGTATGTAAAAATGGCCACCCGCAATTGGGTGTGATGTGAGGTTGAAATTTCACAATATGCCGGCCTGCAGCCACGACCAAGCATGGGGACTTAGCGCTGTCATAAAGGTCTCCTAATATTTACTATGAATAGGGCATGCCCAACTTTACGTACCATTTATATGCTGAATATATAATGTTTAGGGCGTTTCTAGTGAGACGTGAGGCAGAGCACAAACTCAGTAAAATAATATGCCGACCTACAAACAACTGTTGTGATATGTCACACAAAACGTATATAACATGTCATAAATAGAGAAAAAAAAAAGAAAAATGAAATACAATAAAATGAAGTAATATGAAATAAAAAATGAAAGACAAAGGTGAAGCAGACTGTCCTGAAATACAGATAAACAATACACATATGGATTATACTCATCGCTGCTTAAACTCGTGGGTCAATGGATCAGTTCATGATTTTGCTGTTGACGATCCGATCATATTCCAGTCCGCCTGAAGTTTCTTCGGGGAAAGGGCAGTTGACGGTGTCTCCTCTGAGGTTGTTGTTGTTGCCGTCCAAAGTCCCCAAGAGGTGATGAGCTTCATACCTTCGGCCGGATTGTTTATGGCTGATGTTCTTCCCTGTCTCCAGACCAAAAGCTTCGTTGGATATCCCCATTTGTAGGAAACATTATTGTTGCGTAGGGTCTTGGTGATATTTAGAAATTATTTGCGACGTGCCATTGTGGAAGCCGACAGGTCAGCAAATAAGAATAGTTGTTGAAAAGGTTCCGGTAGAGTACCTGCCTTCCGTGCTGCATTAAGCAGAGTATTCTTGTGAGCGAAGTAGTGGAACTTCACAATTACATCTCTTGGTACATCGCTCGCCATACGTGCAGGACGTGGGAGTCTGTGCATTCGATCGAAAGTCCATGCAGAATCCGGTAATTCCGGCAATAACGCTCTGCAAACAGAGAGAATGAAAGCAGGCAATGCATCGTGGGGTATATCGTCCGGTATACCCCTAAATCTGACGTTCTGCCTTCGTGATCTATCCTCTAGATCCGCCAATTTTAATTTGAGAGTGTCGTTGTCTTCGGAAAGTTTCTGAAGTTTGTCAACAACTTCATTGTGAGCTGCACATAGCTCGTCGGATCTGTTTTCCAGATGACTAGTTCTGTCTCCCAATGTAGATATTTCTTTCCGTAGGTCGCTGTCGATTTGTAAGAAGTCTTTTCTTATAGTAGTGCGGAGATCTTGTAGCATTCTGTGTAGACTACGTTCCGTGATCATAGAATCCGAGAGTTTGGAGGAGAATGACTCACTATCTGACTGGTCGTCCGACAAGCCAGGCGTTTTGCCGCCATCTTGACTCCCCTTTTTTCGATCTTTTTTTCGGGTTTTCGTCGTGTCCGTAAGTTTTAGTTGTTTTGAGGGTGACATATTCGGGGGATGTCACTTTGGGAATGTAAATCGGAGAAAACATTTGCAGTTTTATGCTATTGTTGTCGTTGTTCAGGCTGGATAGAAGCGGAGCTCTCAAGCCATGCGACTGTGCTCGCCGGAAGTCGGACACGCCCCCCAGTGTCTCCTTTTCTAATGGCACCTCATCCCCTTGTCCTGCCTCAGTTGGAGTCCCTCGGGGCTCTGTCTTTGGTCCCCTTCTATTTTCTCTTTATACTGAATCCCTTGGCAAACTTATTGCCTCTTTTGGATTCCACTACCACCTGTATGCTGATGACACCCAGATAGATCTCTCTCCTGCCATCCTGCAACGTGTCACTGCTTGCCTTTCTTCCATCTCTGACTGGATGTCCTCCCGCTTTCTGAAACTTAATCTCTCTAAAACTGAGCTCCTTGTCTTTCCCCCCTCCTAATACTGATCCTCCTCTTTCGCTCTCCCTTCAAGTTAGTGGTATCCACATAAGTCCATCCTTGCAAGCGCATCTTGGTGTCATACTTTATTCTGGCCACACCTTTGAGCCTCACATCCAGTATGTTGCCAAATCCTGTAGATTCAATCTTAAAAACATAGCCCCCATCCGCCCCTTTCTTACGCAAGTTGCTACCAAAGAGCTTGTCCATGCTCTAGTAATTTCTCGCATGGATTATTGTAACCCTCTCCTGATTGGTCTTCCCAAAAGCCGTATTGCACCGCTATGGTCTGTAATGAATGCTGCCGCCAGTCTCTGCATTGGATTAATCCTCCTTGTTGTAGGTCAGTGACTTTGGTCAGGAGGGTGTGAAAGTACGCCTTAGTATCTGTGTTTGGGAGGTACGCCGACACCAAAGTGTATTGGATGTCGTTGAATAGCCCTATCAATATGACATATCTCCCTTGCTTGTCAATAATTTGTGTTTGCAGTGTAAAAGCGACGTCTCTGTGTATAAATATCGAGACTCCTTTAGATTTATTGGCCGAGAGGGAGTGGTATTGGACCGGGAAAAATTTGGCGTAGAGTTTTGGCATGTGGGCTGCTAAAGTGGGTCTCCTGAACACACACTACATCCGCTCAACTTTTCTTGAAATCCTGCAAGAGTAATCTTCGATTATTAGGTATGTAAAAACCTTTGACATTATAGGTTACAATCTTCATATTACGTTATACAGTGTAAAACTCTATTGCCTGTCAGCAGAGTAGTGTAGTGATAGCAGATAATCATGGGTGGTGCAGCTCGCATTGAGTGTTTAAGGGAGTCAGGTCTATGGTATCTGGGTGTCTGTGTGTCAGTCAGCTGGGGGTGAGGACTGCAGTGCCATGTCTCTGCAGGGGTGTGTTTGGTTGCAGCCTGAGTCCTGGGTACTTGGACATCTCACCCTGTGCATACTGTACGCTCGCAGTAGGTAAGGAGGAGGGGTTGATGTATTTGATGTTTTTTTTTACCATGACTGTACATCCTTGCATTCAAATAAGCTACAAACAAATACACCCTTGCATTCACACCCATATAGCCATACAAAAAAAGCCTCCTACATTAAAACAGACATGTAATGCAAACAAACACAACCCCACAAAGGATGAGCCAAGGGTAGATTTCCCAGGTGGTACTGGAAGGGTAGTGGATGCATGGAATAGCCTTCCAGCTGAAGTTAAGGAGCTTAACCCCTTAAGGACCAAACTTCTAGAATAAAAGGGAATCATGACATGTCACACATGCCATGTGTCCTTAAGGGGTTAAAGGGACACTCCAGGCACCCAGACCACTTCTGCCCATTGGAGTGGTCTGGGTGCAAACTCCCACAACCCTTAACCCTGCAACTGTAAATATTGCAGTTTTCATAAACTGCAATATTTACCTTGCAGGGTTAACTCCTCCTCTAGTAGCTGTCTACTAGACAGCCACTAGAGGGCACTTCCACGTTTATAGCACAGATTTTCTGTGCTATAGCGTCGCTGGACATCCTCACGCTATAGGAGCTCAATGCTTTCGTATGGGGAGGTCTAATGCGCATGCGTGGCATTGCCCCCGCCGCCGGCCGCGCATGCACAATAGGTCTCCCCCGCCAGATGGCGTCGGCGGGGGGAACATAGAAACATAGAATGTGACGGCAGATAAGAACCATTCAGCCCATCTAGTCTGCCCAGTTTTCTAAATACTTTCATTAGTCCCTGGCCTTATCTCATAGTTAGGATAGCCTTATGCCTATCCCACGCATGCTTAAACTCCTTTACTGTGTTAACCTCTACCACTTCAGCTGGAAGGCTATTCCATACATCCACTAGCCTATCAGTAAAGTTATATTTCCTGATATTATTTTTAAACCTTTGTCCCTCTAATTTAAGACTATGTCCTCTTGTTGTGGTAGTTTTTCTTCTTTTAAATTAATGTGTAGCACAAGCAGATATGATGTTGTTCTCAAACTGTGCTTGTTCATTAATTCATTCTCAGATATAGGAAACTAGGAACAACCCTAGGACTGCAGGTCAGGACCCCAAATTCAGAACAGTTCCATCAGAACTGAGATAGTCCAGAGATGTATGAGTATAACTATTGCAAAATAATTATTGCTTTCATTTTTTTCATTTTTGCTATATAGCTATAATATTTTCAGTAAATTAAAAATCCAAAAAAAAGTATCTTGTTTCCAGAAATTGGATGTGAAAGAGCAATGTCTCAAAAACACTTTTTAAAACATATTTTTTGTCCGTCTTTACAGAAACTGTCAGATACCCCATTAACAGTGATATATAATGCTCAATATTTATGTATGAGCTTTTGAGAAATAATGTTTTAGGTGCAGTTTATTTGTACTATAATGTAATACATGAAAAAAAAAAAATAATGCACAAGTCTATAGAAAATTATAATATTCCAGTTTGTATTTTTATACAACATTTTAGTGTCAATTTATAGTGATGAATAAATATTGTTTCTAGTACTATAGTATCAGATTTGCATTTTCCCTAGATACAGGAGACACAATGCATCAAATCTTGTTAATTCTAATGCAGCATTAAACAAAATACCTTGTTGAACATTTACATAGAACACAGAGTAATACTATGTTGGTTCTTTTGGATACATAAATGATATTTTAGTCAATTTAGAATCTAAACAAAAATTCTAGTACATTGTGCATCTATGTCAATTTTTGTAAGAATTTTGTTTGGGGACACATTAGAAGAGTAAATATAAATATTACTTGCACACTCTGTATCAGGTGTATTTACAGATATTATGACTTGGCAACATAAAAACAAAAGGGACATAGATTACTTGAGTGGTTGTCAACTCTTGTGCTGCATTGTGAGAATTTAAAACTAAATGCAGTTGTGACTCACGATGACGCAACGTGAAGCCCCTATTCTCAGGGAACTATCGAATCATATATGACCTTGTTTATTTCAGATTAGTAGGAATTACCCTCCCAGACAGCAGCTGCTGTTTACAATTGCTACGATTAAAGGGACACTGTAGCGTTGTATTGATAATGCTATATTTTTAAGTCCCCTACTGGATTCAGTGAAATAAATTAAATAAAACTAAATAAATATTTTTACTCAACTTTTGCCTCAGCTCTGCCACTGCTCTGCCTCAGCTCATGTCATCCTGGAGGTGTGCCTCCATGATGACGGTCCTGTTACAAATCGCTATTTGTAACTGGCCCTTTAAATGAGAAATTGCCCTGCTTCCCTGGATTGTGGAGAAGCATGTTTGCCAGCCTCCTGCCTCATGACTATGGCCCCTGGAAGATTGTGCCCCTGAAAACGTATTAACATTTATTGGGTGTGTATGGCCCTTTAAGAACCGTCTGGGGACATATTGTGACTTTGCTGAACAATGCCCCTTTAAGACTATGTCCCCAGACCGGTAAAATAACTTGTTCCTGGCTTTCCCCCACTTGGTTCAGTAAATAGGGCTTACTGAACCAAGTACCACACAGGCAGACCACCCAGAAGCTAAAGTGTGCAGGCAATTTACCTCCCAGGCTGTGAGGTTACTGCCGGTCAATTGCACGTGGCGGCGGCCATCTTGGTTTCCTCGAATGCGGTCAGCGGTGTATGCTAAAGATTCTGTGGAACTGAAATCGGCTACACATTTTGCCGAACACCGCTGACCCTTACCTTCTCCCATACGGAACTTGCAGCTCCAGAGACTAAGTCCCGTTCGAAATGGGACTTAGTCGTTTTTCGGCATGAAATTGACCGGCCGCACAGCCCAAATCTATGGAACTGTTTTGGGCAGGAAATTGTGCTTGCGGTCGGTCATAAAGGACTTCCAGCTAACTTTTGATCCACTGGAGGGATTTGGCTGATTTTTGGAAGGGTTTATGTTTGATGTATGCTGAGTCTGAATATGCAACTTTTATTGAAATTGAATGTATGGTTTTAAAGTTACAGTGTGTGTGTAAAAACTGTATTTTTATTGTATGTAATAATTGGTTTAACGGTTTATCTGAGGGGAGGGAACCTGTGGGCTGTACTATGCTGTTATTGGTTAATTTCATCCTCCCCCTGGGAGTGTCCTGTGTGTACCTTATCCTAATAAAAAGCAGGCTGGGTGTTCCAGTCCTCAGACCTCTTCTGACCCTCAATACGTAGCCTTGTCTCGTTATTGGAGGGAACTGCTATATCACACTGGGGATTGCTATGCGCTGCATATTCCCCTGAGCTCTTAATCACTTAGCTCTTGTAAGAGCTTGTTCCGGATACGCTCTACTGGAGGAGAGGTCTTCCCCACACGGTCCTGGAGGACAGAAGCCGATCCAGGGTGGAAGGAAGACGGCGCGGCTCCAGTTAAGCTACGGCGGTTGTGGAGCCTGCGGTGGTTGTGGTGTCGTCTGCAGTGCTTGGAGTCCTCTGAGAGCGCTAGGAGCATCCATCAACGGAGGGTACTCGGTCGGGGTACACGGAGCTCCGTTACATTGGTGGCAGCGGTGGGATGGCGTCCTAGTGCGAGGAGAAGCAGCTCAGAGACACTGGTAACGTTTGGAGTTACAATTGAGGGCAACGCTAGCCATTGGGCAGCGCCCCTGGCTACAACAGGATGGAATCAGCTGGTTTGCGGACAGCGTTCCATGATGAGGAGGAGAAGGAGGCCGCAGATTACAGGGATGCAGCCAGAAGGGAACTCTGGTATGATGCCCTGGAAGATGCCCAGTGGCGGCGAGGTGAGGGCATCCCCAGTGATGAGCAGCGGCTACAGAAGCGTGTGGCAATGCGAATGGGTCTATTGGGGGAGCAGCCCCTAGATGAGTGGGTGGCAAGACTGGAGACCCTGGTATGGCGAGAGATCGGGCTAGACAACGCATACCAGGCCCTCTGGTGGCATACCATTCGACTTACTCCCTGGACGGCCGAGCACGACCTACCGGAGGGGGATGATTATGATGGTCCTGGTCTACTTCAGGATGCCATGGAGGAGGATCTTGATTTCGGCAGCACGGAGGAGTCTAGGTTTTGGGACATCTACGACTACCGGATGGGCATGTATGTCTGGGCTGACGAACGCGAGGTGAGAGAAGACATGACCCACCTGGTAACAAGGGAGTGGGAGCTGGAGCAAGACTACCTACACCTGCTCAGCTCCGTGCAGCCCCAACCTACCCGACAAGCAGAACCAGGTCTAGAGCCCTTCAGCTGGAAGGATATCGTAGAGGTTTACTGGGAAGATCCCCAACCCCAGAGTGAGTGTCAGGGAGCCGAAGGTGCCGTCCTTCCCCCCCCAGCAGCAGTGTGTCCTACAGAGAGCAGAGACAGTTGGTCCCTCTCTACAGCAACAGGACAATGGTAAGGGAGTGGAGACAGGCGGTCTCCCTCTCCAGCGGCAGTGTGTACCCCAGGGGGCCGAAGGTGCCGACCTTCCCCCCCAGCAGCAGTGTGTCCTACAGAGAGCAGAGACAGTTGGTCCCTCTCTACAGCAACAGGACAATGTTACGGGAGTGGAGACAGGCGGTCTCCCTCTCCAGCGGCAGCCTGTGTTTCCGGGAAAGGAGCACAGCACCCCCTCTCCCCAGCGGCAGCTTACCCTAACAAGGGGAGACACCAGTCCCCCAGACGGCGCAGATGGGACCGTGGTCTCTGTGCCTGACCTACAGGGATGCTGGACAGCCTTTCCAGATCCCCAACTACCCTCACCGGGACACCCAGAGGAGGGGGTAAGTACAAATTCCCCTCCCCAGGTAACTCCTAGCGTGGCACCAGAGTTAACAGAGGCAATGTTAACCCCTACTGACGTCCATGTTCCCTTGGCTACTGAGCCGGACTATGTCCCAAGCATCCCAGCAGACGAGCTGGCAGCTGGGCAGAGTGCAGTCGGCCTCTGCCCTACCTTTGTCCCTGGTCCAGAGCCGGATGTCCCGCAGGCTACCCCAGCCGAAGAGCTGGCAGCTGGGCAGAGTGCAGTCGGCCTCTGCCCTACCTTTGTCCCTGGTCCAGAGCCTGATGTCCTGCAGGCTACCCCAGCAGAAGAGTTGGCAGCTGGGCAGAGTGCAGTCGGCCTCTGCCCTACCTTTTTCCCTGGTCCAGAGCCTGATGTCCTGCAGGCTACCCCAGCAGAAGAGCTGGCAGCTGGGCAGAGTGCAGTCGGCCTCTGCCCTACCTTTGTCCCTGGTCCAGAGCCTGATGTCCTGCAGGCTACCCGAGCAGAAGAGCTGGCATCTGGGCAGAGTGCAGTTGGCCTCTGCCCTTCAAGTACCCTCGGCATGTGGCCTCATTACCACAGCCAAATACCCAGGTGCAGTGACTGTGTGTTGTGGGTGGGCTGTTCCTGTACTTTGATGTTGTGGGGGGGCTACTCGGACATCTGTTTATTGTGGGTTGGTGGATCGACTAACGGAGGCACTGACCGACAGAAGGTCAGGTGCCTGGTTAGTCTTCCCCCAAAGGGGAGATGTGTTACAAATCGCTATTTGTAACTGGCCCTTTAAATGAGAAATTGCCCTGCTTCCCTGGATTGTGGAGAAGCATGTTTGCCAGCCTCCTGCCTCATGACTATGGCCCCTGGAAGATTGTGCCCCTGAAAACGTATTAACATTTATTGGGTGTGTATGGCCCTTTAAGAACCGTCTGGGGACATATTGTGACTTTGCTGAACAATGCCCCTTTAAGACTATGTCCCCAGACCGGTAAAATAACTTGTTCCTGGCTTTCCCCCACTTGGTTCAGTAAATAGGGCTTACTGAACCAAGTACCACACAGGCAGACCACCCAGAAGCTAAAGTGTGCAGGCAATTTACCTCCCAGGCTGTGAGGTTACTGCCGGTCAATTGCACGTGGCGGCGGCCATCTTGGTTTCCTCGAATGCGGTCAGCGGTGTATGCTAAAGATTCTGTGGAACTGAAATCGGCTACACATTTTGCCGAACACCGCTGACCCTTACCTTCTCCCATACGGAACTTGCAGCTCCAGAGACTAAGTCCCGTTCGAAATGGGACTTAGTCGTTTTTCGGCATGAAATTGACCGGCCGCACAGCCCAAATCTATGGAACTGTTTTGGGCAGGAAATTGTGCTTGCGGTCGGTCATAAAGGACTTCCAGCTAACTTTTGATCCACTGGAGGGATTTGGCTGATTTTTGGAAGGGTTTATGTTTGATGTATGCTGAGTCTGAATATGCAACTTTTATTGAAATTGAATGTATGGTTTTAAAGTTACAGTGTGTGTGTAAAAACTGTATTTTTATTGTATGTAATAATTGGTTTAACGGTTTATCTGAGGGGAGGGAACCTGTGGGCTGTACTATGCTGTTATTGGTTAATTTCATCCTCCCCCTGGGAGTGTCCTGTGTGTACCTTATCCTAATAAAAAGCAGGCTGGGTGTTCCAGTCCTCAGACCTCTTCTGACCCTCAATACGTAGCCTTGTCTCGTTATTGGAGGGAACTGCTATATCACACTGGGGATTGCTATGCGCTGCATATTCCCCTGAGCTCTTAATCACTTAGCTCTTGTAAGAGCTTGTTCCGGATATGCTCTACTGGAGGAGAGGTCTTCCCCACACGGTCCTGGAGGACAGAAGCCGATCCAGGGTGGAAGGAAGACGGCGCGGCTCCAGTTAAGCTACGGCGGTTGTGGAGCCTGCGGTGGTTGTGGTGTCGTCTGCAGTGCTTGGAGTCCTCTGAGAGCGCTAGGAGCATCCATCAACGGAGGGTACTCGGTCGGGGTACACGGAGCTCCGTTACAGGTCCATAGACCTATGTATGGTGCTCACCATGTTGTGACTATGATAATAAATAAGCATTGAATGCAATGATTCTCTGTGGAAGACTATGATGACACTGCACATTTGCACGTGACATCACTGTATCCTAGGGAATTACTGCTGGGAAGTAACATTGGGTCTCCTGCCCAGATGGCTTGAAGGTGTGGTTTGAAGCGTTGCTTCCAAGCCTTCTAAATATTAAAATACTCACTTGTCAGAGTGAGACTGAAGGGGAACTAATATAGGTATTATAACAACTTCATTTAAAATAAGTAGATGCAGTTGTAATAGTGAGTACAGTGTTCCTTTAAGACAGTAACTAATCGGATGTAGAAAATAATCCAGGACAAAGGCCCTAAGGGGTTGAAACGTTGCTGTGTAGTTCCTGGTTCTAATAAAATTGCCTGTATTCTGGCATTCGTTGGAGTGCCTGGATTATTTTCTACATTTAATAATTTTACATTTGGTCCATTTTGGTACTGGGACTTGTCCATTGGAGCACCCTGGATTCCATGACGAAGGGTTGAGTGCACTTCCATTTTCTATTTATAGTAACTAATCGGAGTCTTAAAATTATACAGTTGTGGAGGCAGAGACAGACAAGTTTATTTTTCGAAAGTCTGAATGCCACCATTTTGTTTTATCATCCCAGGGCATTCATACTGTGAAATCCAGATATTGTTATCAAGATTTATTAATTTCAGGATTTAGAATTATCCTACATGCAGATTGTATTTTAATCCTCTCCGCATGCAAACCACTGTAATTCAGAACTCTCAGATTCAACTGAATTTACACAACCTGTTTAGGCCGAATTGACAAGCAGATAGTAACCAATACTAAAACAAACTCCTGTTGCAAACATGTCTGCAGTTAACACTATTATGCTGGCTATCTCCCTTTGAGAAAGGATCAGTTCCATTGAGAAGTCCAATATATCCCTATTAACAACATATTTATTAAGTAATTAAATGGCGTATTATATCCATGAATCATTTATTTATTTTCATCAAATTAATAATATTTTATCATATTTATATTTATGTATTGTTTTCTATTGACCCTGACTAAATGCTTGTACAACTATAATGGATTTTTGTAAGTTTCCCTTTAGAAAGCAAGATCATTTTTGCAAATTTGCTTGCTGGATTGTTTGTACTGAATCCATTTGAATTTTCCAGGATTATTCATCTGGTGAAAATTGCCAAATTTCAACAAGAATAGCAATTAACTACAGCTAAACACAGTCATAATTCAGCCAACCCAACCAAATTTGAATAAACTGTCCAGATGCATTTGGTGTCTAGTCAAAAATCAGTGTTTTTTGCATATGAACCCTATACAAAGTATATGAATTGAAATACGTATGAGGCACTGATTTTAAATGAAATAAAGACTGAATGCATCCATCAGAATGCACATTCACTAATTATTTTTCACTTGCTTTTGTGCAAGATAATGATAATTAGAAGACTATTTGTACGAGGGTCATTCATGTGGCTGCTGGTCAGAACTTTCAACTGAATAAATAAAAAAATAATACAAGGGAGGTGGGTGCTACTAGCATAGTAACCCAGGAAAACATCAAACTGGCCTCCATCAGCTCCTACCCTACCAGTAGGTAGGAGCTACATAATTTTCAATGGGCGGTGGACATGCTATTGTACACTTTCAACTATGGGCCTAATTTGGGGGGAGGTGGGTTTACATGCCATGGTCCACTGCCATAAAGTTAGGGCCAATCCTTCCACCCATGACCCCCAGCAAGGGGTTAAAGGCTCCCAAGCCCCCATTTACTCCCCATTAAAATTGCCCTACCTACCACCTCACCATAATAACAGTGAATGGGGAAAACCCTATAATATTTGTAGGCTAAAAAATACAATACTTTCCTTCATAAAACATATTTCTATTAATGTCTTTCTTCAGCCTTTAAAAAAGGCAAAAAAAGTGTATTGCATCCCAGCACTACTTACAAAAAAAATAAAACAAAAATGAAGTATGTTTCTAGACTCACAAACTTCACAATAATAAAACTCACAGTTGACCAGGACACATCTAGTAAGTTACAATAAACTAAGCCTTATTTCTGATTGATGTTGAGGGCAACTAAGCATATTATGGTAATATGTATGCTCAATTTACTCCTCTATGGGATTTGTAACGTCCCCTAGACCTTGAAGAAAGGCATTGTCTTCCCTTCCAGGGATCTCATTGGCACACAATGCCAGTAGGAAACATATTCCTGTTCATGAATGAAGATAGTGAGAAACCCAATGTTGAGGAACAGAGATTGTAAAGATTTTTAATTACAAAACAAATTAAGAATGTAGCGCTTATGTAAAAAGAAATTAATAACCTTTTAGAGTTTAGGAGCAAAGTTTCACTGAAAAATCAGAAGGGAAAATATCTATAAAAGATAATCATACGTAGTATAGATCACACTTATATATATTTGTTAATATTTGTATATAATATATAAACTCACAAACGGAGAGCTATGGACCTAGCTCTAGTTTGAATAGCCCTTGGTCCATACAGGTGACCCACCCACGCAATTGGGTGTATTTCTATTTATCCACAGACCTCAGAACTATATCATGAAGAGGGGGTGGGTCGCCTGTATGGACCCAGAGGCTATTCAAACTAGAGCTAGGTCCATAGCTCTCCGTTTGTGAGTTTATATATTATATACAAATATTAACAAATATATATGTGTGATCTATACTATGTATGATTATATTTTATAGATATTTTCCCTGTTGATTTTTCAGTGAAACTTTGCTCCTAAACTCTAAAAGGTGATTAATTTCTTTTTACATAAGCGCTACATTCTTAATTTGTTTTGTATGTTAGGTAGAATAGGAATATCTGAATGTTTAGCAGCTACATTAATTATAATAAGATATATTTATATTCATTTTTTCCGTACTATTAATAAGCGCTGGTTCCATCATCCAAAGATTTTTAATTATGTGGATTGTATTCCAGGGGGACAAATAGTGCTCCAATATTTTAAAAGTTCACCAATCATGAACGATATCACTTTCATGTTGCACACCATAAAACTCCATTCAATAATTGTAAATATCTCATTTTTATTTGAACTATCGTCCTTCTGACTCTCCTAAATTGCTATCTGGCTATCTGACACCCAATTATATATTCTCACTGCTTTGGGCTTCAGGCTTCCTGACCACTGCTCTATCTTATCCTTGTAGGTGCTCTTCCTAGACAACCACCATACAACCCTCAAGTACCTGATCTAATTGAGCTTAGGCAGCCAATCTTGATTGTATTATTCTTTATTTCTCTGCTCCTAGTTAAATTCTCTCAGGTTTATTGAAACTACAATGGTTTTAGAACTATACTGGCACAAAGAATGTCACTATAATATTTTTTTCGTTATATGAATACTTAGTTTTCATGTAATTTGTTTTAAGATAGCAACAGGTGGAAATTTTAAGGAAAGGTCACTTTGTCCTGAGTTACAATGTGCATGTCATCTAAATTTATTTTAAACAGTTATAATTAAATTAAATAATTTACTTTATTTGAATGAAACTCAATAAAAGCCTGGCATTATATATTAATCAAATAACCTGATACATTATAATAATTATAAATATGGAGTTAAACATAATCTGTTTTGTATTTTATATATTCCAACTACCCAACATCTCAGTACAATCTCATTAATACATTAAATGTAATTAAATTTAAATACCTGCACTATATTGCAATACTTTTGATACAATAAAACTTTTTACTTGATAAAATAAAGGAAGTTTTTAATGAATCAGACTGTACAACATAGATAAAAGACTGCATAATACGAGCAAATGTAGAACAGTGTAGGTTTAACAATGTAACTAGTTTAAGTTATTGATCTTAAGCCTTTTGTAATTTTCAGTAATTTTGCTAATCAATTTTAAAAATAATTGAGGCATATCAATTTATTTTTTTCTTGGCAAATAAAAATATCTATGGAAATAAAACCTGAAATCTAAGGAACAATTATTCTATGATACTGTGGAAAATGAAAGCACAATTGTATCAGTCACTGCGGTTGCCTTTGCTCTAAACACACATTCAACTGAAAAAAATATGATGCATGTGTGACGAACTGAACTTTGCCACTGGCTTTTGGAGGGGCCTGTTTGCCAGCCTCCTACCCTGTGACTATGGCCCCTGTGTTAAAACACTGGTTTGTGCCTCTTGGACTTATATAGCAGGAACCATTCAAACTTTCGAACTCCCGAAGCCATTCGAATTGGCATTTGAACATGTGGTGGCGGCCATCTTGCTTAGTCGAATGCATCCAGCGGTGTTTGGTTGTCGAGTGCATGGAACTCAAATCAGACACTCGACGGCACGAACACCGCTAAAACCTTACCTTCCATGGATGTTCGGCTATTCGAACAGGAGTTGAACGGCGTTCAGTAAGAAGATGCCCCAGAACAAGAGACATACACTGACTATATCCACGAACAGCTTTGTTTTGGTAATTCAAACGTTATTTTGAATCCTAAAAGTAGATCGGCCACACAGCCTGAATCTCTGGAACTGTTTTAGGCATGAAACCATGCATGCAGTCAGTCAAAATGGGGCTTACATAGAATTCCTGAACCCCTGAACTGATCTGGGTGATTTTTGTATATGTTGATCACCCAGATCAGGGCTATCAGGGGATGTCATAATTGTGGGGATTTTATGTGTTTTGAGGGTTTTGTAAAATATGTGTTTTTTCTGCCTGAGGATAATTGGGTTAATACAGTATCTGACTTAATTATCTCCCAGGCAGAGGGAAGGGATTGTATGTTTGTATTGGGAGTGTCACACGTTGTAACCTTGCTGTTATTGGTTGTTAAGTTTGTGTCCCTGTCCCCAACAAAGTCCATGTGGGCATCCACCTTGCTTGGGGACTTGCATAAAAGGCCAGTGTGGCTCCCATGAAAGAGAGATTTGTTTATCCCTTCGTGACGTCTTGGCTTATGTTTGGGGGATTAGAGAACTATAGCCACTCTGGGGATTGCTATATCACAATACTACCCTGAGTATAATCACTAGCTCTTATAAGAGCTTTTTCTGCTACGCTCTCTGAACTAGGAGAGGTCTACCTACTGGAAGCTGGATCCTGGTCTTGGGTTCAGGGTGGGTGGAGGATGGAGAGACCCCAACCAAGCTGCGGCGGTTCGGGGGGTCTATCGTGGTTATGGTGTTCCAGTACAGTGCTTATAGTGCTCGCAAGTTCTAGGAAGAGCGATTGACAGAGGTACCCGGTCGGGGTGCCAGGCAGTCTGTTACAACATGTATAAATAATGAATTGATAATTGAATTAAGTACATATTTGAGGTAAGCTGAAGATTTTTGCTTAAATGCCATGATATTTCTGTCAATTGCTCCATATTGTATCTTGAACATCTACTTTTATTGAACCATTCAACAGCTCAAAATGTTTCCTGAATTAAATTTTATGTGTACTATAGATTACATTTGCACCCTTGACCTATTCTTTTTACATATTAGTTAAATAAGATTTATTTTTTTTGTAATGTCAGCTGTGGCAGTTGGTCCATAGTTGCTGCTGGGGCAGAGTCCCCATAATTTTTTGTTGCAATAAAGAAAAGAACATATACCACGAGTAGGGGCATGTCCAGTAAACAGTGAGCAGTTCACTGTAAAAAAAAATGGTAATAAGGGGGGGGAACCTACTGTCCTCCCCCCCCGGCCCCCACCCCTGGGTGGCGGGTGGGGGCCATAATAGTAATGAGGCGGGGGGACCTACTGTCCTCCCCCCCGGCCGCCACCCCTGGGCGGCGGGTGGGGGCCATAATGGTAATAAGGGGGTGGGACCTACTGTTCTCCCCCCCGGCCCCCACCCCTGGGCGGTGGGTGGGGGCCATAATGATAATGGGGGGACCTACTGTCCTCCCCCGCCCCCACCCCTGGGCGGCGGTTGGGGGCATTAAGTAAATTACCCCCCTCCATCAAGGTGACTAGGGGTCCCCAAGGCCCTACTCACCCACCCCCCACCCAAATAAAAATGACCTTACCTACACCCCTCACCCTAAAAAATAGTGAGGGGGGAATAAAATTGCTAACCTGTAAAGTAAAATTAAACTTACTATGCGACGTCTTCTTTTTTCTGAAATCTTAATTTTTCAGCCCCAAAAAAGGCCAAATAAAAAACCACCATACCCGTCGAACTAAAAATAAAATAAAAAAACAGAGCGCCAAAAAAAAACCTGACGAAAAAGAAAAAACCCGAGCGCAAATAAAAATAATCCATCTTCACCCATGGAGGGCTCCGCGCAGACTGAGCTCCGCAGGGCGGGGGAAGGCTTATAAAGCCTTGCCCCGCCCTGCAATTAGGCTAAGAACACTCTGATTGGTGGGTATAAGCCAATCAGAGTGCTATTTGTCATTTTACACAGCGTGGGAAAATTCCAAAGAACTTTCCCACGCTGTGTAAAATGACACAGAGCACTGTGATTGGATGGCTTGAAATCCATCCAATCACAGTGCTCTGTGTCATTTTACACAGCGTGGGAAAATTCCAAAGAACTTTGCAACGCTGTGTAAAATGACACAGAGCACTGTGATTGGATGGATTTCAAGTCATCCAATCACAGTGCTCTGTGTCAATTTACAAGCGTGGGAAAATTCCAAAGAACTTCCCCACGCTTGTAAAATGACACAGAGCACTGTGATTGGATGGCTTGAAATCCATCCAATCACAGTGCTCTGTGTCATTTTACACAGCGTGGGAAAATTCCAAAGAACTTTCCCACACTGTGTAAAATGACACAGAGCACTGTGATTGGATGGATTTCAAGCCATCCAATCACAGTGCTCTGTGTCATTTTACAAGCGTGGGAAAATTCCAAAGAACTTTCCCACGCTTGTAAAATGACACAGAGCACTGTGATTGGATGGCTTGAAATCCATCCAATCACAGTGCTCTGTGTCATTTTACACAGCGTGGGAAAATTCCAAAGAACTTCCCGACACTTGTAAAATGACACAGAGCACTGTGATTGGATGGCTTGAAATCCATCCAATCACAGTGCTCTGTGTCATTTTACACAGCGTTGGAAAATTCCAAAGAACTTCCCCACGCTGTGTAAAATGACACAGAGCACTGTGATTGGATGGATTTCAAGCCATCCAATCACAGTGCTCTGTGTCATTTTACAAGCGTGGGAAAATTCCAAAGAACTTTCCCACGCTTGTAAAATGACACAGAGCACTGTGATTGGATGGCTTGAAATCCATCCAATCACAGTGCTCTGTGTCATTTTAAACAGCGTGGGAAAATTCCAAAGAACTTTCCCACACTGTGTAAAATGACACAGAGCACTCTGATTGGGTTGGTTTAAGCACGCTGTGTAAAATGACACAGAGCACTCTGATTGGCTTAAACCAACCTATCAGAGTGTTCTAAGCCTAATTGCAGGGTCGGGCAAGGCTTTAAAAGCCTTGACCCGCACTGCGGAGCTCAGTACGCAGCGTGCCCTCGAAGGGCGAACAAGGATGAATTTTTTTTGGCGCTCGTTTTTTTTTTTTTTTTAGTGCGATGGGTATGATGGATTTTTATTTGCCCTTTTTGAGGGCTGAAGAAAGTAGATTTTAGAAAAAAGAAGACATCAAATGGTAAGTTTAATTTTTTTTTTTACAGGTTAGTTATTTTATTCCCCCCTCACTATTTTTAGGGTGAGGGGGGTAGGTAGGGGATAGTTTGTTTTGGGTGGGGGGTGACTAGGGGCTTGGGACCCCTAATCACCTTGATTGGGGGGGGGTCATTTAGCGCAGGGGTGGGGGCCAGGGGGGAGAACAGTAGGTCCCGCCCTATCTTTATTTAGGGCACCCACCGCTCAGGGGTGGGGGCCGGGGGGAGGACAGTAGGTCCCCCCCTATCTTTATTTAGGGCCCCCACCCACCACTCAGCGGTGGGGACCAGGGGGGAGGACAGTAGGTTCCCCCCTTATTGTTTTATTAGGGCCCCACCCACCGCGCAGGGGTGGGGGCCAGGGGAGGACGACAGTAGGTCCCCCCTTACTGTTTTATTAGGGCCCCCACCCACCGCGCAGGCGTGGGGGCCAGGGTGGAGGACAGTAGGTCCCCCCTTATTGTTTTATTAGGGCCCCCACCCACCGTGCAGGGGTGGGGGCCGGGGGGGAGGACAGTAGGTCCCCCCTTATTGCTTTATTAGGGCTCCCACCCACCGCGCAGGGGTGGGGACCAGGGGGGGAGGACTGTAGGTCCCCCCCTATCTTTATTTAGGGCCCCCACCCACCGCTCAGGGGTGGGGGCCGGGGGGAGGACAGTAGGTCCCCCCTATCTTTATTTAGGGCCCCCACCCACCGCTCAGGGGTGGAGGCCAGGGGGGAGGAGAGTAGGTCCCCCCTTTTTGTTTTATTAGGGCCCCCACCCACCACGCAGGGGTGGGGGCCGGGGGGGAGGACAATAGGTTCCCCTCTTATTGTTTTATTAGGGCCCCCACCCACTGCGCAGGGGTGGGGGCCAGGGGGGAGGACAGTAGGTTTCCCCCCCTTATTGTTTTATTTGGGCCCCCACCCACCGCGCAGCGGTGGGGGCCAGGGGGAGGACAGTAGATCCCCCCCTTAGTGTTTTATTAGGGCCCCCACCCACCTCACAGGGGTGTGGGCCAGGGGGGGAGGATTACAAAGAACTTTCCCATGCTGTGTAAAATGACACAGAGCACTGTGATTGGATGGATTTCAAGCCATCCAATCACAGTGCTCTGTGTCATTTTACAAGCGTGGGAAAATTCCAAATAACTTTCCCACGCTTGTAAAATGACACAGAGCACTGTGATTGGATGGCTTGAAATCCATCCAATCACAGTGCTCTGTGTCATTTTACAAGCGTGGGAAAATTCCAAAGAACTTTCCCACGCTGTGTAAAATGACACAGAGCACTCTGATTGGGTTGGCTTAAGCACGCTGTGTAAAATGACACAGAGCACTCCGATTGGCTTAAACCAACCAATCAGAGTGTTCTAAGCCTAATTGCAGGGTCGAGCAAGGCTTTATAAGCCTTGACCCGCCCTGCGGAGCGCAGTACGCAGCGTGCCCTCGAAGGGCAAACAAGGATTCATTTTTTATTGCGCTCGTTTTTTTTTTGTTTTTTTTTAGTGCGACGGGTATGATTGATTTTTATTTGCCCTTTTGGGGGGCTGAAGAAAGTAGATTTTAGAAAAAAGAAGCTGTCAAATGGTAAGTTTATTTTTATTTTTTTTACAGGTTAGTTATTTTATTCCCCCCTCACTATTTTTAGGGTGAGGGGGGTAGGTAGGGGATAGTTTGTTTTGTGTGGGGGGGGGGACTAGGGGCTTGGGACCCCTAGTCACCTTGATTGGGGGGTTCATTTAGGGCCCCCACAAACCGCTCAGGGGTGGGGGCCGGGGGGGAGGACAGTAGGTCCCCACCTTATTGTTTTATTAGGGCCCCCACCCACCGCGCAGGGGTGGGGGCCAGGGGGGAGGACAGTAGGTCCCCCCATTATTGATTTATTAGGGCCCCCACCCACCGCGCAGGGGTGGGGGCCAGGGTGGACGACAGTAGGTCCCCCCCCTTATTGTTTTATTAGGGCCCCCACCCACCGTGCAGGGGTGGGGGCCAGGAGGGGAGGACAGTAGGTCCCCCCTTATTGTTTTATTAGGGCCCCCACCCACCGCGCAGGGGTGGGGACCAGGGGGGAGGACTGTAGGTCCCCCCCTATCTTTATTTAGGGCCCCCACCCACTACTCAGGGGTGGGGACCGGGGAGGGAGGACAGTAGGTCCCCCCTATCTTTATTTAGGGCCCCCAGCCATCGCTCAGGGGTGGAGGCCAGGGGGGAGGACAGTAGGCCCCCCCTTATTGTTTTATTAGGGCCCCCACCCAACGCGCAGGGGTGGAGGCCGGTGGGGAGGACTTTAGGTCCCCCCCTATCTTTATTTAGGGCCCACACCCACTACTCAGGGGTGGGGGCCGGGGAAGGAGGACAGTAGGTCCCCCCTATCTTTATTTAGGGCCTCCAGCCATCGCTCAGGGGTGGAGGCCAGGGGGAGGACAGTAGGTCCCCCCTTATTGTTTTATTAGGGCCCCCACCCACCTCACAGGGGTGGGGGCCAGGGGGGAGGACAGTAGGTCCCCCCTTATTGTTTTATTAGGGCCCCCACCCACCGCGCAGGGGTGGGGGCCAGGGGAGGAGGATTACAAAGAACTTTCCCATGCTGTGTAAAATTACACAGAGCACTGTGATTGGATGGATTTCAAGCCATCCAATCACAGTGCTCTGTGTCATTTTACAAGCGTGGGAAAATTCCAAAGAACTTTCCCATGCTTGTAAAATGACACAGAGCACTCTGATTGGGTTGGTTTAAGCACGCTGTGTAAAATGACACAGAGCACTCTGATTGGCTTAAACCAACCAATCAGAGTGTTCTAAGCCTAATTGCAGGGTCGGGCAAGGCTTTATAAGCCTTGACCAGCCCTGCGGAGCTCAGTACGCAGCATGCCCTCGAAGGGCGAACAAGGATGAATTTTTTTTGCGCTCGTTTTTTTTTTTTTTTTAGTGCGACGAGTATGATGGATTTTTATTTGGCCTTTTTGGGGGCTGAAGAAGGTAGATTTTAGAAAAAAGAAGACGTCAAATGGTAAGTTTAATTTTTTTTTTTACAGGTTAGTTATTTTATTCCCCCCTCACTATTTTTAGGGTGAGGGGTGTAGGTAGGGGATAGTTTGTTTTGGGTGAGGGGGGGGGTGACTAGGGGCTTGGGACCCCTAGTCACCTTGATTGGGGGTGGGGGTTCATTTAGGGCCCCCACAAACCGCTCAGGGGTGGGGGCCGGGGGGAGGACGGTAGGTCCCCACCTTATTGTTTTATTAGGGCCCCCACCCACCACGCAGGGGTTGGGGCCAGGGGGGAAGACAGTAGGTCCTCCCTATCTTTATTTAGGGCCCCACCCACCGCTCAGGAGTGGGGGCCGGGGGGGAGGACAGTAGGTCCCCCCCTAACTTTATTTAGGGCCCCCACCCACCGCTCAGTGGTGGGGGCCAGGGGGGAGGACAGTAGGTCTCCCCCTTATTGTTTTATTAAGGCCCCCACCCACCGCGCAGGGGTGGGGGCCAGGGGGGGAGGACAGTAGGTCCCCCCCTTATTGTTTTATTAGGGCCCCCACCCACCTCGCAGGGGTGGTGGCCAGGGGGGATTACAGTAGGTCCCCCTTATTGTTTTATTAGGGCCCCCACCCACCGCGCAGGGGTGGGGGCCAGGGGGGAGGTCTGTAGGTCCCCCCTTATTGTTTTATTAGGACACAAGCCGCGCGGGGGGGGGGGGGTATTAGGTTTTTTTGTTTTTTACAGTGAGCAGCTATAGGCTGCTCACTGCTTACTAGACATGCCCCTACTCGCGGTATAGCGAGTAGGGCATATTATTTACTAATACTAAGTAATCTTTACTTAGTATTAGTAAATTTGGCTGAAAGACCAATTTAGGTCTTTCAGCCTTTTAGTAGATAGCTCCCTGATACCGTGGGAATTAGGGAGTTATCTACTAAGCGGCTGCAAGATGCAGCCGCGGCAATGAATAGGATCGGAGTTTCATTCATTAGAATGAAATTCCGATACGAACAAAGTACCGAATTGCATGCTAACACGAATTGAGAAACTCTTCTCATTCTGTTAGGATGCAATTCGGTAGTTTTGCCGGCGTTCTGTCTAAGTGACAGGACGTTCGGCAATACTGACAGGAAGCATTGTGGGAACAGGGAGGAAAGCTAGGGATCATGGGAAAATTGCTCTGACCAGCGGAAATGAAGCAGACTTTGCTCCTCCGCTGGTCAGAGCTGGTCAAGCGGAGGAATCCTCCATAAGTCAAAGAGTCCCTACTTTGTCTTATGATTTTAAAGAAAACTAAAGAAGACAGGAAGAAAAGAATAACAGATCCCGAGAGATGGGGAGAAGAGGAAGAGATTGAGGAAAGGTAAGTTCGGCATGACAGTGCCGCTTTAAAAACAAACATGTTGAGTCTGTCATGTTAAGTTCTGCTGTTTAGCTACCGCTAAAAGGCTAAGAAACTAATAATGTCATTTTCTGATTCAAGATCCCTTAGATATATTTAGTCTGCTTTTAAAGGATTTCTGATGTCCCCGTTTACCTTTGCATTGGACTATCAGATCCTGGATGCTGTAAAAGTGCTGAGTACTACTCTGTCTTCTAGGGCTTTCATTCAGTAACAGGATTAGGGGTTGGATACAAATTCTGGGTGAAGAGACTAGCTCTCCACAACTTTTAACTATAGCAGTTACCAAGGAATGTTGCTGTATTAAGCGGGCATGCATTACATTTCCACTATATAAACAATATATACACTGTATGAACAGTTCCATTTAATGTATCTTTTTTTAAATACTTCATTTCTATGTGACAGCCTTGTCATATGCAGATTAGACATTACAGGTGATGCATAAAACAATGAAGCCTGTGAGAGCAATTACACATACTGTTTACATTAGGCATTTACCAGGTTCTCCTGAATTTTCGGTTTGTCAAGACATATCACAGTTTTATATTATATAAACTAGCAACAGAAACACATCTTGGATAGTGACGACGACCCGACCCGACTTCCTGACACTCCTCCAGGACGCAAGCCCTACGGTGCCTGACCGCCAGACAAACTGACAGGCACCATACCCTCCCCCCTCCCCTCTGTACCTGAACCTACCCCTCCCCCACTCCCCCTATACAGGCTACCCAAGGAGAAGGGAACAACGCAAGGGGGAGACACTGTCTCTGATCCAATATGGTGGAGCTGATGCGGGAAGACAGGATAACACGTCCCGGCACCCCAGAGGGGCCGGAGGGCATCACTCTGGGGTCTGATAACACATAGAAATCCTAAGGACAAGCCTAACATATAGAGACGGACACCAGCTACCAACACTGGTATGACACAGCCGCTTAGCAAGCCCGAGTCAGACCGAGAGGGATAAACACCAGGGCTCCCAGACTAGAGACCAGGGCAGAGTACAGGACGTGGGAGTTAGAGGCACACGCCCTGGGAAAAAGGAAGAGCACAGAACCGGCCCACCGGGTGTGGACGGCTGCCTGACTTCAATGACGTGACGGCGACAAGGCTCCCCGGACAGGGGTACACGCATCACACAAAGTGGACGGTAACAGTGTGGGGTAGACGCTGACACACATCTAAAGGCAATGTCGTAGGGACAACGGTATATCGGCCCTGCAAGACCGATGCTATATCTGTACGAAAATCAAAGAGCGGCCTGCGCGCCACTGAGGTATTAGCATAAGTTGATGGTCTCAACCCCCTCCCCTTCTTCCCCCCCCCCTTTTTGTTACTAAGTATGCAAGAAGTGCAGCCATGGACACAATAATTTACCGGTTTAACACTCGTTACATTGTTCACTTATGTTTCATGGGACCTGCGAGTCCACAACTAAGTTTTTCCTGAATGTTTAAGACATGCTATTGAGCCGAAAACCTCTCAATAAAGAAAATATTTACAAAAAAAGAAACACATCTTGTGGTGAAAGGTATATTTTGTAGTTGTATGTGGCTAACTATGTCCCTAGAAGGTAAGTACATATCACATCAATATTTCATGGACCCTGGTCTTTACCTTGGGTCCTACCTTGAGTGCTTATATAGATCTTTTACCACCTTCCCTTCCAGGGAGTAAAGGATAGAAGGACAGAAGGACAGGAGAGAAAATGAAAAAAAGAAAGGCAGAGTAGTGATAGGATCGGCAGGGTGAGGTGTCCCTACGCAGACTGCTATGCATTCCTAAGTTTTATGTTACCATTCTGGGCAAGAGGGGTGAAGAGCAGGGCGGCCTCTCTTACTCCTTCTCGATCAGCAAGTTTATCCTTCAGGGACCTGTCTGGACTCTTTTAATCTGCCAGGTCGCTATTTGCCCATTGTTCCCAAAATTACCATTATGTATCTTAACCCACAATCTTAGCCCCTAACCTCCAACTGTCTAAGCCTTATTTTTGTATGTAATGGTCAAGTCTTAACTACCTTAAGTAAACTACAAAATAGTGCATTGATTCAAGTTGTAAATTAATATAGTAATGTGAAAATGCATTGGGTTTTCAATGGTTAAAATAAGAACAGATATTTTACATGCTATTGTGTATTTCACTGTGTTCCATCAGCAGCATGCTGCCCTTATCCTCTCGAAGGGCTTATCTGACATTAGTGGATCTCCAAGGCGAATGTCAATGCAAGGCACTAAACATTTACTAATTTTCAAGCAGCAAGCAGCCCTGTAAGTCCTACATATTGCCCTTTATATTATAAGAAGCAGACCTAAACTTTCAAAATTTAAATACGAACGGTAATCTGAGCAAACAAATGGGTGTTAAGGGTTTATGTATCACCTTTGAGTAAGTGTATGTGAGCCTACAAAATGTTGGCTTTTCTAAAAAAAAACCACAGTATTTGTTTGCCTGGCCTTTTGGATCCCTTATGTTTTATTTTATTTTTTTTCCAAATAAATCTATGGGTTTTAGTTGTACGGTTTATGGTGCCTGGTTGGTTATATTAAAAAGAATAAGATGTTATTCTTTTTATTTTCTTAATAAAGAAAGTCCACAATTAAATCAGAATAATAGTTACTCATATTAAATGTTATCAAGTGCTATATATTTGGTAACTTGTAGAAAGGATCATATATCACCCTGAAACTCTTAGATAAATTAAGCTTCTGGTTTTGTTGTTTGGAAACAGATGCAACAGTCATCCTGAAACAAAATAAGAAAATGTATTTCTTAATTATAATAGAATAAAAATAACAGAAACAATCTTTTGTTTTGTTTTTTGGGGGGTTTCTTTCAGTGAGTTTATACTTCATAGATATGAATGCTACAGTGTAGACATAAAGAAAATAAATTCAGCATACTCATAACACATAATGAGTTGCATGCTATAAAATGAATAATTGATTTTACTCTCAAGATGTTCTATAGGAATCTAAGAATATTTTGGATGAAAAAAAGGCAATGCATTTGAAAACAGGTAATAGAAATGAGCCCACTGGCATAGTCGTATATTTAATGAGGTTGAAGACTTAAGCTCAAGTAGTTAAAGAACATTAGGAGAATAATAGCAATAACACAAACGTCCTCAGCTCACCTTCTAACCATTTCTTCTAAATCAAAGTTCTGCTAAAGTGAAGAAAAAGCAAAACAAGAAGATATTATAAATAATAATTCACGTAGTAGCCTATCCCAAATCTTGCTCTACACGCCCTGCTTACTCACTTAGGTATAATGTTCCAAGAAGAGGTTTCTGCATTGTTTTCAAACCACTTACAATTACTGGATAACAAGCTGGAGGGCAGTGCCTATTGCACTATAACCACCAAAAAAATATGTAGTTTTTTTATTGTGTTTAGACTGACCTTTCAAATAGCCTTGATTTAAAATTGTATATTACATATGCACTGATTTATTTGTGTATAGTCTACATAAGAATTTGTTTATTTAAAATGATATAACAACTTAGCATTGAAACAACTTCATCTTAATGAAGCAATTTTAGTGTACAGATCATGCCTCTGCAATCTCACTGCAATCAATGTAATCAAAACCAGGAGAGGTATGGAAAGAGCTGGACAAACAAAGTTATACACAGTGCATAAGAAAACAGGTGGGCAATATTCCCCACAAATAAAAAAGTTTCAAGTAGAAATACCCCCTTCATAGAACTCTAGAAGCACTGTTGTTCAACATTAATTTAGTGGCAGAGGTTTCCGGTGGAAGTATCCCCTTTTATACACCTCTGGAAAAGCTGATATCCATCATCCAGCAAAAAAACCAAAAAAACATTTTCATAGTGCAGTATGTTAAAAATAAATTGAATACATGCAGAAGTGAGTGGAACCAGTCACATGGTATAGAAACGTGTGCAGGCTCTATGGGAACAGCATACTGGTGTCTTCTTCTCAGACTGATAGAAAGAGCAGCAGGGATTTCAGAAGAGTAGTATTCATGAGTAGTATTCACATACAACAATTATTTATTAAAATAAAAAAAAAAAAGTAGGCATATATAAAAGTCTGACCTTTGAGTGAAAAAAATGCATATGTCAAAAATCTCACCGCTTAGTATCTCTACTTGAAACCGTGTTATTTATAGGGAATATTGTTCACTCATTTTCTTATGCAGTGCGCACAATTTACTTGTGTTTTTTGTTAACTTGATGTGTGATTGTGAGATTTTGTTTAGAGATGCACATGCACTTTACTTCTGATGTTTGTTGTACTTGATGAGTGATTTTGTTTAGAGCTGCACATGCTCTTGAATTCAATAAATTTTTAGAAGCACCTTAGCACTTTATTCTTCTTATCCAAGCAAAGTTATTTAACCCTCTAAATGACTAAGAACTAAGCAGTGAGACTGCATGGGCAAGATCTACACATTAAACACCACCTCATTAAGCTTCAATTGTTTTTGCGCTTAGAATGTCCATTGAAGTTGTACCGTAATTAATCAATATATGTTACTGGTACTGTTTTCCATCCTTATTGTATATATCAGAATGAGAGTTTATGTCACCCATAATGGAAGCCTGAAGACTAATTTAGCAGGTTTTAGTTACTGCTTGGTAGACTTGTGCACAGCAAAAATATTTAAATTAATTTGTCAAAACCAAGATAATTTATTTTTTCCATTTATTCGGGATTCGTTCATTGAATATTTCAGGTTTGATAAATTCTACCCGTGCAACCATTTTGGGAAAAACTATTTCGATAGGTCAAAATAGCAATGGGGAATTGGATAATCAGTGTGCTGTGGAATATAAATATCACGTATATATTATGCAGTAAACATTTCCCTTTAATTTGGTTTAAGGATCAAGTGAGAAGCAGTAACCAATAGAGGGGAAAATGAGGAACAGTGAAACTATCTATATTTACTTATTTATATATAACTTTATATTTTTTTATATTATAAACATGTAAATGTAATATAGATTTTGTTTACTGCTCCTCTTTTTTTCCCTTGATTGGTCACTCCTTAATTCATCTGTGCATAAATTCTAAATATGCAGGACTATTCACTAAAATGAAAACGCAAAGTGAATTTAAACTGAATTTCAAATACTAAGGCAATACAAAGTAGCCCAATTGAAGCATAGCTAAGGTAGAGAATTTGTTTAGTTCCACTATAGTGCTCTTAAACTTAAATTCACTTTGGATTCAATTTGAATTCTCACTTTGGTGTTGGTATCTGCTCCCTAATGATCAATCATCTTTTTTTTACCATTGATCATCTGGGGTTTTTGGTGCCTAAGACAGAACATGCATTGTCCATTTAATTTGTTTCTAGTTTTGATTATATGGCGATGTATAACTTGTACGACCTGCTCATTTCCTAAAATTCATATGAATAATGACTCGAGAGAAACTAAATGCATAAGTCTACTGCTTAGTATCATATAAGTTATGTCTAGGATATCATTTCTATGAACTTTCTATATGATTTAAAATGGTCTTGCAAAATTTAGGCTAAAAGAGCAAATTTGGAAAAATTTCCCAGGTAAGCTATTTTGCAGTTATTATTTTCTTTGATGACCACAAAAATAATAGTAAATAAAAAAGTTTTAATTAGTTTGCCCAGTAGCGTTAGTATGAGTATGATAAGAATACGTATATGTATTCCTAATGCTACAGTATTCATGTCCCTACTTAGTTTAAATGCCAAAAAGAAAAGAAAAAACATTTTTTTTTAAACAAAAATTGATTATTTACTCGCCCTCTTCCCAGCGCTGAACCTTCCTCAGCGCTGCTGTGGCCTCCTCCGAATGTGAGGTCATCCTGGAGGTGTGCCTCCAATATGAGGTCCAATCCAGTGCTTCTCATTAAAGGGCTTCGAGGGCCATAGGCACATGTGAGCCATGCTTCCAAGTCCTTTAAATACTAAAATATTTAGGAACAATGGAGAAGGAACTGTGGGCACTATAACAGCTTTATTTAGATAAAGTTGTTATAATGAGTGCAGTATTCCTTTTAATGGAACAAATAACTTTAATATAGAGTTTAAATAGGAAGAATGTCCCCAAAGTCCCCTAATGTCCCAATTTTATTTGAAATTCATTCAGTAAATAATAATGTTAACAAGATTCATCAGCACATAACTGTTTTTTTCATCACATGATTTTTCACATTGACTAGTTTTCAATATATTAAGAAGTTTGAATTATAGAACTTATTCTGTGGAAAATATTAGTTTTACAAAAAAAATAAAAATAAAACACGTCATGAAAAAATTTACATGACAACATGAAACATTTTGTTTACTACTAGTCATTCAAAGGAAACTATGAAATCGTAAAACAATTTTAACTGTCACCTTCTTTGGAAATCTTGTTTCCAAGGCAACCAGAAGAATCCCAACTCTGTCCTTTCTAGAGTTCACCAAATTATATTGAGCCACAGTGAAGTGCATTTTAAACTGAATGACATGCAATGAAAATTAGTGTGAGAAAAAGGTAATCATTCAGTTTGACACTTTTCAATTAAGAATTTCTTTGTATCTTAATAGACCAAATAAGATATTATTCCTTTCGAATTAAAGGAGCACTGACTGTGGTCAAAATGTAATTAGGTTGAAAGAGGAACTAAACCTTGAAAAATATATCCCAGTTTTTTTTTCATTTGGCTTATTCTTAGGTAGCTATAATCTTCTCATATCTGGAACCATGCCTACCCCTATCATTCTTACTGTAGTGCCCAAATAAAGATGCATAGCCACGACCTCATCCCCCTACAGGGAGCAATAGATAGATTTATTTGGCAGAATAGGAGACACAGAGTAGCCCGTAATATCCTATACCGCTCTAAACCGAGAGGGGGCCTGGGACTACCCCACCTACACTTCTACTACATAGCAGCCCAAATAGCACAAATAGCCCTATGGCATACTCCCCCAGATACCAGAAGATGGGTAGACCTAGAATCATTACTCGCGAAATCAGACCTCCCACAATTTTATATCTGGACCCCAAAAGAGCACAGAGCACTCCCAAGAATGACATGCCCAGCAATCACAAACTCAATACAACTGTGGGATAAGTACGCCCTTAGGTTCGACTTGACATCCACTTTATCCCCCCTCACACCCATATACCGCAATAGAGCTTTCCCACCAGGCATGAGACCCAGGGACTTCGGGGGCCTAGAGCGAGCCGGTCTACAGAGGGTTTACCAGCTGTACACTGACAACGCAATAGTCTCCTTCCCAGAGCTACAAACCAGAGCCACCTTAACGCCAGCTGACTTTTTTAGTTATCTCCAACTCAGGAACTATGCAGCCCAAGCGACAGTGAAAACCGCCGCTAGAACCAAGCCGACCTTTTTCGAACGGATCTGCCTGACAGAACAATACCAACGGGGCATGATCACCCTACTGTACTCCCACCTCTGCTCAACCACTCAGGAATGGGGCAACTTGCACTACACTGATAAGTGGGAAGCTGACTTAGGGGACACGCTAGAGGGAATCGACTGGCAGGACATTTGGGAGGCCAACACCAAGACTTCTATATGTGTCACGATGCAAGAACAGGCCTATAAAACAATGTTCCGGTGGTAAATCACGCCGATCCAATTATATCACATGAAAAAAACGCCTACAGACCTCTGCTGGCGTAACTGCGGAGAAAAAGGGACATACACCCACATGTGGTGGCACTGCCCTGCAATTAAGCTTTTTTGGACAGACATTCAAACACTCATAGCCCAAATTCTCCACAGACCTGTTGACCTCGACCCTTGGGCATTCCTGTTAGCCAAACCCATTGACAACTGGTCCATGCCGGAACAGCAATTGTTAAACAAGATACCACTCGCAGCCAGAAGGGCCGTGGCCCAAACTTGGCTACAACCCACAACTCCACCAATAGCCACGGTACTAAACAAAATCAAAGAGTGTCACCTCATGGACAAATTGACGGCACAAATCAGAGGCACCACAAAAACATTCACCAGGACATGGGAACCCTGGGAAACATATATAGACAAACCATGACTCAGAGTACTGACTGACGGACTTGACAGACCACCTCCCCACCCCCTCCCCCGCCCCTCCTCTCTCTTCCGTGCGGCACCTGGGCCGGGACAACCGGTACACCGACCTACGGTGCAACACGATACAGCCACCAAGACACGATGGCAATACTCTCATAATAAGTTCACATTAGTCCACATTGTTTCATGTCACGAAAACATAATTACTTGCTTTGTTTATTTGTTTATTTGTCTGTTTGAGGATTAAACGTTCCTCTCTGGTTATTTGTAAATACAAAAACTGTCAGGTGGCACGGGAGCACCGACACCACACAAGACACAAGAATAGCACTGTGCATGCTTTATGACAGGAAAACACGTACCAATGCTCAAAATACGCATAGGCTTATGCATAAGCCATACAAAAATGTTTAACTCTGTTTTTACCAATGGTATTACTTTCTGCACAGGCTTTTGCACAAGCCACACAACAGTGTTCTGTGATCCCCCCTGTCATCGCTAAATAAAGAATAAAAAAAAAAAAAAAAAAAAGATGCATAGCCACACGGAGAATTCTGTCTCTAAACGCAAACGCTTCTAGCACCTGTTTTAGAAAACTCAAATCTACCCTATTGAATACCTTTTTGGCATCAAGGCTTAGAATTGTCATTGGTGTTTTGTTTTTTTATTGTTGTTTTCTCTAGGATACTAATTAACCTTCTAAGTTGATTACTTGATGACTTATTAATTATGAAAGCCACTTGATATTTGTGCACCAGATTCGGCAAAATCTATTTCAGTCTTTCCACCAATTTACCTGCATAGATTTTCATATCACAGTTAATTGGAGAAATGGCCTCTTCTAGTTTGATCCCTGTAGTGCTTGTGTATAGGCATTATGTTTGCCTGTAACAACTTTCCAATGGTAACACAATAAATGTAATCCAGGCACTCAAGATCACTTATGCAGCAGTTTTAGCTTGAAAAAGATCTCAGTTGAGATTGAAATGTTGTTATTTTTTTACCATTGGAGTGGGGTTAGCCAGCCGGAAGAGTGCACATTTCTCCTTTTTTTTTTTCTTCTTCTTTGTAACAACTCTCCAAGCGGGAAACCTTCTATGATGATTCCGTTAAACATGTCCCTAAATTGTTTTTGTACAATATATATGATTACTTTGTAGAAATAGCCTAAAAATCCTTGGGATTGTTGTGCCTTATTTCCTTGAGCATTTTTAATTGCTGCTTTAACTTCACCAGTTGTAATTGGGAAGTTTAAGCCTTCTAACTGTATAGTAGTTAATTTGTTTAATCTTGTTTAATCTGATTACACTTCTTCATTTTATCTATATTATTTTAAATCAATTTATCCTTAATATCCTGTTGAATCTTCAAAATCTTTGCAGCCAATGTTACTATAGGGTTCTTTTTATTTTCCTTCATTTGCATTTTCTGTATATTTTCTTTTTTAGACCTGTACTTGCATTAGTGCACTAATATTACTTTTTAGTATTTACTACTATTTTATTTTTTTGCACTTTATTACATTTAGAATAAATCAAGAAGAATTAGTAACGCTACAGTCGGACTAGTATAGTTATTTTTTATTTATGGCTTACCATATAAGTCTGTTTTAAAAAAAAATTAGAGTCAAATTATGTAACCCATTGAATGCCACTCAAAATTATAATCCAGTGAAAAAGAATACTCCCCCAACCAATCTCTGCTCAAAGACACAATTATTTTTGGAGGTAAATTGTGCCATTGCTAGCATTTACAAAGAAGGCTTTTTTTTAGGAATCAGCAATTTGAGGATATTGCAATATTTCTTGACCATCTGTGAATCGTATTTTATATATATAAGAATTTGTGCACATTTATCTTTGGGTGAACAGAAGCCTACCACAGCTGTTGTCATCATTGTAATGTTTTCATTTTGCACAACAGAAACAGTTTACGAACATTTAATCTATTCTTAACCACATCTATTCACAAGGCTAAGGAAGGCAAAAGATCATATATCACAATCACAAACATACAGCTAATTGCGTTAAATAAGTGTATACATATTACTTTTTCCAATAATCATCTGAAAATATAAAATATATTCTACTCTCTGGACACATTTAAATGCTTAAGGAAAGTGTATTTGATCTGACAACCATTTTTAAAAACATGTAAAAACAAGGGTTATAGGCGCTCTCTATAGTACAATAGATATGTAGGGGCTGCTGTTTCCACATGTAGTTCTAAGTTTTTACTAGAAAACCCCATCCTTACCAACATTGTATATATGCACATCCAATATGATACTGTTCTGATATACACTACATTAAGGCCATCTTGGATATCTAATCATGTATTGGTATTTTTATGCTCGTTAAACTTTCTGTATATTATGACCCACTACACTTTATTTTGAGAACAGTGCATATTTGACCTATTGTGATAGCTTATCAGCGATGTTTCCACAGGTGATTTTAAGCTTACACTAGAAAACATTATTTTTATTTAATATTGAGTAATTGTACATTTCATATGATACTTTTCTACCATATCAAACATTATGGCCATCAAACTACTGAATTATGTATCTATATTAAGCTGTATTATATGACAGATGATTGAGGGATACCCTTCTTAGATGTATATGACCCGCAAAGAGTATCCGCGTTTGGAACGCAACACACGCCATTATTGACGTTGCGTGCATTCCAAGCATGTAACACATGAGTCCAATTAGATCACTGAGGATTGGACTATGCCGCGTCACTTCCTAGTATGACGCGTGCGTCTCATGATGGAACACAGGAACTTGCCGATCAAACTCACCTCGCCGCATCACTTCCGGTGCACTTCGCGAAACCAGAAATAGGAATCACCAGGTAGTGATTTTTAATCAAGTTTACCCCATATATGCAGGACACCATGAAGACCACCCCACACTTTTGAAAAAGCCTCTGGACAGGCGAAACGTGTCAAGTGGGACATACCTTAGGACACTTTATATTGTTCCTATGTTTTTATGCTTTTTATAATAAATAGTTATTTTTTCTACATATAACTATTTTGTTTCCTGTTTGCTACCTGGTATCATCATATCCCAAGGTGGGGATTATACCACCCATGCTGTAAAAAACTAGAGCAGGCCTTGCTCTTAAAAATGTAATTACATTACTTCTTTTAATTCCAGTTTACAGTACTTACTACACTATCAGAGTTTTTTCTGCTCTTCTACTTTAATATTCACCATCAATATCTGCATTCGCATTTGGAGGACCAGCACCAAAATGCTATCCTTAGACGGGGATCGTACCGTCCATGCGCAATACAGCAGAGCTCTAATAAAGCTCTACCAAATGTGAGGTGTCACCAAATCCACTTTTTTGCACTTTATCAAATTGTACTGCACCATTATTGTCTTTCCTTTTGTATTATCCTGAGGTTTACTACACCATACCCTCTGAAGTTTTATGTAAGTATGATTTTGGGCACAGTATACACCATATCCTTTTTCTATTTTTCAAAACATAACCAAACGAACAGTATTAAAGAATTTAACTACAACAAAAATGATCCGACCTCTAGAAAAGTGGACATGTTGCCTCATACTGGCACCCAATTTGGACATATAAACTATTGTTCCCACAGAGCATGTGGATATAAATACCCACTTCACCTTTCTTGTCTAGTATTTGGATAGAGAATACCATACTTACAAATATAATTGTATATGAATGCTTTGCATATGTTCTAGATACTCAAGGATCATACTTACAATTCCTCCTGTTTTTTCCAGAGTCTATGTTGATCTTGTGTTTCCTAAGCTAGTGCTGAACTATCACCTATAATGGAGCTGAATTTATATATATATACCCAAAAAGATACATACACTCACCCCAAACTGTGATGCAACTCACTCCGAGAACACCCAGGCCAAAACTCAAGCAGGCCATGCGAGCATCTGCACATGATTACCTTATCTACAATGCCGGAAGAGGTAATAACTATAGAAACCAGCAATAACAAGGCATGCTCAAACATTTAAAAATAAACATTGCCTAATTCAATAGGCTATCAGGTACAGGAATAAGTATACATAAATGAAGGTTAGCAAGAGCAAGAGCCTAAGCGTTCTACTCCAGGGCATAATAACCCACAGTGGTAAAAATTTAACACGGTAAAATACAGCATGGTAAAATATAAGGGCAATTCAATTTCATTTTAACAAATATTACTGAACCCAGGATATAGCTCTCATTTATCCTACACTATCCATGGAATCATACGTATCATAGAGACCATCAGCACGTACAAGCCTAAGGTGATAAGTCAATGCACCACACCAAACAAAAATACACTAGAGACTAAAGTGATTGATAACCAAGTAGATCCTCATATTGTAAGAAATGAGTGCCTTTAAATTTTATTTTTTATTTAATATATGAACATATGCTTTTGTTGAGGTTTAGTAAGATATGCTATTTGGTCTCACAATGGAATGTAATTTACATATCAAAGGAAGTTGTCAACAAAGGTTACAGCATAGATTCCTTCTTTAGGTTTTGGGAACAAGCTTTATTTACCAACAGATATGTGAGGAAGGGGGGGTGGGTGGGTTCCCACAGACTATATGTCTCCTTTACAACTGGGTGATACAGTTTATGAAGTACATAATGCACATGGATCTGTGAGATTCAATTAACCAGCCTAATGATAATAGGAAAGTAATCACATTACTAGGTGTGCCATCAATGGTCAAACCCCTAGTACACGATAAGAGGTGAATTGAACAAAATAAGTTTCATTTAGAAGGTACATCATGTTATACTTAAGTCCCCTTTTAGCAACCATGGTTAACTGACCTATACCTAAGGGTGGTGAGAGCCAATGCTTTATTTCCACAGAGTATCCCCATAGTAAAGGGGCTATATACTGTGACCTTGATATAATTTGTTATTTATTGTGCCAGCAACTGCAGATCAAAAAACATATGAATTGTGCATTCAGGGATCAGTCTAACTGCAATACAACTCTAGAGCTGCCACAATACAAATGAGTAACAGGTGCAATAGCCTATCCCACTGGTTGGTCACCTAAACCCCCTTTCAAATATAAGTCAAATGTGGTTATCTCCAAGAGTGTATACGAAAGTAGTATTAGATCCCTCACCTCCCTCAGTTAGAA
The DNA here is from genome assembly GCF_036172605.1 of Pelobates fuscus. Lineage (NCBI taxonomy): Eukaryota > Metazoa > Chordata > Amphibia > Anura > Pelobatidae > Pelobates > Pelobates fuscus. Next base: position 112,252,657 of record NC_086317.1, on the reverse strand, counting down.
ATACTTTTTGTTAAGTCCATTAGGTGTACTGTCTGGAGTGTTCTAGTCTAATAGAGTTCTTGCTGCAACAATAGTTCTTTCCTGTCTCATCCTCTCCTGAGGGAAGGAACATGATCAATTGCCATAAGTTTTAAAGTTGGCAAAGTGTATCCAAAATTCAAGGAAGTGTTTGGCAACTGGCAAGTCGGATTTCTGATCCCTTTATGCAGTAATGATACTCGGAATATGATTTCTAAACGTTCCCTCAAAGGTAGGTCTGTCTTGCCACTATATGCTGACCCACATGGACAGGTTAGTTTATAGACCACAAAGTCTGTGGTACATGTCAGTCGTTGCTGTATGGGGTATCTCCTGCCTGTATGTTGATGTGTAAACAATTTTCCAGGTACCAAGTGACACAACCCAGACATCTGTATATCCCTCTGATAATGTATCTATAATAAGTCCCTCAGATTTCTGTTCTTTTTAAAGCACATCCTTGGTGGATTGCAGAATTCTACTGGTAATGAAGAGTCATTGCTTAGGACCTCCAGTTATTATTGATGATCAAACTGAACATCATAGATACTGTGGTATAAGTAGGAAAGATTGTACATGTTGCCAACTTATTCTTGTCAATGTTCTCCAACTCTCATTGGCACTTACATAAAACTTTCTGATATGTCGTATTCTTGTAGCCATGTTAGCAGAATTCTTCCCACATCGTCAGGAACTGTGAATAAGGAAAGGAAGTTTTTAGCGCACTTGGATGACAGCTATTTGCATACAGAAAAGTGTTGCGGTCAGTGGGTTTGGAATAGAAGGTGTATATTATTTTAGATTCTTCCCTATATGCTGGTACATCAAGAAAATTCCCTATATGCTCATACATCTAGCTGTGACACCTATTTATTTAACCAACACCTTGCTTAGCAGTTAGAATTCTGTTCTAACTCCTGGTACTTAATCATGCTTCTTTTGTTCAATGCAAATCTTTCTAAATGGATTATAGCTCTCAGCCACTGGTAAGGTGTATACATGATCTGGTGTTATTATCTTTTTGCATGATCTCCTGTTTTTATGTGTGACAAATATATTGTTCAGATCACAAATTTACATGATAGGGTGATCGGGTCATGATGTTGAATACAATTCTAGAAGCAATGAGGAATCAGTGAAGCAGAGAGATATATTAGAAATAGAAATAATGTATTGTCTGCAGTTTATGATGAATTTATTCAGAAGGAAAACAAGGTTTTTACTGTTCAATCGAACTTTCACCTATGTTGCTTTTGATAAGTTACACATACATGCAATATGATACCATATGTGCATACATACAATATTCTATGCAATTGCTTTGTAAAATGAAAAATGCACTCACATTGCGCAACATATCTGTCTATGTATCTACCTAGGCATGAATATAAAGATATATACCACTTACCATGTAGCTTCTGTATCTTATATACATTTTCCCTGGCAGAAGTGCAGAATTAATTTTGTGAACAATGTTAAAACTCTTGTTGGAACCAGAGAACCCATTATCCAAACCTCAAGTTTAATAAAATAAGTAGTTACAATCCGATGACATTTTTTTCATGTGTATCTAATGGATTTTGTATTTTGATTGATTAACCAATTCGCTCTTTCAACAATGTTGTGTAAATCTGACCTTTTATTATTGTATTTGGATTGGTTAACTGATCTTCTCTACAACTTTATGAAACTAAAGGTAGAAAACTAGTAGAAAATCTGAAGGTCACTTGCATTACAGAATACTGAAAAGGTCAAAACGGTACAATAAATTACTGCAATTTCGAAAAATACTGCATAATGTTGTCATAAATTCATTTGGATTTTGAATTTCTTGACACATGAAGTATAAAAATAGGAACTGGCTTAAACTGCATGAGTTATTGGTATTATTGATAAGAAATGTGTTCAATCTCTTCTTGCCAACCTTATTAATAATGCAGAAAAGATTGAATACATTTGTAGTCTAATCACTAACCAATGAAATGTGGCATTTTTTTTAAAACAAAAAAAACAAAAAAGAGAACTGCAAAATTTAACCTAAAATATCCAATTTAGCATTTGAATTTTTTCCCACCATTTTGTCCAGTTCGGAAGCCACCATAATTGATAAATTCACTGTTATTTAAACCCCTATATCATTCATATTTACTCATATTTCTATTTTTTGTACTTTCTTTTTTTAATTCAGTTTACAATCTAAAATAAATTATTATTTTGTGACCCTGTAAAAACATTTGTTCTAAGTGATATAATTAATGACATGCTTATCTTCAAACATTTTGCATTCACTTGACCTTAACTGCTAGTTAACTGCAATTTTATTACAGTGATTTTTTAATCATTTGTAGGTTTCAGCCATAGATTGCTTACTAATTTTAGAAAAGGATAACAGAACATCACATTTTATCTCCACATGCTTCTGCTTACAAATATGAGAAAAGCAGTGATTCTTTCATTAATACTGGCAATACTGCTACTACTATTAATTATAATAACTACAATGTTATAATTGTATTTAGTGTCATGTATGTTTATATATATAGCATAAGTAAATAACTAAAGTGATATTAGAAGTAACAAATCTAATAAGACTACCAAAATAGTGAACCTTTTTGCTTACATTATACAATTTGGGTTCAAATCTCTTTTGTGCGATTATGTAAATACACTTCAGGACATTTTTGTTGGTGTATGAAATAAAATGCAATTAAACAGAAAAAAAAAACAAAATGAAACAGCAAAAAAACACTTGGGAATGCAAAAGATAATTTGACGCATTTTGAATGGCTGGTGTTGGTTAAAAATAAAACCTTTGGGAAATACATACACACTGTGGTTCAGGAAAAAAAATACACATATAAAAAAAAAAGTGAAACAATGCAAAATTAAAAAGGTCTAACATTACATAGCAGACTGTATATACAAAACAATGTTTAAATAACAATAAATCTAATTAAATGGATTGTCTATGTTAAAAATTGGGTAATGCACTTAAGCAAGGCACTTAAAAATTAAAACTTAAAAAAAAACATTTCTTTGTTTGTGGATAGTGTCACATAAAGTACTTCTCGTAGGAATCATTCCGAACACAGTGCGAACAATTAGGATATTATAAAATTATACATGAATACAAATATACAACATTGTTAAATTATTAAGTATTGTGTCTTTTATACATTATTTTAATTTAAAAATAATACTCACATTATGCTGGAATAAGTGCAGACAGATGTTTGGAAGCCTTGATTTCTTGTTTCTGCTTCTTACACAGTAGTCTGCTTTGCACTTGCAGGCAATTAACGGAACTGTAGATACAAAATTCTAAAATAAACACACTCTGTATAGGTAAGATTGGATCCAAATTAACACTTCTTTTTAGGATGCATGTAGAGAAGCTGTGTGAGTCATAAACAGATACTGTGTAGCTAGGAATGCAGAAATAAGTTGGTTAAACTCATAAATGACAGAGAATTGAGACTGCAGAAGTATTATCTTTGCACTAAAATCACTTTGTGAAGCCAAGGCGGTATTGATGCCTAGACAGAATCTTTAACATAATATAAAATGTATTAAACTACAAAAAAAAAGAAACCAATAAAATGTATTTCTATAATTTCTGCCATTGAATGGGTTGATGGATGACCTAAAGCAATGCTGCCAGTAAAACATGAAATAATTTAAGAAAATAGAATTTAAGAATTTAAGAGAATTAATTAAAATTAAATAAGCTGTTTTGGTACCAAATTGGGATGAGCAGAGTGGGTTATTAAATAATGCAAATTATATAAAAGGGGCAAGGACAGCCTAATCCATAACCCATGTAACAAACTTTATGTGTGTGTATTAAAACCATTTCTATGCTGTAATTGTTAAGGTACTCAGTGTTTATTTAACCCCTTAAGGACCAAACTTCTGGAATAAAAGGGAATCATGACATGTCACACATGTCATGAGTCCTTAAGAGGTTAAATAAGCCAATACGTAGAGTCAACAATGTCAATGGCACTGGTAACTGTTCAGTTGGAAGTTGCCCAACATTACTTTGTGTCACATACATTACATCATTTGAAGCCACATATACTTTTGCAAATCCTTAATGAAGCCACATCTAATTAGGAAAATTGAGTGTTATGTTTTGTTTACTTATACTACTTTCATGAATATATACTCAAGTCATCATGAGATGAGGTCCATAATAAAACTTGCTGACAACCACCTGGCCTAGTAGATAAAGATCAAATCCCAAAAATGTAATATTCACATGTATACCTTTCTAACTTCTACACAGGGGCAGACTGACATCTCACAGGGCCCCAGGCAACAGGAAATCAAGGGCTACCTCCTGGTGCAAGGATTTTTGGCTACTACTCCTTCTTTGTGTGGCTCTCATAAGAAATTGGGAGTTTGCTGCCCTTCACTCAAAATGGCTGTGTAAGAGACACACAGTCATGAATCCCATACTCGCAGGGCGCCCAAAGAGGGCCAGATTGACTTTAAAGACTGTGTTAGTTTGTGATATCACAAGCAATATCCCCCATATGTGCAAGCTTGTGGTAATTTGTGTGTTGGTTGCTTCTTGTGATTTTGTGTTCCTGTATATCAAATGTGTTGTGTTACAATTAATAGTTTGTCTTGTTATACTTGTTGTTGTACAGAGCTGCATAATATGTTGGTGTTATATAAGTAATTGTAATAATTGTGTATGTGTGAGGAGGATTTATGCAGTATTACATGTGTGGGGATGCTGCTTGTGATTTGTATGTAGGGTAGCTGCATGTGGTATTGACTGTGTGGGATGTTTTGAAAAGGCAGCGTTTACATTGCTGATCCTGCAGTGACATGCTATAGACATCAGAACCACTACATAAAGATATATGGTTTTGGTGACTATAGTGTCCCTCTAGCATCTGATATCTATAACTTTAACTGGTATTAGACTTTGTGATTCGGTTTTGGTAGATATGTGATTTGCCCGAATTGTGGCCGATCAGCAATTCTGCCCAAAAACTGAGTTTTAATCTGACACATGCCCTAATTATAAAGCAACCAAAATGATTAAAGGCTGGGCTGTTTTAATGGCTGCAGGATTCAGAGTAAAATATTTGCCCACTGACCTTTGTTACTGACTGGACAGCAGTAACTAGCAGTAGCTAGCAGTCCCTAGTTAGCAGTTACTCACTGTTTAGTAGATATGCCCCCACCCACAGCATGAGATAAGTGTTGCTTTTAATATTTTTAAGATATCAGTCATAGTTGCTTTACAAAATAAAATTAAAGAACGACTAATAATTATTTTGCCAGATTTCACAGTAAAAATTGTATTGCCTTTATTTGATATTGAGTTTTTAATAGGAAAAATGTAATCACAAAGTAAAATATGAAGCGTGTCTGCTTTAGATAAAGCAATTTCCAAATGGATTGATAGTTTTTAAATGTTTTGATTTAAAATACATTCCATATGTTACATATATATTAAGATGAATTCCCCAGCAATGTTCTTGAATGAGGCAATGGCACAGGGTTTGCATTTTGCTTCGAGGACTTGATTAGTATGTTGTATGTGTTGCATCGCTGAAGTACCAGAGACAATCTTTTCCTTCTCCAGGGTCTTCCTGTCTGACAGCTTTGTCAATCAACATATTTTATCCCTGAGCCTCTGTTTCAGAGATCTCATTTTTAAAGATTGTTTGAACCATTTTAACTAGCTGCTTTGAAATTACAAGTATGGAATTTGCATTTTCATTAGTTTCAATACTGTAAAACTTCTGAAAATGTCACCACTGCACAGAGAATCTGTTTAGCACACAAAATACAAAAATATTCAAAATGAATTTTGCACAATATGTTTTATATATATATATATATATATATATATATATATATATATATATTACAAACACTAGCAATCCTGGTTATAACCAATGCAGCCCGGTACAGATTTGGCGAAAATTGTACAAAAAACAAGTAAAACCAGGGATTTAATATTACAAAATTTAAAACTTAGCTTTTATTTGCATGATCCAATAAAATGTTGATTTTTCAGCTTCCGAGAGCTTTCCAAATGACAACAACCATACACTAAAGAACAGACATGGATTATATACCCCTACTGTAATTAAAGTAAGTACTTACCAAGCTGACGCTGACAGTGTGCACAGCTGGCTCAAACCCTGGCTCACTCTGCCAGGTACAAGCTTGCTGAAAGCCCAGAAGGGAGGGGGGAGTGAAGTTTGTGTTCCAGCCTGTTGTCTGAGTTACCCCTGGAACGCATAGTGCTGCAGTACCTGTGTTGATCAGCAGGGTGGACTGCATGCCCAATCACCCTCAGCCAACCATGGAACCAGGACAATAGTGTTGGAGAAGCAAAAATCTAAATTATAATTAATGTGAACATAATCATTAAAAAATATGGTAATAAAACAATCTAAATAAATGAAGAAATGCAAAAGGTGGAGTAAGAGATAAAGGCATAATTAGATAGGATACTATTCAGTTTACTTACAAAGACACCAGTATTGTAGATGAAAAAGCACCAAACCATTGATCATAGTGAGTGATTCTAATTTGTCATCCAACATAAGGCAAATGCGTATAATACCTTACTCTGTTATGTTACGCCAGCATTTCCCAATTGGGGTTATGCAGCGATTTGCCCGTCGGGTTTCCCAAGCATTTAGGGCCACCCGATCGTTATCGCTAAACAGAGGTCCAGTCAGGTGCCACAGCCGTCTAAGATTGCGATCGGACCCATGTTGTATGGGATGCTGGGAGGAAGTGACAGCACTTCCTCCCTGACAGAGCATGCCGATTGGAGGGAGCAGCAGGGACTGAGCAGCACACCAGGCTCAGTCAGCAGCACTAAAGACCCTCCTGCAGAAAAAAGTGACGTGAACAGCAAATGTAAACATATATGTGTATGTATGTGTCTGTGTGTGTTTGTGTGTGTGTGTATACCTGTGTCAGTGATGTATCTGCCAATGTGTGTGAATATGTGTGTGTATGTGCCAGTTTGTGTATCTATGTGTCATGGTGTATGTATATCTGTGTGTCAGTGTATGTGTCAGTGTGTGTATCTGTGTCTGTGTGTGTATGTGCTAGTGTGTATCTGTGTGTCAGTGTAGTTGTCATTGTGTGTTTTTAGTGTGTGTATGTGTCAGTGTATCTGTCAGTTTGTATGTGTGTGTGTATGTGCCAATGTGTGTATCATTGTGCCAGTGTGTGTGTATCTGTGTGTCAAGGTGTGTGTATCTGTCAGTATGTGTATCTGTGTGTCAGTGTTTCTGTCAGTGTGTGTTGACACAGATACACAATGGCACACACACACGCAGATACACACACTGACAGATTCACACAGGCACAAAGATACACAGATACACACAACCTTGACACACATACACACACACACAAATACACACTGTGTGTCAAGGTGTGTGTGTTGTATGTCAGTGTGTGTATCATTGTACCAGTGTGAGCAGTGGGGTATTTTGGATCTGTGCTGCCCTAAGCATGACTGAACTAGGGTGCCCCCTAATTTAAATTCGCCCCACCCATTCCTGTCAAGGCCACACCTCTTCATGTTAAAGACAAACACACACTTAGACTGACAGACACACACACTCACTGATTTGACACAATCTGAAAGACACACATAATCACTGACTCACTTACACACACTGACAGACACGCACACACTCACTGAAATACACACAATGACTCAGACACACACACACTCACTGACAGACACACACACACACACTGACAGACATACACAATCACTCAGACGCACACACCCACTCACTGAAAGACACACACACTCACTGATTTGACACCATCTGAAAGACACACATAATCACTGACTCACTTACACACACTGACAGACACGCACACACTCACTGAAATACACACAATGACTCAGACACACACACACTCACTGACAGACACACACACACACTGACAGACATACACAATCACTCAGACGCAAACACTCACTCACTGAAAGACACACACACTCACTGATTTGACACAATCTGAAAGACACACATAATCACTGACTCACTCACACACACTGACAGACACGCACACACTCACTGAAATACACACAATGACTCAGACACACACACACTCACTGACAGACACACACACACACTGACAGACATACAAAATCACTCAGACACACACACTCACTCACTGACATACACATAATAACTCAGACACACACACACACACTCACTGACACACACTCACTCACAGACACACACACAATGACTCAGACACACACACACTCACTGACACACAGACACACACACACTGACAGGCATGCACAATCACTCAGACAGACACACACATTTACTGACAGACACACACACTCACTCACAGACACACACTGACAGACATTCACACTCAATCACTCAAAGACACAGACTCACTCACTCACTCACACACACTGACAGACATACACACACACTGACAGATATACACACACAGACTCACTGACAGACAAACACACATACACACATTTTTCTCCAACACTCACAGATTGTTATTTCCCAAATTTGTATTTCAATCCACCCAGCCTCCCTACCTTTGGGAAAGCTGGGTGGATTTTTTTTTACCTGGGGTCCAGTGGGGCTGCTGGCTGGGCTGTTTGGGCAGTAAGGCAGGTGGCTACTTGAACTTAACTAGCCGCCTGCCTGTGGGGACCAAAGGTGGCCAGCCAGCCTGGGCATTTGGGGGCAGCATTTAACCCCTTATTTTTAAATTCCTGCATACACATTTCACTTTTGATTTGGATTCCAAAAAATCCATTTTATATCACAAATAATAATAATTTAATACCATTTTATTGAATATGAACACTCACAAGTTATATAACCTTACAAAATGTATACACTCACAAAATTACTTTTACTGGTATGTATAATTTCTTAATCTATTATGTTTTGTTTTAAATATTTCTTTTGTTACACTGCTTTAACATTATGCAGTATGACTCAAACTGCAGTTCCCACTTGTATTTTTATATTGAATTACATGCATTGCTGTTTTCTTAGCATGTCTTGTGAACACAGGTTTATGCTGTTATCTAATTGTCTGAGCATGTTTTGTAACTGTAACTGTGTTGTACATCATTCAAAATTTAAGACACACACACAAATAAATTGGAAGAGTGATTCACTATTTAGTCACCCCATAAAAAAGAATGTATTATATTAATTCTCATAGTGAACAGAACATTGCCCAGAGCATAACATTGCTTAGCCAGCCCGCCTTCTTCCCATACTGCATCCTGCTGTCATCTCTTCCCAAGGTAAATGATGCCCACACACCTGACTATCCACTTGATCTAAAATAAAACATGATTCATCAGACCAGATAACCTCCTGCAAACTGAACTGTGTGACTGCACATGTGTGTGTGTGTGTGTGTGTGTGTGTGTGTGTGTGTGTGTGTGTGTGTGACTGACTGTCTGCCTGTGTGACTGCACCTGTGTTTTTGACTGTTTGCCTGTGCCTGTCTGTGACTGTCTGTCTGTACCTGTGTATGTTGTCGCAGATTACCACGGGAAAGCTCTGACACTAAGTGCCTGAGCTAGAAAGTCAGTTAATCATGGTCTTTACCAATTGGAGGTGCAGATCAGATTCCCAGCACAATGGGTCACCAGAGATCAGCATGCCTTCTCACTGCAAGGGAAGGGGAAATTAATATTTGTTTTTAACTCATTATCCATTTCATATGATCTCCACTGTTGGCCTCAGTTTTACAAAAGGAGAATGGTCTGGCACGTGAGGGAGATATTTGATCTCACCACCAGCCTTACTGCCCTGTCCTGCCTCCAGCCATGATTGCTATTTTCACATATATTTCAACCAGCAGTATGTTTTCCAAACTATGCTATATTTTGTACACAATTTGCATGTTGTATGTATTGTTTTTCTAAATTAGGCCGGTTGCTATTTCCATCTTATTAGAAAATTCTTATCTGACCTTGACACTTTTCAAAAAGTGCATTAAAACTCTGTTTAGTTTACTTTTTCTAAAAGGTAAAGGAACAACTATCTGTAAATGTAGTTATTGTAATTATGATCGTTAATTGCAAAGCTGTTTCCCCTTAAACACTTTGTGTTTGCAGTAACCTATTATGGGAGCAGATTACGGTTTTGAAGCTGACTTAATTTGTTCTTTATATTATCTGGTAGACTAAACACTTTCAAGAATCTTAAACTGATTCAACAGATTTGAAATTCCCCTACAAAAGTTTACATTTTCTAATCAATACTTAATTATTTCTATATTTTCTGTTGAATGTTTATTAAGTCATTCGTTTGTCACAAATCAATTTCTTAAGCATATTTTGAACATTAATAGAACAGCATACATGATGTAATCATGGCTTATTTCTTGATGTTGATTTTATGTGTCTTGGTAAAAAACATAAAAAGTAGACACGCAGACATTTAAAGATAAGCCCCAAAAAATAATTTTGTATAGCGTTGTTTAACTGCAGTAATATGGATAATATGTTAAAGAAGAGAAGAGTCAATAAAATCAGTGGTAACTCTGCAACTCATTGCAGCAACTTGCAGAAATATAATTTATAAATTTATATAATTTAATTTAAAAAAGAAAAGTTCTGGTGAAGATTGATGGCCACCAATCTAAAAAATAATATTATACTTATAACTTGTACTTTATGGGAGGCAATATTCAATTAAGTGTATTCATGTTGACTTGTTTAAAATGTAATAATTTGGCTTGTTCATGAAAAACACAAAACATGTCTAGCTAAAGCGTGATTGCGAACAGAAAGCACAAGGAATAACTTACAATGATCATATTTGTTGTTCCACCACATCACATGTCTTTTGCCACAACTGACTATGCAGTTACTATATACCTTATGGCATGAAAAAACAATATATATATATATATATATATATATATATATATATATATATATATATATATATATGTATATATATATATATATATATATATATTCAAGCAGGTCTAGGTGGTAGACAAGGAATGGAAGACTGCCGTCGTGGTGGATGTGGCAATAGCCAGTGACTATAACATCAGGAGGAAGGAACATAAGAAGGTGAAGATATACCAAGGACTGAAAGAAGAATTATAAAGTATGTAGAAAGTGAAGGCAGTAGTAGTCTCAGTTGTGAGAGGAGCACTCGGGGCTATAACTCCCAAGTTGGGGGAGTGGCTTCAACAGATTCCAGGTTGGACATCTGAGATCGCTGTCCAGAAGAGTGCAGTTCTAGGAACAGTGTCACATCCTGCTCCTGTTGTGGATCATTTCTGTCTTGGCTTCTGATATTCAGTACTCTTTTTATAATTCTTGTTTAGTTTTTCTTGATTTTTCCGGTTTTCTATTCTATGTCTGGTTTTCTATATGCTGGGTTTTCTGGGTTCATTCCTTTATTCCGTTCCTGGAATTCCCAGTCTCCTGAATTCCTTTAAATGTTTGTTTTTTGTTGCCATTCCGTTGTTGCCATACCCATTTCTTTGCCATTAATCCTTTTTGTTTCAGTATGTTCCTGCAAGCAGTGATCTCGTTTCCTCTTCTCCTTTCTTTGCAGGTAAGTACTGTGTGTTTTATTGTTGTTTATCAAAATCTAGGCAGTCATGCATATCTAGGCACCGTAATTGGAGTACTTTGGCGTAGTGGTGGGCTGCATACATCTTGGCCATTTATGTATGTCTAAATCGCCAATGCTCATTACATATATAGTACTTCGTTATGTCTCCTCTTGTTTTGCCTTGTATCTCTTGTCTTGTTTTAATTTTTCTTGTATTCCTAGTTTAAGTACAGTCCTGTCCCGTCCTGTCCATGTCCTGTTCATGTTTCCCTCATGTATTGTGTACATGTTCTGGGTTCTGCTTTCTGTCCTGTTCTGGGTTCTTCTAGTCTTGTCTTGTTATATTGTTTGGTGCCTATTCTAGTCTTGCCTTGTTTCTAGTATTGGATACATTTCTGCTGCAGAGCCTCCCTATCCAGATCCTGGGAGGTCTACATATTATCATATAGCTCCTGGGATCCGTAGAAGCTGCATCAGGGCTCTGGTATGTGGCCGCACAAATGCTAGTGCTCAACACCAGGGGGCATGTGGTTACCCTGCACCAGGCCCTGATAGTCCATTGCCACGTTGTGACTCCTATCTTCCTCATCAGGCACAAAGGGGTCCTGGTCTTTGGACCACCACCTGTGACAAACAGCTAAGATACTGGGCAGAACCCTCAAATTCCCAGGCCTCTGGTAGAGGACCCAAGAATGAGAAATAAACATACTACCCAGGAGGGGTGAGAAAATAAATTGTATATATATATATGAAACCATGGGGCTACACTCACCTGAACATGCATAAATGAGGTGCTGCTGGGGGCCAATTTATACAATACACAAGATCGAGCGCACTCACCTGTCCATTAAACAGCAACTTCAATGTTGACAGATTTTATTAGTTTTTTTTAATTTTAAACACCTAATCTAGGCAAAAATAATGGGAGTTTAGTTACAGAATATGATCGTCAACATTGCATAAGCCTGCCACAACGTCAATGTTCCCCATCTTTGGCAGGTCCTACTCTAACATTCTAATGTCTGCTCTTATGAGATTAGGTTCCCCTCCACCCTCACGGCCCCCCTCCTGCTGGACTGAAGGGGTTAAAACCCCTTCAGCCACTTACCTTTCTCCAGCGCCGGGCTCCCTCGGCGCTGGTGGCCTCTCATCCTCCTGCCGACATCAGTGCCGCATGCGCTTGCAAGAGCCGTACTCGCATTCAAACCGCCCATAGGAAAGCATTACTCAATGCTTTCCTCTGTACGTCAGTGTCTTCTCACTGTGATTTTGACAGTGAGAATCGGCCTTTAGTGGCTGTCAGTGAGGCGGCCTCTAGTGGCTGTCAGTGAGACAGCCACTAGAGGCTGGATTAACCCTCAGTGTAAACATAGCAATTTCTCTGAAACTGCTATGTTTTCAGCTGCAGGGTTAAAACTAGAGGGACCTGGCACCCAGACCACTTAATTAAGCTGAAGTGATCTGGGTGCCTATAGTGGTCCTTTAAGGTATTGGCACTATTTGAATGCTAGAATAAAACCAATCCAAAAGTATCTCTACATAAATACAATTGTACAGTTTGGCATGGGTGTCCTACTTTCTTTACACACCAAGTAAATAAAAATAATAATAAAAATATCTAATATGTACAAAAAATATCCAGATTTCTTTGCTTAAGTAATCCTCTGAACAAGCTTCTTTTTACATTCAGTCATGCATATATTTGTTGTTTTGTTCATGAACACAATTTAGTTGATGGGTGAATCAACTAAAACTTGATAAGAAACTAGGAGCATTTTAAATATATATATATATTTATTCATTTTAATATTGGTTGTGTATACCTTTTGATTATAAGATAAGCCCTGTACAGGGCGATACAATTTCTGAGTTCTCCCAACACTGGTAATTATCAACAAAATAACAGGCTCATAGGATCCTCTCGCATAACATATGAGGAAAGACAATTACCCCTCTTTGTTATTATTATTATTTTGTATTTCTTAATTGGATTAAAACCTGCATTACAGTAATATTCAAAACTCTAAAATTAAAATAAAAAATAGAATATTCAACATATAAAAAATATATGACCATAAAGTTTCTATAAAAAATACTTGTATTCTCCCTAATAATTCCTAAAATGATTGACATGTTAAGAATGGCAAAGAAATGTATATACTGCAATCTTAGGAAAGTAATTGTTATGTAATATTATTAAAAATAATATGTGTATGCTTGTAGCACAATGTTACCCGTCAGCTATATTCATCAATCAACCTTAGAAATAATTTAATTTTGGTAATGTAATATGAGTTTCCACCGACTACAAAATAATGTTGTTATGATAACCTAGTACTAATGAGTGTACTCTACTGTATTAATATAGAAATATTAAATCAACAATTTTATTCTTAACACCTAATCTCACAATATTGATATAGTTATTATAATTTACAATTAACATAATCCAGCATAAGTTTTGCATGCTAATATAAAATAACAGTATGCCAATACATTTTATTCGTAATACCTGGATGCCATCAATGTTACTAGAAGACAGTCAAATTCCCTTTTTCCCCAAAAAAATTATATCCATGTTTTTGTATAGAAGTTTTGGTGTAAAAACAGAATTAAAGTGGCACTGTCACCTCCTTAACAAAAGAGCATTTTACAAAGATAAAATCTTTATGAAATGCTCACACAGTCGAAAAGTAAGAACTACGCATTGTCCCTCCACTTGACAAAAGGCAGAGTCAAGTCAAGTCAAGTCAAGTTTTAACAATTCCCTTATGTGATGTCTATGAGAAAAAAGGCTCTGCAGGATCCTCCATTGATGTCAGTGTACTCTTTTATTTATAAAATATTTTACCAGGAAGGTTACATTGAGATTTCCCTCATTTTAAAGTATGTCCTTGGTCCACAAAACATTGCATCATTACATTAGGGTACAATAAAATACAAAAACAATACACAACATGTATACACAATTTAACACAGAACAGGTAAAAAATATATAATCAACCGTGACAAGTGCATTCTGTTTTAAGATATGTAGAGAGGAAACTCTCTCTCATAATATTGTAAGAGCTCTGGAATCTCTCTCTCATAATATTGTAAAGAGCTACGGAATCTGTTGGTACTATATAAATGGCAATAATAATAACAATATTAACTGAGCTTAACCCCTTAACGACGAGTGACGGACGAGGTCCGTCACTCAGGGGAATGCGTTAATGACGAGTGACGGACCTCGTCCGTCACGCGTTAAAATTAACGCCGCGATCGCGCAGTGCCGGCGATCGCGGGGTTAATGCTGTTGCTGGGTCCCTCCGAGTCAGGGGCAGACCGGCAGCAGCAAATCCGGATATCCCAGCCCATGTGATCGCTGTGATAGCCAGTCACAGCGGTCACAATGCTGCTGGGATATCTGATCCGCCTCCCTCCACCTCGTGTGGGTTTGTGAAGTGGAGAGAGACGGATCGGTGCTACATTGTGTCCCTGATTTATTGCAGAGTTATACTTAAGTATAAAATTCACTTTTGTGGAGTTAAAAAAAAAAATTAACCCTTTCCCTGCTGCTTGATCACTGCTAGCAGTGATCAATATACAGGTCACAGTACTCTACTGTGATCTATTTTTTTTTTTTTACTTTCAAGGGTTAATTTTTAGGTTTTTTGTAACCCTAAGGGGTTAAATTTTATTATTTGATTTTATTAATTTGTGATTTAGTTATTTTGGTGGGTGGAATTTAGTGGGAATTAGGGTATAAAAAAAAAAAAAAAAAAAAAAATTTTTTTTTTGTTAGAATTTTGTTAGCTGTGTTAGCTGTATTAACAATGTTTAGAAAGTATAGCGCGGAGGAGGCTTATGCCCTGTTAGCGGCAGACTCAGAGGCGACTGACACTGCCTCAGAGAGTGAAGCAGGGAGTGACGCAGGGGATGCAGGGGACATGGACTATGTGCCAGATACTGCAGGACCATCAGGAGAAATCGACGATTCCCCTAATGCTGACCATGGCGCAGATGACTGGGTACCCCCTAATAATTTTTCCCCAGACATCCCAGTGTTTACAGGCAATCCTGGCATACAGGCGGACCTGTCTGCCTATAGTGCGCTGGATGTTATGCAGCTGTTCTTGGGGGATGAGATTTTTGGGGAGATAGTCACCCAGACTAATCTCTATGCGGAGCAATATCTGGCACGCAATCCAGACTCTCTTATCTCTAGGAAAGAGAGATGGTACCCAACCAGTGTGCCAGAATTTAAACAATTCTGGGCACTGACCATGTTAATGGGGCTAATTAAAAAGCCCACAATTAGGATGTATTGGGCTAAACATCCTATTTGCAATACTCCTATTTTTGCCGAGACAATGACAAGGGAAAGATATGAAGACATACTAAGATTTATGCACTTTAGTGATAACAACAAGTGCCCCCCAAAAGGTGATCCGCAGTATGATCTTCTTTACAAACTACGCCCTTTAATTGCCCACTTTAACAGTAAATTTGCCGCTATATATACCCCCAATAAAAACATTTCCATTGACGAGTCCCTAATGAAGTTTAAGGGAAGACTGGGGTTTAGACAATATATCCCATCCAAAAGATCCCGATATGGGATCAAATTTTATAAACTATGTGAAAGTGGCAGTGGCTACGTATACACCTTCCGTGTATACGAAGGAAGGGATAGCCACCTTGATCCCCCAGGTTGCCCAGATATAGTAGGGACAAGTGGAAAAATTGTCTGGGACTTAATAATGCCACTACTTAATAAAGGTTATCATCTATACATCGATAACTTTTATAATAGCATCCCGCTGTTACAAATGTTGTATTGCTTCGAGACCGTGGCCTGTGGCACTATTCGGAAGAGTCGCACAGGTTTCCCAAAGGCTCTGGCAAACAAAAAAATGAAAAGGGGGGAAACAGCAGCTCTCTGCCAGAATGAACTGCTGGCACTCAAGTACAGGGATAAAAAGGATGTTTTCATCTTAACCACCATCCATGGTGAAAACACTCGGAGGGTCGCAGTTCGTGGCAGAGACGAATATAAACGGGTGCCAGTCTGCATACGGCAATATAATCGGCATATGGGGGGCGTTGACCTGTCCGATCAACTGATGCAGCCATATTTGATCATGAGAAAGACCAGGGCATGGTATAAAAAAGTGGGCATATACCTTTTGCAGATGGCAATCCACAATGCCTTTGTTATTTTTAAAAAGGCAAATGCTGGGCTGAAAAGCACTTTTCTTTCTTTCCAGTTTGAGCTAATTTCTAAGCTGCTAGAATGCCACACAAGGAGACCATCAGTGGAGCCTAGCAGAAGAATGGAGGCAGGTCACTTCTGCTTTAAGATTCCACCAACCCCTAAAAAACAAAACCCCCAGAAAAGGTGCAGGGTGTGTTACAAGAGGGGCGTAAGAGTTGAGACCAGCTATTACTGCCCTGATTGCCCCTCTCAGCCCGGCCTATGTATTGGCCATTGTTTTAAAATTTTTCACACCCAGGCCGAATAAGTAGACCAGTTTTGGGGTGTGATTTTTGGTTACCAAATCTTGGCTTTGTCTACCGTTTATCCTGTCTTCTCTGATCCTTGACCTCGGCTTGTCCTATCGTTGTTCCGTTTCTCTTTACTCCTTTGACCTCGGCTTGTACCTTGACAATTCTCTGCTTGTATAGCCCGGCCATTCTAAGGACCGGTATTACAAGTTTCTCTCTCTGTGTTCTCTCTCTTTGTGGTCTGTCTGTGTTTTGGTTTCGGAATCCATGACAGCTTTGCCCGGGACGCAGATAACTGTGTACTACCCCCGGATAAGTTTACCCCAACTATTCTGTATATGGGGGTATCATTGCACTAAGATGACATAGCTGAGCAACATATTAGGTGTTATACTGCCGTAGCACACATAAGGATAGCAAAATATACAGTAACATCTCCAAGTGTGTGTCAAAAAGGCAGAAAAAATGCTAATTGCAACTAGACTTGGTACAAACTAACAAAAAAATGATCCTACACTAAGGTTTAGAATATACCTTTTGAAATACCCTGGGGTGTCTACTTTAAGAAATGGTAGGCCTTTGTGGGGTAGTTTGAATTTAATACCTGCTAAGATGCTTGGAAATTGCACATAGGCCCAGCGTCAAAATTCAAAGTTCGGTAAAAACTGATATGGCTTGGTCTCCTATATGGCACTGTAGCTTCACAAAATAGTCCCAAAGACATACAATAGGGGTGTCATTTTACTCAGAAGACTTAGCTGAACATAATTTGGGGGGTATGAACTTAGTGGCACATGTGAAATATACAAAATGCCCAGCACAAATGCAATCCATATGTAAAAAACGCACAAAATAATTTTATACCACATACTTTGGCATCTATTGGTGAAAAAATGGGGGCATGTTAAGGCACAATATGCACCTTATGAGATACCCTGGAGTGTCTACTTTAAGAAATGGTAGGCCTTTGTGGGGTAGTTTGAATTTAAAACATGCTAAGATGCTTGGAAATTGCACATAGGCCCAGCGTCAAAATTCAAAGTTTGGTAAAAACTGATATGGCTTGGTCTCCTATATGGCACTGTAGCTTCACAAAATAGTCCCAAAGACATACAATAGGGGTGTCATTTTACTCAGAAGACTTAGCTGAACATAATTTGGGGGGTATGAACTTAGTGGCACATGTGAAATATACAAAATGCCCAGCACAAATGCAATCCATATGTAAAAAACGCACAAAATAATTTTATACCACATACTTTGGCATCTATTGGTGAAAAAATGGGGGCATGTTAAGGCACAATATGCACCTTATGAGATACCCTGG
The DNA here is from genome assembly GCF_036172605.1 of Pelobates fuscus. Taxonomy (NCBI): domain Eukaryota; kingdom Metazoa; phylum Chordata; class Amphibia; order Anura; family Pelobatidae; genus Pelobates; species Pelobates fuscus. The sequence goes on along the minus strand of NC_086317.1, from coordinate 112,234,231 downwards.
AGTGTCTACTTTTACAAATGGTAGGCCTTTGTGGGTTTTTTTTGAACAGTCAAACTGTTATAATACCCCAAATGGAAGCATAGGCTCATTAAATCCGTCTCTCAAAATTCTACTGTGAGTACTGAAAAGGACAGGTCTCCTATATGGCACTGTAGCTTCACGAACTAGTGCCAAAGACATACAATGGGGGTGTCATTTTACTCAGAAGACTTAGCTGAATATAATTTGGGGGGTTTGAACTTAGTGGCACATGTGAAATATACAAAATGCCCAGCACAAATGCAATCCATATGTAAAAAACGCACAAAATTATTTTTTACCACATACTTTGGCATCTATTGGTGAAAAAATGGGGGCATGTTAAGGCACAATATGCACCTTATGAGATACCCTGGAGTGTCTACTTATACAAATGGTAGGCCTTTGTGGTTTTTTTTTGAACAGTCAAACTGTTATAATACCCCAAATGGAAGCATAGGCTCATTAAATCCGTCTCTCAAAATTCTACTGTGAGTACTGAAAAGGACAGGTCTCCTATATGGCACTGTAGCTTCACGAACTAGTGCCAAAGACATACAATGGGGGTGTCATTTTACTCAGAAGACTTAGCTGAACATAATTTGGGGGGTTTGAACTTAGTGGCACATGTGAAATATACAAAATGCCCAGCACAAATGCAATCCATATGTAAAAAACGCACAAAATTATTTTTTACCACATACTTTGGCATCTATTGGTGAAAAAATGGGGGCATGTTAAGGCACAATATGCACCTTATGAGATACCCTGGAGTGTCTACTTTTACAAATGGTAGGCCTTTGTGGTTTTTTTTTGAACAGTCAAACTGTTATAATACCCCAAATGGAAGCATAGGCTCATTAAATCCGTCTCTCAAAATTCTACTGTGAGTACAGAAAAGGACAGGTCTCCTTTATGGCACTGTAGCTTCACAAACTAGTGCCAAAGACATACAATGGGGGTGTCATTTTACTCAGAAGACTTAGCTGAACATAATTTGGGGGGTTTGAACTTAGTGGCACATGTGAAATATACAAAATGCCCAGCACAAATGCAATCCATATGTAAAAAGTGCACAAAATTATTTTATACCACATACTTTGGCAACTATTGGTGAAAAAATGGGGGCATGTTAAGGCACAATATGCACCTTATGAGATACCCTGGAGTGTCTACTTTTACAAATGGTAGGCCTTTGTGGGTTTTTTTTGAACAGTCAAACTGTTATAATACCCCAAATGGAAGCATAGGCTCATTAAATCCGTCTCTCAAAATTCTACTGTGAGTACTGAAAAGGACAGGTCTCCTATATGGCACTGTAGCTTCACGAACTAGTGCCAAAGACATACAATGGGGGTGTCATTTTACTCAGAAGACTTAGCTGAACATAATTTGGGGGGTTTGAACTTAGTGGCACATGTGAAATATACAAAATGCCCAGCACAAATGCAATCCATATGTAAAAAATGCACAAAATTATTTTTTACCACATACTTTGGCATGTATTGGTAAAAAAATGGGGGCATGTTAAGGCACAATATGCACCTTATGAGATACCCTGGAGTGTCTACTTTTACAAATGGTAGGCCTTTGGGGTTTTTTTTCGAACAGACAGACTGTTATAATACCCCAAATGGAAGCATAGGCTCATTAAATCCGTCTCTCAAAATTCTACTGTGAATACTGAAAAGGACAGGTCTCCTATATGGCACTGTAGCTTCACGAAATAGTGCCAAAGACATACAATGGGGGTACCGTTGTACTCAGCAGAAGTAACTGAACACATAATAAAACTTTGTACAGGAATAGCACACACCAACTTTACAAAATACACATGAGAAGTTCTTTGTTATAAGTTTGTGTGCGAAAACCCCCAAAAAACACAATTTTACTCCAATATTTAGCAGAGGTTGGCGGTAAAATGGCTACGTAGAAAGTGTCAAAACAACCTTAGGTAAATAGCCTGTGGTGTCTACTTTATATAAATATATACTTTTGTGTGGCAATTTTGTTTTCTTTTATGGCTATTAGGCTTACAAGACAAACATACCAAATTCTAAAATCGCTCCACATAAAAAGTGTATTTTACTCCTTGTGCTTTGTGACCTGTAACTACCAAAAAAAACTGAAAATCCCAGACACATTATATATTCTGTAATTCAGAACAACTAAATGAATTTATTTTTAATTACTTTCCTTAACCTGCACTAATTATGTACACATTATTATTGCAAAAACTGTAAAAAAAACACACAAAAATTCATTTTTTTGCATATTTCTGTATTTTTTTAATAATAAATAAGCATTTATATATATATGTGTTACATCAAATTAAAGCCCTTTCTGTCCTTTAAAAAACGGTATATAATATGTGTCGGTGCAATGAATAAGTAAAAAGCAAATTGCAGTTGAACGCAAATAGCAAAAAATGCAAAAAATGCCGTTGTCATTAAGTGAAAGACAAGCTTCTGAAGCTCTGTCCTTAAGGGGTTAAAGAATAGAGGTATCTCCAGATATTAATGAATCTGATCATAAAAATAAGTAAGTGTTAAGAAAACTCATTAGCATAGAAATAAATCTACACTAACAGACTGCTAAGGGAACCATATAGCTATCAAAAATAGTCATTTGATTTCACCAAGTTGAAAGGGCAGTCAATGAAAAAACGTAATATTATTTATCATACATAGTAAATGGATTTAAAAGTAGACTGAACAAAATGAACAATTAAAACTATGAAAAATACATTAGTAATATTCCCTTACACTTTACAAGTTAAGCCAACACGTAGGTAGTGAAAATACGTTTCCAAGCAAAATGAGGACATTTTAAAATACAAAGCTCAGGACCTTCACAGACACAAAGATCTTCAGAAATGAACAACATCTTAGAACTGAGGGCTTTCGGTATTTCCATTAAATTTCTAGGACTGATTATATATGTCAATTTATAAGAAAGAGAATGATTAAGATAAGTAAAGGGAAAAAGATTTGAACATACCATAAAATATATGAGTTTTAAAACATGCATATCAAATTAGTTTTTAATACATGCTGATAAAGATGAATTGCACAAAATAAACATTATTTTTTTTCTGAAATGTTTTGACTAATTAATTTAATAATACATTTATAAACCATTGTGCAAAGCATGTTATTGCTTAATCTCACTTGCCCATGAAGATGTTAATAAATAGGCTAAAGCCATGTGAAACTACCTAATTGAGTTTCCTCCGCACACAATTCGTCCTGACCAGATGATGTTATTGCTTTATCTCAGGGCCAGAGAAAGATGTTCTATTGACCTTGTTAAAATCATTCAAGCCTGGGCGTGGCCTGACCGTTCAAGAAAATGGACGTGTGAGCGATCGGCTCCGTGAGAGGACCCCAGAATACAGCGACTAACTCAGCGTCAAGAGAGAGTTTTCCTACCTACAACAACTGCTTATTGCCAGGACACCATGGCACAACGCCTCACCAAAAAAAATAAAGTGAAAGAAGCACCTACCCTCCAAATCGCGGCTATGTCTTCACCGCCACGCCGAGCGCAAGATGGCGCCGACAGGCCTACATCCCCGGCCTCCAGCTCCGGACGGAGCGACCTTACCTCTCTCTCCCACGGGGAACTCCCAGCCACGGAATCGGCGATACAGAAAATGCTGAATGGCTTACAAACATCATTACGAGCCGACTTTGCCCAGCTGGCGAAAGAAATAAGAGCAGATGTTAAAGCTCTCGGAGATCGAACCGATTACCTCGAAAGTAAAACTGAAGAAATCATAACAGCGCACAACAACGTGGTTGCAGCACATGATAGAATGGAGGCTAAACTTTCCACTATTCTTACCAAATTGGCGGACCACGAGGATAGAGACCGCCGTAATAATGTACGCATACGAGGGATACCAGACAACATTAACCCAGGAGAATTGGGCGACTATGTCCGTAATTTATTTAAGATTCTAGCTCCAGACCTTCCGGAATCCGCATTTTTACTGGACAGGACCCACAGGTTGCCTAGGCCTAGGCACCTCCCCGCGACTGCACCAAGGGATACTATCACAAGAATCCACTATTATACCACTAAAGAAACCATAATGGCAGCTTCCAGGAAACACCCTGTTCTCCCCGCTGAATACAGCAAGATACAACTGTTCACTGATCTTTCGGCATCCACATTAGCAGCAAGAAGAACCTTCATGCCGATTACCAGTGCACTGAGAGCGGTGGATATTCCCTACAAATGGGGCTTTCCTGCACGTCTCATCGTAAAAAGGAATGGCGCGGAGAGGCACATTACCAACTTAGAAGATGGAAAAAGAGTCTTGATGGAATGGAATGTAGCGTGGACGGGGGAAGATGCGACTACTACCGCCATCACCCAATCACCGAAGAAACTCACCCATGAATGGGACTTACATACCGCAGTTAAATGACTGGCCCTTCTTTGCCTATATGAACAATAACTTTTTGGACATAGTCTAAGATCCCACGGCAGACGAAACTGATGTTGGAGACCGATAACCGGCACTTTTTGTAATGTATTCTTTATTCTTTATATGTTTTTGTTTAATGTTATAGGCAGGTCTTATAGAAAATACCACAGATCCAACGATAGGACTAGGGTTAATGTAATCTAAGGTTAAGGGGATTTTGTAAACGCGGTGGAATGGGTAATAATGACTATTTCCCCAAGTGTAAGCTAATATCAGCCCAGTCACAGTTAATAAGGGTTAGCAGCACTGGGAAATACACTGCCTTCCCAACCAAGATACCAGAGACTGATGATGAACGGGTCACACTTTCACCCCACATGGTTCCACCCCGACCTCTCCACACAACGAGGGTGGCAACTGTGAGTTTACACACGCGAACTATAAAAAGGTGCACAGGTCCCACCGGGTTACTACTTGCTCCCCGAGGGCTCTTACATATGCACATATGACAAGGTGTTGTATCTCACAGTCGCCCTACGATACACGCTTTCTAGTATATACTTGGGCACTAATGACCCTCAGATGCTTGCTGAGACTATAAAGGGCTCACAAACACACCGCAAATAGCTGTAACATATATAACCCTATAACAGTCGACCATCCTATCATGGATAGGGACCCCCTTGATGACGACACAATACCCTCTCCGCCATACAAACATTGTTACTAATGTGCTCTTTTCATTATGTGGAGAACCGCGTTACATAAGGTTCTTCTTTGTGATGCGAATATAGGCTTACTGTGCTAATCACAGAACAACATGTCGCGTGACAACTTGGACTATGATTGATGATTAACTCTATACGAAGTTAGCATAACACCGCTAACGCGGATCCACTTTATGAGGTAACATAGCGCTACCCAAATCCATCACAGCAGTCACGACACTACTGGTGCACAACACAAAAAAACAAAAAAAAACAAAAAAAAAAAAAAACAAACAAGGAAAAAAACAAAAAAAAAAAAAAACAAAAAGAAAAACAAAAAAACAACATAAATGAAAAAAAAAAAAAAAAAAAAAAAAAAAAAAAAAACATAATACATACCTTACGGATTTCTGGAGACCGGCAGGAAAATTGACTATGTGCCATTGACAATTTCTCTCTCTACCAACCAGGGGACTCTCGGCCCCACAAGGGCTTCAGTGCCCAAACGCTAAGACGACTAGGTCTTATGTTATAGACCTTTTCTTTGTATATAGTTACTTCTGTATTTTTGGTTTTCCACCCCTATCAACCATCCCACCCCCCCCTAAGGCGACTTACTATAGACAGCACTGGAGGGTTTCTGCCCCATGTAGAAAAGTAATGTTCACGCATATATACCACTTCGACGTTCAAAGAGGTGTAACCTGGATCCCCAACAAAACCACCATTAGATCTTGCACTGCAACCAATGTTATACCTAGACACCTAGATGGTAACAAACCGAGCCCGCGGCTCAAGCCTAGAGATCTCATGCCAAGTCCAAATGACCCTTAACATTCTTTCAATTAACACTAAAGGCCTCAATACACCCCACAAACGTCGCATGGCCTTGCTGGAGGCTAAAAATCAGAAAGCCCATGTAGCGTTTTACCAAGAAACTCATTTCCAAACTTCCAATCAACCTAAATTCTCCTCTAAATATTTCCCTATAGGCTACCATTGTACATACAGAAAAAAAAAAAGAGGCGTTACTACCCTGATCAGCAAAGAGGTCTCATTTCAGATGATAAAAAAACTGAGTGACAAAAAAGGACGGTACCTCTTACTCCAATGCATAATTAACAACGCTCACTACACCTTGGTTAACGTATACGGACCTCAGACTGACCACCATAACTTTCTAGACCGCATTCTGGCTTTAGCAAATGCCCACAAATTTGGGGACATCATAATTGGTGGAGACACTAATTTCATCCTTGACACAAAGCTCGACACCACTTCCTCCTCTAAAATATCGCAAAAAACTGCGAAACAACGGGCTCGTTCCATTTCTCTCATAGAAAATACGCTACATTCACATGGTTACACCGATATCTGGAGAACATTACACCCACTAGATAAGGACTATACACACCATTCACTAGTTCATAATTCGTATTCTAGACTGGACCGCTTCATTATACCGGTATCGATCACAGCAAAAATGTCTAGCGCCAATATTGGCACTATCACATGGTCCGACCATGCCCCAATCACATTATCAGTCATACTACAACATCCCACGAGCGGAAACCGCACATGGAGGCTCAATGACACCCTCCTTAACGACCACAAGCTTATACAGCAAATCACAGATGACTTGACAACATACTTCGCCTTAAATGATACAGGAGAAACAGGAATAGAGACTTTATGGCAGGCCCATAAGGCGGTCCTTCGAGGACAATTTATTAAACACGCTAGTTACAACAAGAAACAACGGATGACGATGTACATTGATATACACAAAGAGTTAACTACACTCACCCGTACAAATAAACAATCGCCGTCACATGACATTACAAAACGGATCCTTGAACTACAGTCCAAATTGAAAGATATGGAAACAGCAAAAACGATATATATATTAATGAAAATGAAACATAAATTTTTTAAAGAGGGAAATAGGGCTGGGAAGATTTTGGCAACCCAACTAAAAGCCAGATCTTTGGCCTCCAAAATAGCATTCCTAGACAAGGGGCAGGGAGGGAAAATTACTAATCCGCAAGAAATAGTGGAGGAATTTAGCAGCTATTACAGCAAATTATATAATTTAGTAAAGAACCCCGAATGCCATACCCCTACCCAAGCCGAAATAGACACATTCCTGAACGACATTCACCCACATACCATTACACCTGAAGAAAACCGCAAATTAATACAGCCCTTTACGGAGCATGAAATTATAAATGTCCTCAAACAACTACCTAAACACAAGTCACCTGGTCCAGACGGGTTTACCAACCTCTACTACTATACCTTTAGAGACATTCTTGCGCCACACTTAACAAAACTGTTCAATCACTGTTTCCAGGGGGGGTCTATGCCCACAGCGATGCTTCAAGCCCACATAACCACCTTACCAAAGCCTGGGAAACCCCCAACCCAGTGCTCTAATTTTCGCCCAATATCCTTACTGAACTGTGACACAAAAATTTATGCTAAACTATTAGCGAATAGAATAAGCCCTATATTGACACGTGTAATACATAATGACCAGTCAGGCTTCATTAAAGGTAGACAAGGCTCTGATAACACTAGGAAAATACTTAATATACTATCACACATTTCAACCGAAAAAACAGAAAGCCTTTTATTGGCACTAGACGCTGAAAAAGCCTTTGATAGGCTGAACTGGACTTATATGACATCAGTTTTACACAAATACAAATTCCCACAAGAGATGACAAGGGGCATAATGGCATTGTATACCACCCCAACAGCTCAAGTATACAATTCAGGATTCACTTCATCACCATTCAATCTTTCTAACGGTACCAGACAAGGCTGCCCGCTGTCTCCTCTTCTTTTCATCCTTGCACTAGAACCACTAGCGCTCAAGATTAGAAACGACACACACATATCAGGGATACCCATAGGAAACTCTAACTTTAAATTGTCCATGTTTGCGGACGACATACTTCTGACTATTAGCAACCCAGAAACGTCTCTGCCCCGCCTCATGTGCCTCCTACAGGAATATGGGAGGATATCATATTACAAACTCAACAACAATAAAACACAAGCACTTCCACTCCATATACCCACATCACGAGTTGATACCCTACGCCAGGCCCACAAATTTGACTGGAAACAGAACTACATCACTTATCTAGGAGTAAAGCTTGCATTGCACGCACACAACACAATATCACTGAATTATGGACCATTGCTGCGAACATGCACCTCTCTTATCCAAACGTGGAAAAATGTACACCTTTCATGGCTAGGTCGAATTAATACTGTAAAAATGGTTCTGCTACCCAAAATTCTCTATATCTTTAGAATGTTACATCTCCAGGTACCGCCACACACTCTCAAGACCATACAGTCCATATTGACCAGATTTATCTGGAACAAAACAAAACCACGAATTCCTATCTCCTTGCTCCAACAGACACAATCTAAAGGGGGCCTAGGAGTACCTAAAATAGCCACTTATTTCGAAGCTGCTGTTCTTGAATCTGCCATAAGGCTCCATGCGCCCAGACACACATTTCAGTGGGCAGATATGGAATCAGACAAAACTCAGCCACATGCTCTGTTACACTTATTGTGGACACCCAAAGCATTTCGCCCACCAAAATTATCCTTGTACCCCACCTCCATACTGATGCTGAAGTTCTGGGACAGGCTGTTGGCCACCGTATCCGAAAAGGGGAAATATTGCGTAGATGCTCCTATAGAAGCATTGGCAGGACTCACACCATGGCTATCATTAAAAACGTGGACCACTTATGGCGTGAGATTCATCAAGGATCTATGTATACAGAATGAAATAAAAACGTTCCCCAACCTACAAACGCAATTTAACTTACCCAATTCGTGTATATTCCAATATTTACAATTAAAAAGTATCATAAACACTCAAGTAACACTTAGACAACAGACCACACCACAAAGCGCCACAGACGCACTAGCGGTTATATCTGGATGTCACTCAGCACCACTGAAATCCAAAACTCTATCATTGTGCTATAAGGCTCTATTAGGCCAGAGTACCCCCCATACGTTTAATTATGTTCGACAATGGGAAAAAGAGGGATTACACAACCTTCCAGACGAAAAATGGCTTAAAGCACTCAACGCCCTTAGAGGTCTCACCTCTTGTTTCTCTCATGTAGAAGCCCATAAGAAGGTGCTCTATAGATGGTACCTTACTCCACAAAGACTACACCAAATATACCCGAATTCAATCCCGGAATGCTGGAGATGCATGACAGAAATAGGTAACATGACACACATATGGTGGGACTGTAGAGGAATTAAACCACTGTGGAACCAAGTTGAGCAACTTCTACAACGCACCCTTAATATAACGACATCTTTAACACCTACTATAGCGCTCTTATTGCTCTTCCCTCCGCAGTGGCCGAAAACAATTCAAAAAATAGCCTCCTCAGTAATTTTAGCAGCGCGACACTTAATAGCCCAACAGTGGAAAAGCACAAGGTGCCCCTCCCGAAAGGAATTACTAGACAGAGTAGATCAATATTACAAATACGAGCTACTTTCATCCGATTCTCCTATGAAGAGAAAACAAACAGAACAAACTTGGCTACCATGGTTTGAGGGATTATATAGCGACACCACGCCAAATACTTTATTGGAGGATCCACAACACCCAACACCATAGGTCACCACAAGAAACACGAGACTGAGGCTTGGGTATAGTCTGCTAATTGGGCTAGAATTAGGGGCAGAACTACAGATGGTCCCGGTTACTCAGGGCAAGATACTTAACTATATAAATGTATAAAGGTTTCACATATCTACTTATGATGTATACGTATCCAATGATATAACCATGCATTATTATGTCGCCAATTGTACTTCCCTCCCCCCCCCCCTCTTTTCCTTTCTGTACCCCTCCCACTTATGTTTTGATGTTTTGAATTTTCCTGGAAAATAAAAAAAACTTTAAATTTGAAAAAAATCATTCAAGCCTGATCAATTCTAACCATACTCCTCTATTTAGATGCTAAGAAGGAGTGTTATTGAGTAAGCTCAGTAACCCTCTGTAAGTGTGGTATTGGACCTAAGTTTCTCAATATGGTGCAAGCCCTCTAGAGATCTAATTTTACTATTCTAGTTTGTAATGGTGCCACCTTACAGCCTGTGACAAACTCCCCTTCCCATGTAAGTTTGCCCCATGCTCCTGGAGAAACCTGCTTGCCAACACCCTGCCCACAGACTATGGGCCCTGCAGGTAAACCTGTAAAAGACTATTTAACTGGCTTGATTTGTGTGATTCCCTTAGGCTGTTCAGGAATCGAACCGCTGCACGAACTATGGACCACCCGGTAGCTTGTTAAGCCTAATGGATACATTGCTGTTCGTCTGACTCTTGGTTTGATCCTCTGCCCGTCTTCCGTTTCTGCCTGTTTGCTGCCTGTCCTGACCATTGATTTCGACCACGACTACTCTTTCTGGATTATCCTTGCCTGTACTGCGTTTCTGGAAGCACTGTGTCTAATCATCCCCAGTGCACTGATTCACAGCCTTGGGGATTTCTGCCTTGACTCTCCTTGGTTTGTGTCTAATTGCAAAGAGTGCTTTAACTCTGCGTGTCGGACTCCCTCTCAAGGTAAGAACCGTTACAATAGTAGGTGTGTAATGACAGAGCTCTGGGGCGCAGAATGGAGGATAAGTGGAGGAGGTAGCATTCCGGTTGGAATGGGATTGTCCTCGACATGAGCAAGGACACAGCATCTCTTATTCTGTGCCAAAATAGTGTCAGCTTGGGGCAGTCCCAGAAAATGTGTTTGATGGACCCAGTGTGAGGACCACATCTCCAGCACAACGGGGAGACGCCCTTGTACATTTTTGCTAACAAGGAATTTTTTTTAACTAAGTGCAAAAAAGACTAAAAGTTCAACCCTGAAGCCAATTATTTTATGCTGTTGCCCCAAAAGAAGGCAAACAACCTAGTTGTATGCCACAAAAAGGGAAAACAAATCCTTCTTGACTCTATAATGATAATTAGATAACCTTTTACATATATATCAAGTATATCCTTGAATATTCTGTTTATGTAAAAAAGTATCCAAGCTCAAGATTATCTAGAGAATCTGATAAGACTACCTCCATAGGCAAAGAATTACATCTCTTTATTGTCTTACTGTAAAGGATTATTTCCTCTGCTGTAAATTAAAACTTCTTTCTTCCAGTCTCAATGAGAGTCTTTTTGTCGCAATGTGTGACCTCTTGTCTGTTGTGCTGCAAGAGGTAATCATTTGATAGGTGGCTAGCACTTGCTAACCAACTAGTACATTAAAAAAAGCTAATATATATTGTTATAAGAGTCATAATACATGTGTTATGAAACCACCTGCTAGTGTCTGCTCACGTTAATTAAATGCTAGTGACTGGGCAGCTCCCCATTTATTAAATAAGGACACCAACCTGCTGCCTATGGGTGGGGAAAGAGGGAATGTTTTGTCCCCCCTACTTAATTTGTTTTGAGCCCAACCTACCACCCATGGGTGATGTCTGGGATGGCTTAGAATGTCCCCTCGTTTATTATTATTATTATTATTATTATTATTATTATTATTATTATTATTAGTATGATATTTATAGAGCGCCGTCAAATTCCGCAGTGCTTTACAATGGGTGGACGAACAGACATGTAGTTGTAACCAGACAAGTTGGACACACAGGAACAGAGGGGTTGAGGGCCATACTCAATGAGCTTACATGCTAGAGGGAGTGGGGTAAAATGACACAAAAAGGTAAGGATAGTATTAGACTAGTGACAGTTGCAGAAGAGGAATCAAATTGGAGCTATTAACAGTTTAATTGATACACTTTTATGGAGACTGGGTCCGCATCTAACGGAGGAGGGAAGCGAGTTCCACAGGAACGGTGCAGCCCTCGAGAAATCTTGAAGGCGAGCATCAGATGTGGGAGTACGGACAGAAGATAGACGTAAGTCTTCAGCAGATCGTAAGGGCCTAGATGGGACATACTTGTGTATAAGGGAGGATAGATAGGTGGGAGCAGCATTATGTAGACATTTGAAAGCAAGAACCAGAATTTTAAATTGAGCTCTATATTTTATAGGAAGCCAATGTAGGGACTGACAGAAGGGTGAGGCATGGGAGGTGCGGGCGGACAGGAAGATGAGCCTTGCCGCCGCATTCATTATGGACTGTAACGGCGCAAGTTGGGAGCGCGTAAGACCACTGAGAAGCAGATTACAGTAGTCAAGGCGAGAAAGGACAGTGAAATGGACCAACACCTTAGTCGCATCTGACGTTAAGTAGAGGCGGATGCGCGCAATGTTTTTGAGATGGAAATGACAGGATTTGGCGATAGATTGAACATGAGGCTTGAAGGAGAGGTCGGAGTCAAAGAGAACACCTAGGCAGCGAGCCTGCGTGGTGGAGCTGATGGTAGCACCATTGACTTGGAGGGAGACAGACACAGGAGTAACAACACTTGAGGGAGGAAAGACCAGAATTTCATTTTTGGTCAAGTTTAGTTTAAGGAAGTGGGCAGCCATCCAGTTAGAAACAGCAGAGAGGCAGTCAGAGACACTAGTCAAGAGGGACAGGGAGAGATCAGGAGAGGACAGGTAGATTTGCGTGTCATCCACATTGAAATGATATTGGAAGCCAAAGGAGCTAATGAGTTTACCAAGGGAGTCAGTATAGATGGAGAACAGTAGGGGACCAAGGACTGAACCTTGGGGGACACCAACAGAGAGGAGCTGGGGAGTAGAAGCAGAGCCAGAGAAAGAAACACTGAAAGAGCGCTGGGAGAGGTAGGAGGAGCACCAGGAGAGAGCAATATCTTGTAGACTGATATTGCGGAGGATGAGAAGAAGCTGTTGATGATCAACAGTGTCAAAAGCCGCAGACAGGTCAAGGAGAATTAGGATAGAGTAGTGACCACGAGATTTTGCAGCGAGTAGATCATTGGATACTTTGGTCAGTGCCGTTTCCACAGAGTGCTTAGCGCGGAAACCAGACTGAAGCGGGTCTAGCAGAGAGTTGGACTCGAGGAAGTCTGTCAATCTCGCATACACAATTCTTTCAATTGTTTATTAAATAATACACAATTCTTTCATTTGTTTATTAAATAATAACACCCTATTTGTTTTAATAACCCCCACCTAAAGACCATTGTTGAGCTGATTGGAGTAAAAATGGCATGTCCACCCCCTCAATGATTATTAAATAGCACACACCCTAGCCAATGGGTGGAGTCTCCTAATTTATTAAATAATGGCACTAACATCTTCCCTATAAGTAGGTGGAGGGGGGAAAGTTTATTTTTTATTTTTTATAATTCTTTATTTTTGGAGTGCAGAGTAAATTACAGGTTTAAGCAATGATTTGTACAATACAATAAATCATAGTAAACAAATATAGGCATAAGAAGTCAAGAGATGCTGCACCTTTTTGTTATAGCAAAATAGGAAAATAAGTAAGACAAGAAATGATATACAAGATACCAAACAGTCGAGTGTCATACTAAGCTGACTTGTCTACTTTGCAGGCGTTTTAGCTGTGCTATGATAGGAGGAGCTTCAGCTGTTTAATAAAATCATGCTTAGGCAAAGGAACTGGCTTCAACATAGAGACTTTAGAATAGTCAGAAATATGTAGTAAACTAGACAGGTTTATGTTGCCCCATTGACCCCATTGCTTGTGTCAGAGGCAAGGTATGTCACCCAGTGAATGTTCAAGCTTTGAGCCACAGCAAACATTAGTGGATAGAAAAATAAACCATTATTAAGCAATCCTTTGGGACAAGAACATGGTATCATTATAGGCACCACCCGAGTCCAGTCACGATTTAGCCGACCCCTACTAGAGGCACCGGGCAATCTTGAACTAAACCAATCCTTTGGGAGTCCTGCTGAAGTTGTGCCTGCTGGTCTGGTGTTAACCAATGGAGTTGTTTCATGCTTGGTAGTGGCAGTGTGTTTTCTCGCTGAGTGCTGATATTCTGGGCCACCACCGGCGCTGGACTGTAACTCCCTGCTTCTGCCTTCACATTCTGCTCCAGTTGCCGCTTTCTATTGCGGGCTTGTTCTTTCGCCCGAGCTGACCCCTCTCGCAGGTAACTTCTACCTTTTCTCTGCTGTGCTCAGCTCGACCCGAGTTGTCCACCATCTTAGAGCAACATGCCCAGGACAGTTTGGTATGCCTTCTGTGTTTCCAAGTTGCCAGAGGGCCCCCTAGGTGATGACCGGAATCACCCTCACCGGTGCAAAGGGGGAGGGAACGAGGCCTGTATCACCTGGCGTCAGAGACCCAAAGGGAAACCACAGGAATCAGAACACTTATAATAGCCTCTGCACCAGCACCTCTGTGCCCACAGGACCTCTACTTCCTGGCTGCAGTTGGGTAGGTTATTCGCTTTTTACGGGCACTAATGTCAATAATCTGCAGGAGCTCGTCGTGGGTGCAACCTCTCAGCATGGCGGTCCAGTCCTGCCCCTAGTGAGGACAGTTTTGAGCCCTCCCCTGTTAGTTGGTTTTTTTTTTAACCCCGTCTGCCATCCATGTCTGAAGGCTGGGAGACTTCTGTGTGGGATGAATAATAGCATGCCCACCCCCTCAATGATTATTAAATAGCCCACATTGACCACTCATGGAAGGAGGCTGTGGGGACAATTACATGTAAAATAATGGTTCCCAGCTGCACCAATGGGTGGGGCAGGGGAGGACAATTTGGTGTTTGTTTGTTTTTTAAATATGGTGACTTGATAGCAAGCCCTGGTCAGCCACCACATGATTAACTCTAATACTGCCAAGCATTTTTGGTTTGCTCACTTTTACAAAATTTGCTTAATCTAAACCAAATTTTTTCAGACATATCAGAAATATTTCATATTTTCACCATGCACATGTCTAATCTGTATCTAATCTCTAGCAGACAAACCTAACTTGTTCTCCCTCAATTTTCTATGTAATGAACAATGATGCACCTCAGTCTTTAGACTTGATATTTAAAACAAAGGATGCAAATATCAGGTTTTTTTTTTCTATACTTTCAGTGACAGGTAATGATGCTATTACTTTATAATATTAATTGACTGGATCGTGATAAAGCAAGGGCCCCTACACCTGTCAGTACTGTGTAGATATTCTTCAAAACAGCAATTGATTCAGACTCCTTCTATCAATCAAATCCGAGTACTAAAAATGTATAAACCGTGTAACGCTTTAATTCTTAGAAAAATATATATATTAGTTCTGAAACTTTCTTGTTGTCTGGTGCATGTAGGGAATATAGTCCAAACGATGAAAGTCCATTTTGCACAGTGCATATTAACTATATGGACTGTGGGGATTATTTATTCTGTCGCTGCATACTTTGATGAAATCAAACATATTTTAAAATTAAGGTTGCAACTCACTGACTATGTTAAAATATTGTCTCCAGGCTGAATATAACTAAATATTTTTTTTTTCTTAGTGGTTTGCTCTTTTTTTTCTCTTGTTGCCATTAAAGGGTCACTGCAGACCCCTAAAGCACTTTAGCTTGCTGAAAAGCTTTATGTGTGAAGAGTTTGTCCTCTTTTTTTCATTTTGGAAAATTGCAGATTTCACTAGAAATTAACATTTGTTTTTTAAATAAAATTACCTGGTTACAACCCCCTGGCTTTTCAAGCAGACAACAGTTTTTGTTACTTCCTGGTTTGGTTAGCTTAATTGCACTGAACTCAAGAGGTAGCGTTTGCCCAGAGCACCTGCCTTGCAAAGACTCACTATTGAGCTTCATTGGGAAATCTGTGATTGGACAGACACAAAGTCTGGGCGGGTTTAGAAGAGGGGGGTTTGTTAAGGCAGCAGACAAAAGAGCAGCAGTTTTAGATATAACAAAAAAAAATTAAACGCATGTATGTTTACATGTGGGCTATATCTACTAAACTGTGATTTTTATTTACTTTGTATTTGGGCAATAGAGTGCCCCTTTAACATGGGAATGCTTAGTGACAGTACCACCAAATAGGGTCAAACAGGCATTTATAAACTCCACCATGTGAATTCAGGATATTGCTTAGATTCAAATAATAGAAAAAAATATATGCTGGCTTTCCAAGCACCAACACTTGCCCAGGATTATTAGCTAAAGTGTGAAATATGAGGAATTGAAAGTAAATGTAAAATGTTTGATCTAAAATAGCCAATCTGAAAATATAACTGACTAAAATTTTTAATTCATTTTGACTTCTTGGAAACCACACTTTAGTTAATAAATCTGATTGTTAAAGTTTTACTCTAGCCCACTGTTATACTTGAACTATTTTAGTTAAAAAGTATCTAATTGTATACTTCTCACTCAGCTCCCCAAAACATGTAAAATAATTTAAAAAAAATATCTTGAATACAGAGGCTAAGTTCTTAGACAACCTACTCTGATGTCACACAACATCAACCGTTCCATGTCCTAGGTTCAATCAAATATTTCTCATAGAGGAGCATTATTGGACCTTGGGTGCGTTCACAGTGAACGACAGAACCCGCCAATCAGCTTCTTTTGATAGAGAAGCATTAAATCCAATGGAATACTGCACATACAGATTGATTGCACTATGACCACTTAGAGAGCAAAAGTGGTCATGGTGTTTGGAGTAACCCTTAAAAAAAAACCTACCTAAGTAAAGAGACCCTTAAATAATAAATAGTAATAGCTTTTCTTACATCTAGAATGTCTCATTTGGCAAATGTACTAGCAATCTCTGCATTTGTAAATTATAGACTTGCTTGATAATTAAAATATACTTTTTAATTCAATTAACCCTTATCTCTTTTAATAAATGCCTCTTGTTCAACTAAGTGTATTTACATAATTAGTTTCTAAAATTGCAAATAGTCTTGTATGCTTATCATAATTGTATGCCACATTAAAATAAATTAAAAACACTTAAAATGATCCAGGGTTTTAAACACTAATGAGATATTACAAATAATAACATTGCATCGTATAAGTGATATCAGGTTTAAATTGCATTTTCAAAATGTATTCATATAATACTCGTATTATATACTTTTTTAGCTGTATCTGTAAAACATTCACTTATTTACTTTTAATTAATTCCATTATTTTATTTTTTTGCAAACTAGACCAGCATTGTTGTATTTTTTTTGGTAGAAAAAGCTTCACAACCTAGACTGGCATTAATGAACTTTGTTATATCAATAGAATTGCATTTAGGTCATTTGAACAAATCTTTAATAATGTCACATAATTCCTAAAGCATTCAAACCATGACCACTGGATATATTCGGGCTTTTGAGCTATATGATGTATAATCATTTTTAGACATATTACTTTGGATTGTTTAGATGTTCTAATGTCTGCATTATGTTATAATTTGTAAAAGTTACTACAATTTTCTAAAATATATTCCAATCACCAAAAGGCTATTCTCTTTGCACAGGTTCTGGTTTCCTTGCCATCCATTCTTATTATTTAAGCAATTTTCAGTGCTTTAGCAGCTGTCCACTAAGCAGCAGTTCCATTCAACATATCTGATAAATGGAATTACGTGAAAGTGTTGAACGACATGTCTTATGACCTACTGCTTGACGGGAGTTTGTAGGATAAACTCAGATCCGTTTGAAAATACTAGTAGAATCAGGGTTCTGTAAGTCACTTTATGATTCGGTGAAAAATGAATACAAATGCTCTAAACTCCAAACATTAAATGTTCTTTTTCATTTGTATTATGAGTCAATACTGGGAAAACATGTTTTCATATAATATGAAATATATTTCAAAAATGTGTGTCTTGTTTTCAAAATTATGTTGTTTTTTTTTATTCATCTTCAGTTTCTATTTGCTTAATTTTGCTAGCAATAACAGTTTTGGATATTACTATTTCTTCTCGCATTTCAGTAACTATCAAGAATCCACTTATTGGCATTACGTTTGGGATAAAAAATTGCAATGATTGCCATTTACCAAATTTAAAATAGCCCGTGTTGCATATTATGTTTTGCATATATTATATTTAAATCATAATAACATTAATTCAACTGCCAACAAATTCCTATTTATATTTGCAATAACAAAAATATGGTCAAAGAGCCTGTGTCAGAGCAAGACAGAGGGGACACAAGAGACACAAGGCCAATAAAAAGATATATATATATAAGAACTTAAATTTAACCACCACAAATAGAAAACAATAAATAAATAAATGTAGGCAGATATCTGCTACTCATATGAAGTCCTATATAATTAGAGATTTAACCTTTCAGATTTGTCAGAGGTCAGGAAAATATTCCATATATATATATATCATATATCATTATATGTGTGTGCATAGTATTGATAAGACATTTAAAATAAATATGAGCTAAAAAGGCATTCACACTTAATTGTCAAATTATATTATTTTTCCAAATCCCTATCCATTGCATCATCAATCTTTGTCCATTCCAGCAAGTCGCCTGGTAGTTACCAATCACAACCCTCTTATTATGGTGCATAAAAAGTGTGAACTTTTTAACATTTATATCCAAAATAGCAAGGGTTACAGTAACAATAGAATATAGGTGACAAGAGGATGATCGATGTATTGTGTGTATTGCTTATTTTTTATGTTGATGTGTATTTCTTATCATGTTTGGCCACTAGGTCTTGAAACGTGGTTGCCCTTTTTGAAGTTACAAGCTGTATTAACATGACTATTAAAATTAGGATAGCTTGTTGTTTTCCTCTAGCAATCAAGGAAAAATGTTCTGTTATGCAGAGTAAACATCTACTCTACACAATATTAAGCCCTGCAGTTAAACTCCAACTCTCTTAAGATAGAAAGGGGTATTGTTATGAACCCCTACACACTCATTTAGTAGGAAAAACATGGCTGTATAATACAGAAACAAATGCAAAACAAAATTAAGCCCTGCTCTCAAACTCCCACTACTCTTGGACAGCAGCTATTGCTATATTGTTCATCAGCCCAAATACATGGTACATCATGTTTTAATACAGCCATGTTACAGTGCTTACACCCACTCCATGTGTGCCCTTTGAATGATTAATAAGGGTGCACGGGTTCAGTAGAATACCTTTTTTTTTGGTCTTAATTTAGATAATACATTTAGGTGAAAGCACAAGTTTAATTGTTATTGTAGGATTCACATTGATAAGGTTTACCTTGGCAATGCAGATGAGCTTACACTTCAATGACCATTTAATGGGCAAAAAACATTTTTTGGTGGAGGGCAGGGTGGGGTGATTATTCAGAGTAGGCATCAGCCTAGAAAAACTTGATTCAACCACTTATAATGTACATTTTTAGAATTTAAAGGGATACTCTAGACAAAAATACAACTTTGATGCATTTAGTAGATTTTGGCCTCATTGATCTGAATAGACTGTGTGCAGACTTTTGATTAGGAAGTCTTTGAGGCATGAGGATGTGTGGCTAAGGAGGCAAGCATATGGTGCAGCAAAACATAAAAAAAATTCATGCAAAAACTATAATGCACTGAGCATGAAACAAAATACAGCATATTAATGTGTCCAACATCTATCAAATGCATTAAAGTTGTATTGATGCCCAGATTGTCCCTTTAAGTGCTCTGGTGGTAAAATAGGCATCATAAGCATTGACCAGTGCCCTCTGTAGTTCAGATAGCATCCTATATTTGATAGAGCAGGAGGTTCAGTTATGGGGGATATAAAAAACAGTGCTGTCCCATTTTCTCGAGTGTCTATGTGTGAGGTTGGACAGGGAGTGCAAGGGATCACTTTCTATCTGCCCACTAACAGCCTCTTGCACAAGTAATGCCTGTCAGAGGGAGCAGGAGAAGCACTGATGCACACTATATAATAGCACCTGGAGTTCTGGAGATCATAGGAGGTGACTGAACTATAGAAGACAGGGGGGTGAGCTCTTTACAAATAATCTCCATATCTCCTAAACACCCATTGTCCTAACCCTAAAGTTAACCATTCTCTTAAAACCAAAGCAGATTATTTCCTTGGTCCCAAATGTAAGCACATAAATTATTATTATGTTAAGCTCCATTTAAACATCAAAATACCCCATGTATACCAATACTAAATGTAACTCAACTCTAAGCCAAAACTCAATAATCCTAAACAGCCATTATACCACAACTATAACCCTTCTGCAGCCTTTATTCTTCTTAACACTAAGCACCCTATGTAATAACTCTGACCCATCTCAAACCTTTTTACCACTTGACCATAACCACTTTTAACATTATCTCTACACATGCATGCATTTATATAGCAGCACAGACACCTTCAAATATTCAAACTTTGTCTGCCAGAGGGCAGACAAACATACTTACTGTATGTTTGTTCTTTCAAAGCGAATTTCACTACTATCATATTCAGCAATGCTTTCTTCAGCTTCTGGTAAAGGCCCCTTAATGGAACATATTGACTATTATATGTCTTGGCCCCTACATGGATAAGTGTCGCTATTGACTGGATCAATCATGTCAAGCCCAACTTGGGCCTACACATATGGTTCACAAATATAAACTAACTTGTATATACATTCACTGTACTTACATTAACTACAACCCTCATTATTATTATTATTATTATTATTATTATTATTATTATTGCCATATATATAGCGCCAACAGATTCCGTAGCGCTTTAAAATATTATGAGAGGGGATTTAACTATAAATAGGACAATTACAACTAAACTTACGGGAACAATAGGTTGAAGAGGACCCTGCTCAATCAAGCTTACATTCTATAGGAGGTGGGGTGTAAAACACATTAGGACAGGAATTTGCAGTCAAATAAGGTGCCCTTTAGGAGAGGGCAAGAGACAGGTATGTGAGGTATAGGTTAGTCTTGGAGGCCATAAGCTTTCCTAAAGAGATGGGTTTTAAGGCACTTCTTAAAAGATGCAAGACTAGGGGAGAGTCTGATGGTGGTATCCAGGCTATTCCATAGGAAAGAAGCCGCCCGTGAGAAGTCCTGCAACCGTGAGTTGGCCGTACGGGTGCGGACAACAGACAGGAGGTGGTCACGGGCAGAGCGGAGAGACCGAGAAGGGCCTTCCCTATGGATCTGTGAGGAGATATGAGAGGGGCTAGAGTTGTTCAGTGCTTTATAGGTGTGAATTAGTACCTTGAATTGACTCCTATAGCATACAGGAAGCCAATGTAAGGACTGGCAGAGGGGTGAGGTGTGAGAGAAACGGCTAGAGAGGAAAATCAGTCTGGCAGCAGCGTTCATTACGGACTGTAGCGGTGCAGTACGGCTTTTGGGAAGTCCAATCAGGAGAGGGTTACAATAATCCATGCGGGAAATTACTAGAGCATGGACAAGCTCCTTGGTAGTATCTGGTGCAAAAAAGAGGCGGATGCGGGCTATGTTTTTAAGATGGAATCTACAGGATTTGGCAACATGATGGATATGAGGCTCAAAGGTGAGACCAGAGTCAAGTATGACGCCAAGACAGCGCGCTTGCAAGGATGGACTGATGTGGGTACCACAAACTTGAAGGGAGAGCTAAAGAGGAGGATCAGTATTAGGAGGAGGAAAGACAAGGAGCTCAGTTTTAGAGAGATTGAGTTTCAGAAAGTGGGAGGACATCCAGTCAGAGATGGAAGAAAGGCAAGCAGTGACTCGTTGCAGGACGACAGGTGAGAGGTCCGGGGAGGAGAGATATAACTGGGTGTCATCATCATACAGGTGGTAGTGGAATCCAAATGAGGTAATAAGTTTGCCAAGAGAGGCAGTATAAAGAAAATAGAAGGGGACTAAGGACAGAGCCTTGGGGGACTCCAACCAAGACAGGAAGAGGGGAGGAGGTATCATTAGAAAAAGAGACACTGAATGAGTATTGGGAGAGATAAGAGGAAAACCACAAGAGGACAGAGTCACTGAGACCAAGCGATTGAAGAGTTTGAAGAAGGAGAGCATGATCAATGGTGTCAAAGGCCGCTGAGAGGTCAAGAAGAATTAGTATGGAGTAGTGGCCTTTGGATTTAGCTGTGATTAGGTCGTTAGTAACTTTGACAAGTGCAGTCTCAGTAGAGTGGAGAGGGCGGAAGCCAGATTGAAGGGGGTCAAGGAAAGAGTTGGAATTGAGGAAATGGGACACATGGGTAAAGACAAGTCTTTCCAGAAGCTTTGAGGAAAAAGGGAGCAGGTATATGGGACGATAGTTAGAGGGGGTGGACGGGTTGAGGGATTTTTTTTTAGTATAGGTACTACAGTGGCATGTTTAAGGTAAGCAGGGACAATGCCAGAAGAGAGAGAGAGCAGTTGAAGATGTGTGTTAAAGAAGGCACGAGACAAGTGGAGAGAGATCTAATAAGGTGAGATGGGACAGGATCGAGTGGGCAAGTGGTGGGGCGAGAGGAGCAAAGAAGAGCAGCCACCTCTTGGTCAGTAGCCGGGGAGTATGTCTGAAGGGTAGGAAAGGCATGATCTATGTGTGGTTGAGAAACATAATGACAAGGAGGGGAGAATTCTTTCCTTAGCTGTTCAATCTTGTCATTAATGTAACATGCAAAGTTATAAGCAGTAAGTTTAGTTTGGGGGGTGGCCGTAGAAGAGAAGAAGAGAATTAAAGTTGTCAAAGAGACGCCTGGGATTGCGGGAGAATGAGCTAATGAGAGAGGAAAAGTAGGACTGTTTGGCAAGGGCAAGGGCTGCACTGTATGAACACAATATGAATCTATAATGGAGAAAGTCTGACTGGGTGCGAGACTTCCTCCAGGAGCGCTCAGCACAACGGGAGCATCTTTGCAGGTAGCGTGTTGATTTAATATGCCATGGTTGGGGGCGGGTCCTCCTTGAGGTGTTTGTTTAGAGCAGTGCTGCAGTGTTCAAGGCAGATGTAAGGGTAGAGTAATATGTGGAGATGGCCAGTGAAGGACAGGAGAGGGAAGGGATGATCAGCAGTCATGAATCAATATCAGCTGACAACTGCTGGAGATCAAGAGAATTAAGGTCCCTCCTGAGTTGAGGGGGGTTAGGCTGAGGTTGTTGGGTGAGGTTGTACATGAGAGCAAATGATAAGAGGTGGTGATCAGAGAGAGGAAATGGAGTGTTGCAGATATTAGATACTGTCCATGCATAAGGGAAGATTAGGTCAAGGTTATTGCCAGCTACATGGGTGGGAGAATTAGCCTACTGTGATAGCCCGAGGGAGGAAGTAATTGAAAATAGTTTAGAGGCTGCAGAGGTCAAAGGTGGGTTCATAGGAATATTGAAGTCCCTGAGAATTAGGGATGGAATGTTAGAAGAGAGGAAATAGGGTAGCCAGGCAGCAAAGTGGTCAAGGAAGAGAAGAGGGGAACCAGGGGGACGATAAATACCAGCAATGTTAGCAGAGAAGGGTTTGAAAAGGCGAATTGAATGTATTTCAAATGATGGGAAAGAGAGGGAAAGGGGGGTGGGTAGAGGTTTAAAGGAGCAGTCAGGGGAGAGGAGTAACCCAACACCACCACCTTTACATACATAGTTTCTTGAGACTCATGAGACTAATCAGCTAACAAAGGTTTAATTTGGTTTAGTTATGCTAATTACAGGTTGTTGGTTGGCTTCTCGTACACTTGTTAGCTTGAATTGTCCACCGTTATGGTCCATGTAGATACTTTTCATTGTATATTCTTGTTTATACTGATACTAGTTACTTTTCTGGTTTTCAAACCCCTTCTACTCTATTATTTCCTGTATATAAGTTGGTTTTCACATTGGCCCTCGCTATATTAACACTTATCTACGTTCATTACTACGTTCATCTGTAGCCAGGCTATCCCATTATTTTCAGGCAACAGGGGCTTATACATGTGACAGGTTCATGATTCACTTACTTTCCAGAGTTTCAGAATTATTAGAATTTTGCTATATGCCTTAATGCTATTACTTTAAGTTTGACGTCATATGCTGGTATTTTTACATTCATGCCACCTGGTTTAGTCTAAGTGGCTCATGTAACCCCTCAATTGTTTGCAAGGTATATATTGGTTGTCACTTACGTGTTTACAACTATTTCCTTAGCCCTCGTAGGGCTCACATGTCTGGCAGATTCCGCTATTTCAATGTACACGGTATTACTCCTCCAGGTTCTAAGGTATTGCAAGTTGTGCCATTAGTGGTCTCCCAGCAATTGCTGCCACCAAGTCTTTCCAATACTATTCATGTCACAGGTAAGTGGTACTTCATTACATAATGTTGGTTATTATGTCTCTGGTTGTGTTTGTTACTTTTTTTGCCACCTTCAATTTAGGCTCTCACTATACCATCAAGTTACGCCTGACTGGCATCCAACATCACATGTTTCTCTACTTTCCAACAAAGTCAGTTTTCTTTTATCCTTTCCAATCAGACTCTACTTAAGAGTATCCAAAATATGGAATTTGCTAGATTCAGCCCCTTTCAAACCCCTCACTAACTCTGAAACTGCTATTTACCTGGCCTTTTACAGCTTCCTGAGGCCACGAGAATTCACCACCAGTGGCCAATGCACAAGGTTGCCTTCGAAGCTCCTACCTAATTAAACATACTGACTCTACCCGTGACCAAAACGAGTCAACTGCGTCAACCCGTCCACACTATCCGACAAATAATATATGATGCCAGTGAAAGTTTTTGATTCCTACCTCCTCACTGTACTGAATATCGCATCTTTTCCACTACTGTCACTTCACAGGACTATCCTCACTACCTCTAAGTTCATGTTATACGTACGGTTATTTTTAACAAGGCTCGGTATGAACCCTAGCCTTTATTCCAGACACTCATTTAAGATAGGGGCCCATCTACGGCATCGAGCCAGCATGTTCGAGTCCACGTCATAAAACCTCTAGGTCACTAGAAGTTATAAGCATATACAACATTCATACCCCAACCAGTACAGGAAATACGAAGGGCATTGGTTAAAATGTCATCTTAATGTACTTATGTTGTATTATGTTCTTTACTCAATAAATTTATTTTGAGCAGGATATGTATTCCTTTTTGCCCACTTTAATTACTGGCCTACAGCATACGTCGGTTTCGGCACACCTCAACCGACTTTTTCCTATCACAGGTTAGCTAACAACAATCTTACCTCATATCATAATCAATGTTGCCCCGAACACAAATTGGAAGGCTTGGCCTGAAGTTGTGGGAGGGGCTTATGGACTTTAAAAGGGACTCCCCCCTTCCCCACCTTACCCTTATTGGTCTGACGAGCTGCTGCCCTACCCTCCACTCCCTTTATTAACCATACTCTTCTAGTGTAGGCCCACTTTTTTTACTGGCCTACAGCATACGTCAGTTTCGGTACACCTCAACTGACTTTTTCCTATCACAGGTTTGCTAATAACAATTTTACTTCATATCATAATCAATGTTGCCCCAAACACACACACACACACACACACACACATACACATACACACACACACACACACATATATATATATAAAAACAAGGGAGGGTTGGCTGCAGTCACCTGAACATGCATAAATGGGAGTGCTGCTGGGAGCCAAATTATGTGTCTTGTGTAATATATATATATATCTATATATCTATATATATATATATATATATATATATGCTTTGGTTAAAAAGAATGAAGAAAAACCTACAGAACATATAAAACATTCAGTAAAGACATTGCATAGAAACAGCAAATGAAAAGGTAATTCAAAATAATTTCTTAATTTACAAAATCAATTAGTTGAGTTATTAATTACGTTTATTCTCATTTCTCAAATTTATTCTCTCTTTCTCTAATATATATATATATATATATAATCTTTGAAAAGGATGAACAGTGTCATGAAAGATATTTCTACTGTATCATATTAAACCAACAATATACGAGCACATATATCCCTTTAATACTCTAGCATTTAATTTGGTCCATTCGAGGTGCTCCTTCTAAAGTAAATATTCTCTCTTTCCCTTACTGGAAATTCATTAATCATTTATTTGCTTACATTCATTGTAATAAAAAAGGCCGACAAACAAACAGAAACATTATAATATATAGGATTGCATTACAATAACAAATTATATTGGGAGCAGCAAAACCATAAATAGTATTTTAAGGGATTTGTTTTTGTTATATTATTGTGTTGTGTTACTTACAAAGTAGAAACAGGTTTGATCGATGACACTCAATATTGTTTGAACTTTCTTTGAACCATCCATACGTCTCAATGAAACGATGCTCTTTTGAATGTTTCATATAGACTGTGGCACATAAAAGGGCTGCAAACTTTTTTGTTTGCTAAATATCACAATTTATAAGCAACACAATTAAAAGTTGTGTATTGCACAGTTCAAAAGATTAATGTTTTCATGTGTTTATTCCCTTAAAGCACGGTGCATGGAACAGGAGGCATTTACCTATCAACAGCTGTTCTTCCGCAGTATCAGTATCTAAAGAGTATTTATAACATACTACTTTAAATGTCTGCAG
This sequence comes from Pelobates fuscus, assembly GCF_036172605.1. Lineage (NCBI taxonomy): Eukaryota > Metazoa > Chordata > Amphibia > Anura > Pelobatidae > Pelobates > Pelobates fuscus. The sequence continues at coordinate 112,207,636 of NC_086317.1, read as the reverse complement.
GCCAATGTGTGACATTTGAAGTATGTATAACAGATGGTCTGCATCCCTAAGCACTAGCCAGTCTGTTAGCACCATTAAGTTGCCTTTTTCTTTGTTTTTTTGAATGCATTGTTTTTTAAAATGAAACTATAAATATAAAAACAGTGGTAGACCAACTCACAAGAAGCAACGCACCCTGAATTCTACATTAATATCAAATTATTGCAATGTTCATTATTCCAAATGTAATTGGAATTCTATACAACCCATCTTTTACAGAACATAATCTTGTTGCTCATTAATGTCCCATGGAATTTACTGGATAAATGTCCAGTGCTTTCACATTCCTAAATCTGATTGAAAACAAACTCTCAAAATGTCCAAGCTTCTTTTTAAATATCAATATGATAACTGATTTCTATCCACAAAATATTACCATTAGAGTTGATGTTATAGTAGTTTCATATAGTTTGCTGTAGGAAAAATAAAATACAACCTAAAAAAAGGCATCTATATATTTCCTTCAAAATGCTAATCATATATTTTCTTTGATTAATATTTTACTTTTCACAATTTCATATTTTTTTAGGAAATAATTCCCAACACTACATAATTTATTCACAATCTGATAATGTGCCATTGAAATATTTGTTTTGCACTTATTAAGATAGTTTTCAACTTATTGTAAATTGGTACATTTAACAATATATATATATATATATATATATATATATATATATATATATATATATATAATTCAGATTTCACTACATTAAACCAATGTTTCAATGATTTAGAATATGCATTGGCATTGATGAAGGTTAATCTGCCTGCTATGGGGTCTTGATTTTGCCTCCTTATTTTCTCGATAATACATAGAATTGGTTACACTACTCTGATTTTATTATTTTCTCCACTAGTTTAAGCTCAAGGTTCTCCTCTTTTACTCTTTGATCATGTTAAACACTCTTGCCATGGAGGTCATAAGTACACATGTATTAAATTGTTATAACATATTTTAATAAAAAGGTAAAAGATAAAACTAAAAGGTTAACAAGGAAATCAAAGCCACCACTCTCCAAGTAAAGGCAGTATGTATCAAACCTTAATTAAAGTATCCCTACAGTGTCAGGAAAACAAACTCATTTTCCTGACACTATATCATCCTTGGGACCCCCCCCCCACCCTTGGGACACCCCCCCCACCCACAGGGCCCCCATGCCGTGGAGCTGAAGGGGTTAAAACCCCTTCAGCCACTTACCTTTATCCAGCGTTGGTGACCTCTCCTCCCCCCCGACGTCAGCTCCCGAGTGGAGCGGAATGCGCATGCACAGCAAGAGCCACGTGCGCATTCCAACAGTCCATAGGAAAGCATTTCTCAATGCTTTTCTATGGACGTTCTGCACGCTGAATGCAAATTTCGCATCCAGTGTCGCAGAAGCGCCTCTAGCGGCTGTCAGGAAGACAGCCACTAGAGGTTGGATTAACCCTGCAATGTAAAAATACCAGTTTCTCTGAAACTGCTATGTTTACATCTGAAGGGTTAAAACCTGAGGGACCTGGCACCCAGACAACTTCATTGAGCTGAAGTGGTCTGGGTGACTATAGTGTCCCTTTAAACAACTCCCTATAACTTAAGAGATCATTAAAAAAACAACATCTCATGTCTGCCCCTCTTGCCAACTTTCAGCTGACTGAAGACATCCCACCTCATTTACATTACCTTTGTCACCATATTAACATGTTTTACTCTAATAATACTGCAATTCTTACCTGTAGTTTAGCATTGTAATTTTCTGTTAATGTATTTATAAGTATTCCTTTACATAACCATTTCTTATCTCCATTCTTGTTCCTTAATGGAACACTATAGTCACCAAAAAACCTTAGCTTAATGAAGCAGTTTTTGTGTATAGATCATGTGTCTGAAGTTTCATTGCTCAATTCACTGCCATTTAGGAGTTAAACCCTTTTTGTTTCTGTTTATGCAGCCTTAGCCACACCTCCCCTGGCTATGATTGACAGAGCCTGCATGAAAACAAAATGCTTTCATTTTCATATTTTTTCAGATGCAACTTACTTTAAACGTTTATCTCTTGATCTGTAAGTTGAACTTTAATTACAGGAAGGAGGCTGCTGGATCTATCAAACTATCAACCAGGGAGGAGAGAAGACATTCTAAATTATTCTAAATTAAACATAATTTACAGGAAGTGTAAACATTAGATGACTCTTTACAGGAAGTGTTTAGAAAGGCTGCATAAGTCATATGCAGGGAGTTGTGACTAAGGCTGTATAAACACTGTGATTTAACCCCTAAATAGCAGAGAATTGAGCAGTGAGATTGCTGGGGCATGATCTATACACCCAAACGACTAAATTAAGCTAAAGTTGTTTTGGTGGTTATAGTGGGCCTTTAAGGTATCAAGAAGCAACACAGCATTTACACAAAACACTTTTTTAAATTTGCTGTATAACATTTATGTAAATGTAGTCTAAAACTGACATTTCAAGGAATGATGTGCATTTGTACAATTTTTTATTTTTTATTTTTTATAATTTAGCCACCTTTTATAGAAATGTTGAGAGGATAACACTCCAAAGTAAAAATATGATTTTATTTTTTATCAAATTAGTAGATAGACTACAATGAGAGCATGCATGCATTTAACATTTAGCATGTGTTTTTTTCATTGTGGGTATATAACTAAAAACAGTTTGCAAAAGCTGTGTGTGTCTTGTCTGAAGCCTTTGCAAACCCTCTCTTTCTTCCCTAGTCCAGACTTTATGTGGTTGTCCATTCACAGAATTCTCAATGTCTTGCACTGAGGTCCACTGAGCTAACCAAACCAGGAAGTAACATGACCGGTGGCCTGACTGACAGCCATGGGGTCTGTATTGAGGTTACTTTTAAAATGTGCCATTTCAATTAAAATCTGCACTTTTTGTAATATCAAAAAAAGAGGATACACTCTCCAAACATAAAACAACCCAGTACACCAGAGCCGGACTGGCCCACTGGGATATCGGGAAATTTCCTGGTGAGCTGGCATACTAGTGGGCCGGTGCGTGGCCGCCGAGTGGGCACCGAACTGCATTCCGCACGGTTCAATTACAGGGTGACCGCTCCCATCCTGCCGGTTACAGAATGTAGCGTGGCCGTGCAGGCAGACCATGGTAGAGGAGCTTCTGTTCCCCTACCCGGTCTGACAGGGAGTGCTTACAGAACTGCTTCCTGTCAGACCGGGTACAGTGAGCAGGAGCTCCTCCACCATGGTCTGCCTGCTCGGCCATGCTACAGCAAGTTACAGGAAGAGCTGGGGGGGGGGGGAACAAATGGGACACAGGGAGGGCTGGGAGGAGGTCTATAGGAACACATGGAGGGCTGGGAAGGGGGTATAGGGACACATGGAGGGCTGGGAAGGGGTCTATAGGAACACATGGAAGGCTGGGAAGGTGTCTATAGGAACACATGGATGGCTGGGAAGGGGGTATAGGAACACATTCAGGGGAACTAATGGGAACTAATGGGACACATGGTGGTTGGAATGATGGGTATAGGGACACATGAAGGGCTAGGAGGGGGTATAGGGACACATTGAGGGCTAGGAGAGGGTATAAGGATACATAGGGGCTGGGAGAGATGGCTAGTGGGACACATGGGGGCTGGGAGGGGACCTATTGGAACACATGGGGCCTATTGGGACACAAGGAGGCCTATTGGGACACATGGGAGCTGGGAGGGGTCCTATTGGGACACATTGAGGACTGGGAGTGGGCTATAGGGACACATGGAGGGCTGGGAGGGAGGGCTAATAGGACACATGGAGGGCTGGGGGCTAATGGGGCACATGTGGGGGCTAATGAGACACATGGAAGACTGGAAAGGGTGGAATGAGACACATGGAGGGTTGTGGGGTTGTGGGACACACAGGGGACTCATGGGACACATGGGTGTGCTACTGAGACACATGGGAGGGCTAATGAGACACATACAGGGCTAGGAGGGAGCCATAGGAACACATAGAGTGCTGGGAGGATGCTATAGAAACACATGGAGGGCTGGGAGGGAGGGCTAGTGTGACACATGGAGGGCTGGGGGCCAATGGGCCACATGTCGGGACTAATGAGACACATGGAAGACTAGAAAGGGTGGAATGAGACACATGGAGGGTTGTGGGGTAATGAGACACACGGAGGAGCTGGGGAGTAAAAAGACACATGGAGGTGTGTGGGGAGAAAGAGACAGAGGGGTTGGGAAAAGGAGACACACACAGAGGAGCTGAGGAAGATGAACAAGAGACACACAGAGGAGCTGGGAAAGGGGAGAATGAGACACACAGAGGAGCTGTGGGGAAAGATACACATGCTGGGGCCTGGTAAAGAGACTCACAGAAGGACTGGGGAAAGGGAGAAAGAGACAATGGGGCTAGGGCTAAGAGACCCATGAAAGAGGTTTGGGGGAGAAAGACACAAACAAAATGCATCTTCACTTTGTCTCCTGCTCTCCCTGTAACTCAGAGTCGACCGGTGAGAGAAAGATGTCATATTAAAGGGACACTATAGTCACCAGAACTACTACAGTTTAATGTAGTGGTTCTGGTGTCTATAGCCTGTTCCTGTAGGCTGAGCACTGTAAATGCTACTTTTTAAGAGAAAAGGCAGTCTCTGCATTGCTGCCTATGCACATCTCTAGTGACAGTCACTCAAATGGCCACTAGAGATGCTTCCTAGTCCAGTGCTGCACACTCTGCATTGAGGCGCTGATCGCTCCCCATAGAGATGCATTGATGCAATGCATCTCTATGAGCAAATGCTGATTGGTGCGGTGAAGCACAGCATTTTGCCGCATACAGTGGTGTATCCTGGATTTGTGCTGCCATAGGCATGCCAAAACTCAGGCTCCCCCCCCCCCCTTGTGCCACCTCCCCACCACCCCCCTTCCCTGCCTTCTAAATACACACACACATTCCCTGACAGACACGAATACACTAGCTAACAGACATACACACTCACTAACAGACACATACAGTCACTAGCAGACACACACATTTACTAACAGATTCATACACTCTCACTAAGAGACACACACAAACTAACAGACACACACATAGTAACACACTCCCTAACTGACACACTCCCTGACATACACTCACTAACAGACACACACACACACACTAGCAGACACACGCACACACTCACTAACAGACACACACACACACTCACTAACAGATACACACTAGTCACACACACAGGACACACACACACTAACAGACACACACACTAACAGTCACACACACACACTAACAGACACACTCACTCACTAATACACACACACACACATTAACACACTCACTTTTTCTTTTAAAAATTTAACCCGACCTTTGGGAATGCTGGGGGAAGTTCTTCCTCTCCCTGTGGGTCCAGTGGCTGCTGGTCGGTCGGGTGGCCGGGCGGGCGACGCTGGTGAGGGAGCACTTTCCCCTGAGCTCTCTGCTCAGCTCCCTCGCGCGCCGCCTGCAGAATGATGCTGGGAGCGAAATATGACGTCATATTCCGGCTCCCAGCATCACTCTGTGGGCGGCGCGCGAGGGAGCTGAGCAGAGAGCTCAGGGCAAAGTGCTCCCTCACCAACACCGTCCGCATGGATTTTTACCTAGCCACCCGCCTGCCTGGACTGTTAGCCGCAAGGCTAACAAGACATTTGCCCTGGGCATTTGGGGGCGGCTTTTTTGCCGCCCCCTGGAAAATGCCGCCCAAGGCAAATGCCTTGTTTGCCTTGCGGCTAATACGTCCCTGGCCACATATGCACAATAGCCCCCCACTGCTTTCCTATGGGAATTGAATTGGCATTGACTGAAATTTATCCAGTTGTAAGCCAAAGTGAAGAGTGCACTCTTATTACTTAAAAGAAACAAAAAACAAGATAACAGCATTTTTTACTGCTGTGTAATAGCATACATTCACAATTTCAGTCCAAATGACCGAACTTTTCTTAATATATCAAGAAAATGGACTAAAACATTGATTATATGCAGATGGACGTCTGCTTACAGTAAATCCGCTCTTGTTTATTTTGAAGCCCTATGAGTGCCTTCTTTCACGTTTGAGTGATAGTTTTCAGTTTTAAGGGTTTTTTTTTCCCCGCTTTCATAGCTGCACACTATGCTGGCTCGATGCATTATAGGGCTATTTTTTTCAGGGCTGCTTTTCATTTCCAGTCTGGCCATGCAGTATACTAAAGTGCTTCAGGTGTGTGGAGTGTCCTTTATTTTATACAGGGTCTGTAAAAGTAGTATAGATGAATAAATACAACATATGTTACATATGGTAGACGAGGCAATGAATGCTATATTAAAAAGGTCAACTGCCTAGCTTATAGGTTATGGTATTTTTGGGAATGTAGTTTCTTAAAAATACCAAATTTTAAAATATACTACATGAGGGCATGAGCACTGTAACTACCACAAATTATCTGCATGCTTGGTAATTTCTTATGCAAGTGGTTTAATAATTTTTAATACATGCTGTCACAAGTGGCATATAATGATAATTTATATATAATAATTACTTAATAAAATATTTCATGATACACTAGTGCTAGTAAATGGCAGACACTGACAGCATCTTTACAGCTTCTGAAAACACTAACATGGTTATCCACTAAAGTGAATAAGTGAATGCTTAGACAGTATGTTCAGTGCTGAAACTTGAAAGTGAATTACAAATGTAAAGCTTATAGTTGAACTGGAAAAAATAGTTTGCTATGCTTCCTGTTTGGCTACATTGTCCATAAATTTGCAAATTACTTGGCAGCACTTGCATCTAACCTTGTCGGACACATATCTCTGTAGCTCCATACTTTATTGGTAATAAAAAAAATTGCAGCAAAATATCAGTAAACACTTGTCATAGAGGATACCTTCATTTGTACCTTCCTTTTTCTTATGGTCTGCAAAAGCTACCAGCCTCGATATTATTCGTTCTGCCACTTTGTGCTACAATGTAATTACATGACCAACCATTGTGACATGCTAAAAGAGCTAAACTGGCTGTCGCTTGAGTCCAGATGCACCCTTAATCTTTCCAGCCTTGTGTTTAAGAGCTTTTCTGGGAAGTTCCCACCCTACCTGAGTAGAATGCTCTCCCCAACTGTTGCCACCTCCTATAACCTCTGATCCAGTACCAGCACTTTATTTAGTCTACCTCAATACAAAAAGAAAGCAGCTCAATCCTCCTTTTCCTACAGAGCATCGCAATTATGGAACGTCCTCCAGCACACTTTCAAATCTTCCCCAGGCCTGAAAACCTTTAAGACATCCCTCTCAACATATCTCAGAATGCACCGATCATGGTTGAGTATATATTTCTTACCTATTCTGTGTTAAATTTTGTATATGTTGTTTATTAATATTGTTTTTGTATTTTATTGTACCCTATTGTAACGATGCAATGTTTTGTGGACACAGGACATACTTGAAAGCCAGAGAAATCTCAATGTATCCATCCTGGTAAAATATTTCATAAATATATCTTCTTTCTGTACTCCCACCTCTGATGCTCGCCTTCAAGACTTCTCAAGGGCTGCACCGTTCCTGTGGAACTCGCTTACCTCCTCCGTTAGATGCTCACCCAGTCTCCACTCCTTCAAAAAATCATTAAAGACCCACTTCTTCATAAAAGTGTATCAAATAAACTGTTAATAGCTCCCAACTGATTCCTCTCTTGCAACTGTCACTAGTCTAATACTATCTTTACCTTTTGTGTCACTTTACCCCACTCCCTCTAGCATGTAAGCTCATTGAGCAGTACCCTCAACCCCTCTGTTCCTGTGTGTCCAACTTGTCTGGTTACAACTACATGTCTGTTCGTCCATCCATTGTAAAGCACTGTGGAATTTGATGGCACTATATAAATATCATAATAATAATAATAATAACGATCTATGCCTTATGACAGCAGCAAGGTACGCTATGAAAACAGGTCCATGCTCTTCTCAGAGGATATTTCTGTACACTTTGGGGAAGAGGCCTGCTCACCACCTCACATTAATCCTTCCCCCACTGAGGACATGGTGTCAATAATAGCAGTCTTGATCAAAAGTTTGTGTGCTGATCTAACATTGCTGCTGCTATTTAAAAAATTTGAGATGCCATAATTGGAGTTACTGCTGATTGCCCTTGTGTGAGCCTCTGCTAGCTCCCAAGCCTCCAGACTGTCAGCTGTAGAGCAAGCATTTGCTGACTTGCAATAGGGCCAAACAGGTGACAAATAGGAAGACCAAGAAAATCATAACAACATTAAACTCAGAGGCATCTCTGACAAAATTGGCCTATCTGAACTGTCACACATTCTCTACCAGCATTCGAAGTCTTCATCTCACTAAATATAAAATATTAGTATGCTTAGACAGTATGTTCAGTGTGCCTACAATGGCTAGAACTCTGCCTTTGGCTACCACAAACCTGATAGTCCAGTTCCAGATAAAACCTTTTCTTATCAGCTGTAGGGGTAAGATCCCATTCCCCTTTGAAGGTTAGTCTCTATTTCCTAGACCTCACACAAAATACACTTAGCTGGCTAAGGTTCTTGTTACTCCTTCTGCAAATCTTTTGATCTGAGGATATACCTTACATAATGAAAAAAAAAATACATTAAAAAAATTTAATTAACTTTGAATACACTTTGGGTTCTCAATAATCCTCTCTTCAGTAAATAACCCTGTTAGAATGGGGATAAAACCTAACCTACTGGTTGTTGTTGCAACTCCTATTGTTTAAATACATACAATGCTATGAGCATTTTTAGGGCTAATTTTTTAAGTGGTAACTAATGTCTTTTATGTGAAAACATTATATAAAGAAACAATGGTGGCACTGTTTTTGTTTGTTTGTTTATTTGCTTAATTTACCTATTTTCTAACTACTATGCATTAGGTATCACAAATCACAGATAAAAATCATGTTGAAAATGCGTACTTTGGCATTGACAAAGTAACAATCATTATAGTGTCTCCACATTACTTTGGAATCATTAGAGCATTTCTTAAAGTAACACAGTCTTTACTGGGCTGGTTACACTGATACTCTATGTTCAGTTATGATGTGAGGTACAACAGCAAGTTTAAGTGTAGTTATCGATAACGATATACAGGGAGTGCAGAATTATTAGGCAAATGAGTATTTTGACCACATCATCCTCTTTATGCATGTTGTCTTACTCCAAGCTGTATAGGCTCGAAAGCCTACTACCAATTAAGCATATTAGGTGATGTGCATCTCTGTAATGAGAAGGGGTGTGGTCTAATGACATCAACACCCTATATCAGGTGTGCATAATTATTAGGCAACTTCCTTTCCTTTGGCAAAATGGGTCAAAAGAAGGACTTGACAGGCTCAGAAAAGTCAAAAATAGTGAGATATCTTGCAGAGGGATTCAGCACTCTTAAAATTGCAAAGCTTCTGAAGCGTGATCATCGAACAATCAAGCGTTTCATTCAAAATAGTCAACAGGGTCGCAAGAAGCGTGTGGAGAAACCAAGGCGCAAAATAACTGCCCATGAACTGAGAAAAGTCAAGCGTGCAGCTGCCAAGATGCCACTTGCCACCAATTTGGCCATATTTCAGAGCTGCAACATCACTGGAGTGCCCAAAAGCACAAGGTGTGCAATACTCAGAGACATGGCCAAGGTAAGAAAGGCTGAAAGACGACCACCACTGAACAAGACACACAAGCTGAAACATCAAGACTGGGCCAAGAAATATCTCAAGACTGATTTTTCTAAGGTTTTATGGACTGATGAAATGAGAGTGAGTCTTGATGGGCCAGATGGATGGGCCCGTGGCTGGATTGGTAAAGGGCAGAGAGCTCCAGTCCGACTCAGACGCCAGCAAGGTGGAGGTGGAGTACTGGTTTGGGCTGGTATCATCAAAGATGAGCTTGTGGGGCCTTTACGGGTTGAGGATGGAGTCAAGCTCAACTCCCAGTCCTACTGCCAGTTTCTGGAAGACACCTTCTTCAAACAGTGGTACAGGAAGAAGTCTGCATCCTTCAAGAAAAACATGATTTTCATGCAGGACAATGCTCCATCACACGCGTCCAAGTACTCCACAGCGTGGCTGGCAAGAAAGGGTATAAAATAAGAAAATCTAATGACATGGCCTCCTTGTTCACCTGATCTGAACCCCATTGAGAACCTGTGGTCCATCATCAAATGTGAGATTTACAAGGAGGGAAAACAGTACACCTCTCTGAACAGTGTCTGGGAGGCTGTGGTTGCTGCTGCACGCAATGTTGATGGTGAACAGATCAAAACACTGACAGAATCCATGGATGGCAGGCTTTTGAGTGTCCTTGCAAAGAAAGGTGGCTATATTGGTCACTGATTTGTTTTTGTTTTGTTTTTGAATGTCAGAAATGTATATTTGTGAATGTTGAGATGTTATATTGGTTTCACTGGTAAAAATAAATAATTGAAATGGGTATATATTTGTTCTTTGTAAAGTTGCCTAATAATTATGATATCCCCCTAAAATAGCTATAACTAAAAACAAACTAAAAACTACTTCCAAAAATATTCAGCTTTGATATTAATGAGTTTTTTGGGTTCATTGAGAACATGGTTGTTGTTCCATAATAAAATTAATCCTCAAAAATACAACTTGCCTAATAATTCTGCACTCCCTGTATAGGTTCGACGGGGCTTATGTTTAGGAAGTAACCATCTTTAAGTGGCTGTGGAAGGTAGTTTCTAATATTCTCAGCCACATTCTGCTTAGCTGTAGCTTATAACATCTGGTAACACCTAACTCCTATCCCCCCTTAACCCTAAACTTCCAAATCCTATGCCCTCCAAACTTCCCATGCAGATTTTACATTAACTGAAACATAAATTGAATATAATTGCAAATACATGGATAAAGATTGGAGTATCTTTTTAAGTTATCATGTTGCACCTGTATTGTGGGGGGGGGGAGAAGGAGAGGGATGGGGGGGAGGGTGGTGTTTATTGCTAAAATGTATCTATTTCTTGTTGGCTTTTGTTTGAGAGCTGATGCCATATCAACCAGAAACAAAGCAGATATCTGTATAAATAGAATGAATTTAACTCTATTATAATTGGTCTCTCAGGTGCCTGTGTGTCCTTTCAGTATTATATATTAGGACTAAATTTGGTGATTCAAGTTGTAATCATGTGCAAATATATACAGGTTTTAAATGTCTGACCCATGGAGGTTTAATCCCTTGCTCCTTAACATTCTAGAAACTTGTCTAAAACTATGCTGACTGAGTGAACATGTTGCATCCTTGTTTTATTGCTGATTCATTTTTTGATCAAAATACTATGAAGATCATGAAAAGTAGAACTTAGAGGAAGTAACATTTAAAATAGAAACACCAAATCTTAAAAAAAAAAAAAAGAGTAGTTAGCAGGCAAATAGTTAAAAACACTTTGAGCCAGGGTTGACGTAGGTGGTGGCCATGACATAAAAACTAAAACAAAATGTAAGCAAATAAACAAAGCATATGGGTCAATTACACTATCTAACTATAGGGAAGTTGACAACCTTCCTTATTCCTCCACCCACCAAACTGGAGATGTAAGTATGTCTGCCTTATGGCGAGCAGTCAGCAAAATAGTGATTGGGAAGCTATTGTTAGGCCAATATGGGCAACTATAGATGTTTTTTCCCCATTCAGTATAGGCCCATTCAGATGCTAGTGAAGAACCCTGCAATCAAAAAAATATTTACTTAATAAATATAAACTGTATAAATAAATAAACATTAAAAAAAATGAAAAAATAACATCATAAAAATGCAATAAACTAAATAATTTTTATTTATTTTTAGGGCATATTGTACCCCTCTAATGAGTTAACCACTTATACAATAGAGAATGAAAATTATAATAATCACTTATTCTTATATTGATAGCTTGGCCCAGTTCTGCAGGTAGACAGCTTCCAATTCTGTCCATATTTCACTGAATGATTTCCCTTAAAGCTGTTAGGGCGTACCATGCTTCCCTGCACAATATGAGCTTAAACAACGTTAAGGCTGCATGGTACACTGTAACAGTTTCCAGCCTTCCTGGCAATTCATACTTACCTGGGCCAGTGATCCGTGTTCACCCCGGTCTGGCCCTCTCGGGCCATGTGATTGTAATGACTGGTAAACCGCCTGCAGGAGGACTGCCTGTGTTGTCATGCAGTCCCAAAAACTGCACAAATAAAGGGGAAAATAGTGAGAAATAATTTTATGATGGCAAATATATATATATATATATATATATATATATATCTTGCACTCACGCTTGAAATGTCGTTGGTTGCCGGGTGCTAAGCCAGTGCTTGGTTATCCAAGTATCCAAAGAGGTAGCACTCACGGAGTTAAAAAATCCAATCTTCATTAGGTAATTTTAAAATTCATAATCAACTTTCAGTCCTCTGTATGGGATTTTCTTCAGGATCAATACGATCCTGAAGAAAGTCCCATACAGAGGTATAAAATGTTGATTATGAATTTTAAAATATATCAGAAGTGCAGAATTTACATAAAATGTTTTAAAAAATGATGAACATAAACTTTGGTCAGGGTTTGTGAAGTGGTTACTAAAAGGTTACCTTAGGTTTTCTACCTTTGTTAATATATGCCATGATGGAGGTAATTCTCATTCGTGGGCTGCCATATGGTCTCAAAGGCAACATAGGCCTGGCAAAGCAATCTGGAAAACTGAAATGGGCAAGTCCTATATTTGACCCTGTAACTTTCCTAAACACCATCAAACTTGAACATGGGGGGTGCTGATGAACCTTGGGTTGTCTACTTTTTTTCAAATGGTATTCCAATCTGGCAACTTGAATGTTTTAGAGCAGTACAACTTATAATGCTGATGATATCATTACATTTGCAAATGGTATGCCATGATTGGAGTACTTTTCATTCCTGGGTTGCCATATGGTCTCAAAAGCAACATAGGCTCAGCAAATCACTCTGGCAAATTTAAATGTGAAAAAAGTTAAAAGGAGAAATCCCTATATTTGACCCTGTGACTTTCCAAAACTCAATAAAATCTGTATATGGGAGCACTGTTGTACCCGTGAACTGAGCACAAAATGCGTATGCACTTAATATGAAAGAGGTCATTATGGATGAACAAACATTTATGTCAAAGTCTAGGGTTTGTTTACATTTTGTTTTGATCAGAATGTGTACAATTACCTACGTCTATAAGGGGTTAAAAATGCTCTGTTACAAAATGCAGACATTGGTAAAATGTGAAAACAATATCTAGATTCTTCAGTTCATTGTTAATAGGAACTGTAAGTACAGCAAAAATAAATATATTCAAAAAAATTCAAAAACAAATCTGTGTTTTAAAAGATCCTGGTAGAATTCCTGGCACTGCAGATTCCTAAAGTAACCCCCACAATTTAGAAAATATATATCTGTATCTGGGTGTAATATCCACATACAGAAAATACAGTTCCATAGTATGCACTTGTACATCTGATTTATACCAGGCATGGCACTACTGCAGCCCACAAAGAATCCATACATGCTTGTTCTTTATCTCTTTGAATATCAAAAAATGAATGTATTTTTTAATAATCCTTATTTACATAAATGGTCAAATTTCAGAATGCAAGCATTCAAAGTACAAATCACAAAATTAGATACACCTATCCAATAGGTAGAACTGTGTCACATAAATTGAAAATTTTTAAATTTCAATAACAAAAACACAGAAAAAAAAAGAAACAAAGAATTCTGGCACTGAATGCATTCAGGCAATTTTTGCAGATTGACTCGGACCGACCAAATTCAGACCATATTTGGCTTAAATAAACATGACAATTGCCATTGCGGTAGAAATTCTGTCATTTTCACAGAATTTTGTCTACCCACACAAAATCTGATGTTTAGAAAATAGCACCATTAATATGACCTAATTTCTGGTAAAATTATCCCCATCATGGTATACCATTTGCAAAAGTAGACAAAACAGGGTATTCAAATGAGGTATGTCCAGTCTTTTAATAATTATATATATATATATATATATATATATATATATATATATATAAAATATAACATTTTAAATATGTATATTAAAAGACTGGACATACCACATTTTGAATATTCTGGGCTGTCTACTTTTACAAATGATATGCCATGATGGGGGTAATTTTCATTTCTGGGCTGCCATACGTGCTCAAAGGGAACATAGGCCCATCAAATCCATCTGGCAAATTTCAATGTGCAAAAACTGAAATGGGCAAGCTTATTATGTGACACTGTAACTATAAAAAAACACCATGAAACCTTTACATGGGGGACATTGTTGTACATTACAGCATACAAATATGGGACATTGCAGCATACAAATATGTGTTTTATCACAGTAAACGCTAACAGTAGTACTACATTCATAGTTAAAATATCATGCAGAACTTGGAAAATAAACATTTTTAATTTCTCACACTTTTTTTATTCACATTAAATCGTTTTTTATATATATAAATATTTGATGTGAAATGAGAGTCCTATTTCTCTGGAACAAAATGATATATAATAAGCGTGGGGACACTTAATATGAATGTAGTAAATTGTGATTATAGCACCATTTCAAATTCTAGGTTTTGTTTTGATCAGAACTTGTAGTATTGCCTTAAACATTAAGGGGTTAATATTGTTTCGACGACAGACATGTTGGGCGGTAAATAAATTATCATATAGAAGATCATATACTAAGACAAACAAACACATGTAAATATATATTTAAAAATGTTTCATATATTGCATTGTATTAAGTCAGTAAAAAAGGTCTTTACTCTTTCAGACATTGCAGTGTCTTCTTTCAAAAATACATCCTTTACAGTGACATTTTGATGTATTGACCTTTTAAACCATTGTGTGTTCAGGCAGTTCAGAAGTTACATGGTTACATAACTATTGAGGTTAAAATATATATATATCCAGTTCAGGCTTTTATAAATAGTTTCTTTGATGATCTACTAGAAGGGGAAAGAAAGACTGAAGCTCCTTCTAGTTTTCAATCTCAGAAGAAACATTGATGATTGCCTCCTATATGATAAGCATATTTCTCATAAGATCTTATAATCATTTATAGATGTTAAGACCTGCAGGGGTGATAGTGCTGCGGCCCCTTGTTCCTTTTCCAGCTGCTGAGTATAAGTGATCATAGCTCCAGCAGGGGGTAGAGGTGAATACAGCTTCCAGACAATCCTTCCCAGTAGTTAGAGTATCCTTTCCCCAAACATGAGCCAAGACTTCATGAAGGGTGTAACAGAACTAAAGCTTTATTGAAACAGGCTGGCTTTTATGGGGGATCCTCATGCAAGAGGACCTCCCAAAACAAACAAACATATCACCAATCACTGTACAGTATTTTCTTAATACACGCCCTTCCTCTGCCTGGAAGATAGTGAGATAAGTTAAGGGTTAAATCAATTATCTCCAGGCAGAGGGCTCACATTTTACCCAAACATTGGAACACCCCTTTTCCCACAAGGTATCCCCACAAAATACATATCCCCTGATAGCCCCGATCTGGGAGGCAAACATATCCAAATTTCACCCAGATCGGTTCAGGGGTTCTTAAAAAGTGTGGAAGTCTTAGTTTACCGACCACACACGAGGCTCCTGCCCAAAACAGATCCACGAATTCAGTGTGTGTGGTCGGTCAATTGGAGAAAAAGGCGAAAGCGGTCAAAATACCGAAAATACCCTCCTGGCTCATAGGAGCGATTGTTCCCCTGGTTCATACGAACATAACTACCGAATGCCGCTCTTCTGGGTGTTCGGCAAGTGGGAGAACCGGCCGTTCGGTAGTTTTCAGCGGTACTTCGCACGGTCGAGTGTCCGATTTTAGTTCCAGACACTCGACGACCAAGTCCCGCTGACTCGCCTCGTGCGAACAAGATGGCTGCCGTTTTCTTTTCCTCGTGGCGTTCGGCTATACGAACCGCGGCCACCCAGGGAACACTTAAGTGTCGGTGCTTCAGATCACAACAAGCCAGGAGGGAGGTCGTGGTTCGGTAGTTGTAAACTGCCGAACGAATAATCCACTATAGGCAGAAAAAGGGAAATTAAATACACACAAAATAGAAGAAAAGGTCAGCTGAGGTCTCTTTTCTTCACAATAGACATTGATGTTAACTATTATTGTCAATTTAAAAAAGCATCTCTCTTTTTATTAAACTTCTTATCATGGAGAACATTCCATGCTGTCATATAAACAACTGGTCCTTTAACAGTTGTGATGGCACGGGATGTTGTTAGTAACAAGCTCTCTCAATACTTAATCTCTGCATATATTGTGTAGAGCCAGCCATCTAATATCATTCTAGATTTCTTATTCTTTTTGGAGTCAACTGGTTTCACACTAGTACCCAAACCATTTAATTTGAACATGCCCATGTGACCTAAATGCAAGTTCCCCCCCCGTCCTCCCCCACAGCCCCCAATTGATGAATGGTGGATGGAAGCGATTAGATCATTCAGGAGGGAATTCTATGGAATTCGGGTAGATAAAAAGGAGGGTGGACATGCAATTTTAGTGCATTTTGGCATCACTCTCTCCATAATGGGTGTCTAGGGATCCCCAGTGCACTAGCCACCAATTGCTTACATGGTTTCTACCTCGCTCCTTCACTGTGATAGTGAGCATAGGCCAATAAATCTAAACATCACTAGAAAAAGAAAATATACCATACTTACTTTTACAATTTTTCTTTATTCTAATTTCTTCTTTTTTTGGCCTAGAAATGGCCCCCCAAAAAATTCATAAAATGCAACCATTACCAATAAAAAATATATGAATGTCAAAAAACGTGACGAACAAACAAAATACCCATCCATAAATTGAATCTATTGTTGCTCATGGAAGGCTCTACACAGATGGATGATACAATACAAGAAAGGCTTTTATAAAGGTTATCCCCTGCTTGAATTTTAAGTAAGAACACTCTCTCTGAGGGATGGTAAGCAATCACATTGCTCACACAGTCAAGTCACCTCTCACGAACCTTACCTGTTAATGTGTTGCCAGAATTCTCCATACACACGTTAATTTACTGGCTTCAGTGAGTCAATAGGAAGGAGGCATTTTTAGCAACTAGGCAGCAATAGCTTTGTAAATGTCCAGATGCTATACTTTATACAGAATTCGTATGAGAAAAGCCCTTTAAGTGAAAATGTTAAAACTTACATTGAATGCGGGCTGGATGGTAATTATTCCGTCAGGATGACACATTAGGCTTTAGTAAACATGAGAATGGCAAATCATTTTTGCCCATTTGGACAAAATTTGGAATGTCTGTACATAGTTTGAATGTGGAATTACCACAAAAAAATAAAAGGCTTTAGACTTAACTTTATAAGTAACACATAATCATGATTATCAATAAGGAAATATATTATAATATAATATCTGTATGACAAAATTATGATGATAAATTAATTATGAGTATAATGTAGTCTTTTTCTACCATGGAAAATGTAATTGCCATTATTTAATTGTTATCCACACATTTTATTTTCAAGATTTTTCTGCAATAGTCTTTTTCAAAATGGTATGGTCATTTATGCCTTCAATATTAAATAAATCAATTGAGGTTTATATTGAGTTATTTATGATTACACACATTCATTGTGTTATTATAGGAGAAATATAATCTCTAAAATCAGTTTTATTACAAATGCCATTAAATTGTGTCACTGTGATTAATTATTTTCCTATGCAAGTCATCTACTGTGATATAAATATATAATCTAAGGACATCACATTTCCATACTCATTATTGTTAGATTGTGTATATCATTTCAAGTTAAGTACTCATACAATTATGCATGTTCAGCAACTGGGCCTTGTTTGTCAAAGCCAAACAAGAACAAGTATTAAATAGCAGGGTCTGCTTCAAGGACTTGAATAAATTAAGTGCTTGTAAGTGGAACAGATAGCATGTGTAGCAAAAAAAAGTTATATTCTACATTAGTAAAAGACTATAGTCCATTTGACTAAGATTAGAAATATTTTGTGTAAGAAAAGGTTGTCAATATAAGGAACAGACTTTGAGCTTGAGCATTGATAAGGAATTTAGAGTAGAGTTCAGGAATATTTGGAGTGTCCACTGTTTTAGAAGTTGGATCCTTTACAAGAGTTCCCTTAGATATTGCATTAAATTACAATGTTTACCCCTCACTGCAGAATCTTTTGAGTTTTCAATTTACTTTTGTTTTACTGTCTTCAGTAAATTATAAACCTCAGTGTTATTTCTTTGAGATATTTCCAATATGCAGTTGCAAGAAAAAGTATGTGAACCCTTTGGAATGATATGGATTTCTGCACAAATTGGTCATAAAATGTGATCTGATCATCATCTAAGTCACAACAATAGACAATCACAGTCTGCTTAAACTAATAACACACAAATAATGAAATGTTGCCATGTTTTTATTGAACACACCATGTAAACATTCACAGTGCAGGTGGAAAAAGTATGTGAACCCCTAGACTAATGACATCTCCAAGAGCTAATTGGAGTGAGATGTCAGCCAACTGGAGTCCAATTAATGAGATGAGATTGGAGGTGTTGGTTACAGCTGCCCTGCCCTATAAAAAACACACACACCAGTTCTGGGTTTTCACAAGAAGCATTGCCTGATATGAATGACGCCTCGCACAAAAGAGCTCTCAGAAGACCTACGATTAAGACTTGTTGACTTGCATAAAGCTGGAAAGGGTTATAAAAGTATCTCCAAAAGCCTTGCTGTTCATCAGTCCACGGTAAGACAAATTGTCTATAAATGGAGAAAGTTCAGCACTGCTGCTACTCTCCCTAGGAGTGGCCGTCCTGTAAAGATGACTGCAAGAGCACAGCGCAGACTGCTCAATGAGGTGAAGAAGAATCCTAGAGTGTCAGCTAAAGACTTACAAAAGTCACTGGCAAATGCGCTAACATCCCTGTTAGAGAATCTAAAATACGTAAACAAATTAAACAAGAATGGATTTCATGGGATGATACCACAGAGGAGGCCACTACTGTCCAAACAAAACATTGCTGCATGTTTACAGTTTGCACAAGAGCACCTGGATGTTCCACAACAGTACTGGCAAAATATTCTGTGGACAGATGAAACTAAAGTTGAGTTGTTTGGAAGAAACACACAACACTATGTGTGGCAAAAAAGAGGCACAGCACACCAACATCAAAACCTCATCCCAACTGTGAAGTATGGTGGTGGGGGCATCATGGTTTGGGGCTGCTTTGCTGCGTCAGGGCCTGGACGGATTGCTATCATCGAAAGAAAAAGGAATTCCCAAGTTTATCAAGACATTTTGCAGGAGAACTTAAGGCCATCTGTCTACCAGCTGAAGCTCAACAGAAGATGGGTGTTGCAACAGGACAATGACCCAAAGCATAGAAGTAAATCAACAGAATGGTTTAAACAGAAGAAAATACGCCTTCTGAAGTGGCCCAGTCAGAGTCCTGACCTCAACCTGATTGAGAGGCTGTGGCATGACCGCAAGAAAGCGATTCACACCAGACATCCCAAGAATATTGCTGAACTGAAACAGTTCTGTAAAGAGGAATGGTCAAGAATTACTCCTGACCGTTGTGCACGTCTGATCTGCAACCACAGGGAAACGTTTGGTTGAAGTTATTGCTGCCAAAGGAGGTTCAACCAGTTATTAAATCCAAAGGTTCACATACTTTTTCCACCTGCACTGTGAATGTTTACGTGGTGTGTTCAATAAAAACAAGGCAACATTTCATTCTTTGTGTGTTATTAGTTTAAGCAGACTGTGATTGTCTATTGTTGTGACTTAGATGATGATCAGAAAACATTTTATGACCAATTTGTGGAGAAATCCATATCATTTCAAAGGGTTCACATACTTTTTCTTGCAACTGTACATACATACATACATACATACATATCTCTCTACCCATCCATCCATCCACTGGATGATGCCAAATATATCCAATGCTTCTCATTGGAGAGCACAAAATTCAGTGCTTGTCTAGCAGAATCTTCAGATTGGTGGCTTGAATGTTTCTCTAGGGAATGGTAGGATTGCACTAGAGATCATAGAGATCATTTTGATCTCATTGTGAATGAAGCTGCTATTTGCTCTAAGCCAGTGAGCTAAGTCCTACACCGAAAGGCTTGGCTATAATTGGGTAGTGGTGCACAGCAGACCACAGGTTAGACATCAAAGCAAAGTCTACTTACACCAGTAAGTTGCCAGTGCGCTTCTGACATCATAACCACTACAGTGACTAGCAGTGATTATGGTGTTTGTAATGTTGCTTTAATAATTATTTACCATATATATATATATATATATATATATATATATATATATATATATATACATACACTTTATTACAGTATGTGATATGGTTTCTGCTTAAAATTATGCTTTATTGTAGAGTTTTTGGAAAACATTTGCTTCAAAATGTAACGTATTACTAATACCTATTAATTAACACTACTTTTGTACTGTTTCATTGTGATGCTAGTATAGTGTAGATTAGTATACTTAAGTGTACTGCAGTCACCTAAAAGTATATGCATGATTGTTATGATTAGTGATGTACCGAACGGTTCGCTGACGAATAGTTCCTGGCGAACATAGCGTGTTCGCGTTCCCCACAGCGGGCGAACATATGCGCGGTTCGATCCGCCCCCTATTCGTCATCATTGAGTAAACTTTGACCCTGTGCCTCACAGTCAGCAGACACATTCCAGCGAATCAGCAGCAGACCCTCCCTTCCACACCCTCCCACCTCCTGTACAGCATCCATTTTAGATTCATACTGAAGCTGCATTCTTAGTGAGAGGAGGGAAAGTGTAGCTGCTGCTGATTTGATAGGGAAATGGATAGCTAGGCTAGTGTATTCAGTGTCCACTACAGTCCTGAAGGACTCATCTGGTCTCTGCTGTAAGGACAGCACCCCAAAAAGCCCTTTTTAGGGCTAGAACATCAGTCTGCTTTTTTTTGCAGACTCATATCTGGTGTCACAATAGCTTGCATTTAAAAACAAAAAAAATGTTTTCACTATAATAGATTGAATAGCAGTTAGTTGTCTGCAAGCGTCTGTGTGTCAGGCCTACAGCGTGTACTCTGCCAACCTCTGCCAGTGCACAGTGCTACTCATATCTGGTGTCACAATAGCTTGAATTTAAAAACAAGAAAACGTTTTTGACTTTAATCTAATAGCAGTCAGTGTCCTTCCAGCGGGTGTCAGGCCTACAGCGTGTACTCTGCCAACCTCTGCCAGTGCACAGTGCCACACATATCTGGTGTCACAATAGTGTGCATTAAAAACCCAAAAACTTTTTTCACTGGTATAGATTGAATAGCAGTTAGTTGTCTTCAAGCGGGTGTGTCAGGCCTACAGCGTGTATTCTGCCAACCTCTGCCACTGCACAGTACCACTCATATCTGGTCTCACAGTAGCTTGCACGCATAGTGCCACTAATCCAAAAAAAAATGACAGTCAGAGGCAGGCCACCCCGCATGGGCCGTCGTGGTCGTGGTGCTGTGATTCCCTTTTGCCCTAGAATAATGCCCAGTTTTTAGAGGCCACGTACCCTGAACTTGAAAGGTTCTGAGGACATAGTTGACTGGCTAACACAGGACACCCAATCTTCTACAGCTTCCGCTCGGAACCTTGGCGCACCATCCTCCTCCAGCTTAGCTTCAGGCACCTCTCAAGATACCACTCATCCGCCTGCCGCCACCACCAACACTAGCACCACAGCCGCTTCACTTTATCTGTCAGAGGAGTTATTTACACATCCGTTTGAAGAAATTAGTGATGCGCAACCATTATTGCCAGAGGATGTAGATAACAGGGATATGTCTCAGGCTGGCAGCATTACACACATGGACGTACGGTGTGATGATGATGATGTTGTACCCACTGCTGCTTCCTTTGCTGAGTTGTCAGATACAAGTGAAGTGGTTGATGATGACGATGCGTCCATGGATGTCACGTGGGTGCCTGCTCGGCAAGAAGAAGAAGAACAGGGTGAAAGATCAGATGGGAGACAGAGAGGAGGAGGAGACGAGTTGGAAGCAGGGGGAGGTCATCGTAAGGAGCTAGTGGCACAGTCAGACAGCATGCATCGGCACCCGGGGTCAGCCCGACAGCACGCCAATCAACGCATGCTGTGTCCACCACCAGAATGCCGTCATTGCAGAGCTCAGCAGTGTGGAATTTTTTGTGTGTGTCTGCCTCTGACAACAGCGATGCCATTTGCAACCTGTGCCAAAAGAAACTGAGTCGTGGGAAGTCCAACACCCACCTAGGTACAACTGCTTTGCGTAGGCACATGATCGCACATCACAAACGCCTATGGGATCAACACATGAGTACAAGCAGCACACAAACTCAAAGCCGCCATTCTCCTCCTGGTCCAGCATCTTCAGCCACATCAACCACTGCTGTCCTCCTTGCCCCCTCTCAACCATCCGCCACTCCGTCTCTCGCCTTGAGCAGTTCCCGCTCATCTGCCCACAGTCAGGTGTCTGTCAAGCCTGTCAAGTTTGAGCATAAGAAGCAAATGTCAGAAAGTCACCCCCTTGTCCGGCGTCTGACAGCTGGCTTGTCTGAACTATTAGCCCGCCAGCTTTTACCATACAACCTGGTGGAGTCTAAGGCGTTCACATTTTTTTTTAACTATTGGGACACCGCAGTGGAAGGTACCCGGACAAAATTTCTTTTCACAAAAGGCAATCCCCAACCTGTACTCGATTGTGCAAAAGGAAGTAATGGCATGTCTGGCACACAGTGTTGGGGCAAGGGTCCATCTGACCACTGATACCTGGTCTGCAAAGCATGGTCAAGGCAGGTATATCACCTACACTGCGCATTGGGTAAACCTGCTGACGGCTGCCAAGCATGGAATGCGTGGCTTTGCAGAGGAGTTGTTGACACCGCCACGACTTGCAGGCAGGCCTGCTGCCACCTCCTCTACTCCTCCTACTCCATCCTCTTCCATAACCTCCTCGGCTGAGTCCTCTTCTGCTGCTGCGTCTTGCTCCACATCAACGGCACCCCCCAGCTCCCCAGGTACTATTCCACATCCCAGATACGGCAGTGTCACGCCGTCTTGGGTTTGACTTGCTTGAAAGCAGAGAGTCACACCGGACAAGCACTCCTGTCCGCCCTGAACGCACAGGTGGAAAAGAGTCTGACTCCGCAGAAACTGGAGATTGGCAAAGTGGTTTGTGACAACAGAACAAATTTGTTGGCGGCATTGAAGTTGGGCAAGTTGACGCATGTGCCGTGCATGGCACATGTGTGTAATCTGATCGTACAACGCTTTGTGCATAAGTACACAGGCTTACAGGACGTCTTGAAGCAGGCCAGGAAGGTGTGTGGCCATTTAAGGCATTCCTACACGGCCATGGCACACTTTGCAGATATCCAGTGGTGAAACAACATGCCAGTGAGGCGCTTGATTTGCGACAGCCCGACACATTGGAATTCAACACTCCTAATGTTCGACCGCCTGGTCCAACATCCTCTGGGGAGCTGGGAATTTTTTTGTCATGTTACTGGACGCTCATGCGCAATGCCTGTAGGCTCATGCGTCCTTTTGAGGAGGTGACAAACCTAGTCAGTCGCACCGAAGGCACCATCAGCAACATCATACCATTTGTTTTCTTCCTGGAGCGTGCCCTGCGAAGAGTGCTGGATCAGGCCGTAGATGAGCGTGAAGAGGAAGAGGAAGTGTCGTGGTCACCATCACCACCAGAAACAGCCTTATCAGCATCGCTTGCTGGACCTGCGGCAATGCTGGAAGAGGATTGTGAGGAAGAGGAGTCAGAGGAGGAATGTGGCTTTGAGGAGGAGGAGGAAGTCCAACCACAACAGGTATCCCAGGGTACTCGTTGTCACCTATCTGGTACCCATGGTGTTGTACGTGGCTGAGGGGAAGAACATACCTTCATTGAGATCACTGAGGAGGAGGAACGGGAAATGAGTAGCTCGGCATCCAACCTTGTGCAAATGGGGTCTTTCATTCTGTCGTGCCTGTTGAGGGACCCTCGTATAAAAAGGCTGAAGGAGAACGACCTGTACTGGGTGTCCACGCTACTAGATCCCGATATAAGCAGAAAGTGCCTGAAATTTTACCAAATTACAACAAGTCGGAAAGGATGCAGCATTTGCAAAATAAATTAAAAAGTATGCTTTGCACAGCGTATAAGGGTGATGTCACAGCACAACGGGAATCTAATAGGGTAAGAGGTGAAAGTAATCCTCCTCCTCCCACGACCACGCCGGCAAGGACAGGACACTTTACAGATGTATTGTTGATGGAGGACATGCGGAGCCTTTTAAGTCCTACGCATCGCCACAGTCCTTCGGGATCCACCCTCAGAGAACGACTCGACCGACAGGTAGCAGACTACCTCGCCTTAACTGCAGATATCGACACTCTGAGGAGCGATGAACCCCTTCACTACTGGGTGTGCAGGCTTGACCTGTGGCCTGAGCTATCCCAATTTGCGATAGAACTTCTGGCCTGCCCCGCTTCAAGTGTCCTGTCAGAAAGGACCTTCAGTGCAGCAGGAGGTATTGTCACTGAGAAGAGAAGTCGCCTAGGTCAAAAAAGTCTAGATTACCTCACCTTTATTAAGATGAATGAGGGATGGATGCCGAAGGGACTGACACTGGGCGATACATTTGACTAAAAAAGGCCTGATGAGATGAGCTGCCTTGGGCTAAAAATGGTCCACTTTTTTAGCTCTGAATGCCAGTTGACTTGCGTGACTTATTCGCCACCAACTAGGGTTCAAGCCGCAATGTTTTAGGGCACTTTCTGCCTTGGAAACAAACATAAATTTTCTGGCCGCTGCTACAGCAGCGGCTGCAACAATACCTAATTTTTCAGGCATGTGTACATGCCTAATTTTTCGGGCCTCAGGTGCTGCACTGTGGCTTCAAAAACCAAACCAAAAAAAAGGCACATAACAGGGATTAAACTGATAGGAATAGTACTACTTAACACACCACTCCTATCTGGTGGCTCATTAGATTGCACGTGCAGTGCCCCAAATTTGAAGTAGGAGGACCGACCAAGCATGTTTTTCCATCTCCCGGTTCCTAAAATCGATGCCATATACACGTCCCCTGATAGGGCGCCAGCTCGTTATTCTCTTTTTCACTTCACTAGGGACACTTTACTGCACTATGGGCACTTAGACCCACTCTTTGTCTTGCACAGTGTTATTCCTAGCCAGCATCTGTGATGGGAAATCAGGCAGTCATCTAAACGTTTAGATTGAGCTTTAGCTTAGAACACCCTTGAAAGTGTTTAAGGATTCTTCTTAGACCTCTCTGAGTCTTTATAGCCCTTCTACCTATCCAGCATTTCTGGAAACTATTTAGAGGGAATTTCCTTGCCCCTGGCAATATTATATAATAGATAATAGTATTACCATTATTACACAATTAGCCACTGTAGGGGAATGAGTATAGTATTCCTTTGTTATTTATAAATGATACAATAAAGAGTTTTGTCCATTACTCAATTTACTTTAACAAAGGGTACTAACCACGGTATTAGGAAGCATTACTCTGCTTTCCCTTTCTCCCTCTATTATACACCTATGCTCACTAGGATTTGTAGGTATCACTTTATTATAGTTGTCTAACCTTTTCCTATGCCAGTTTTAGTTCTCCTTCTTGGGAGATTTTTTCTTTTTTCAGTTTATTAGCATACTTGGGTACAAGCACTGGGGCTGGCACCACCACCTGACCACATTTCCTCGTTTCTTCCACTCATACTGCTTTTTCTATCTTTGAAGGGGTTTGGCGAAACAAGGAAATAGTCCTCTACTCGTAACAGGGATTAAACTGATAAGAATAGTACTACTTAACACACCTTATAATAACGCAGAAAGAGGCAACGCAGAGAGAGGAGTCTGAAGAAGAGGAGTCAGAGGAGGAAGATGGCTTTGAGGAGGTGGAAGACCAAACACAGCAGGCGTTCCAGGGGGCTTGTTGTCACCTTTCGGGGACCCTTGGTGTTGTACGTGGCTGGGTGGAGGAAGAGACCTTCAATGACATCAGTGAGGACAAGGAACAGGACATGGCTAGCTTGGTATCCAACCTTGTGCAAATGGGGAGTTTGCGGTTGTTTGCGGTGCGTTAAACGGGGAGTTTGGTCTGTCACTGTGAAGCGGGCGTAACCCTTACACTACCTGATCGATACAACATCATAAAGTAGGTCCCCCCCCCTCATTATTTTTATGGCCCCCACCCACCGCTCACGTGTGGGGCGGGCGGGAGGACCGTAAGTTCCCCCATTGTGATTTATGGCCCCCACCGTGCAGGGTCCTTATCCTTATTTACTGAATATTCCCCTGTATAACAATGTTTGACATTTAGTAAATATTCCCTATTCTGCTCTGTGTCAGTGTGTATCAGGGTCTCTGAGGACAGGTGTCAATACATATCTGCCAAGTGACTCTATGTAGGGGGAACAGTCCCTATTCTGCTCTGTGTCAGTGTGTATCAGGGTCCCTGAGGACAGGTGTCAATCCATATCTGCCAAGTGACCCTATGTAGGGGGAACAGTCCCTATTCTGCTCTGTGTCAGTGTGTATTAGGGTCTCTGAGGACAGGTGTCAATCCATATCTGCCAAGTGACCCTATGTAGGGGGAACAGTCCCTATTCTGCTCTGTGTCAGTGTGTATTAGGGTCTCTGAGGACAGGTGTCAATCCATATGTCAAGGTGTCAATATGTCATATGTCAGGTGTCAATCCATATCCATTGTGATTTAGGAATGTTAGGTGATGTATGCCCTTTATGGATTAAAACCAGACTCTGCATCAACTGTGTAATTTTCCATGGGAGTTTTGCCATGGATCCCCCTCCGGCATGCCACAGTCCAGGTGTTAGTCCCCTTGAAACAACTTTTCCATCACTATTGTGGCCAGAAAGAGTCCCTGTGGGTTTTAAAATTCGCCTGCCCATTGAAGTCTATGGCGATTCACCCGGTTCTCGAAAATTTGCGGAAGTTCGCGTTCGCCGTTCACGAACCGAAAATGTTATGTTCGTGACATTGCTAGTTATGATTTGTTTTGCACCATGAGATGTGGTGAGGCACCTTAAAGTGTACGCATATATTATTTGTAATTCACATGTGATTTTGCACATATTTTATATATCGTGATAAACATTTCACACATTTTTTTTTATATATCACTTGGTTTTACACCAATACACAAGTTTGGTCCAAATAAATAATCTAAAGGAATTAGCGTAAACAGACTATATGAATTACATTACTTTATCAAACTCGAAAAGTACAGCATCACTAATCGATGCCACAATTTCTTTTTTGTTTGTAGAATACAAAAAAGTATATTCTAGTCCACACAGATAATTATTCTATAAGATTCAGCTTGCTTCTGTGTCAAAAAGTTCAGTTCCTTGATATCCTAATTTCACATCCTTTGCAGGCTGTCTTTGTACAAAAAAATATATCTATTAATAGTGCTGAAAAAGCACCGAGTCATTTCAACTCTGACATTTTCGGTCCAAGACCAAAGGTATTCTACTTTGTCTTTTTTCCCCTCTTATTTTTTTTTGCCATTCTTTCATAACTGCACCTTTTGTTCCATGAGATGATGAAAGATGCAGCACTGAGCTCTGACAGTAATTTCTGTCTCTGGTGTGTGGCATAAGAAATGAATTATATGCTCTCTTGAATGCCTCATTTGCTGAGCTGTTTCTGAGCTATAATGCTGCTGCAATCTGTAAGAGAAAACAGCTTGTATCACTGCAATGCAGGTTCTAAAAAAAAAAAAAAAACACGTTTATCAGGATTAAATTATGGAAATCCTTTAGTTATGTCTTCAACTGTATTATATAACTGCATATCTTAGCTGGTGAATATTGAACAGCAAGGAATTCCTTAACATTTATTGTTATTTTTTGTTTTCTTGGCAAAGGATGGTTTGTAAATTAATTTTTTATGGTTTGTTTTTCTTTAATTATGAGAAGAGATTGTAAATACATATTCTAGAAAGATGTTATGATCTGTATCCACACTACTCTGGATCAGATGAGATAGAAAGCTATGACGTACAATACCTAATGAATAATTTCACAGTATATCATAAAGCAAGCTTTGGAGAATATCTAACATGACATGATTTAGGGAGAACCCTCTTTGAACCCAAACATTTTACATAGCCTGAGAACTTGATCTACAATCTCAGATGTGCATCTCTAAATGTTTAATTGAACATGGAACAAAACATACTGTTTATTATTTTATAACTTTATGTTTTATCTGTATTAAAAAAAAAAAAAAAACAGCGATAAAATAATTATTAAAATTTCACATACATTATCACAACATTGGGATTGCCATTAACATTTTTACATCAATCACAAATTAATAAAATAACTCCCGCCCTCCAAAAACTGTTTTAAGGTATTCTGTGGTTTCACTGTCACAATATTTAGCCCCTTTATGACAAAGTGTTAATAGAAAAAAAAAGTTGCAAAATATGTGTATATATAGCTGTACGTCCAGTTGTCTGATCTCAATTATGTGTCTGTTAGTCCACCCATTGTACAGCGCTACGGAATTTGTTGGCGCTATATAAATAATAAAATAATAATATAATAATAATAATAATAATAATAATAATAATAATATAGGTTACTGAGTAAGGAAATGCGTTTTTATTTAGGTGTTATCCAATACAAGACAGACCATAATGACTCGTTTCCAGCTTACAGGACTTTAACTTCTTTCCTTGTATTGGAACCACTGGGGTCCAGAGATACCATTGGCAGCTGCTTTATTCCATGGGAAATGTCTTGTTGCGCCATTACTTTTGTAAGTGGTTTTCTTTGTTAGTTTTACATCATATTTGAATTAATAAATACTTCACTATGAATACTATTTTATCTTTTATCTCTACATGCAATTTATCATCTATTGAGTGGTAACTATAATACGACAAGAGTGATTGTGGCGCCCTATATTGTATACCCAGTGTGGATACACACATTTGTTTTTTTATATGCTATTGAGTATAAAAGATTATGTTCAACAATACAAAAATATTTAACCAGGAAATGTATTTCGCTTTCCCCACTTTTGTAGTAATTTCTTTTCTAGATGTTTTAATTACGTAGATTAAATGAACACTTTAGCACTAAGAATACAAGCTTGTATTTATAATACTATCATGCTCCTGTCCCCAGTTGTATTCAGGCTCCCTCTCCGTTTTTATAAAATAAAAGTTTTACTTACCTCTTTCTAGCTCTGATTCTCCCTCAGTGCTTTTGACTTCTCTGCCTCCTGCAACATCAATGAGGAGGCATGGCCTCCTCTAATGAGGACCAATCTATTGATTATAGAGATGCATTTGACTCCTGATGTGCATGCGTTGGGAGCGCCACATGCACATCCAAGTTTACCTTTAAGAAAACATTGTATTCAGTGATTTCCTATGATATTCTGAATAAGGTGACTGAGTTTTCTGTCAGTGCAGTGGAAGCGCCTCTAGTAGTTTTATCTGTGAAAGCCACTAGAGATGGATTTAACCCTGCAATGTTAACATTGCAGTTACAAAAAAAAAGCAATGTTTTACATTGCAGGGTTAAAGGACAGGGCCAGTTCACCCAGACCACTTAATTGAGATGGATTGCTCTGGGTGACTTTAGTGTCTCTTTAATAGTAATTGTCTTAATGGGTAGAGAAGGACAAAATGTTGAGTTGACTTAGGTGGGTATGTAAAATGTGACTCAGAAATACTGCTGTTGACATTCTTAATCGCTGAGCTATCATTCTTGAATGTATCTTCAAAAGCTTCAGAAATACGAATTCATGAAGAACGAGAAGCAGCTTTACAATTTACATTAGGTGTAAAACTATAGTAAATATGGTAAAAAAAAATACCTTGAATGTTTGAAAATAATCTGATTGCTATAATATACAATTTATTTGTTGATATTTGTTTTGTTATGCTCGATGATGAACTTGTCATATTGCAGGTTGCAATGTGGTATACTGGGAAATTAATGATTTATTTATGTTTGAAAAAAATCTTTCTACAGCCTCCAATTGGTGAATATGCTCTTCCCACCAACCCAGGTGAAGGTTTGTATACGATGGGGCACAAGCAGTCCCTATCGCAGCCCCCCTCACCTGGGGCAAAATTAGCCATAAATAGGAAATAAGCACCACAAAAACAAAACAAACAGAACCACATAGACTACTTGGATACTGGCTTAAATGAATGTTCAATTCAAACTCTAAGTTCACAAGCTATGCATTTAATTTGGAGTTTAATTTGGTTTAACCCCTTAAGGACCAAACTTCTGGAATAAAAGGGAATCATGACATGTCACACACGTCATGTGTCCTTAAGGGGTTAAATACAGTACGTAATGAATATGGCACTAATTCTAATGTTTTGTAGAAGCCAAAAGTGTATTAGATTGAACATATGATCAATAATGCTAAATTCAGAGTATTAATTTCTATGTTTATATTATTTTTCCAGATGACCCATACATAGAGGCTTACATTTGTCAGGGTCTTACCTGGAGGTGGGAGTCCAAAGTGCAGAGATGCATGCTCACCCTTGCAGATAAACACAGTCCAAGGTGACCAGGTAAGAAGCCACCTGGGATGTGAATCTGTGCACAGGGTCTTGGAAGGAAAAGTGCTCCAATTCGCAATGCAGGCAAGGGCAAAAACAAAAGGATCGTCGAGAAGTAGCCGTGGTAAGAGGATGTCAGAGGTCAGAATAAATGAGGAGAGGAGCCAAGATCAGAAGCCGAGGTCAGTCTGGAGAATATAAGCTAAGGAGAGAAAATAGTAGGAACCAAATACTTCAACAAGAAACAATTAACTGACCCTGCCCTCTGGATAATAAGCAATCTGCCTCAGGTGGACTTAGAGTGACATGAGCAGCCACAGGTAAAGTCCAGCTCCTACTGCTGCAGACAAGGCAATGATAACAGGTTTAAAACCACACTAAATGAATAGGTTCAGCTTGACTCACAGGCAAGAAAGCAGGACCAGGCCACCGAAGGATCCAGGATAAAATCCCCTGTTGGGCACCTGTGAGGCGGCTAGCCGTCTGGATGCCACAGGGAGAACATTTAATTTATATTGGGAAAGCCAATAAATATTTAGCCTCCAGACTATGAAATAAGTATTCTAACTTTAAGATACCCTATGTAATGGGAAGTGATGGCTTGAAGAAAATCACTCCAATAGATATTAGTCAAGAATTTGCAAACTTTTACTCTAGTTTGTATAACTTGAAAGGAGACAGTAGTGTCTATAATATCAGCATAAAAGATATAACTCAATTTTTAACCCAAGCTCACTTACCCCAGATCACTAACACCCAATTAGATATACTACTTAGGCCTATTAAGCTTACGGAGTTGTTAGATACAATTGCTAAATTACCACAGGGGAAGTCACCCGGAACAGATGGGCTGACGAATGCCTACTATAAAAAATATGCACAAGATGTAGGCCCTTATTTATTAAAGGTTTTTCACAAGGCCACAGCCTTAGGTAAGCTCCCGACGGAGATGCTTCGAGCTACTATAGTAACCATCCCTAAGCCCGATAAATCCTTTGATGCATGTAAAAATTATCGCTTTTAAACACTGATGCGAAAATATACGCGAGAATTTTGGCAAATAGGCTTAAGGGGGTGTTACCGTCCCTTATTGGATATGATCAGACAGGGTTTATACAGGGGAGACAGGGGATGGATAATACTAGGAAATTAGCACTGATTTTGGATCACTTAAGGGGGGCCAGAGGAGGCGGACTTTTATTAGCACTAGATGCTGAAAAAGCTTTTGACCGCCTCAGGTGGCCCTTCCTGCAACAAACGCTGCTCGCTTATGGGTTTCCGCAGCAATTACTCAAACAGATTTTTGCCTTATATGCAGGTCCCTCGGTCCAGGTGTTACAGGCAGGCTTCATGTCTCCTCCTTTTAACTTAACCAATGGAACGAGGCAGGGGTGTCAGTTGTCCCCATTGCTGTATGTTCTCACATTAGAGCCCCTCCTGCAAACCATTCAAAACCATCCTTTTATACAGGGTATTCAAGTTAAAGGAATAGAATACAAAATCAGCGCCTTCGCGGATGATATTTTACTTTATGTCACCGATCCTTTAAACACCCTCCCTATACTTATGCATATAATAAAAGAATATGGTCTGCATTCCTACTATTTGTTAAACACTACTAAAATGCAGGCTTTGGGAATAGACCTACCCTCTCAAGTTTTAAATATATTATATAAAACATATCCCTTTGAATGGAGACGCGATAGTATTAAATATTTAGGGATTATCTTCTCCAGAAGACAAACAGATCTGAGTGCAGGCAATTATATTAGGGTATGGAAGGAGTGTAAGCAAAACCTGATAAAATGGAGGTCTCTTTTCCTTACTTGGACCGAAAGAATAGTAACTAATAAAATGTCCATACTTCCGAGATTACAATATGTCTTTCGGAATCTTCCGCTATCGATGCCACAGTCTTATTTTAAATCAATTCAAAAGGATATTACTAATTTTATTTGGGAGAAGGGGAGCCCCCGAGTATCTATGAAACTTTTGAGAGCACCGGCTAGGGTAGGAGGATTGGCAGTCCCCGATATTCGCACTTACTATCATCCATCCATATTGGCGGCTGGCATATCACATTTTTCCAACCATAATCCCCCCCAGTGGGTCCGAATCGAACAGCATATGATGTCACCATATGACATTACGCATATATTATGGCTCCCTAAACAGTTACGACCCCCTTTAAAAGCAGTCCCTGCCTAAATAGCTTTGCTAATACAAATCTGGGATATACACAGACTTAAGCTAAGCAGATACCCAATTTCCCCCGCCACTATAGAAGCTCTTATATATTGTACACCTACTTTCCATGCTAAACCATGGCGGGAGAGGGGTCTTACACATTTAATTTATTTTTACGCTAATTCTAGCCTACAGGATTTTCAAACCCTTCAATCACTTTATGATATTCCATTGACCTCTCAATTCTCTTATAGACAATTATATTCCTTTTTACAAAAACAAAATACACAGCTTCTTCCTCGCTGTATTATTGGTGAACAACTTACGATATTGGAAAAATTCTGTATTTACAAAAAAAATCCGCATTATGTAAACCAATCTCCATATGTTACCAATTATTATTAGATTATACACCACTTTCAGACTCTACACCAGGGAAACAATGGGAAAATGATTTGGCTATGGAGCTTACCCAGGAACAATGGATTAATATATCCATAACTATTAAGAAATGTATTAAATCTGCTTCACTTATTGAACAAAACAAAAAAATGATTTATAGGTGGTAAATGGTCCCAGAACGGATACACAAAATGTTTCCTTCCATTTTACCCACCTGTTGGAGATGTCAAAATAACATTGGATCAGTTATTCATATATGGTGGAACTGCCCACACCTCCAACCATTTTGGGAGGAGGTACATATATTGTTACAAAATCTTACAAAATTTAAATTACCATATGACCCCTTTTTGTTTTTGCTATTTTACATCCACCCCAGATATTCCCAAATACCTTAAAAAACTAATTTTTCATACGGTACTGACGGCTCAACGCCTTATTGCACAAGCTTGGAAGACTTCAAACATTCCTAAAATCCAGAAAGTATATTCTGAGATGGATAAGCAGAAGCTTTACGAAGGTTGTTTTACTAACACATATTACTCTACTCAAAATGTTACAGCAACATGGGATATATGGGACAAGTGGAGATTGGTAAACCCTATATATAGGGTGAAGCAATAATGTATTCTAAAGTTCATATTATACTGTCTTAACATATGACGATTTTAGAATATCTTAACATTAATTAAGTCTCATTCAAATAAACTACTTAGTTATATCGGAACTTGAAACTTATGAGGGTTTATGAGGATATGTTAAAGTATTGTGTATTACTATGGTCAACTACGATTTCATGTCTCTTCTAACTGACAGATGGCACTTGGATGTTACCCCCTCCTGAAAGAATATGAAACATTAATCTGTCAGTATTGTATACATTTTATTATTTTGTAAATGTAGTAGCAAGCTCTTTTGCAGAACCGCTTACAAAACACAACTGAAAGGAAGTCACAAGCTATAACAGTTTCTATGTAAATGGATGAGCTTAACCACAATGTACATGTGATATTTTGTAAGAATAGATTACTGAATATTGAACGTAACAGCAGAAACTACTTCCTCTTTTATGTATCTCGTGTAACCTTTTTGTACCTTTTGTAACCAATATTCATGACAAGTACTGTATAAATATAGAACATTCTGAATACATGATTAGAAGACTTTTGGAAAGCAAAGAGTGTGTGTCTGGTTATTACGCTTCCATAATTCTTCCCTGAATATTCAGCTGACAATCGAGGGTTGGAGAACCGTGGACAGAGGGATCGAGTCACTAGACTAGCAGATTTACCTTTCAGCTTGGTGTTAGAAGTGGGATTGTAGTCAAGCCATTGCGGTGAGTAGTAATTCCTTGTGTCTATCTTGACGCCCTGAATCTATGATCCCCATGGTTTTGTAAGCCTACATAATTTTAGGAAAGGTTATTTAGTATATGTGTTTCATGTGACTCAGTTTATGTAAGGTCCCGTTAAATAGTATAGTAAGGGAACTAGACAGGATATATATTTCTAGTAAGTGAACTAGATAGGTCTAGTAAGAGAACTAGACAGTAATAGTCTATATTTCTAGTAAGTGAACTAGATAGGTCTAGTGAGAGAACCAGACAGTAATAGACTAAGGTGTCTATAAGTGAATAGACAAAGGATTTAGTATATAAGTAAATATACTAGGATAAAAGAAAAAGTGTACACAGACAAATAGGTTCACCTTGTCCATCCTCTAATTGTAATTAGTTAAATCTTGTGGTGGTTGTGAGTGTGAATAAGTGTTTGAAAGATTTGTCCTAGGATTGGGAAATAACCATGTAAGCATATGAAATAGTTAAACTCGTTTTGCTTTATTATTTATGTCACATAGAAGTATAAGCGTATTACTCTGTTTTATTGTCAGTTATTTTACATGGGATCTGTGTATCTGGTATGATTGCTACTTTAATAACATAAGCCCACTACACTTTCTATGAGAGTGGGATGTGTTACATTGTTTGCATGATAAGCTCAGTATTTTTATACTGAGACAAAAAGTCACTTCATTA
Source organism: Pelobates fuscus (assembly GCF_036172605.1). Classification (NCBI taxonomy): domain Eukaryota; kingdom Metazoa; phylum Chordata; class Amphibia; order Anura; family Pelobatidae; genus Pelobates; species Pelobates fuscus. Next base: position 112,172,350 of record NC_086317.1, on the reverse strand, counting down.
GTATTTGAAAGTTAATTCCCCATATGGGATTAATTGTATAGAACACCAATCAGCACATCTTCCCTGCCCTGTGTGTTTGTTGCAAAGGATCCATACTGTAAATATGATTTTTGTTTGTAAATAAGAGAGCAACATTTACATTTTCAGTGGTCCAACACATGCTTCATTTTGTGCTGTAAGCTAACCTTTTTATTGCTACAGATGCCTACTGCATATGTTTTGTGTTTTCTATGTCTCACATTATATGTGTTGTTTTAAATTGTGGTATATAGCCTGAATCAGAGATCATGGACAAAGGTTTCTACCTGTGTTACTAAGGCTCTTCGAGACTGACCGGTTTAAGGTTTGCCATGCCTTTTAACATGGTTTAGTATAAATTTTTACGTCTATGAGAGTTCTGAAAGATTTGGGTGAAACCATGTCTGTATAATCTGGTCCAGATGTTTGCTCAATTTCTAGAAGATTTAAGTTGATGCAGTATCATCTCAGATTAGTTAATGGAAGTTTCATACAAATATTTTAGTTATGAGCGCGCTATATAAATGGATCCTTTCTTTATATACAATACTATAGTAGATTAAAGTAATGAAGTTAATTAAGAAAAAACAATTGGTATACCTTACAATAATATGTTCTGAGTACAGCTGTTAACTGTTTATTCTGTCTAAATGGTGACGGTGATAATGTGTGAAGTGTGCAGCTTAACTGGAAAGTGGTTTAATTTATATGTTGCTGTGTTGTTTTAAATTACCGTATTTATCGGCGTATAACACGCACTTTTTTCCCCTGAAAATAGGGGAAAAATCGTGGGTGCGTGTTATACGCCGATATCCCATAATTACTTACCTGTCCTGAAGCGTGGGCCGGCTTCACAGCGCGCACCGCGGTACAGGAACTTTAATTTAAGGTTCCGGTTTCCGGCGGGACTGAAAGGAAGTGTGCACACTTCCTTTCAGTCCCGCCGGAAACCGGAACCTTAAATTAAAGTTCCTGTACCGCGGTGCGCGCTGTGAAGCCGGCCCACGCTTCAGGGCAGGTAAGTAATTATGGGAGGGGAGGAAAGTACACTATGGGAGGGGAGGGGAGGGGGAGGAAAGTACACTATGGGAGGGGAGGGGGAGGAAAGTACACTATGGGAGGGGAGGGGGAGGAAAGTACACTATGGGAGGGGAGGGGGAGGAAAGTACACTATGGGAGGGGAGGGGGAGGAAAGTACACTATGGGAGGGTAATGGGGGAAGTACACTATGGGAGGGGGAGGAAAGTACACTATGGGAGGGGAGGGGGGGGAAAGTACACTATGGGAGGGGAGGGGGGGGAAGTACACTATGGGAGGGGAGGAGGGGGAAATACTATGGGAGGGGAGGGGGGAGAATACTATGGGAGGGGAGGGGGGGAGAATACTATGGGAGGGGAGGGGGGGAGAATACTATGGGAGGGGAGGGGGGAGAATACTATGGGAGGGGGGGAGAATACTATGGGAGGGGGGGAGAATACTATGGGAGGGGGGAGAATACTATGGGAGGAGGGGGGAGAATACTATGGGAGGAGGGGGGAGAATACTATGGGAGGAGGGGGGAGAATACTATGGGAGGAGGGGGGGAATACTATGGGAGGAGGGGGGGAATACTATGGGAGGAGGGGGGAATACTATGGGAGGGGGGGGAGAATACTATGGAAAGGGGGGGGGACACTATGGGATGAGGGGGGAATACTATGGCATGAGGGGGGGGAATACTATGGCATGAGGGGGGAAATTTCCTGGAATTTCTTTCTAAAAATGAGGTGCGTGTTATACGCCTGTGCGTGTTATACGCCGATAAATACGGTATATTTGAATCAGTTTGTCTCAGTCTAGTGATACTGATAAGAATGCCAGCCAAATAACCTAGCAAATAACTGTTTTATTAGCTGTTGAATACTAGTGTTTGGCCAAGAGTAGTTTGAGTAGTTCTATCAGCTCAGAGAGGCTCTGTGTTGTGGTCTGATATAGCTATATGGGAATGGAGATTTGGAGGTGTTAGTTTAAGACTGCTTTCATATTGTGTCTACCCGTGTTTCCTATGAAGGACACAGAGTGTGTAGTTGCACGCCAATGAATGTGTTTTCTGTATTGGCATATCTGCTGGGTATCCATTATGTGTTTCTACTACGTCTGTTTTGTGAGATGTCTGTTTTGTGAGATGACATGTAATATTACATTGGATGCTGAGTATGAGTTATATGGTTTGAAATTAATTGGTGTGTTATGTGTTTTATGTATTTTATTATCCATTGTGTAGGAGTTTAACTAGCAGAGTGATTTGCATATCATTAACGTAAGCATTTAGTGTTTTTTTACAAAAGGTGAAATGCTGTCCAGCCGGCTAGAATGAAACAATTGTATGCTAGCGCTTGTTACATCCCACGTGAAAGGGGCCCCGCAAACTTCTGCTGTTCAAATCGTGGGTCCACGTTTCTATTTGCAAATTGATTAATCCTGAAAGTCATTCTTTTACTGATAAAAAGGATTGAATGGACAAGATGTCTCTCCCTCATAAATGAGTTCTAATAGGAGAGTATTGTCCAGCTCAGAGTTAACTCTACTTTTAAAGTATATTGCATTGTTTGTGTCAAAGTAAGATTTATCTAGTATGCCTCATTGATTGTGGGGTAATAATAACATGGTATTTTTAATAGAGATTAGACAATTTCAGAAATTTATAAGTGAGGTAATTTTATTCTCCTAAACTACTGTATTATATTTGTATGGGTAAATTGAAAGCATTTTGCAGATCCAGAAGAGGATTAATAAATAATATAATAATCTCACTAGGTGCCAAATTATGCAAAGGGACTATCCAAAGTATGCACTAACGGTTTAAAACTTGTTTTCTTGATAAGCGTATAACATTTAGTTTTGTGGTTAGACTTTTGATACTCAATTTGAAATATGTCCCAACTACATCCTTGCACGGCACCAGGGACACTAAGCAATATGCGTTTTAAATTTTTTTCAATATATTATAACAATGGAAAAGTACCTAACTGCATGTCTGCATTACGCTCATGACACAGACTGTCAGTATTGTAAGCCCTATATGAAGGCTATGCTTTCATTGTCGATATATATACCCCTAGGTGACCTTGCTTTATATACACAATTTAACTATCCATTCAACCTTTAAAAGCTTATTAATATTATATCTGTGTGGTACACAAAGAGGGGGTGTGAGTTAGGTAATCCCATCCTGCATATGGAATAAAGGCAGAGGTAGAGGATTTGGTCAAAGGGTCTAACTTTTGTAGAGGTAGCAACTTCAGCATTGGTGGAACACACTGTTCTAATTGTGGATAGCAGGGTCACTGGAAAAATTAGTGCCCAAACCCACCCCCACAGATTCCTCAATACCAACCATAGCTTCCAACCTATACCCACACCCAAAACCCCCAGCCTAATTCACAGATGGTTTGTGTTTTTAATATTTTATATAGTTTTGGGTGTTAATCAAAAAGTATTGAATTATTAAGGATTGTTAAAGTAATTAATTTTGAGTATCAAATCAAGGTTCAAGTTTAGGAACAGAGTTTTATTGGGAATTATCCCCATATGTATATGTTAGTGTTTTAATATTCATCCTAACAAGCATTTCTATAGAGTGAGTGCTTCTCTCATCCGTACAAAGGCATTCCAAAGGGGTATTATGTAAAACTTCATAGAAGACAGATTGCATAAAATATAAGCAAATATATTAGAAGTACATGTTACACAAATTAAGGGTTTAACCTTAATCTCTAATTTAAGTTTTAGCCTAGGTAATTAACCCCTTAACACCGCAGCCAAATGTACAAGTTGTGAACAGAACAAAAGTTAAACAAAACCTGGCATTTGCGCTATATGTCTGTCCAACCGTAATTCACCTCTTTCATATTAAATGCATACCCCCTTATTATATATCATTTTATTCAGGGGAAACAGGGCTTTCATTTAACATCAAATATTTAGGTATTGAACATTATTTAATATAAAAAATATATTAAAAAATGGGAGAAAAAAATAATGTTTTAATTTTTTTTAGTTCTATGTGACATTTTAACTGTGGATGTCAAAATACTGTTTGCTTTTACTGCAATACAATACACATATTTGTATTCAGCGATGTCTCACGTGTAAAACAGTACCCCCTATGTACAGGTTTTATGGTGTTTTGGGAAGTTACAGGGTCAAATATAGCGTGTTACATTTGAAATTGAAATTCGCCAGATTGGTTACGTTGCCTTTGAGACTGTATAGTAGCCCAGGAATTACATTTACACCCATAATGGCATACCATTTGCAATAGTAGACAACCCAAGGTATTGCAAATGGGGTATGTCCAGTCTTTTTTAGTAGCCATTTGGCCACAAACACTGGCCAAAGTTAGCGTTAGTATTTGTTTGTGTGTGAAAAATGCAAAACACGCCAATTTTGGCCAGTGTTTGTGACAAAGTGGCTACTAAAAATGTCTGGACAAACCCCATTTGCAATACCTTGGGTTGTCTACTATTGCAAATGGTATGCCATCATAGGGGTAATTTTCATTCTTGGGCTACCATAGGGTCACAAAGGCAACGTAAGCAATCTGGCGAATTTTAATGTGAAAAAAATGAAACACAAGCCTTATATTTGACGCTGTAACTTTTGAAAACACCATAAAACCTGTACATGTGGGGTACTGTTGTACTCGGGAGACTTCGCTCAACACAAATATTTGTATTTCAAAACAGTAAAAAGTATTGCAGCAATAATATCGTCCGTGTAAAATGCAGAAAACGTCACTTTTACTGGCGATATCATCGTTGTAATACATTTTACTGTTTTGAAACACTAATATCTGTGTTCAGCAAAGTCTCCCGAGTAAAACAGTACCCCCCATGTACAGGTTTTATGGTGTCTTGGAAAGTTATAGGGTTAAATATAGTGCTAGCAAATTAAATTCCCTATACTTTCGGCATGGGTTGTCAGGCAGGTCCCGCTAATTGTAATTAATTAGGATACCTAATTATGTAAAATGATTACATAAATATATGTGTAGAATTAATATATGTATATAAATACATATGTGTATATATATATATATATATATATATATATATATATATATATAATTTTTTTTAAATATTTTTATTTATATATAGGTATATATATATATATATATATATAGTGATATATACGTATATATTTATGTATATAGATATATATATTATGATATATATATTATTTTTTTCTACGTGTATTTTGATATAAATATATATATTAATATCACAATACAGTTAGAACGAAATAACACATCTATATATTTTTTAATTATTTATTTTTAAATATTTTTTTAATTTTATTTTTTTACGTATTTACACATATTTTTTTATATTATATATAAATATATATATAACAATAATTATATATATATTTAATCAGTATCAGTCTACGTGTAATTTGATATTAATATATATATATATATATATATATTAATATTCAAATACACGTCGTGTATGTGTAAATGTGTGTGTGTGTGTGTGTATGTGTATATATATGTATATATATATATATATATATATATATACTTAGATCATATATATGATCTAAGTATATTTTATTTGTAACTAATTTTTTTAATTTATTTTTTTAACTAATATTTTATTTTTTTCACAGGACAGGGGGCAGAGACAGTGTCAGCCAGTGATTTCACATCACTGGCTGACACACAGGATCAGTGATCACAGTGACTGCCTGTCACTGTGATCACCTCCTGCAGATTGGGGAATTGACCACAGGGGGGAGTGCCTGGGTGGTACAAGCACTCCCCCCTTCCAATCTGCAGGGGGATCATTGTGCCAGTTACATGTGTCAGCCAATAGGCTGACACATGTAACACTGATCGCAGTGACAGGCTGTCACTGCGATCAGAGCGCTCTGAGATCGCAGTGACAGCCTGTCACTGCGATCTCAGACTTAGCAGATCGCGGTCACTGACCCCAGGGGGACTTCCTGGGGGGCCAGGTAAGTCCCCCGACCGCGATCTGCAGAAGGGGAAAGCCGCTGGCCACATGTGTCAGCCAATTTGAAATCGGCTGACACATGCTGAATACTGGTCGCAGTGACAGCCTGTCACTGCGATCAGAGACTGCAGATCGCGGTCACCGGCCACAGGGGGGATTGCCTGGGGGGCCAGGCATCCCCGCCGACCGCGATCTGCAGCGGGCGATTAGCGCCGGCCACGTGGGCGGCCATTATGGCGAGGACGTACTATTACGCCCGCCGGCGTTTAGAGCCGGTTCCTGCAGGGCGTAATAGTACGTCCTCCGGATTTAAAGGGTTAATGTATTAATGTTGTATTGATCCTTGTGTTTGTATGATTGTAGAGACCGTCCTGGAGTGTTTGTGCCACCTGATTTCTGGGACTACGCACCAATCTCTCTGGCTGACCATGCAATAAGTATTTTGCAATTGCATCTGTTTTGTCATTATCCATGCAGGCCGAAGAAACTGAGATACTTATTTATGAGGACATAAACTTTGCACGCAAGAACCTGGAAAGTCCTGAAGGTGCAGTGCTGTTTAATACCGCTGGTTCTGTAATAACCCTTTCAACCATTGGGGTGTTGCACAGAGCATTGTGGTAAAAATCCAGCAAACAAAAGAAGAACTATGTGGAAGCTGACATTGTCTTGTTGTCAGCCATATTGCTACCCTTAGCCATTTTTATGGAACAAAATGTCTGGTGTCTAAACTGCTATCTTTATACTCTGTGAAAGACTTCTTTTATTTTTCTGAACTATGCTGAACTATTGAACTATTTTTATTTTTATTTTTGTAGAGTTAGCCAGAGAGAGAGGAAGTGTTAGCTGACCCAGGGATGAATGTACTATGTGTTTTTGATATATGATATATGTTGAGTGTGCCAAGGATGGATTCCCATGTTTTGAGGAACTGCGTGAAGATATGACTGGTTTTGACCGGACCTTTGGAATAGGGAAATGGTTAAAAGATATAGGATGCAAGGTCCTGGTTGTGCAATAATATATTTGTTATAAGCCCAAGTTCCATTCTGTCTTAAACATCCATTTTCTATATATCTTTCTGCAAAAGTATTACGTGTCTTTTTTTTTCTGCTGAGTTTCTGTTTCTTGTAGACCACATGATTTATTGGGAATGCCATAATGTGGAAATGTCTCTGTCTTGGGAGAATGTTAACCGATAATATGAGCAATGTATTGCTCAAAGAGGGGTAACAATTGTGATTATTGGGGCTCAGTTGGATGGAACACCGGGACAGATTGGGGTTATAAGCGACAGAATGCATTAGATAAAAAGGATAAGAATGGGAAGTCCCTCTTGACTAGAATGACCCTAACAAAGCCAGGTACATGTACCTCTACAGGGCAAACTAGGCACTCCATGAAATTTACCTTAAATATTAAAAAACCCCAGTCCTGGAGATCAAGGTATTTATATTCTCAGTAGTTTTACGAGGAGGTATTGGAGGTAATCGAGGAAAATTCCAGTTAAAAGATATATGGAACTCCTCAGAATGGGAAAGCCTCACCTCTAGACAAACCCTTGTTAATCCTCTAAAGCCCCACATTCAAACCCTTGGTGATATGATGGCCATAGCAGATACCACGTTTGAAGATACCATAGCGCTAGAAACAGGGTATACAGATACAAACCTATGGCTAGAATGGATGAGATATAATGCCCATTCCAATAACAGGTCAAACTGTTATGTATGTGGTAGTGCCAGACCCCATCTAGGAACCGTACCCTTACATGTCCCTGATGAGTATTGGGAATGTTTCCTAAGCTTGTTTACAGGGACTACTGTTAATACTACAGGATGTGGAGAATGGAAGAGGGATCACCCTATTTGTGAACCCAAGTTTAAATTAAATGATGCTGTCTCAGTATACCCTGGTAATTATACTTGTTTTCAGGGAAATAATGATATTAAGGTGGGTAAACAATTTGATAACTTTTCTTCAGAATTCTGCTCCGCCTACAGTAATATTACCTTAGTGAATCAAACACAATCTGTGGGAGATGTTTATTGGATATGTGGAGATATGAAAATACGTTCTAGACTCCCCACCCCCTGGAGAGGAGAATGTGCCCCAGCCAAAATAATCATGCCCCTCCATATATTTGGCGACTCTCTCCCTGAAACTAAGGTTGTAACTGATTCCACAAGAAGGAAAAGGGAATCTCCACAAGGTAGTTTCGACCCATATATATATCTAGATGCCATTGGTATTCCAAGAGGGGTCCCTAATGAATTTAAAGCTAGAGATTGTCACGATTCGGGGAACCCAACACGCTAACACACACAGACACACACACAGAAAGTGTGCAGTACCGGTCCTTAGAGTGGCCGGGCTAAGCACACACAGAATAGTCAGGAGACAAGCCGAGTAAGGGGAACCAGAAAACAGAATAACGAGAAACAAGCCGAGGTCAAAGGGTAGGAGAAAGTCACAAAGTCAGTATAACAAGCCAGAGAGTACGTAACCAGAAATCACACGTTCAGAATCAATACTATAAAGCAAAGACCACAACAGGGCAGGGAGGAACAGGAAAGGTAAGTATTTAAACCATCAGGTTAATTCTGATTGGATAATTTCCAATCAGAATTAACAATCACACGTGGGAGATATCTAAACCTCCCACTGTGATTGAGGCACTGTGCCTTTAATGCTGGGTCAGGTGACTGACCCCGGCGTGACATATCTTGGGCAGTCTTCCAGCGTGCAGCATCATGCATGCTGCCGCTGGGGGGCGTGGAGGAAGACGCGGGCGGCATCCGAGGCTGGAGGGATGCCGCTCGCCGAGCCCACGTGGAGAAGGGGACCGCGGACGGCTGGAGGGTGAGTGCCGCGAGCGGACTGCAGCCTCCCCTTGCAGCCGCCCGCGGGATCCTGACAGAGATGAGGTGGCAGCAGGATTTGAATCAATTTTTCCTATTATAACAGCTAACAAGAATGTTAACTGGATTAATTTTATATATATATATATATATACACACACACACACACACAATAATCAGCAACGATTTGTAAATTACATACGAGATGCATTACAAGGTCTTGCTGAACAATTACAGGCTACCTCACAAATGACTTTCCAGAATAGAATGGCCCTTGATATGATTTTAGCAGAAAAGGGAGGAGTCTGTAAATTACTTGACTCCGGTGTTTGTTTTACCTATATTCCAGAGAACACTGGCACATAAAAGGTTATTAGTAACTGTATAGCTTATGTACATGGGCTTATCCACAATACCCAAGTGCATAATTGAAAAACAAAGAGAAGAGTCTGCGCTCAATAACAGAAAAAGCTGCAACCCTAATTAGGGAATCCCACAAAACCCTAAAAACAGACTGGAGAAAAAAACGGGGGGAAAGGGCTGCGCTAAAAAGTAAGATACAGTAAAATACAGTGTAAACCGACCAAATGGTCACAATCCAATAGTAACGGAAAACGTAAGTCTCTTTGAACCAGGTGAAAAAATTAACTATGGAAAAATATATATATCTTTGAAGAGAGTCTTTGCAGATAATAAAAAATATACAATGAAAAAATTGATAAAAATGATAAAAATGAATAAAAAAAAACAAATGAATAAAAAAATATAAAAATAGTCTCACTGATATAGCTTGGTGGGATATCTGTACAGTCCTCAGGAGTTGATCCGTCCGGGTAGTAGGATGATCCGTATATGTGGAGACAAAATAGGAGACACGACAAACTGCCAATAGTGAAGAATTGCGGCTCCAAGGATAAAATGAGAAAATAATATGATAATACACTCACATTTGTAGGAGCTTTGGACCAGCTCTAGGCTTATAGGCGTTGCAGCGGTATGATCCGCGCTACCAGGATATACTGGAGAAAACGTCTGTTGATCCAACCTTGGTACTCCGGAATGTATAAAAAACAACAATAGTGCTCTCAGTAGGTAGGGTATGTAAAGTAACAGTAAATAAAATATACTTACAAATATAGAGCAGGAAATACTGCTCTATTAATAGGGCGCTGGTGGAATAATCCCCACCTGGGATTTCTTTTGATCAGGATCCGAGTTTAGAGAGGTAAAAATAGTAGTAAAAATAGTAGTGGTTGTGGAATAAAATAATAATAAATAATAATTGAAAAAATAATATGTATATAAAAATAAATATAAAAAATATATATATAAATAAAAAAAAGGAAAATCAAATTATAAAACTGCCAGGAATAATAAAATAGTTGATCAAATAAAGTAGGAGTTGGTCCTATAAAAAAGGTAACCAAAATCACTTTTATTATTAAAATACACAATTTAAAACCATTAACGCGTTTCACCTAAACAGGCTTTTTCAAAATGGTAATATAGCATTATACGTGGCAAGATACAGTATATATAAGACAATGTAGATTGTTAAAATTTGCGCCAAAAAATGATTGGCCAATCAAAAAAACATTTAGATTAAAACACTGTTATACACTAAATAAGTTGAAAACAAATGTGCATATAAATGGACATAAGTAATATATACACAAAGAAACACAGAAATATAAAAAACGAAGCTTATAACACATAATTTAAATTTGTTGAACTTGTGTCACATGACCGGACTTAGGGTGTATGGGAAATGTAGTACCAGAGCGCTGTGCGCGTGAGGTACGAGCCCCTCCCCGTGAAACTTTACCCCGCCGGCACTACTGTAGAGCTAAGCCTCATGGGGCTTGTAGTAGTGCCGGTCAGCTGTGCGCACGCACGGGGGGGCGGAGACCGGGAGGCAGCTCGCTGAGTAAATTAACAACGAGCTGCTTCCTCAAGGGCACAGTACGGGTGCCTGTAAGGGTCATAATACTAGACGGCGAAAATAGCCGTCAAAGTGGGAATTTATTAAGGGAAGGGGAGAAGGAGTGATGGCAATAAATAGGATGAATACCATAGTAATAAAACTATGGGTAAAAATAGTAACAATAAAAGAGTAAAAGGATAATACAAGTATAACCAAGTGATGCATAAAATAAAATTAAAAAGTAAAACAGTATAATCATAAAAAATTATAAAAAATTATGCAGATCAAAGTCTGCATTTAAACCTTGTGGAGAGAGGGTCTGTAACTTATAGACCCACTCCATTTCTGTTCTTCCTAAGACATTTTTAATATCTCCCCCTCTCCAGGGTAAAGTGCATTTTTTTATCCCCATACATTTTAACAATTTAGGGTCTTTGTTATGGTTAATAAAATGTTTGGATACTGTATGATTTAAGTATCCATTTTTAATGTTTCTACAATGTTCGCTCAACCTGATTTTCAGGCACCTTGTGGTCATTCCAACGTACTGGAAGCCACATGGGCATTCGAGCAAATAAATTACATTTTTGGTATTACAGGTAATAAACTCTTTGATATTATACACAGTGTTAGTCTTATTTGAAACAAATTGAGTCACCTTAGATGCAAATGTGGGATCTGTGGTTTTGCATACAATGCATGTTTTACATTTGTAGAACCCTTTAGTTTGCGGAAAGAAGGATACAGGATTTTTCTGTACAATAGTTTTAGTAAAATTTGTAGTTAAAATCGATCTAAAATTAGGAGCTCCTCTAAAAACTATATTTGGTTTATCGGGAATAATTTTGTTAAGTTTGTCGTCTTGTTTTAAAATATGCCAGTGTTTTTTAATGATTTTTTTAATTACACTGCTTTTGTTATTGTATTTAAAAGTTATAGGGAGGGATATAGATTCGTTTGTATTTTTTGTTTTATATGTTAAAAGTTCACTCCTATTTTTGTGTTTGATCGTATTAATATTTTCTAATAAGTCGGTCTCTGAGTAATTTTTTTCGATAAATTTATCTTTTAAAATATTTGCTTGCTCATTAAAATCATCTAATTCGGTACAGTTTCTGCGTAGCCTCAAAAATTGGCTTCTGGGAGCACTGTCGAGCCAGGGTTTGTAATGGCAGCTGTTTCTATCAATTGCTGTATTTACGCAGACTTTTTTGAAAAAAGTTTTCGTATGGATCTGCCCGTTTTTGACAAATATAGTTAAATCTAAAAAGTTAATTTGTACTTTGCTAAATTCATGGGTTAAAATTATGCCTCTATCATTTTTGTTAAGATCATGAATAAAAGAGATAAGACTATCTTCGGATCCATTCCAGATAAAAAACAGGTCATCAATATATCTAAAATATGAGACCAGGTTTGCCCTTAGCTTGTCTCCATCGTATATAGCTGTGGACTCCCAGTCTGCCATAAATAAATTGGCATAGCTAGGGGCAAACCTGGTACCCATAGCGGTTCCTCTTTTTTGGAGATAAAACGAGTCGAGGAACCAAAAATAGTTGTTTTTTAAAATAATATTAATACCATCTAGTATAAAATCAATTTGTATTTCAGAGATCCTTTTTTCTTTTGTTAAAATGTTTTTTATCGCTTGACAACCTATATTGTGTGGTATGATTGTATATAATGATTGCACATCACAAGTTACTAAAATAAAATTAGGGTCCCATTTAAAATGACTTAAAAAGTTTAAAAGAGACATAGAATCTTGTAAATAGGATTTCATTTGTTTAACAGCAGGTTGAAGAAGAGTGTCTAAGTATTGAGAAAGATTGCAAAGGACAGAACCTATACCCGATACTATTGGTCTCCCTGGGGGTTTATTTATGTTTTTATGTATCTTGGGGAGAAAATAAATAACTGGAATAATTGGAAATTTTTTGTTTAAAAAGTTATACTCTTGTTTAGTTATGATGTCTTGAGCCTGTCCTCTATTTAAAAAATCACATAAAATATTTTTAATAGTTGTAGTGGGGTCTGATGTGAGTTTTTCATAAACAGCAGTGTCATTAAGTTGTCTATGTGCTTCCTCAATATACATAGTGCTTGATAAAATAACCAGGCCACCTCCTTTGTCTGCTGGCTTTATTACAATGTCATTGTCGTCTTGTAATTCTTTAAGTGCTTTTTTTTCTGCAATATTTATTAAAAATATTTTATGTGATTTTTTAAATAGAGGACAGGCTCAAGACATCATAACTAAACAAGAGTATAACTTTTTAAACAAAAAATTTCCAATTATTCCAGTTATTTATTTTCTCCCCAAGATACATAAAAACATAAATAAACCCCCAGGGAGACCAATAGTATCGGGTATAGGTTCTGTCCTTTGCAATCTTTCTCAATACTTAGACACTCTTCTTCAACCTGCTGTTAAACAAATGAAATCCTATTTACAAGATTCTATGTCTCTTTTAAACTTTTTAAGTCATTTTAAATGGGACCCTAATTTTATTTTAGTAACTTGTGATGTGCAATCATTATATACAATCATACCACACAATATAGGTTGTCAAGCGATAAAAAACATTTTAACAAAAGAAAAAAGGATCTCTGAAATACAAATTGATTTTATACTAGATGGTATTAATATTATTTTAAAAAACAACTATTTTTGGTTCCTCGACTCGTTTTATCTCCAAAAAAGAGGAACCGCTATGGGTACCAGGCTTGCCCCTAGCTATGCCAATTTATTTATGGCAGACTGGGAGTCCACAGCTATATACGATGGAGACAAGCTAAGGGCAAACCTGGTCTCATATTTTAGATATATTGATGACCTGTTTTTTATCTGGAATGGATCCGAAGATAGTCTTATCTCTTTTATTCATGATCTTAACAAAAATGATAGAGGCATAATTTTAACCCATGAATTTAGCAAAGTACAAATTAACTTTTTAGATTTAACTATATTTGTCAAAAACGGGCAGATCCATACGAAAACTTTTTTCAAAAAAGTCTGCGTAAATACAGCAATTGATAGAAACAGCTGCCATTACAAACCCTGGCTCGACAGTGCTCCCAGAAGCCAATTTTTGAGGCTACGCAGAAACTGTACCGAATTAGATGATTTTAATGAGCAAGCAAATATTTTAAAAGATAAATTTATCGAAAAAAATTACTCAGAGACCGACTTATTAGAAAATATTAATACGATCAAACACAAAAATAGGAGTGAACTTTTAACATATAAAACAAAAAATACAAACGAATCTATATCCCTCCCTATAACTTTTAACTACAATAACAAAAGCAGTGTAATTTAAAAAAATCATTAAAAAACACTGGCATATTTTAAAACAAGACGACAAACTTAACAAAATTATTCCCGATAAACCAAATATAGTTTTTAGAGGAGCTCCTAATTTTAGATCGATTTTAACTACAAATTTTACTAAAACTATTGTACAGAAAAATCCTGTATCCTTCTTTCCGCAAACTAAAGGGTTCTACAAATGTAAAACATGCATTGTATGCAAAACCACAGATCCCACATTTGCATCTAAGGTGACTCAATTTGTTTCAAATAAGACTAACACTGTGTATAATATCAAAGAGTTTATTACCTGTAATACCAAAAATGTAATTTATTTGCTCGAATGCCCATGTGGCTTCCAGTACGTTGGAATGACCACAAGGTGCCTGAAAATCAGGTTGAGCGAACATTGTAGAAACATTAAAAATGGATACTTAAATCATACAGTATCCAAACATTTTATTAACCATAACAAAGACCCTAAATTGTTAAAATGTATGGGGATAAAAAAATGCACTTTACCCTGGAGAGGGGGAGATATTAAAAATGTCTTAGGAAGAACAGAAATGGAGTGGGTCTATAAGTTACAGACCCTCTCTCCACAAGGTTTAAATGCAGACTTTGATCTGCATAATTTTTTATAATTTTTTATGATTATACTGTTTTACTTTTTATTTTATTTTATGCATCACTTGGTTATACTTGTATTATCCTTTTACTCTTTTATTGTTACTATTTTTACCCATAGTTTTATTACTATGGTATTCATCCTATTTATTGCCATCACTCCTTCTCCCCTTCCCTTAATAAATTCCCACTTTGACGGCTATTTTCGCCGTCTAGTATTATGACCCTTACAGGCACCCGTACTGTGCCCTTGAGGAAGCAGCTCGTTGTTAATTTACTCAGCGAGCTGCCTCCCGGTCTCCGCCCCCCCGTGCGTGCGCACAGCTGACCGGCACTACTACAAGCCCCATGAGGCTTAGCTCTACAGTAGTGCCGGCGGGGTAAAGTTTCACGGGGAGGGGCTCATACCTCACGCGCACAGCGCTCTGGTACTACATTTCCCATACACCCTAAGTCCGGTCATGTGACACAAGTTCAACAAATTTAAATTATGTGTTATAAGCTTCGTTTTTTATATTTCTGTGTTTCTTTGTGTATATATTACTTATGTCCATTTATATGCACATTTGTTTTCAACTTATTTAGTGTATAACAGTGTTTTAATCTAAATGTTTTTTTGATTGGCCAATCATTTTTTGGCGCAAATTTTAACAATCTACATTGTCTTATATATACTGTATCTTGCCAGGTATAATGCTATATTACCATTTTGAAAAAGCCTGTTTAGGTGAAACGCGTTAATGGTTTTAAATTGTGTATTTTAATAATAAAAGTGATTTTGGTTACCTTTTTTATAGGACCAACTCCTACTTTATTTGATCAACTATTTTATTATTCCTGGCAGTTTTATAATTTGATTTTCCTTTTTTTTATTTATATATATATTTTTTATATTTATTTTTATATACATATTATTTTTTCAATTATTATTTATTATTATTTTATTCCACAACCACTACTATTTTTACTACTATTTTTACCTCTCTAAACTCGGATCCTGATCAAAAGAAATCCCAGGTGGGGATTATTCCACCAGCGCCCTATTAATAGAGCAGTATTTCCTGCTCTATATTTGTAAGTATATTTTATTTACTGTTACTTTACATACCCTACCTACTGAGAGCACTATTGTTGTTTTTTATACATTCCGGAGTACCAAGGTTGGATCAACAGACGTTTTCTCCAGTATATCCTGGTAGCGGGGATCATACCGCTGCAACGCCTATAAGCCTAGAGCTGGTCCAAAGCTCCTACAAATGTGAGTGTATTATCATATTATTTTCTCATTTTATCCTTGGAGCCGCAATTCTTCACTATTGGCAGTTTGTCGTGTCTCCTATTTTGTCTCCACATATACGGATCATCCTACTACCCGGACGGATCAACTCCTGAGGACTGTACAGATATCCCACCAAGCTATATCAGTGAGACTATTTTTATATTTTTTTATTCATTTTTTTTTTTTTATTCATTTTTATCATTTTTATCAATTTTTTCATTGTATATTTTTTATTATCTGCAAAGACTCTCTTCAAAGATATATATATTTTTCCATAGTTAATTTTTTCACCTGGTTCAAAGAGACTTACGTTTTCCGTTACTATTGGATTGTGACCATTTGGTCTGGTTTACACTGTATTTTACTGTATCTTACTTTTTAGCGCAGCCCTTTCCCCCCGTTTTTTTCCCAAGTGCATAATTGTTTCTCTCTTTTGGAAATATTGAAGCTAGCTTAAAATGAATCATTGCATTTTGTAACATCATGAAAGGGATTACTTAATTGATTGAGTTTTGGGGTGTTGCCAATCTTATATAGAATCTGCATCAGAGACACTGTTAAAAAAAAAATAATTAAATCCTTTATAAGGTGACAAAGTCGGATAAATCATTGATATGCTAATGCCTAAGAGTGACATTTATATCAGTGGATGTTTTTCACATTAAATGCATATTGGTTGGAACTTAAAACATTTTAACAATAATAACATAACAAAAAAAAAACTTTGCGTTTTTTACATATGTATGTTATACTGGCAAATATTCCAGAGCAACACAGTGCTTGATGTGAACTTCAAATTATTAAACTATATGAATAACTTTTGTTACTACCACAAAAAAATTGTAATAGTGATATTCTGTGTGGGACAATCTATTTACCTGTAGTGCATTGGAATAGATATTTTTTCCGTAACTGTAAAAAAAAAAAGTTACTCACAGAAAAACAATGAGGATTGAAAAGAACCTCTAAAATGTAATCCTAAAGTCCTTTAAGAGATCCTTCTCTACATACGTCAAAACAGAATGCACGTGTCATGGTTGATTATATATTTCCTACCTGTTCTATGTTAAATTTTGTATATATTGTGTATTAATATTGTTTTTGTATTTTATTGTACCATAATGTATGAATGCAATGTTTTGTGGATCCAGGACATACTTGAAAATGAGAGAAATCGCAATGTGATATAAATAAATAAATAATATAGTGTAATGAAGGTGTGACATATTTACTAAATATAGAGAATTAAAAAGCTACATGGCATGTAGTTTAACCACAACAACAGTTTGCTTGTAGCACAGATATCTAAAACACAAATTGAAAAAAATAGCATGTTTGTAGTATACTTAAAGTGAAACTCCAGTGCCAGGAAAACGATCCGTTTTCCTGGCACTGGAGGGTCCCTCTCCCTCCCACCCACCAATCCCCGGTTACTGAAGGGGTGAAAACACCTTCAGTGACTTACCTGAGGCAGCGGCGATGTCCCTCGTCGCTGCCTCCTCCTCCGTGACGCTCCTCCTTGTGATTGCGTCGGCCGGTGGGCGAGACTGATCACACCCACCGGCCGAGGAGACCTAATGCGCATGTGCGGAAATGCCGCGCATGCGCATTACGTCTCCCTATAGGAAAGCATTGAAATTTCATTTCAATGCTTTCCTATGGCGTTTTGAGCGACGCTGGAGGTCCTCACACAGTGTGAGGACGTCCAGCGATGCTCTAGCACAGGTTTCCTGTGCTATGGACCAGGAAGTGACCTCTAGTGGCTGTCTAGTAGAGAGCCACTAGAGGTGGAGTTAACCCTGCAATGTAATTATTGCAGTTTATGAAAAACTGCAATAATTACACTTGCAAGGTTAAGGGTAGTGGGAGTTGGCACCCAGACCACTCCAATGAGCAGAAGTGGTCTGGGTGCCTGGAGTGTCCCTTTAAGCAGTAGTTGTGGAAAATTAAGAGGGAATTTAAGTTTTAAGTCAACTAGCTAAAACAATAGTTGAAAAATAATTACTCCTATTTGATTATCATAACATAAGTGGGCCATTCCTTTCTCAATTGTCCACAACTTTAGGTTTAGTGAATAAATCCAGTCATGAGTTAAAAGATAATACAAAATAATACAAAATAGCTCCCAAAATATTTTATGTGATTTTTTAAATAGAGGACAGGCTCAAGACATCATAACTAAACAAGAGTATAACTTTTTAAACAAAAAATTTCCAATTATTCCAGTTATTTATTTTCTCCCCAAGATACATAAAAACATAAATAAACCCCCAGGGAGACCAATAGTATCGGGTATAGGTTCTGTCCTTTGCAATCTTTCTCAATACTTAGACACTCTTCTTCAACCTGCTGTTAAACAAATGAAATCCTATTTACAAGATTCTATGTCTCTTTTAAACTTTTTAAGTCATTTTAAATGGGACCCTAATTTTATTTTAGTAACTTGTGATGTGCAATCATTATATACAATCATACCACACAATATAGGTTGTCAAGCGATAAAAAACATTTTAACAAAAGAAAAAAGGATCTCTGAAATACAAATTGATTTTATACTAGATGGTATTAATATTATTTTAAAAAACAACTATTTTTGGTTCCTCGACTCGTTTTATCTCCAAAAAAGAGGAACCGCTATGGGTACCAGGTTTGCCCCTAGCTATGCCAATTTATTTATGGCAGACTGGGAGTCCACAGCTATATACGATGGAGACAAGCTAAGGGCAAACCTGGTCTCATATTTTAGATATATTGATGACCTGTTTTTTATCTGGAATGGATCCGAAGATAGTCTTATCTCTTTTATTCATGATCTTAACAAAAATGATAGAGGCATAATTTTAACCCATGAATTTAGCAAAGTACAAATTAACTTTTTAGATTTAACTATATTTGTCAAAAACGGGCAGATCCATACGAAAACTTTTTTCAAAAAAGTCTGCGTAAATACAGCAATTGATAGAAACAGCTGCCATTACAAACCCTGGCTCGACAGTGCTCCCAGAAGCCAATTTTTGAGGCTACGCAGAAACTGTACCGAATTAGATGATTTTAATGAGCAAGCAAATATTTTAAAAGATAAATTTATCGAAAAAAATTACTCAGAGACCGACTTATTAGAAAATATTAATACGATCAAACACAAAAATAGGAGTGAACTTTTAACATATAAAACAAAAAATACAAACGAATCTATATCCCTCCCTATAACTTTTAACTACAATAACAAAAGCAGTGTAATTTAAAAAAATCATTAAAAAACACTGGCATATTTTAAAACAAGACGACAAACTTAACAAAAGTATTCCCGATAAACCAAATATAGTTTTTAGAGGAGCTCCTAATTTTAGATCGATTTTAACTACAAATTTTACTAAAACTATTGTACAGAAAAATCCTGTATCCTTCTTTCCACAAACTAAAGGGTTCTACAAATGTAAAACATGCATTGTATGCAAAACCACAGATCCCACATTTGCATCTAAGGTGACTCAATTTGTTTCAAATAAGACTAACACTGTGTATAATATCAAAGAGTTTATTACCTGTAATACCAAAAATGTAATTTATTTGCTCGAATGCCCATGTGGCTTCCAGTACGTTGGAATGACCACAAGGTGCCTGAAAATCAGGTTGAGCGAACATTGTAGAAACATTAAAAATGGATACTTAAATCATACAGTATCCAAACATTTTATTAACCATAACAAAGACCCTAAATTGTTAAAATGTATGGGGATAAAAAAATGCACTTTACCCTGGAGAGGGGGAGATATTAAAAATGTCTTAGGAAGAACAGAAATGGAGTGGGTCTATAAGTTACAGACCCTCTCTCCACAAGGTTTAAATGCAGACTTTGATCTGCATAATTTTTTATAATTTTTTATGATTATACTGTTTTACTTTTTATTTTATTTTATGCATCACTTGGTTATACTTGTATTATCCTTTTACTCTTTTATTGTTACTATTTTTACCCATAGTTTTATTACTATGGTATTCATCCTATTTATTGCCATCACTCCTTCTCCCCTTCCCTTAATAAATTCCCACTTTGACGGCTATTTTCGCCGTCTAGTATTATGACCCTTACAGGCACCCGTACTGTGCCCTTGAGGAAGCAGCTCGTTGTTAATTTACTCAGCGAGCTGCCTCCCGGTCTCCGCCCCCCCGTGCGTGCGCACAGCTGACCGGCACTACTACAAGCCCCATGAGGCTTAGCTCTACAGTAGTGCCGGCGGGGTAAAGTTTCACGGGGAGGGGCTCATACCTCACGCGCACAGCGCTCTGGTACTACATTTCCCATACACCCTAAGTCCGGTCATGTGACACAAGTTCAACAAATTTAAATTATGTGTTATAAGCTTCGTTTTTTATATTTCTGTGTTTCTTTGTGTATATATTACTTATGTCCATTTATATGCACATTTGTTTTCAACTTATTTAGTGTATAACAGTGTTTTAATCTAAATGTTTTCTTGATTGGCCAATCATTTTTTGGCGCAAATTTTAACAATCTACATTGTCTTATATATACTGTATCTTGCCAGGTATAATGCTATATTACCATTTTGAAAAAGCCTGTTTAGGTGAAACGCGTTAATGGTTTTAAATTGTGTATTTTAATAATAAAAGTGATTTTGGTTACCTTTTTTATAGGACCAACTCCTACTTTATTTGATCAACTATTTTATTATTCCTGGCAGTTTTATAATTTGATTTTCCTTTTTTTTATTTATATATATATTTTTTATATTTATTTTTATATACATATTATTTTTTCAATTATTATTTATTATTATTTTATTCCACAACCACTACTATTTTTACTACTATTTTTACCTCTCTAAACCTCTCTTACCTCTCGGATCCTGATCAAAAGAAATCCCAGGTGGGGATTATTCCACCAGCGCCCTATTAATAGAGCAGTATTTCCTGCTCTATATTTGTAAGTATATTTTATTTACTGTTACTTTACATACCCTACCTACTGAGAGCACTATTGTTGTTTTTTATACATTCCGGAGTACCAAGGTTGGATCAACAGACGTTTTATCCAGTATATCCTGGTAGCGGGGATCATACCGCTGCAACGCCTATAAGCCTAGAGCTGGTCCAAAGCTCCTACAAATGTGAGTGTATTATCATATTATTTTCTCATTTTATCCTTGGAGCCGCAATTCTTCACTATTGGCAGTTTGTCGTGTCTCCTATTTTGTCTCCACATATACGGATCATCCTACTACCCGGACGGATCAACTCCTGAGGACTGTACAGATATCCCACCAAGCTATATCAGTGAGACTATTTTTATATTTTTTTATTCATTTTTTTTTTTTTTATTCATTTTTATCATTTTTATCAATTTTTTCATTGTATATTTTTTATTATCTGCAAAGACTCTCTTCAAAGATATATATATTTTTCCATAGTTAATTTTTTCACCTGGTTCAAAGAGACTTACGTTTTCCGTTACTATTGGATTGTGACCATTTGGTCTGGTTTACACTGTATTTTACTGTATCTTACTTTTTAGCGCAGCCCTTTCCCCCCGTTTTTTTCCCAAGTGCATAATTGTTTCTCTCTTTTGGAAATATTGAAGCTAGCTTAAAATGAATCATTGCATTTTGTAACATCATGAAAGGGATTACTTAATTGATTGAGTTTTGGGGTGTTGCCAATCTTATATAGAATCTGCATCAGAGACACTGTTAAAAAAAAAAAAATTAAATCCTTTATAAGGTGACAAAGTCGGATAAATCATTGATATGCTAATGCCTAAGAGTGACATTTATATCAGTGGATGTTTTTCACATTAAATGCATATTGGTTGGAACTTAAAACATTTTAACAATAATAACATAACAAAAAAAAAACTTTGCGTTTTTTACATATGTATGTTATACTGGCAAATATTCCAGAGCAACACAGTGCTTGATGTGAACTTCAAATTATTAAACTATATGAATAACTTTTGTTACTACCACAAAAAAATTGTAATAGTGATATTCTGTGTGGGACAATCTATTTACCTGTAGTGCATTGGAATAGATATTTTTTTCCGTAACTGTAAAAAAAAAAAGTTACTCACAGAAAAACAATGAGGATTGAAAAGAACCTCTAAAATGTAATCCTAAAGTCCTTTAAGAGATCCTTCTCTACATACGTCAAAACAGAATGCACGTGTCATGGTTGATTATATATTTCCTACCTGTTCTATGTTAAATTTTGTATATATTGTGTATTAATATTGTTTTTGTATTTTATTGTACCATAATGTATGAATGCAATGTTTTGTGGATCCAGGACATACTTGAAAATGAGAGAAATCGCAATGTGATATAAATAAATAAATAATATAGTGTAATGAAGGTGTGACATATTTACTAAATATAGAGAATTAAAAAGCTACATGGCATGTAGTTTAACCACAACAACAGTTTGCTTGTAGCACAGATATCTAAAACACAAATTGAAAAAAATAGCATGTTTGTAGTATACTTAAAGTGAAACTCCAGTGCCAGGAAAACGATCCGTTTTCCTGGCACTGGAGGGTCCCTCTCCCTCCCACCCACCAATCCCCGGTTACTGAAGGGGTGAAAACCCCTTCAGTGACTTACCTGAGGCAGCGGCGATGTCCCTCGTCGCTGCCTCCTCCTCCGTGACGCTCCTCCTTGTGATTGCGTCGGCCGGTGGGCGAGACTGATCTCACCCACCGGCCGAGGAGACCTAATGCGCATGTGCGGAAATGCCGCGCATGCGCATTACGTCTCCCTATAGGAAAGCATTGAAATTTCATTTCAATGCTTTCCTATGGCGTTTTGAGCGACGCTGGAGGTCCTCACACAGTGTGAGGACGTCCAGCGATGCTCTAGCACAGGTTTCCTGTGCTATGGACCAGGAAGTGACCTCTAGTGGCTGTCTAGTAGAGAGCCACTAGAGGTGGAGTTAACCCTGCAATGTAATTATTGCAGTTTATGAAAAACTGCAATAATTACACTTGCAAGGTTAAGGGTAGTGGGAGTTGGCACCCAGACCACTCCAATGAGCAGAAGTGGTCTGGGTGCCTGGAGTGTCCCTTTAAGCAGTAGTTGTGGAAAATTAAGAGGGAATTTAAGTTTTAAGTCAACTAGCTAAAACAATAGTTGAAAAATAATTACTCCTATTTGATTATCATAACATAAGTGGGCCATTCCTTTCTCAATTGTCCACAACTTTAGGTTTAGTGAATAAATCCAGTCATGAGTTAAAAGATAATACAAAATAATACAAAATAGCTCCCAAATGAATACGTTCCTTTTCCAGTGTATAAAATGATTAAACAATGACTGGTTTCATCACTAAACAATGTCTAAGGTTTCTATTAAAGAAAAAATAGTAAAAAAAAAAAAAATTAAACATAAAATATATTTCTTACAATATTTAAATTACGTAAGCTACAAGATGTTGATCCGGTGTAAATACACAAGAAAACAGAACTCATGAAAAAAGTAACAAATAGTGAAAAAGAGAAGGAACAGTAAACAAATCTAAATTTATATTATATAATGTAGTTTTTGTTTATTACTGTTTGTCCTTCTACCCCCCTCCCCCCTTCTTTGGCCACTTCACTCTTGATCTATGTAAAATCACCATTAAGTGACAGTCCCCTACCTGCCCTTTAGCCAACAATCTTCTTTTTTTCCCATCAATTGTCTTTTTTTGATGCCAACAGGGAAATTCCAAATTGTCAATCAAGTCAAATATGTGAATCAAGTCAAGTCAAAATCAAATTAACAAAAACAAAAGTTAGACACACAGAAGAACTTTACGTGTTTCATTTACTTTGGTATTCTGCTTTCAGCTTGGAGTGTGGGAATTTCAATCATCACCCAATTGGGCTAAATTCAGATGATTTACAGTTTATGATGAATTGTCTGTTTACAATTGTCTGTTTTTTTACTTATCACATTTATGGCAGAGTCTAGATTTTTTAGTGATAATATAATTTTTACAGGAATTTAATCTAATTAGTAGTCCACTGACACATGCATTTTCCTGCCATTTGATACACAGAACTCATGAGAAAAAGTAACAAATTGAGGGGGAAAAGGGAACAGTAAGCAAATCTAAATTTATACATTTATTAACATATCCCTTACAAAAGGCTATAACAGTTGCTAAATGTTACAATGGATTGATATTATTTACAAGGGGTTAAGTCAGAGGTGGTACTACATCTTAGGAACAGTCAGGTAAGGCAAAGAGACTGAATTCCTCCTTCATCTGGTTTTTATTCAGTGTATTCCTAAGTAGGCTGGCCTGTGATGTCACTGTCAGAAGCACATGGCTTAAGGATTCTTACACACTGCCCCTAGTGGTGCCTCTAAAGCATTAAACTCATTATGCTTTATTTTATGACATAAATCGTTATATTAATATCATTACAGAGACATAAAAAAAAATATGTATGTATATATATATATATATATATATATATATATATATATATATGTATTAAGGCCTTTTGGCCTGTAATTGTGGGAGGGGCGTATGACTCACCTTCTACCTACTTAAGGGACACCCCTTACCTGGCTCCATACCGTCCGAGGTCAGCGCTGCATCCTGAATCCACTTCCGGTTCACGGACGGCGCCATCTTGCTTTCGGGAAAACTCTGCGTTTCGTTGGTGTTAGCTGTGTCCAGGAACTCCTTTCAGGTCTTTCCTCCCGGCCAGCCACGCACAAAAACCCGGTCTTCATTGTTGATTGAGTCCTCAGGACTTCAAAAACGTAAGTCCGTCGCCCGGATCACTTCCCACGGCGTCGCGATTTTTCACGGCCTTACTTTACGGCCGCACGCTTTACGGCCAAGTCACAGGCGAATTAACCCTCTGGTTTCCGGAAACCTATGTAGCGTGTATGTAGCAATCGTATGCATCCTTATTCAGTATTCACAGTATGTTACCATGTTTCTATTTATCCTTATAAAATTTTCTGTACTTGGCAATTATCCTGGTAAATAAGCTTAATTTTAGTCTTTTATTAAGTACCTCTGTATATATATTTTCATCTTGATACTTCATCTATTTTATACATACACACACACAGACTGTATTTTATATACATATGATGTTTAAAGCATATCCTCCCTATTCATGTGTTATAAATTATACTTAAGTTAGGGCTCAAGATATATTATTAAATTGGGATATATTAGTATAACATCCTGTTATACAACAGTTATGGTTAGCCTACATTACGGCTCCTTTTTCTGTCATGCTCGTACAACATACCACGAGCTCAAGGACACGGTCCTATTTTCTAAGAGTATAATGGAGATATGATGTTATTACAACCATGTACATTACGATTACATGGCACTAACTATTCAGGCCATTTCTTATCATACTCATACGAAATACCACGAGTATATAAGAACACGGTCCTACCTTCCACAGAGGGTTTCGGGTTGAATCACACGCATTGGTTCAACCACTCATACGTCACAACATTTTCTGCATAGATTGTCATTTCACATAATTTCACATGGCATTTACAAACTCAGGCCTTTTCTTGACACACTCAGACGACGTAACACGAGTATTCAAGAACACGGCATATACGTCTCACAAGACTTTCGGTTTTGAATGACACGTTCTGGTTCATACATTCATACGTCACTTTACAGCAACATTTATGATTCTGCATATTGTCATTTTCACATTAAAAAGTCCCTTACATTCCCAGATCAGTTTAGTGACATGCATATCATCTGATCACCTTCCATATATACACATTACACGGCCAATCCCCTGCTGCCAGGTATCGGACTCAGCGTAACGCTTGTCACCAAGCATGGGCAGTCATGTCACTATCCTACTCATAGACTTTTACACCTCCCACACATACTGCTAGAAGCCCTAATCCCAGCCTATACAGATTACACAGGTCTCACGGGATCCATTCTCACTCTATCCCTTTTTAGGTTTATCCAGGTTTTCATACCTGTCGATTCTCAAAACTTTATACATGCTACCAGGTACGTAAGCCTGCTCACGTTGTAGTTCACATACGTTTCATTCTTCTAGGCCATAGAGTACTGGCAAGTTAGGGGTATAGGCCCAAATAGGTATCTCCCTTCTTGGCATTTCTGCCTATCGTTTAGTGGTCCGCGAGGCCAACACCCCGCCTCAACGTTTCGGAGGCAAACGCCATCGGGCCACACGTGAGTTAGCCGCCTCGCAATATTTATAGAGAGGGCCTCACCTGTCACTCCCTCCCCCTGTTTTCTTTTACTATCACCGAGAGGCCTACGATTCCTGCCACTACGACGGGTGGCCTCAATAACCCCTCGCGCCAACTCATAGACAGAGCCTCTCATAGCCACTTGGCAACTAGCAGGGCCTCACCTGTCACCAAAGAACAAGATTAATGGTTTCGCCTTACCCGGCATAATTAGCCTGCCAGTACATCCCCTAGGATTTTTCCAAAGTGTCTGGCGCATTCTCACAGTACGGGACAAGGTCCAACTGGAGCAAGATTGATACAGTCATTTTCTGCAGACACTTTGCAGGTCTGAGAACACCGGCCCGTGCATACTGCTCCTCCATGGCCATACTGCCAATTTTTGTCCTACCACTGCAAACGAACCTACTACCTCACAGGGCACTGGTTCCGCTGGTTCAGCAGAGGAAACGCCCAAAGATAAACTGGGTCGTCCTATCAAGTTTTTGGGGAAATCCCAAATATGTAATAATTTCAATGCCTGTGCATGTAATTACAGTGCATGTAGGTTATTGCATATATGTTCAAACATGCTTTAGAGCACAGGCGAAAACCATGTGTCCGAATAAAATGTACCCTAAGCAATACTAAACGGATATAAACATTTCTGTACTCACGGCATTACTGTCACAACATCCATCTAGACATCTGGTAGACTTCATCATCACTGGTCTATCACAAGGATTCCATACTGGTCTAATACACATGCCTACAGATATCATTGAATGCCCTAATTTGCAATCTGCCCAACAAAACCCTACAGCGGTTAGCACACTTATTGCCAAAGAAGTGGCAGAGGGCTTCTTATTAGGACCCTTTCAGTCCCCTCCTTTTTCCACATGGAGGACAAATCCCATTAGTATTTTCACAGGGAAATCTTCCCACAAACAAAGACTTATCATCGATCTGTCTGCACCTCACACCTCTGCCACACCGAGTCTGAACTCCCTTATCCCCTCTGAGGAATTTTCTCTTCACTACTCCACCATAGATCACGCCATTACGGCTATCATGCAGGCAGGTGTCGGAGCACGGCTCAGCAAGACTGACATAACACATGCTTTCAAATTATTGCCTATCCACCCTACACTATGGCACCTGCATGGCATTAAGTGGGCCGGGCACTACTACTTTTTCTCACGTTTAACGTTTGGTTCAAAAGTAGTCCGCCCATTTTCGACGTATTCGCCGAAACACTATGCTGGTTATTGTTAAATGTAGCCAGATGCCCTACAGTTATACACTACTGGATGATTTCTTACTGATCGAAGAGAATATTTCTCCACCCAGTAGCCTCATAGAAACCATCAGTCTTTTTAAACAGGTGGGCGTCCCAGTTTCCCCCACCAAACCGAAGGACCAGATACAGTTATCACTTTCCTAGGAATCATACTAGACTCAGCCACAGCCAGCAAGCCAGCCTGCCACACACCAAGATAGAGAACATTCTTACCAACATCAACCTTTACTTACACCTCGGTACTTGCAACCGCAAGAATTACAATCTCTACTTGGGTCACTAAATTTTGCCATGCGCATTATACCCCAAGGCCGGGCTTTCATCTCACGACTCCTAAACATGTTCCCACTGTTTAGCATGATGCACACAGGTTACCCCTGGATACCCAGGCCACGGCAGACCTACTTATGTGGAGAAACTTTTAACCACCTGGAATGGGAAAAGCATGTTCCCCCCTGAATTGTCTGACTCTTCACCTACCATCTGGTCAGACGCGGGTCTACCACAGGTTTCGCAGTAATTTACGGGAATGAATGGCTTTGGGGTAGTTGGCCTCCAGAGGTTCAGGACCTGGAGAGTTTTTCAACTACTTCAGCTCTATTTGAGATATATCCCATTGTGGCAGCTGCCGTGACATGGGGGCATCTATGGGCAGGTTCGTCAGTACGTTGCTACTCAGACAACCAAGCAACGTACCACATCATAAACAAGGTCGATCCAAATCACTGACCATTATGAGGTTCTTGAGGAAACTCACCTGGCTGGCCGCGTGTCACAATTTCTTCTTGTTTTGTGTGCATGTCCCAGGTGTATGCAACACGGCTGCTGACCATTTGTCTCGTTTCAATTTACAGGCTTTTCGACAAATACTTCCGTCAGCTGCACGCACAGCCACGACCACTCCACCTTTCCACCAACTAGTCATGGACTAGACGCTAATGCAACATAGCAGGACATTGTAACAATTAGCGCTATCCGCCAATAGCCGGAAGACCTATGACAGGGCTTTCCTTCTATTCAAAAGATTTCTGTCATCACAATATCGCACAACCTTTCATTATGACATCCTTGTTGGGTTTTGCTTCCTTTTTGCCACCTCAAACTCAAATTATCATACAACACAATCAAGCTATATCTAACAGGCATACAACATCACATGTTAACATTACAACCAAACAACACAAGTTTCATGTCCTCCTACCAGATCAAAAATATCCTTAGGGGTATTCAGAGATCCGAACCTCCACGTACTGCGCAAAGGCTACCCATAGACGTCAATATTTTCAAAGATCTATCCAAACTACTAGATTTAAAACCCTTTGCCAACAACACAACCTTGTTATTAAAACCGCCATCTATATGGCTTTTTATGGGTTTTAAGACCAAGAGAATTTACCGCCATCAACACAACCCAGTCCACTCACATTCTGCTTCACTCACACTTAACAAAACACATGGAGTACTATATCTTGCCTCTGCATCACTCCAAAACCAATCTACACGCACCTCCGGTAGAGGTTAGATACTATCCTACCCACAACGAGTGGTGCCCCGTCACATTACTGGACACATATACCCAGGTTTTACAAGCATCACCATCTCAACCACTTTTGTCTACAAGGTTCGGTACTCACTACCACCACCTTCATGACCCACGTCGGGTCATTACTTACACAACTAGGCCTTAAAGCAACTAACTATTCGGGCCACTCCTTCCGCATAGGAGCAGCCACTACAGCGTCCAGTGCAAACATTCCAGTACATGTTATCAAGTCACTAGGGCGCTGGAAGTCCTCTGCATACTCTAGATACATACCTAACCCAGTACAAGAAGTTAGAAATGCCTTTCAAGATATGTCTGGTTAAAGTATGTATATTGCTCGTTTCGTAATACATTTTGATTTTCTACTTTTGCCCTCTTTATTTACAGGTCTACCTCATCGTCGGTTCCGGCACACCACAACCGACTTGCTCTTGTAATACCATCCCACACCTAACAGTGTTTGTATCTTCTGTACTATCAGGAGCCCTTAACACAAGTATTAAGGCCTTTTGGCCTGTAATTGTGGGAGGGGCGTATGACTCACCTTCTACCTACTTAAGGGACACCCCTTACCTGGCTCCATACCGTCCGAGGTCAGCGCTGCATCACCCTCCCACCCACTCCTCTTTATCTACTCCTTTTTCTTACATTTCTTCTTGGTGGGCCCTCTTTATTTACAGGTCTACCTCATCGTCGGTTCCGGCACACCACAACCGACTTGCTCTTGTAATACCATCCCACACCTAACAGTGTTTGTATCTTCTGTACTATCAGGAGCCCTTAACACAAATATATATATATATATATATATATATATATATAAATTATCTTCAATGTTCAGGAGCAGTGGAAATTATTAGATAGGTGGGAATTTAAGTATGGAGTACCAACAGAAAAGGCTAAAAAAAATACACTGAAGCTGAAAGAAGTAGAAATTGTTAGCTAAAGACATTAAAAGAACATTTACATGAATGCTAATGAGTTGATAAGAAAAATTGGCGGAGTAAAAACATTTGCGGTTTAAAAATTAATAACTTTGGTAAGAATAAAGTGTTAGACTATTGGTTTTACATTTAATTTTATAATGTTTCCTGCTTTGTGAGAACTCTATACGCTATAAAACTGGAGGTATTAAAATACATATTTAGAAAAAACGCACATCAGGTGCAGGGCAGAAAATGTCCTACACCTGTTGCATTAAGAAGGGGGCTAAGATGTTAACCACGGCATAATTCCGAAGTACAAATATAGAAAAAAACTGGACCGGTCTCAAACAAAGAAGTAGTGCCTGACTACTAACTTAAAAAACTAAATTGATTCACTTTTTTATGACAAAAAAATTGCCTTAAGCCTTATCTACTCCCTATTTTATTATACATATTCTAATATGATTTATTCAAATATTTTGAAGGTCAATATGATTTTGAAAGGGCTCATAAATTCAGCATTTCCAAATTCTGGAGGCTAGGTATGGATTAACCCACTGAAAACTGTATGTCTGGTAAAACTGACAGTATGTCTGGTAAAGCTGGGGTTAACCTACCAATGAGATTGCAACTGAGATCATTTTTGGCAATTGAAAACCACTCTCATTGATGCTGATTGGCTGTATGATGTAATTAAGAGGTGTGCCCTACCTCTATATATCACAGGAAGATTGGGACCAGTCTCATTGCTTTTTTAGAAAGGCACATTTGAATGCTGAAACCCGTGTCAAGCGGACGCTACTTATTCTATTATTCAGGGATTGCAATTTATTTTGCTTTCATGTAACTTTCTTTATTCACTATTAGTTTAGATGCTGAGGGGGGCTGCCATGAAGCAATAAGGGAGGAGGTGGATTGGTGTAGGTTATTTAGCAAGGGACATTAAGCAACATTACTTGTCATTTTCCCACGCTAGACCTCTTAACTCCCTATTCCCCTCCCGATACCCTGTCTATCGCGGCAGCTGTATACTACACTGCTATTAGGGGGACTGCCACGAAGGAGTAAGGAGGGTGGAGGAGGTGCATTGGTGCAGGTTATCTAGCAAACAAGCAATGTTATTGGGTATTTTCCCCTTGCTAGACCTTTTTACTCCCTATTCCTCTCCCGGTTGACTGTCTATTTCTGTGGAAGCTGTATATTAGATACAAATGCAGTATTACTGTGATATTATAGTGTCTGGTATATATTTTTTATGCTCGACATTCATTTTAAAATATACAAGATTGTATTTTTAGGAGGCTTCTTGTCATGTTGAATAGTATTTATGGATTTATAATATGACTTACAACTGATTAAATGCTATTAATTATTATTATTATTATTACCATTTATATAGCGCCAACAGATTCCGTAGCAATTTACAATAGTATGAAAGGGGGGAATTTAACTATAAATGGGACAATTACGAAAATAAACTTACAGGAAAGATAGGTTGGAGAGAATCCTGCTCAAACAAGCTTACATTCTGTAGGAGGTGGGGTGTAAAACACAATAGGACAGGAATTTGCAATCAAATAAGGTGGAAGTGAGGAAGAGCTGTAGGAGAGAGTAGAGTGCCGCCCTTTAGGAGAGAGCAAGAGACAGGTATGTGAGGTAGAGGTTAGTCTGGGAGGCCATACGTTTTCCTAAAGAGATGGGTTTTAAGGCACTTCTTAAAAGATGCAAAACTAGGGGAGAGCCTGATGGCAGTAGGTAGGCTATTCCATAGGAAGGGAGCCACCCGCGAGAAGTCCTGCAAGCGTGAGTTGGCCATACGGGTGCGAACAACGGACAGGAGGTGGTCACAGGCAGAGCGGAGAGACCGAGAAGACACATTCCTATGGATCTGTGAAGAGATATAAGAGGGGCTAGAGTTGTGCAGTGCTTTATAAGTGTGAATTCGTACCTTGAACTGACTCCTATAGCATACAGGAAGCCAATGCAAGTCCTGACAGAGGGGTGAGGTGTGAGAGAACTGACTAGAGAGGAAAATCAGTCTGGCGGCAGCGTTCATTATGGACTGTAGCGGTGCAGTACGACTTTTGGGAAGACCAAACAGGAGAGGGTTACAATAATCCATGCGAGAAATTACTAGAGCATGGACAAGCTCCATGGTAGCATCTTGCTTAAGAAAGGGGTGGATGCAGGCTATGTTTTTAAGATGTAAGACAGAAAGGTGGTAGGAGACCGCGCCCCAAATAATATGTAAAAATATATATATATATATATATAGATATATAAATAGATACATACACAATTCGTTTGGGGATTATACACAAGATTGACCTAGAAAATAAACAAATAATAAACAACAAAATTTATACAATAGTGCAGTACAGTATAGTTGGTGAGGAGTGATATGATAATCTTATGATAGCACTCACAATTGTTAGAGCTAACTTGGAGCTCTGCCGTAATGCACGTGGACGGAATGATCCCCGTCTAAGGATATATGTGGATATGGACGTCTGTTGTCTCAAATAAGGTGCAGTGTGCAGGACATATGTAGGAAAATACAGAAAGATACTCCTATGGTGAAGTAAGTACTGTTAAATGTGAAAGAAAAATCAAGTAATGTACTTACATTAACTAGAGCAGAACTTGCTCTAGTGTATACAGCTTGGGTGGTATGTGTCAGGGTCTTACCTGAGTTGTGAGTCTGTAGCGCAGATATGTTGCTCACCCTTGCAGATAGCCACAGGCCAAGGTGGTCAGGGAAGAATTCACCTGGCCTGTGGGTCTGTGCATGGGGGCTGTGCAGGATGAAGTACCAAGTTGCAGGACAGGCAAGGACTAAACCAGCAGGATTGTCAAGGGATAGCTGAGGTCAAATGATGCCAGAGAACAGGAACAACAAGGAGTAGCCAAAGTCCATGGATGCCAGAGATGAGAGTAAACGTAGTCAGAAGCCGGGGTCAATAATCAGTAGCAGATAAAACGACAGGAACACTGGTACAAAACACACAACAGGATCAAAGACTTGACGTTGAGCACAGGGCGAGGCTGAGTTTAAATACCTGATGCTGATGACTGATCAGGGTCAGGTGAAGCACAGCCAAGTCAAGGTGCAGCCCCCAGAGTAGTAGAAATGCCAGGATGAACAGGACCGGAATCAGTTGTCACTGTATAAAGCTGCTTTGGCTCAGAGGTAGGAAGCAGGACCAGGACTCAGAAGTTCCCTGGTTCAAGTCCCCTTTTGGGAGCTCCAGGAGCGACCACGTCTAGCCGTCTGTCTGCCACGGTGAGAACCGTGACAGTTTGATCCCCACCTAAGAATATGGTGGTGCCAGGAAGTAAAAAAATAAAAAAGTAAAGTGTAATAAAATTTACTATTTATTTAACAAAAATACTAAAAACAGTAGTAGGTAACTTTAGAGGGTTCCACTGATGCATTTCGCCTGTCCAGGGCTTCTTCAAGAGTGTGACTGCACTATTGTATACATTTTATTTTTGAGGTCAATAGTGTGTATAATCACCAAAAGAATTGTCTATGTATATATTTATATATATATTTTAACATATTATTTGGGGCGCGGTCTCCTACCACCTTTCTGTCTTACATCCTATTATTCACAAGGTCTGGGAATCCTTGTACTGGTTACTGCAGCCCACAGCTATCCTATACTTTTATAGCGAGCACCTATCATTTCTGTTTACATCAATGTTTTTAAGATGGAATCTACAGGATTTGGCAACATACTGGATGTGAGGCTCAAAGGTGAGGCCAGAATCAAGTATGATGCCAAGACAGCGCGCTTGCAAGAATGGACTTATGTGGGTATCAATAACTTGAAGGGAGAGCGAAAGAGGAGGATCAGTATTAGGAGGAAGAAAGACAAGGAGCTCAGTTTTAGAGAGATTGAGTTTCAGAAAGCGGGAGGACATCCAGTCAGAGATGGAAGAAAGGCAAGCAGGGACACGTTGCAGGGCAGCAGGAGAGAGGTCCGGGGAGGAGAGATATATCTGGGTGTCATCAGCGTACAGGTGGTAGTGGAATCCAAAAGAGGTAATAAGTTTGCCAAGAGAGGCAGTATAAAGGGAAAATAGAAGGGGACCAAGTACAGAGCCTTGGGGGACTCCAACCGAGACAGGACGAGGGGAGGAGGTGTCATTAGAAAAGGAGACACTGAATGAGTGTTGGGAGAGATAAGAGGAAAACCACGAGAGGACAGAGTCACAGAGACCGAGCGATTGAAGAGTTTGAAGAAGGAGAGCATGATCAATGGTGTCAAAGGCAGCAGAGAGGTCAAGAAGAATTAGTATGGAGTAGTGGCCTTTTGATTTAGCTGCTATCTCATTTACTATTTTTTATCATACCTGCTGTGCATCGAATATAGCCTAGAATTCATAAGGAACCAGATACTATTAAGTTACACTGTTTAACCTGGCAACACTGTTTTTTCATCTAACAGCCAAGTGGATAACTTTTGGTTACAATCATTTCATGATACAATCTACCTCCAAGCTATTAAATATTACATCTAGTGTTTTCACTACCTTTTGTACATATTTGAAAACAATTTGTTACCTTTTTATTCACTTTTGTTTTTCTCTGTGTGTTTTATTTTTTTTTTTGTGGCACTACTATACGTCTTTGCCATCTAATAAAGCTTTCTTTTTTTCAATTTTATTTTTCTTTCAATTTTTGCTACAAATAGGACCTGAATATCTATAGTGGTAACATTGTGAGTCCAGGTACCAGTTCTTTGTCTGAGACCAGTTCTAATTTTTTTCTGTATTAAAAGACATAAGCGGTAAAGGGCATTCAAATAAATAATGGGTTTTACACCCAAATCATTTTGGGTGTACTTGTGCACAATGCGCAAATAGATCCAACATACATTTTACGCTTTGGAGTTTTTCTTATTCTTGCAAATTAGTGGTAAGAAAGGACACTCTGTTGACTTTCATGATAAGTGATGGAAAATTGTGTTAATATGAACCATAAATATAGTTTACTCTTATATAAGAATGCCTGTTTATTCTTGGTCTTCCATAACCACTTTCTAGATCCTGTATTTCAAAATTATAGAATTCATGAAAGTGGATAATGATAAAATTGTTAAAATAAACTCTGATAACATAAATACTCAAAACACATTTCTCATTTTTCGACACTGAGCATGTTGGAGTGCAAAAGAAGAATATTTTTTTGTAAAATAATAGGTACTGTGTTACAACAAATGTTATAAGAAATAATAATAGCTGCAAAATATTTTAACACATGAATATAGAAATGTGTATTAATGCTTTGATTATACATTCTTTGGAAAAAAATACATATTTATCGGTTAATTGGTTAACACATCTCAAATTTTAAAACACTGCATAACATTTATATAATAGGTTTACCTCATTCAAACAATTATGCCTATCACTAAAATACTCAGCAGTATGTTTTTGTTCATAAATAATAATACTTTGATTGAGAAGGTTAAGTTCATTATTTTTAATTAGAAGCAGCCGAGGCAAAAAAAAGAATAGAAGAAATGTAGGTGAAACATATTCCACTGTATGGCACTCTTTGTTGCTCTGCAATAAAACAGTTAACATATTAAATTTATAGAACAACAACAAAAAAAGAATGTTAATGGCATCACAAAATTGGAGAATATCTTAATGCATTCAAATGTAAATAGAAATTGCTTTCTAGAAGTAAATAAAGAATGGAACATGTAAATAAAAATGCTATTATTTTTAATAGTTTTGAATAAAAAAAAAAATATTGAAATAGAATGAAGATCTCACATAGGCATTTAATAGACGTGTGCACTGTGAGAAAACGTGATGGGCCAATGCATTTTTCCAAAAAGGAGAGCATTTTTCTGGATGCCTGAATTTCGGCTAATTGCTGAATGCAGAATTTTGTTCTCAAAAACCTGGTTCAGGAATGGAATCAGATGAGCCAAAAGTATCAAGAAATGGATTTACTTTATTAAAATATTTACAAATAATTATTTACTTTTATTTTAATTTAAATCCACCTAGCCTCCCTACCTTTGGGAGAGCTGGGTAGATTTGTACCTGGGATCCAGTGAGGTTGCTAAGCTGGCTGCTGGGCGGGAGGCGTAAGGGTTGGAGGATTTTGCATAGAGTTGTAAATAGAATACTTGTCATTTGTAACTATCATTTGTCATGAGAGAAGTATGTTTCATTCATTAGTAGAAGACAGCTCTGTTCCTCTGAGCTCTCCTTTGGCATTTGTTATATTTTAAGTATGAATAATTTCCCCTATTTTATAACATTTTACTCATGTGGAAAATGTGTGGGATGCAAATGCAGTAAAAATAGAACTATTAAAGGCATTAGCAAATTCAAAACAAAGCACAAAGAAGAAGATTTCCAAATAAATGATTTTTTAACTTGTTTTAGTAAAAATCTTATTTATCTTTTAATTTGTCCGTGCGGATTTCAATATGTTGGCCGGACTATTCGCCCTCTACACAAAAGAGTGCACGAACATATTAATAATATTAAAAAGGGTTTAGAACAGCATAGCGTTTCAGCTCATTTTAAAAGATATCATAAACAAGATCCAAGTGGCTTAACATTTTTAGGGATTCAGATAGTCAAAAAATCTTGGAGAGGTGGCAACTATATTCTAGACATTGGGAAGGAAGAAATGAAATGGGTACACAAATTGGGTACCCTAGAGCCCAATGGACTTAACATAGATTTTGATTTATATAATTTCTTATGATAGTCCCTCCTCCCTCCTGTTTACCATTATTTTAGTGTTCCTCCTGCTTTTAATTTTTTTATTTTTTAATCATATTGACTGGTCCATATATTTATGTATTTGTTATGAATTTTTATATGAAGTAACTTCTATATCTTTTTTCCCACGTAGTAGGATACTTTTATTTTGTATATGTACATCAGACCTAATCATCTTCTTTTATTAAATGATATCATCAGTTTACATTCTATATAGTGGACATTTTCATTAAGAGACATTTAGGCAATATGCCCTTGAGTCCATAGACTTTTTTCACTATTGGGACTAATTATGTGCATCTGAAGAGGATACCACGCCCACAGAGACGGGTATATATTGTGAGAGACGGCAACCACCTGAACGTGATCTGAGGAAGCCGCCAAGGCGAAACGCGTCATCACGTTTTTGGACGCACGACGTCAGTACGTGTTACTAGCACCAACTATTCCCGGAAGCATTCAACCACTGGAAAGACCGCAAGTGCATGCCGCGAGTCTGAAGTGCTTTTGAACCATCTAAGCTTTCCAGGGAGAGGTGTGATCATTTTATATTTTATTTTGTACCAATAAAAGGCTTATTTTTATTCCGGTGCCGTCCTGCTTGTTTTAAGCACATCATTCAACTGTTCTACAGAATCCTGCAGAAAGTATTTAAAAGCATCAAAAGTTAGAGCAGACTTTATACTGCTCTACCATTCGATTTAAAGAGATACTCCTTCAATCTTCAGCTGTTTCTATATTTTGAGGAGTAAGTGTTTCTCTGGTTATATTTCACAAAAGCACAAATTCACATAGTATATAACATTTGAATTAATTTATTTGCACTTTAAATAATTAATATATTGTATTTGCACTTTATTCACTATTGTCTGAGCAATATTTGTTCATAGACTGTTTTAATTGTTTAACTAGCACTTAAAGGCACAGCGCACTTTTTTTCTGCACATATTATTCGAGTGGTTTTAGAGTTATTTTCACTTTTATTAGTGCTTGCTAGCCTTTGTTGTGATATTTCAAATTATTTTCACTGATTTTATAGCGCCATTTTTTACTTGATTTTTTTGTACTGTTGTATTTTATAACATTGCAATGATTATACATTTGTAATTGCATTAATGAAATAAAACATTTACTCTTACTTATAGCAAAATGCACTTGAAACATTAAGGTCCAATTTGTGACATATACTTATCAGCATATTCGTATTTTAAATTGCTATATACTGTAGCTCTCATGTTATAAATAACATTTATAATATCTTATTCTGTTTTATTACATTTTGTAAACATTTTTGAACAATACAAAATATATAAAGCAAGTCTTATGGCTTGGCTGGTGTGCAGATTTTTGTTTAACATTGTATTAAACAGGACATACTTAAAAACAAGAGAACTCTCAATGTATCCTACCTGGTAAAATATTTTATTAAAAAATATATATATAAATATATATGTATGCATTCATTTAAAAAAAAAAATTATAATTGCTGCTCACCGAAGAGGTAATCAAAATAGCTGTTTCCCTTTATGGCTTAGCAACTCATTGTCAGTAGCTGTCAGTATGGAGGAAGTGTAATGTAATTGAAAAAGGGCTTTCATTGAATTTCTGATAAAAGTGAGCTATAGTCAATAGCCTTTCGACCTTCCAGTAACACAGTCTGAGTACAATAGTGAAGTTTAAGATGGACAATATAGCAAAGATTTTACAAATAAACCCTCAAAGCTGAACTAATCCTCTTCTGGTAAGAGAGCTTCAGGTCAGTATAATAATAATAATAATAATAATAATAATAATAATAATAATAATAATAATAATAATAATAATACAAATGGTTTTATTAGTAAAATGGAAAAAAAAAAAAAGCTCAATAAGAAATCAAAGAAACATATATTTCAGTAGGCTGTAAAAACATAACATGGCACTTTCATTTAATTTCATTTATCTATAATGTGGATTTTCCATAGCAATCTGTGGTCATTCAGTTCCCTGAAAATTAACAATATAATAGAACACATGTATTTTATTTATGCTATAGGAGAATATTCTAATATTAAACTTAACTATTGACTTCTGGTCAATCAGATTCCTTGCAACATGTATATAAAATCAAGCACCTAGCCATGCAGTCTGCAATTACAAACATTTGTGGAAAAAAAGTGGTCATTATGAAGAGTGAATTTAAGCGTGGTACTGTGACAGGATGCCATCTTTGTATAAAGTTAATTTGTGAAATTTCATCCCTGCTAGATACTCCACGGTCACCTGTTGGTGGTATTACTAAAAAGCAGAAGCATTTAGTAACAGCAGCAGTTCAGCCATGAAGCGGAAGACCACGTAAAGTCACAGAGTGGGGTCACTGAGTCATGGTGCATAAAAGTAGCTGAAGATTTACAAACTTCAATTGGCCTTAATATTAGAACAAAAACTGTGTTTTGAGAGTCTAATGGAATGGGGTTCCATGGCCGAGCAGCTACATACAAGCCTCACATCACCAAATACAATGCTAAATTGTAAATAAAGTTATTTAACCCCTTAAGGACCAAGCTTCTGGAATAAAATGGAATCATGACATGTCAGACATGTCATGTGTCCTTAAGGGGTTAAAGTATGCTGCCACTGGTCTCTGGAGCAGTAGAAATGTGTTTTTTGGAGTGACAAATCACTCTTCTCTGTTTGGCAATCTGATGGGTGTCAGGATTACTGGTTGATCCAGCATGTGGGATTGTGTCACACAGAGGACTAATAGGTAACGTATTACCGGGCCTTAGTTTGGCCGGATTTAGCGCATCAAAGAATAATCAGGATACTTGCCAGAGTCAGGGACACATAACTGTCACGTCTAAACATTTGTTATGAAGGAACACAACTGCAGATTTCTTATAGTTTGAATATTTATTATAAAAAGTAAAAGGTATTGACTTTAATTCCAATTTACAGGTACTGTAGCTTTAAGTAGTAAACGATAACTGAAGTCCACAATTATATGCACTGTAGTTTTAAGTAGTAAACGATAACTGAAGTCCACAATTATATGCACTGTAGCTTTAAGTAGTAAACGATAACTGAAGTCCACAATTATATGCACTGTAGCTTTAAGTAGTAAACGATAACTGAAGTCCACAATTATATGCACTGTAGCTTTAAGTAGTAAACGGTGACTGAATCAGAAAGAGTCCTTTAGTAGTATTAATTAATTAGGTGATAAGAAGTTACAATAGCTGTTCCATAGACTTTAACTGAAGTAAGACAGATGCAGCTAACTGAGACAAAGTATGAGTTGAAGTTAGCTGTAACGGGTTTGTTTTAACGAAGGACTTTGGAGACAGGAAATAACAGCTTTGAGATGCAACGCTTATCACAGAGGTTTTACTTAGCTTCCGGCACATAGAACACTGGTTCCCGAGATCTCCTCAGAGGCGGTTTATCCTGAATGGAGAGAGTTCAGCTTTAGTCGTGGATGAGGAAAGGTGAAGGGAACTTGAAGTCTTCCAGTCCGGTCCGGTAATAGAGGGCTTTCACAACGATGTTGCAGCCGGTTCGTGAGTACGGAACGTAGTTCAATAATCCAGCGTCGATCAGCTGGTGCGGTCAGATTAAATAGGGAGACCGTGTCATAAAGAGGTGTGGCTAAGCTCCGTGGAAGCAGGAAGTAAGAGGATATTATAATTAAGGCATGACAGTATCCCCTCCTTAATGAGCAACCTCTGGGTGCTTTTGACTTGGCTTGGAAGGGTAACGTTTGTGAAATTTGGAAATTAATTTGTCAGCATGAACGACAGAGGAGTTTTCCCATGTATCTTCATCAATTCCATATCCTTTCCATCTGATGAGGTATTGTAAGGAGCCACGATGGATCCTTGAATCCAGTATACTTTGAATTTCCTATTCTTCTTCACCCTG
The DNA here is from genome assembly GCF_036172605.1 of Pelobates fuscus. NCBI lineage: Eukaryota > Metazoa > Chordata > Amphibia > Anura > Pelobatidae > Pelobates > Pelobates fuscus. Next base: position 112,131,696 of record NC_086317.1, on the reverse strand, counting down.
GACCAATATGGGATCAGGAGAAGTAGTGACATTTCTTTGGAAAGGGTCAGGATGATGAGGCTTTAGTAAGGACACATGATTGGATCTTTGGCATACAGAACAAGATTTGACATAAGATTTAATAGTTTGGTCTTGACGAGGCCACCAATAGTATCTTTTAGACAATTCAAGGGTCTTTTTTATACCTGGATGACCTGCCAGAGGAGAATCATGAATAAATTTGAGTACTTTAATTCTGAAAGAGGGAGGTACATAAATCCGGTCTTTAAAATAGTAGAGACCGTTTTTCTTGGATAATTTCATTAATTTAGGAAGTTCAAGAGCATCTTCACTGAGATCTTTAATGTCGTCAATAAGAGAAGATAAGATTCCAATGACTGTAGGAGGAGGAAACTCCAGTTCGGTGTCAGAAAAACATGAGGTTTTAGCTGGTTCTTTAGTAGACTGAAGAATTGGAAATTGCTGTGAACATGTTTCTTTACAATAATGTGAGTTAAAGGTGAGAGAGAAAGGAGACCAAGAAATTTGAGGGTTGTGGTTCCTTAACCAGTTGATCCCTAATATAATAGGAAAAAATGGTGATGAGATAACATCAAATATAAGACTTTCAGTATGAGTATGATTGATGGTTACTTTTAGAGGGATGGATTCATGAAGTATTGGTCCCGATGAAATGAGGGACCCGTCAATCACTTTAACAGGCACAGAAGTTCTTTTACGAACACAAGGAATTTTATTCTTTGTTACAAAGGCTGAGTCGATGAATACTCCATTTGCACCGGAATCGATAACAGCCTTGGTTATAATTCTTTTATAGTCCCACTGTAATACAAGAACGATAGGGGACATTTGAGTATTTGCTGTAGAGGGAAGTACACTTAGGATGGAAGAGGCATGAGACTGCCTACTGCCTTTTATCCGTTTCAATAAAGGACAATCAGAGACTAAATGAACTTGAGAGGCACAATACATGCAGAGGTTTAATATACGTCTTCGATTTTTCTCTTCAGGAGTGAGGGGACTTCTTAATATCCCTATTTCCATAGGTTCGATTGGGTCAGATGGGTTGTCAGGAGGCTTTGGAGGATGAAATGATTTTTTCCCAGTTGAAGTTGAGAGAGCCTTTTCGGTCTTTCTTTCTCTAAGCCTTCTGTCAATGCTGATCGATAGATGAATCAGAGCATTCAAAGTAGTAGGGAGTTCTATTCTAGATAGTTCGTCTTTTACAGCTTCAGATAAACCAATTCGAAACTGGTTGCGCAATGCGATGTCATTCCATTGCGTTTCTGCTGCCCATCTTTTAAATTCAGCAATATAATCTTCAACGGGTCTATGGTTTTGTAGCAAGGTTCTAATTGTTAATTCAGCAGTATTTTGTTTGTATGGATCTTCATAGAGAAGAGACATGGCTTTAAGGAATTCCTCCAGTGAATCTAAGAGGGGGTCATCATTGTCCAAAAAGGAATGAGCCCAGGACATAGGTTCACCTCTCAGAAATGAGATAACTGAATAAACCTTAGATCTTTCTGTGGGATAAGATCTAGGTTTTAAAGCAATCAATAATTTGCAGGAATAAAAAAACTCCTTATATTTGGAACGATCACCATAGAATTTTTCAGGGTTACATACAGCAGGATCGCTAAGTGAGTGCAGAACAGTATGAGGAGGATGTGTCTGTAAGTCTTTGACATAAGTGAGAAGTCTTTCATTAGTAACTTGAAGGTCTTGCAAACCTTGGGCTAGTGTATTGACTCGTTGATTCAGCGTAGTTATCGTAGAATCGAAATCTGCTGGATCCATTACAATGGCTGGATTATTCTGTCACGTCTAAACATTTGTTATGAAGGAACACAACTGCAGATTTCTTATAGTTTGAATATTTATTATAAAAAGTAAAAGGTATTGACTTTAATTCCAATTTACAGGTACTGTAGCTTTAAGTAGTAAACGATAACTGAAGTCCACAATTATATGCACTGTAGCTTTAAGTAGTAAACGATAACTGAAGTCCACAATTATATGCACTGTAGCTTTAAGTAGTAAACGATAACTGAAGTCCACAATTATATGCACTGTAGCTTTAAGTAGTAAACGATAACTGAAGTCCACAATTATATGCACTGTAGCTTTAAGTAGTAAACGGTGACTGAATCAGAAAGAGTCCTTTAGTAGTATTAATTAATTAGGTGATAAGAAGTTACAATAGCTGTTCCATAGACTTTAACTGAAGTAAGACAGATGCAGCTAACTGAGACAAAGTATGAGTTGAAGTTAGCTGTAACGGGTTTGTTTTAACGAAGGACTTTGGAGATAGGAAATAACAGCTTTGAGATGCAACGCTTATCACAGAGGTTTTACTTAGCTTCCGGCACATAGAACACTGGTTCCCGAGATCTCCTCAGAGGCGGTTTATCCTGAATGGAGAGAGTTCAGCTTTAGTCGTGGATGAGGAAAGGTGAAGGGAACTTGAAGTCTTCCAGTCCGGTCCGGTAATAGAGGGCTTTCACAACGATGTTGCAGCCGGTTCGTGAGTACGGAACGTAGTTCAATAATCCAGCGTCGATCAGCTGGTGCGGTCAGATTAAATAGGGAGACCGTGTCATAAAGAGGTGTGGCTAAGCTCCGTGGAACCAGGAAGTAAGAGGATATTATAATTAAGGCATGACAATAACGAGACACAACGATAAGGGAAGCCAGAAATCAGGGATACCAGAATACAGGGAAGTCAAACGAAGCCAAAGTAAAAAAAACAGAATTTAAACACTTAGGAACACACTCTCGGACAACCACTAGGGAAACCATGACAGGGCAATGAGGAAAAGTAATTTTGAGCTTAAATAAGTGCTTTACATTTCTGATTGGCCGAGAACGGCCTTTGACCCCAAAACATGCGCGTGAGTCTCCCGCATGACGTCACGTGCACGCCGACATTGTCATTAACATGGGCGGACGTGGGTATATAATTTGGCCTGGATCCGCAGCAGCCAGAGTCCATTAACGTGTTGCAAGAGTCATTTGTACAGACGCACAGCCGCTGGGCGAAAATACCGCAAGGTGAGGAGGAATATGTTACAATGGGTGAGTCTGGTGAATGGTAGGAGAACGTTACCTGCCAGACTGCACTTTTTCAAGGGTAAAGTTTGGTGGAGGAAGGTTATTGGTATGGGTCTGTTTTACAGGGTTTGGACTAGGCCCCATACTTTCAGTGAAGGAAATCTTAATAATTTAGCATATCAAGACATTTTGGACAATGCAATGCTTCCAAAATGGAGGTTTTTAGTTACTCGAATGGCTATTGGAGGGAATGCCCTCCTGCTAACGTCAAGGCAGACCCCCTTAGCGCAAGACTTGTTTTTTTGTATTTGTATTCACTTTTTGTATCACACAGCTATGATACAATGCTGCTGCCCATCCCATGTGTTCCCTATTAAGGGTTAATAGGTATATAGGGGTGTATATAAAAATATCCCTCTCTGTCTCATTAGTGCTTGGCAGAGGCTCAAGGAAGCAGGGTGAAAGGTCAGTGTAGGACCCACCTAAGGGGGTCTGCAGGCGGGCATTCCCTCCACTGGCCATTGGAGTAACTAAATTTTAAACAATGGTAACTAAACCATTTGTTTAAAAATACATAGGGATTTAGGAAAGAGCAGAGGTAAATTTTTCTTTGGTTTTTACTGTATGTATTGGGGCTGTACTGTGGTCGTTACTGCTGCCAAGGAGTAATGGGAGTGACCGCACAACTTGTTTTTTTTGTATGAGATTATTTATGTTATTATAATTCAGTGTGGGAGGTGTTAAAGGGGATATTAATAATTAATCTTGGTCTAGTACAGAGAAATAGTAAAGTTTAACACTTTCCCCACCAGAACCACGTCAAGCTATTGATGAGTAGGGTGCATTTGTGGCACCTCCATCTTTGCTCCCAGTCAGCCATTGTTATATAAGCTATATTCTTTGCACCTGGCAGTCAACACAAAGAAAACACACAAAGAAGAGGAGAACATAAACAATGTTAGGATTATAGTGTAATTTGCTATTTTTTTATACAAAGACGATGAAGCATCAAAAAAAAAAAGGTTAACACAACTTATAAGTGATTTTCAATGTTTTATCGGTGTAAATACTGGAGACTTGACAGTTCCTTTTTATTTTCAGGTTCTCGGAGCTATTGAAGACCTGACATCAAGATTCTTTCACTGTTCTATATCCATGGACCAGTTAGCATTCCTGCTGCTACTTTTTCAACAAATATTAGATTAGATTAGATTAGTTTAGAAGACAAGATATTATTTTGCTGTAAAGAGCAAAAAAAAATGAGATTCAGGAACATTCCAATCGTTACTATAATACAATGTAACATACTTATGCATAAATGATGAGTTATTGTTTGTGGCTCCCTTAGGTGATGCAGATTGGTATGGAATCCATGGAATAAGTATTTTGGTTAGTACGCTTATGAGGCTGAGATTTGCCTAGCTTTTCACATCGCATGTCTGTTTATCTTTGCTTTTCTCCTTTATCATTGCTTTTCTTTGCTTTGTCTCTTTATTGTTCTTCCTCCATTTAGGCTACATTTCAGATATCTTTTATTTAAATTGCCATGGTAAATTGGCATTGCATGCCATGGTATACCTGTAACAGTTGAGGTATTTTGATGTTATAAATGTTATAAAACATTTTTTTAATAATGCCATAAATAAAAAATTTAAATAAAAAAAAATGGAACAGAATTTCTTAAAATTAACAAAGATGTATTATTTAAGGACATATTATATAGTCTTATTCATTTTAACGTACAGCAAATATAAATATACCTTTTTTTTCGAAAATGCTAGTCATTGATAGATTGTATTCATTTTTGGAAGCAAAGAGTTAGTATTGTCAAATGAATGAAAATCAAATAAATATGGTTAACACAATGTACTGATTAACAGATGCAGAATCCATATAGAGGTTGTACAATCGTGTTTAAGTTCTGAAAGCTATTGACAAATATTTTACTTATTGTTCATGACTGCTAATGTTCATGATTAAAGTTTTCCAAGTGGTTTGTCAAATCAATTATTTCCTTCACATGCAACAACCGCAATTCAGTTATAATGGTTACATTCAGCTTACATTTGGGGCAGCAGATGTTTTGGCACTATGTTTAATCTTTTCTTTTTTACCTACTCTATATTATAATAATATTTTAACAGTTTTCTTCATCTATATGCAATCTTTTTTTTTTTGTACCTGTTAGAAGCATTGACAAAATAGGGGTTGAGCATTTGGAGAGTAGAGAGGCAATGTTACATCTATTAAAAATGGTAGAAAAATAGAAAATGATTTTATAGTTTATTTGGGAGTTTTTGCTTTTGATTGGATCCTTTTCCCAATTATAGCTCAGCGTCATTTGAGGGTGAACAGGGAATATAGATACTTTTTAATTTACCTTCTTTCCTCTATCATTTTTTTATTCTTAATATGATATGATATATAGATTATACAATACTGCATTTGTGCTATTTGCCATAATTACCTCTGTTTTTACACTGATCAACCACAACATTAAAACCATTGAAATGTGAAGTGAAAACATTGATTACATTGTTACAAGACGCTTTCAAAAGCTTGAGATATATTAGACAGCAAGTCAACAGACAGTTCTTGAGTTTTATGTGTTAGAAGCAGGAAAATGGGCAAGTGAAAATATCTGAGTGATTTTGACAAGCGACAAATAGTGATGGCTAAATGTCTGGGTCTGAGCATCTCAAAAACAGCAAGTACTGTGGTATCGTCTTGGTATGCAGTGGTTGTACCAACTAAAATTGGTGTAAAGAAGGACTGACATCATGGCTATAGGGTTATAGGTTCTTCACGTATCCTATAAGTGGGGTTTGTACCACTGTACGTCTTTCATACTAGAGCTGGTTTAAAGCTCTAAAAAAACGTGAGTAGGACCACATATACTTTTATTCTTATTTTTATATTTTCTGGACATACTGCACCATTATCCTCTCCTTCTCTCCACATAAGGAACGCATATGATATAACAACAAGAAGATTTTCCTTGAACAAGTTTGTGATTGCTCCTCTGGAAAGTATATACCATCATCTTTTTTTGGACTTTCTATCTTGGACTTATATTTACTATTTAATTTATATTTATCTTATTTTATCTTATGCTGATTATAATATCCTCACCAGTGTCTTTCTAGAGTCGCGCTTATCCTCTACACTTTTTTATATTTTGTACTTGCCTCACTACGATAGGGATATAGGGATTCCCTTCCTTTTGGAGGAAAGCTGCCTTCATTTTTCCCACTTTTCCAATTCATGTGGATGTTATTTTGCCACATATATATGCACAGATTTTGGGGACTATATTGATAATTTTCTATCTATGCTATTTAAATACAATGTTATGTATGTATGTCATTTTAGATACATACTTACCTTGCCATTTTTGCAGGTACATTTTAATATAGAGTCATGAAAACATAAATTATTTTTAAGTCTGGTGTGTGAATTTTCAGACTAGTTTATCATGCTTTTCTCTTATAATCAACAGATTGAGTTTTAAGCTAGAAGCAACTACAGTGCAGCACATTCAAATTAAAATGAAAATGAGATATCAAAGTGTTGTGGCTGGGACTTAAATATGAATATTAATCTTTTAATATATAATAATTAAGCATTAAGTAACAACATAAAAAAATGTTATAGTTCGTGGTATTATGGTCGAATATGTGGATAGAAAATACACAAAACGTTGTAATATTAAATGTATATTTAATATAACTATAATAAATAAACAGATCCTAGCAGACTGTCAATTTACTACAATAAATATAACTATTATAAATAAACAGATGCTAGCAGAATGTCAATTTACTACAATAATTATACAATACAAAACTGCAACATATTACTTACAAAAGGCTATAACAGTTGCTAAATGTTATAATGGTTTCACATGGTACATCACAAAACATGAACAAACTTACACATCAGCTGCTACATTCTTAGACAGTAAAGGGCAGAACCAAAGAGAGAGACTGACTGTTTCAAAAGAGACCTCAATGTCTCCTACAATCTGTTTTTTATTCAGTGTAAGTAGCTGGCCTGTGATGTCACTGCCAGAAGCACATGGATTCCTACACACTGCCCCTAGTGGTGCCTTCAAAGCATTACACTAACAATGCTTTCTTTATGATGTAAAGTCATTAATTAAGAAATGCCATTACACAAAGAAGAAGACATTTGCTCAATGGGACCAATTCTTAGAAATAGCATCTGTCATAACAGACTTACAAGCACAAGTTTGGTATGCTGTTCTCAAATATGTAATACTGTGAAGATGAAAAGTTATATTTAGATTGCATATTGTAATAAGGACTGTTAATTAATGACAGACAGACAGACATACATGAAAAGTCTTGATGTATTGATTTCATACCTGTGTCTTGCTTCTTTTGGTCACCTAAGATACATCCTTATAAAGCATAAAGGGGTGACATCCAAAGGTAATATCAATTTGGAAATACAAAGTGTACAGAACATATGGACAAAAAGAAAATATGTTTATATAGTTTACTGGACCTAGCAACTAAACACATATACAAACCATCAAACATATGTCATAAGGAGTTTTCAAAGTCCAATAAAATAAAATAACCAATAGTAATATCCAATCCTATTAAAATAAACAGTAAACATTTTTAAAAGGAAACTCTAAGGACCAAAACAAATTTAGCTTAATGGTATTGTTTTGGTCTATGAATCATGCTACTCAGAGACTTAACTACAAACCACGGGGCCCCAGTGCAAAAATTGCCCAGGACCCCCCCCTATATGTCTACCCCAACCCTATATGTCCCCTCCTCAAATGTCCCCACGCTCCGATAGTCTACCCCCCACCCCATATGTCCCCACCTCCCCACACATCCCTGCCCCCACACATGCAGACAAACAGATACACTTGCAGATACACACATACATATAGACACACACACACACCCAGTCACAGACACACATACATACAAACACACATACATAAATATACACATACACTCACACACATACAGACACAGATACACACAGACATATACATACAAACACACATACACATAGAGACCCATATATACAGACACACAAAGAGACACATACGTACACACATACAAACACGCAAACATACAGACATACAGACACACACACACATACAGACACACAGACACACACACACACACATACAGACACACACACATACACACACAGACAGAGACACATACATACAGACTCACACACATGCACACAGACACACATGCAAGGGGTGACTTTCCCTGGGGCCCAGTGACTCAGGCTTATGGGAGTCAGAGTTCCCACTCTGACTCCCTCCTCTCTTCCTCCCGTGCGGGCTGTGTGATTGAAGGGAGGAAGTGACTGGGGCACTTCCTCCCTGTCCTCTGATGTCAGGGGCCCCTTAACGTGCGGCCCCAGCAGTTGTATCGTGCAGGCCGGCGTCCAACACATAGCCAGTGGGCACCCGGTCGCAGGGGTCCACAGGGCAGCCGGGCCCCTTGGAGTGATTGCAAGGTCACAGCTGCGACCCCTGTGACCGTGGTAGTTCCACCACATGTGCTACTATAGTCTCACTGATCAAATCTCTGCCAGTTTAGCCCTTAACTCCATTCTGATGTTAGTGCGTGTTATGCCTACCTGCAAAAGTAGGACTTTAAAGATGTTAGGGCCCTAACAAGCTCGCTTGCCTACTCATCATTGCTGCTGGCAGCACAGGCAGTCCCCTTGCAGCCAATGCTGGCAATCTGTGTTACATGGTTGTGGTGACAGCTTGTCATCACAATTAATTTTACAATGCCTCAGCCATGAATTGTAACATTGACATTGTTCTCTGCCCCTCTGATTAAGCTTTTGGATCAAGCTGATTTTGTTTTGTTAATTCTATAAAAAATAAAAAGCATCTTTAGTGCTGGTTGAAGCTGTTTATTATATGATCAATAATCTTATTTAAATTTTTTGGTTGGGTGTAGGGTGTTCTGTGGGTGGAAGTGAGAATTGGAGGGTGGGTGATGTTGTAGGTATTAGGCAGGTTGGCAAACTAATTAAACTGATGTCGCAGAAATTAAAATAGTTTTGGCACTAACATTAGTAACAGGTATTGTGAAAAGCCAAGAATCTGGCCCTACCTGCACATGCATCCCATCCTGGCTACCTCTTTTCCCAGGGGTTATGAAGAGGGATTGTGCCAAGCAAATGCTGTGATTCCTCCATTTTAATGGTAACACACTGTGTTCCCTTAGACGTGACCCATTGTTTGACAGGTTCTACAAAATTCAGTCCCTTATCCAACTACTGTCTTACATTTTTTTCCAAAATTATGTCCCAGACCAAAATATTTGTATTGACAAATCCTTTAAGAAATCTAAAGTTCACTACTGGCTTTACATGGGCATTTTGTATTTATCACGGGAATGATCCTGTGGGCACAAAAGGCAAAATTGTGGGGGATCTGATCCTTCACTTGTTAAATAAAGGTTATCATCTATAGGATGTTAAATATTATACCAGTACTGATTTATTTAAAAAAAAAAATATTCTGTCTTTAAACCCTAGTATGTGGAATAGTGTGTAAGACACAGAGAAATATCCCCCAAACCCTGACAAAAGGCAGAAACTGTAGAGGCTGGAGATCACCTCTACACCAGGATGAGGTGCTGGATACACAGATAAGAAAGATTTGTACATGCTGCCTACCATTCACAATAAACGTACAGTGCCAGTGTCAGAGGAAGAACTGAGCAGCTGAAAAAAACAAAATGCATTGTAGAGTACAGCAAGTATACAGGGGGAGTAGATTTTGCTGATCGATGTATACAGCCTTATTTGGTGAACCTAAAATACTAGGTGATGGTACAAGAAAATGTTCATCTATTTAACCCTTTAAGGACACAGCTTCAGAAGCTTGTCTTACGCTTAAGGACAAAGGACAATTTTGCATTTTTCTGCTGTTTGTATTCAAACGCAATTTGCATCTCTGTCATTTATTGCATCAACACATATTATACATCATTTTTTAGAGGGCAAAAAGGGGTTTAATTTGATGTCACATATACATAGATACATTCTCATTAATTAAAATGCCCCAAAAAATTGAAAACAAAAACAAAAAATACATTGTTTTCACAGTTTTGGCAATAATAGCATGTGCATAATATGTTCAGCTTAGAAAAAGTAATTCAAAATAAATTAATTTATGTGTCTTGATTTATCGAGTACATCATATGTCTAGGATTTCATCTTATTTTGAAAGCTACAGGTCGCAAAATACAAGGACTAAAACAAAATTTCAATTTGCAACAATTTTAGAAGTTGTTATGTTTGTCTTGTAGGTTTAGTAGCCATCACAGAAAACAAAATTGCCACACAAAAGTAGATATTTATATAAAGTAGACATCACAGGCTATTTACCTAAGGTTAGTTTGACACTTTTTACGTAGCCATTTCATCGCCAATCTCTGCTAAATATTGGAGTAAAATTGTGTTTTTTCTTTATTTTGGCATAAACACATATAACAAGGTTTTGCAATGTGTTTTTCGTAAAGCTGGTGTGTGCTATTACTACACAGAACCCCATATTGTGTTCAGCTACATCTGCTGAGTATAACGATACTCACATTGTATGCCTTTAGCACATTTCTGTAAAGCTACAGTGCCATATAAGAGACAAGGCTATTTCAGTTTCAATAGTTAGAATTTTCGTAGATGGATTTGACGTGCCTATGTCTCATTTTAGGGTATTCTAGTAGTGTGACTGTTCAAATAACCCTACATAGGGCTTTCATTTGATAAAGCAGACACCCCAGGGTGTCTTATATGGTGTATATTGTGCCTTAACTTGTCACCATTTTTTCACCAATTTATGTCAATGTTTGTGGTGAGGGGGGGATTGCATTTTTACATATATGTTGCATTTTTGCTGAGTATTTCTTAATGTGTACCACTCTCATAAAAATCCCAAAATTATACTCAGTTACACCTTCTGAGTAAAACAAGACACCTAATGTATGACCTAGACACTATTTTGTGAAGTTACAGTGCTGTAAAAGAGACGTGACTAGTTCAGGTTTTTAAGTGAATTTTCATGGAGGTTTTGATGCGTCCGTGTCCCACTTTGGAGCACTTGACCAGGCTACATATTACAACTACACCATAAAGGCATACCATTTCTTAAAGAAGACATCCCAGGGTATTTTAAAAGACATATTTTGAACCTTAGCGTGGGATCATTTTTCCGCTAGCTTATACCAAGTGTAGTGGTAATAAACATTTTTCTGCTTTTTTGACACACAAAGTGAGATTGCACAGTATAATTTGCAAACCTTATGCGTGCTATGACTGTATAATACTTCATATGTTTCTCAGCTATGTCGTCTGAGTACAGCAATACCCCAATAAGTACCTTTTCCAGGTATATGTGGACATGGAAGGGGCACATTTGAGACACAGTCATTCCAGATTTTTTCAAACTTTGAATTTTCACGCTGTGTCCATGTCCCATTTTAGCAGGCTATATAATCCAATTACCCCATAAAGGCATACCATTTCTTAAAGAAGACATCCCAGGGTATTTCAAAAGGCATAATTTGTACCTTAGCGTCGGATCATTTTTCCGCTAGCTTATACCAAGTGTAGTGGTAATAAGCATTTTTTCTGCCTTTTTGACACACAAAGTGAGTTTGCACAGTATGTTTTGCAAACCTTATGTGTGCTATGACTGTATAACACTTCATATGTTGCTCAGCTATGTCAACTGAGTACAGCGATACCCCCATATGTACCTTTGCCAGGTATATGTGGACATGGAAGGGGCACATTTGAGACACAGCCATTCCATTTTTTTTAAAACTTTACATTTTTACGCTGTGCCCATGCCCCATTTTAGAGTATTTTACCAGGCTATGTAATCCAAATACCCCATAATGCCATACCATTTCTTAAATAAGACATCCCAGGGTATTTCAAAAGGCATATTTTGAACCTTGGTGTGGGATCATTTTTCCACTAGCTTGTACCAAGTGTAGTGGTAATAAACGTTTTTTCTGCCTTTTTGACAAAGTGAGTTTGCACAATATATTTTGCAAACCTTATGTGTGCTATGACTGTATAATACTTCATGTGTTGCTCAGCTATTTCGTCTGAGTACAGTAATACTCCGTATGTACCTTTTCCAGGTATATGTGGATGTTGAAGGGGCACATTTGAGACACAGCCATTCAGGTTTTTTTCTCACTTTGAAGTTTTACGCTGTGTCCATGTTCCATTTTGGAGTAGTTTAGATGGTTGGTTATTGAAACTTCCCCACAAACACATACTATTTATTAAAGAATACACCCTGGGGTAATTCAAAAGGCATATTTTGTACCTTAGCGTGGGATCATTTTTTTTAGTTTGTTCCAGGTGTAGTGGTAATGAGCATTTTTAAATGTATTTTTTTTACTTTTTTAAACTAGTTTTTAAACCCCTAACTAGCAGTAAGCAGCACTAACGATTAATTCCCCAATTTCCCATAACTCCCACCCACCCCAGCTAGCAAAATATATCATTTTAAAATATTTAAATTAATAAATAAATAAATTGAATCCCTGAGGGTTAAAAATAAATAAGTTAACCCTAAGGGGTTAAAAAAATAATTATATCACAGTATAATAATGTAATCTGTATTTTGATCACTGTAGGGAGTAATCAACTGGCAGGGAAGGGGTTAATTTTTATTAGGACTAGGTAAATGAGGGTGGGATTTTTATTAATTTTTAAAAAAAATATTATTAAAACATTTTTTTAACTTTTGTAAACTTTTTTCAAACTTTTTTTAACGTTAACCCCTAGTTAGCCTAACACCAAATTCCAAAATTCCCCACTAACTTCCACCCACACCAGCTAGCTAAATATACCATTTTAATATATTTAAATTAATTAATATAATAAAATTAACCCCTGAGGGTTACAAAAAATAATAGTTGATCCTCAGGGGTTAAAAAAAAAATCAGATCACAGTAAAATGTAAACCCTGCCAATTGATCACTGTAGTCAGGAAAGGGTTAAACAAAGCGGGAAAGGGTTAAACAAAGCTGCGTTTTTTTAATTCCTATGTGCAGTATAAAAAAGCAGCCACAGGGAACCATGCCCATTCCTATATCTTAAGTTAAAATCTATGTCCGATATTTTAGCTACCTAGTCCCCTAATCCTTTTTGGGATCAGAGGTTTCCAGAGACTTTAAAGGACCACTATAGTGCCAGGAAAACATACTCGGTTTCATGGCACTATAGTGCCCTGAGGGTGCCCCCACCCTCAGGGTCCCACTCCCACCGGGCTGGATGTAAAGGAAGGGGTTAAACACTTACCTTCCTCCAGCGCCAGGCTCCCTCGGTGCTGGAGACTCTCCTACTCCTTTCCCCGTCCTCAGCTGAATGCGCATGCACGGCACAAGCCGCACACACATTCAGCCAGTCCATAGGAAAGCATTCTCAATGCTTTCCTATTGACACTGGCGTCTTCTCACTGTGAAAATCAGCGCCTCAATGAGACAGCCACTAGAGGCCGGATTAACCCATTTGTAAACATAGCAGTTTCTCTGAAACCCAGACCACTTCATTGGGCTGAAGTGGTCCGGGTGCCTATAGCGGTCCTTTAAGGCAAGCACTTTCCTTTCAGAATATCCCCACATCGTGTATTTGATCTTGTAACTTTCGAAAACCCTATAAAACCTGTACATAAAGGGCATCCTTGTACTCGTGGGAAATCATTACATACAAATATGCATGTTTTATTGCAGTAAAAGCCAACAATATTATGAGATTCACAGTTAAAAAGCCATGCAGAACTTGGAAAATAACAGAATCTATTAATTTCTCACACTTTTAGATTTGATTCATGTTAAATTATATTTCATATATAAATATTGGATGTGAAATGAAAGCCCAATTTCAACAGAACAAAATTATATTATAAGAAATGTGTGTGCACTAAACATGAAAGAGGTAAATTATGGCTGAACAACCAGCTCAAATTTTAGTTTTTTTTTTTTGTTTTGTTGGGAACTTATACACTAGCCTCTGTCTTTAACCCCTTAAGGACCAAACTTCTGGAATAAAAGGGAATCATGACATGTCACACATGTCATGTGTCCTTAACCCCTTAAGGACCAAATGTCTGGAATAAAAGGGAATTATGACATGTCACACATGGCATGTGTCCTTAAAGGGGTTAATGGATTAAGGATAGATGCATTTTTCAAAGTTTTACACAAAAATAAAACCAAGAATGTGCACTATGTGTTTGTTCATCCATATTTAATGGTTTCTCTTTAAGTGCCACCATCCATATTATATATTGCATTTTAAAGGACAGAAATGACTTTATTTTAATAACCTATATTTATACCTAACACAACATTAAATGTGTATCACCTTGCTAAAGTAGAATTTGATGTAGTGCTCCCATTTTTTTATCTTTTCTCATTCTTCTTTCCTTCTTTAGAAGGATTTAAACTGCATTACTTACCGTATTTATCGGCGTATAACACGCACTTTTTCTCCCTGAAAATAGGGAGAAAATCATGGGTGCGTGTTATACGCCGATATCCTACATTTACTTACCTGTCTTGAAGCGTGGGCCGGCTTCACAGCGCGCACCGCGGAACTGGAACTTAAATTTCAGGTTCCGGTTTCCAGGGGGACTGAAAGGAAGTGTGCACACTATTGTGTGCACACTTCCTTTCAGTCCCGCCGGTACTGGAACTTAAATTTCAGGTTCCGGTTTCCGGCGGGACTGAAAGGAAGTGTGCACACTATTGTGTGCACACTTCCTTTCAGTCCCGCCGGAAACCGGAACCTGAAATTTAAGTTCCAGTTCCGCGGTGCGCGCTGTGAAGCCGGCCCACGCTTCAAGACAGGTAAGTAAATATGGGACAGAGGGAAAGTGCACTAGGGGACACTATGGGAGGGGGGACACACTATGGGGTTGGAGAATACTATGGGGGGGGAGAATACTATGGGAGGGGGGAGAGAATATTATGGGGGGGAATACTATGGGAGGGGGGAGAGAATACTATGGGAGGGGGGAGAGAATACTATGGGAGGGGGGGAGATTACTATGGAAAGGGGGGGGGACACTATGGGATGAGGGGGGGGGAATACTATGGGAGAGGTGGAAATTTCCTGGAATTTCCTTCTGGAAATGAGGTGCGTGTTATACGCCGGGGCGTGTTATACGCCGATAAATACGGTATTTTTATATGGGGAGAAGGGACCTATATGGAATTATGATGCCCTTCTCCTTCCAAAGCACAGAAGGGGACAGGAACTTGAAACTTTTGCATATAATATCATATTATTAAGTATTTCATTTACTTAGAATAATATGCTAGTGCTCCCCAATGGGCAAACTCCCCCTTGCCAACATATGTAAATGTTATAGGAAACACTCTGCCATCTCTACAAAGATTCTATGTTGTCTTGAGTCAATGGCTCGACCACTGTTGGCTCATTTTCCTCCCCATTAGTCCTAATCACTGACTCTACTTTTTTCTCCTACCCCTCAAATGTAAATCATCAAGGGATAATAAAATGAGAGATCATTTATGCCTTCCATGGACACGATAAGATGTATTTTATCAACAATGAGATCTTGCCATTCCTGGCTCTACCTCATTCTGATAGTTATTAAACCTTCTTAGAGGCAAGCAGGGGATACCTTTCTGCAAGTCTGGTGGGACTGCTACAAAAGCCAAACATTCTACAATCTTTTTAAGTTTGCTTTTAAAACTATCCTCTACAGCTCTCAACATTCCTGATGAATTACAACTCTTTTCCACTAAAATATTCGAAGAGACCTGATCAACACAACCAAAAACGCTTATTCCTATTGAACTAGCCATTTACTTCCACATACTGTACACATATAGATAGTGATTACAAAATGTTGAGAAAATATGACACCCTACATACATACTTAAGCACCTGGTCCTTTCGGATGCTTCTACTGTCATGATGTAGAGGTAAGCCAATGTGGTAATTTAATAAGATTATCAGGAAATTGTAAAAAAGGACAGTTTCTGTTGCACTTTAATTTTTGTTTCCCATCCCATACATCTTTCCTCACTGTGGCGGTCTATCAGGGTATCCCCACCATGAATACCCTTTTCCCATAATAATCATACGCCAATAATCCACTGGTTAAAATATTGCTGGTATCGCATAATCCCCCACACATGAGCCAAGGCTTAATGCTGGGGTAAACTAATTTTATTGGAGAACAGTCATCAAATTTACACAGGCAGCAAACTCCTCCTCTGAACCTGGGAGATTATTGAGTCAGAGAATGTACTAAACTCAATTATCTCCAGGTACAGAAAAAGGTAAAATTTTACAACACCCCAAAAGTACCCCTAAAATACTTGGAAACTGCACAAAAGTCACATCCCTGGGTAGCCTGGATCTGGGGAAACAATATATCCAAAAATCACCCAGATCCGTTTGGTAGTTTGTGATCGGCACCGCAGGGAAGATTTGACCGGTCTGCCACCAGGTCGCAGCTCAGAAATAGTTCCATGGAAAGTGTGGCAAGAGCTGGTCTCTGTTCGCAGGGTTTTGCATGAAAACCACATAAGATATAGTCAAGCTGGTTTGTGGAGAATGCTCCCTGTGTTCGGTATTCTGGAACTCCCAAACGACGTTCGTCTAGGTGAATGGAAATGAGAACGGAGTAGATCCATAGAGACCGGTGTTCATGAGAATGCCTGGCTGAAATGAGTTCCAGGCACTCGGCGACCAGGTCCCGCTGGCAGTGTTCGGGAGACAAGATGGCCGCCATCCATTGTCCCAACCACGTGTATTTGTATGCATGAAATGGCGACCACCCAATGCAGCATTCTATGATTTCCTCTGTGGTTTTCATACAAGATACTAACGTTTTATGTTCTAATTGGTCTCTGGGGTGGTCTCTGGGGTATTCCTTCACACTCACTTCTTTGGGTTTTTTTTCCACCCTGATATACAATCTGCTTAAAGGAGCAGCTTGCTGAAGAGCTGTATGTGTCTGGATCATGTCATACTTGTGACAGTTTATTAAAGTTCAGAATAAATTGGCATTGTTCTAATTGGACAGAAACATGACCCTGATGGTCGATTATAAAGCCAGGGAGGTTTTCTTCCTCTTTCATTAGTTTTGCAGAACTAACGGAAGCAGCATATGCATTATACTGTTAAATGCATGCCTTCTCCATTCTTGGCGGGCTGCATTACAGCTCATTGAGAAGCATTGAAAACTCACAATTGTGTGGTGTGCACACGGGATGTTCCAACACAGATTATTCTCAATGAGCAGCCTCTGGTTGCAATTTTCCGGTCAAGCACTAAAAGTCTGTGTTGCGGAAAAAGGGAAGGGCTTGCAAATAATTTTTTTAGCATTTCTATGTATTTTGAGTTTCAGTATACATTTTTGATGTTTTATTTTGTTTTTCTGTACGTATATATAATTTTAAAGTTTCTTATTAAACTCTGTCTTATAGATCATTCTTGGTATTCAATGTTAAAAAGAATGCTAAATATAAAATTCTTATGATAAATTACTTTAAACATACAAAAATAATGATAAATGCATTAATTTACATTAGCTACTGAGAAACTACTGTTAGTGCATTGTTTCTAATCTAAAATCTACCAATTATTTATGATTAATTTCTTTAACAAAATTAACATTATATTTAGCTAAGCTATCAAAGAATCCTATTACCTAATTCATACACTACTTGATAAAAGGTAGCTACATTTTGCACTGGCCAATATAGATAAATACTTATCTCATGTATTACTGAGATTTTTCTCTGTCCCTGAATGAGCATCAACAAAGACAGCAGTTTCTGAATATATGAAAACTAAAACATAAAATGAAAAGGATTATTCTTTATGGTCCTAAATAATAACGGAGTTTTAAATCTTTAAAGAAGTTAGGCACTGAAGCATGCTTTAATTTATAACTTCTAAAGAAAAATAATTAATGTTTAGGATGTTTTATCCAGGCAATTAAACTCGTTCATGGAGGAGTTCTTAGAGCATGTTATGCGACAAGGACCACAATTTATAATGTCAACTTTCTTGTCAAACACTCAATAAACCTATTTTTCTTTGTTACTCGGCCAACCTTTACCCAGAAAAAAAAAAATAATGCTAACAATATCTGAAACATAATGAAATTGTATAAGTGATATTATATCTAATTTGCACCAGGATGTTGAAACACAGTTATAAATTAGACAAAATAGAGTATTTACTCGGGTCATTCTGATCCCCTACACACAAAACATTTTATTTTCTAAATCAGTGTGTTACTTTTCATTCATTATTAATGGTTTTAACCAACATTATCAATCAATAATTGATGTAAAAATTGGTACAAAAAAAGGGGGAATGCCGTAACCAAATGTGAATTTGTATCCAAAGAAGCATTTAGTCAAAAATTGCAACATTTCTACTCATTACTAGCCAGTGATGAGTGATAACTATGATTTTGCATATGCAAATTCACACCCTTAAGCCTTGTAGTGGTGAGTAACTTTTAAAACGTGGCTCATAAAGAAAGATTTGAAATTTTAGACCAAAAGATACTTTCTCACCCGTCCGAATTGTGTTTTTACTGTATTGCCTTTTCTTGGGTCCTCTACCAAAAGCCTGGCAGTCTGAGTGTCTTGAAGGCGAGCATCAGAGGTGGGAGTACGGACAGAAGATAGTCATAAGTCTTCAGCAGAGCGTAAGGGCCTAGATGGGACATACCGTATATACTCGAGTATAAGCCGACCCTTCTATAAGCTGAGGCCCCTAATTTTACCCCAAAAAACTGGGAAAACGTATTAACTCGAGTATAAGACTAGGGTGGGAAATGCAGCAGCTACTGGTAAATTTCTAAATAAAATTAGATCCTAAAAAAAGTATATTAATTGAATATTTATTTACAGTGTGTGTATATAATGAATGCAGTGTGTGTATATAATGAATGCAGTGTGTGTGTATGAATGCAGTGTGTGTGTGTATGAATGCAGTGTGTGTGTGTATGAATGCAGTGTGTGTGTGTATGAGTGCAGTGTGTGTATGAGTGCAGTGTGTGTATATGAGTGCAGTGTGTGTATGAGTGCAGTGTGTGTGTATGAGTGCAGTGTGAGTGTATGAGTGCAGTGTGAGTGTATGAGTGCAGTGTGTGTGTGTATGAATGCAGTGTGTGTGTATGAGTGCAGTGTGTATGAGTGCAGTGTGTGTATATGAGTGCAGTGTGTGTGTAGGAGTGTAGTGTGTGTATGAGTGCAGTGTGTGTGTATGAGTGCAATGTGTGTGTGTGTATGAGTGCAGTGTGTGTGTGTATGAGTGCAGTGTGTGTATGAATGCAGTGTGTGTATGTGAGAGTGCAGTGTGCGTATATGAGTGCAGTGTGTGTGTGTATGTATGAGTGCAGTGTGTGTATGAGTGCAGTGTGTGTATGAGTGCAGTGTGTGTATGAATGCAGTGTGTGTGTATGAGTGCAGTGTGTGTATGAGTGCAGTGTGTGTTTGTGTATGTGTTGCAGAGCCTTGGTGGGGCATTTTTATTATTATCTTTTTTATTATTATTTTAATACTTTTTTTGTTAACATTTTTTTTATTTTATTATTATTTATATATATATATATATATATTTTTCGTCCCCCCTCCCTGCTTGATACATGGCAGGGAGGGGGGCTCTCACTCCCTGGTTGTCCAGTGGCATTGGCAGTTCAGTGGAGGTGGCTGGCAGAGAGCGTTTACCTCTCCTGCAGCTCCTGTCAGCTCCCTTCTCCGCGCTATGACCCTGCGGCTCTCACGAGACTTACACTGGAACTTGCAGAGGGAGCTGACCGGACCGGTGCGGAGGAGAAGGGAGCTGACAAAAGCTGCAGGAAAGGTAAGTAAACGCTCTCTGCCAGCCCCCCTCCTACACAGCCCCCTGTCTGTATTATGGTAATATAAATTTCCATAATACAGACAGTGACTCTAGTATAAGTCGAGTTGGGGTTTTTCAGCACACAAAATGTGCAGAAAAACTCGACTTATACTCGAGTATATACGGTACTTGTGTATTAGGGTAGGATAGATAGGTGGGGGCAGCATTATGTATAGATTTGAAAGCAAGAACCAGCATTTTAAATTGAGCCCTATATCTTACAGGAAGCCAATGTAGGGACTGACAGAAGGGTGAGGCGTGGGAGGTGCGGGCGGACAGGAAGATGAGCCTCGCTGCCAAATTCATTATGGACTGTAACGGCGCAAGTTGGGAGCACGTAAGACCACTATGAAGGTGATTACAGTAATCAAGGCCAGAATGGACAGTGGAATGGACCAGCACCTTTGTCGCATCTGGTGTTAAGTAGGGTCGGATGTTTTTGAGATTGAAGCGGCAGGATTTGGCAATAGACTGAACATGAGGCGTAAAGGAGAGGTCTGAGTCAAAAAGAACACCTAGAAAGCAAGCCTGTGTGGTGGATCTGATGGTAGCACCGTTGACTTTGAGGGAGACAAACACAGGAGTAGCGGGGAGGGGGAGAGATCAGGAGAGGACAGATAGATTTGCGTGTCATCCGCATAGAAATTATATTGGAAGCAAAAGGAGCTGATGAATTTACCAAGGGAGACAGTATAGATGGAGACTAGTAGGGGACTAAGTACTGAACCTTGGGAGACACCAACATAGAGGAGTTAAGGAGAAGAAGCAGAGCCAGAGAAAGAAACACTGAAAAAGTGCTGGGAGAGGTAGGAGGAGCACCAGGCGATAGCAATATCTTGTAGACCAATATTGCGGAGTATGAGAAGAAGCTGTTGATGATCAACAGTGTCAAAAGACGCAAAAAGGTCAGGGAGAATTAGGATAGAGTAGTGACCATGAGATTTTTCAGCGAGTAGATCATTGGATACTTTGGTCAGTGCTGTTTCTACAGAGTGCTCAGCGCGGAAACCAGACTGAAGCAACTATAGCAGAGAGCTGGACTCAAGAAGTCTGTCAATCTCGCATACACAACTCTTTTAAGGATCTTGGATGCAAAAGGCAGTAGCAAGATAGGACGGTAGTTGGATCGGGAGTTAGGGTCAACTTTGGGCTTCTTTATTTATCTACCTTCTTAAAGGGACTCTATAGTCTACATATAAAAGCAAGAAAGACAGGTCCCCCAGCCTTCCTTCTTGCTTTTATATGAACTTACATTTAATTAAAAAAAAATTCGAGGTGTTTTTATATTAAAAACTTACCTCCGTTCCAGCGCCGAGCTCCCAGCCAGGCCGCGCCCCCTTTTTCGTCAAAATGACGAAATCGCGGGGCCCAATAGGACGCTTCTCTGAGAGAAGCGTCAGGGCGATGTGGTGCGCATGCGCGGCTTCGCGCTGCACCAATCGCGTTCTTCATAGAGCGGCATTGACAGCCGCCCTATGAAGAACCTGAGCGCTTTACCGCGCATGTGCGCGGAATGCGCGTTCGCGAGCTGAGCTGTCTGACTGAAGTTTCTAAAACTATATCAATAAGGGGGGACCTACTGTCCCCCCCCTGGCCCCCACCCCTGAGCGGTGGGTGGGGGCCCTAAAATTCACAATAGGGGGGGACCTACTGTCCCCCCCCCCCGGCCCCCACCCCTGTGCGGCGGGTGGGGGCCCTAAAATAAAAAATAAGGGGGGGACCTACTGTCCCGTCCCCCCGGCCCCCACCCCTGAGCGGTGGGTGGGGGCCCTAAAATTCACAATAGGGAGGGGACCTACTGTCCCCCCCCGGCCACCACCCCTGTGCGGCAGGTGGGGGCCCTAAAATTCACAATAAGGGGGGGGGCCTACTGCCCCCCCCGGCCCCCACCCCTGAGCGGTGGGTGGGGGCCCTAAAATTCACAATAGGGGGGGACCTACTGTCCCCCCCGGCCCCCACCCCTGTGCGGCGGGTGGGGGCCCTAAAATTCACAATAAGGGGGGGACCTACTGCCCCCCCCTGGCCCCCACCCCTGAGCGGTGGGTGGGGGCCCTAAAATTATCAATAGGGGGGGACCTATTGTCCCCCCCGGCCCCCACCCCTGAGCGGTGGGTGGGGGCCCTAAATACAAAGGGGGTGGGGACCCTAGTTAACCCTCTCCCCCCCCCCAAAAAAAAAACGTATCTCCCTACCTACCCCCCTCACCCTTAAAATAATGAGGGGGGACCCTTTAACTAAAAACCTGTAAAGAAAAAAAAAATAAGATAAAAACAACTTACCATTCGATGTTTTCTTTCTTCTAAAATCTTCTTTCTTCAGCCCCAAAAAAGGGCAAATAAAAATCCATAATAACCGACGCAATAAAAAAAAAAAAACCCGAGCGCAAAAAAATAATCCATCTTCACCCATGGAGGGCTCCGCGCAGACTGAGCTCCGCAGGGCGGGGGAAGGCTTATAAAGCCTTGCCCCGCCCTGCAATTAGGCTAAGAACACTCTGATTGGTGGGTTTAAGCCAATCAGAGTGCTCTTTGTCATTTTACAAGCGTGGGAAAGTTCTTTGGAATTTTCCCACGCTTGTAAAATGACACAGAGCATTGTGATTGGATGGATTTCAAGCCATCCAATCACATTGCTCTGTGTCATTTTACAAGCGTGGGAAAATTCCAAAGAACTTTCCCACGCTTGTAAAATGACAAAGAGCACTCTGATTGGCTTAAACCCACCAATCAGAGTGTTCTTAGCCTAATTGCAGGGCGGGGCAAGGCTTTATAAGCCTTCCCCCGCCCTGCGGAGCTCAGTCTGCGCGGAGCCCTCCATGGGTGAAGATGGATTATTTTTTTTGCGCTCGGGTTTTTTTTTTTTTTTTTTTATTGCGTCGGTTATTATGGATTTTTATTTGGCCTTTTTTGGGGCTGAAGAAAGAAGATTTTAGAAGAAAGAAAACATCGAATGGTAAGTTGTTTTTATCTTATTTTTTTTTTCTTTACAGGTTTTTAGTTAAAGGGTCCCCCCTCATTATTTTTAGGGTGAGGGGGGTAGGTAGGGAGATAAGTTTTTTTTTTTGGGGGGGGAGAGGGTTAACTAGGGTCCCCACCCCCTTTGTATTTAGGGCCCCCACCCACCGCACAGGGGTGGGGGCCGGGGGGGCAGTATGTGCCACCCTTATTTTTAGGGCCCCCACCCACCGCTCAGGGGTGGGGGCCGGGGGGGGGGGAGGAGAGTAGGTCCCCCCCCCCTTCAACAACTATTGTGGCCAGACAGCATCCCTGTGGGTTCGGGCTTCAGCTGTCAGCTGAAGCCACGCCCACAGCAGTGCTGACAGGCTGTCAGCACACAAAGTGCGTTCACAGTGCTTTGTGTGCTGATAGCCCGTCTGATGCATTCACCCAGAATGCATCGGACGAGAGGTCTTTTTAGGGCCTCTGAACTCGGAAGTCCCTCTGGTGGCCGTCTGATTGACTGCAACAAGAGGTGTTCCAAGCTTCCAATGTAAACACTGCATTTTCTCAGAAAATACAGTGCTTACAAGAAAAAGGCTCTGGGTAGCTGTAGCACTCACCTAAACAACCTCATTAAGCTGAAGTTGTTCAGGTGACTATAGTGTCCCTTTAAGTTTCTTTTTTTTATGTTATGGTCACTGTGTATTGGCATATTGTCAGGATCGGGTCAGGGATCCAACACGCAGAGTACAAAGAGTAGCAGATACGTATACCGGTCCTTAGAATGGCCGGACTTAACGTATAACTACAATAGAATGGTCAGAGACAAGCCGAGGTCGAGGGAACGAGAGGACAGGTAAGCGAGAGACAAGCCGGGTCAAGGATAACAGAAAGGCAGGAGAGTAAACAACAAAGCCGGGTCAGAACCAAAGGACAAGTGAATAACAAAGCACTGTGTGACTAGGCGGACTAGAACCACGACAGGGCAATGAGTGAATGAGAGAGCCACTGTTAAGTATCCTGGCTAGGGAGAGAAGACACGCCTCCGGCGAGTCCTGATTCGTCTCCCGAGATTTGAGTGACAGGACGTTCCGGGTTGGCGTCATGACGTCTACCTCCGGTCCTCCTGTTATAAAAGGAAGTGACTCCCTCGCGGCCGGCGTTAGCAAGACCGAGTGAACCGCGGGAGGCCGAGGAGACATGCCGTCCGGACGGATAAACTTCTAAGTCTCTACCTCTCTCAGAGGTAGAGACCTCAGGTACCCTGACAGTACCCCCCCTCTCAGATACGCCCACCGGGCGGAAGGAGCCGGGGCGAGATGGAAAGCGGGAGTGAAATGCCCTGCGAAGACGAGGAGCATGAACATCCTCTTGTGGTACCCAACTCCTCTCCTCAGGACCATATCCCTTCCAGTCAACTAAATATTGTACTCGCCCCCGGGAGACACGAGAATCAATAATGGAGTTAACCTCATATTCCTCCTGACCCTCCACCTGAACAGGGCGCGGAGGGGCGATTGTGGAGGAGAATCTGTTACAGATTAGAGGTTTCAGCAATGACACGTGAAAGGAATTCGGGATGCGTAAAGTAGCTGGAAGAGCTAGACGATATGCCACTGGGTTAATTCGAGTCAAGATCCTGTAGGGACCAATATAACGAGGAGCGAATTTCATGGAAGGAACTTTAAGACGAATATTCCTAGTACTCAACCACACTCTATCGCCTGGAACAAAATTCGGAGCCGCCCTTCTACGTTTGTCAGCATGTTTCTTAACCAGTACAGAATTGTGTAGAAGAATCTGTCGAGTCTGATCCCACAACTTCCTCAAATTGGCCACATGGACATCAACCGACGGCACTCCTTGGGAAGGAGAAGCCGGGGGAAGAATAGATGGATGAAAGCCATAGTTCATGAAGAAGGGGCTTGAATGCGTAGAATCACAAACGAGATTGTTGTGCGCAAACTCCGCCCAAGGAATCAAACCGACCCAATCGTCCTGGTGTTCGGAAACAAAACAACGTAGGTATTGCTCAATCTTCTGGTTGGTTCGTTCAGCAGCTCCGTTAGACTGAGGATGATAGGCGGACGAAAAATTCAATTTGATGCCTAATTGAGAACAGAACGACCTCCAAAAACGTGAAACAAATTGGGAGCCTCTATCAGAAGTGATCTCCGAAGGAATCCCATGCAAGCGAAAAATCTCTTTAGCAAAGACTTCCGCCAATTCAGGGGAAGTCGGGAGTTTAGGCAAAGGTACGAAATGTGCCATCTTGGTAAACCTATCGACTACGGTGAGGATAACAGTGTGCTTATTAGAAACAGGCAGATCCACAATAAAGTCCATTGCCACACAGGACCAAGGTTTGTCAGGAATTTCCAGAGGTTGTAGAAGGCCACAAGGAAGCGAATGCGGTAGTTTAGTTTTAGTACAGACCACACAAACCCCGATAAAATCCTTAATATCCTTCCGTAACGACGGCCACCAGAAATCCTTGGAGATCAAAGAATACGTCTTGCGAACACCCGGATGACCAGCCACCTTACTCTCGTGAAGACACTGTAAGAGCTCCAATTGGAGTTCAGGAGGGACGAAAAGTCTGGAAGCCGGAGTCAGTCTAGGTGCCAGATGCTGCAAGTTCCTTATCTGATCAAGTAGCGGAGAATGAACTTTGAGAGTAGTGTAAGCGATAATGTTACACTTGGGTACTATAGAGGACAAAACCGGCTCAGATACGGCAGCAGGTTCATATTGGCGGGATAAGGCGTCGGCTTTAGAATTCTTAGAACCTGGCCTATATGTGAGTACATAGTTGAAGTGAGTGAGAAATATGGACCAACGAACCTGTCTAGATGATAGTCGTTTAGCCTCTCCAATATAGGATAAGTTTTTATGATCTGTCAAAATAGTAACAGGATGCAAAGTACCCTCCAATAAATGTCTCCACTCCTTCAAGGCCATTATAACCGCTAGTAGTTCCCTGTCACCAATGTCATATCTGCTTTCAGTACCTGACAATTTTTTGGAAAAGTATCCACACGGATGTAATGGTTTATCTACACCCAACCTTTGGGACAGAACAGCACCTACACCTGTCTCAGAAGCGTCAACTTCGAGTAGGAAAGGTAGAGTAGTATCAGGGTGAACTAAAATTGGTGCGGAAGCAAACAGCTCCTTGAGTGTCTTAAAAGCCAGAAGTGCTTCAGTAGACCAATTCTTAGTCTCAGCCCCTTGTTTGGTCATATTGGTGATGGGAGCAATGATAGAGGAGTATCCCTTAATGAAACGTCTGTAGTAATTAGAGAAACCAATGAATCTCTGGATAGCCTTGAGACCCTTAGGTAAAGGCCACTCTAATATGGATTGGAGCTTCTCCGGGTCCATTTCAAACCCTTCCCCAGAAATCACATAACCAAGAAAGGTAGTTTGGGATTGGTCAAAGCTGCATTTCTCTAGTTTGCAGTATAAGCCATGCTGAAGAAGTTTGTGCAAAACCCTTCTGACTTGTCCGTGGTGAGTCTCAATATCCCTGGAATGTATAAGTATATCATCAAGGTATACAATCACACAGTCATCTTGAAACTCCCTAAGAACCTCATTAATAAGGTCCTGAAATACCGCCGGGGCATTGCAGAGACCAAAAGGCATTACAGTATACTCATAGTGCCCATATCGAGTATTGAAAGCAGTTTTCCACTCGTCACCGTCGTGGATTCTCACCAAATTATAAGCACCTCTAAGGTCTAACTTAGTGAAAATTTTAGAACTTTTTAATCGATCAAAAAGCTCGGTGATCAAGGGAATCGGATATACATTTCTGATGGTTATCTTGTTAAGACCTCGGTAGTCAATGCAAGGTCTTAAAGAACCATCCTTCTTTTTAACAAAAAAGAATCCAGCCCCAGCAGGAGAGGAGGATCTTCTAATGAACCCCTTGTCTAGGTTTTCACGAATATACTCTTCTAGAACTAAGTTTTCAAAGGATATACATGACCCCTGGGAGGCATGGTACCAGAAAGTAAATTAATTTTGCAATCAAAAGGCCTATGTGGTGGTAAGGTATCAGCCTTTCTTTTGTCAAATACTGCCTTTAAATCTTGATACAAGGACGGTATCTGTACTTTGGTAGAGTCGGTAGCGTTATTAAGTGAGTTGACACTACAAAGAGGTGACACTTTCTTTAAACAATTCTCTTGACAATTCTGACCCCACGAAACTATTTCCCCTGATCTCCAATCTATAACGGGGTTATGTCTCTTAAGCCAGGAGTATCCCAGGACTATGGGAACAGAAGGGGATGAAATGAGTAGTAGGGATATTTCCTCCTTGTGTAGAATACCAGTAGTTAAGTAAAGAGGTGTGGTCTCCCGGAAAATCACAGGCTCAACTAAAGGTCTACCATCAATGGCTTCAACAGCCAAGGGTGTCTTCCTTAACTGGGATGGGATAGTGTGTTTGGTGAGAAACTTTTGGTCGATAAAACTCTCAGCAGCGCCGGAGTCTATCAATGCCATAGTCTCTAAAGTTCCCTTCTCCCAAGTTAAAGAGACCGGTAATAGGAGTCTATGTTCTTTGTAGTTATGAGTAGAGGACAAAATCGAAACACCCAAGGTCTGTCCTCTAGAGAAACTTAGGTGCGAGCGTTTCCCGGACGGCTGGGACAGCTCAAACGTACATGACCTCTGGCCCCACAATACATACACAGTCCCTCTCTTCTCCTGTACTGTCTCTCCTCCTCTGAGAGACGAGTAAGGCCTAACTGCATAGGTTCTGAAACCTGTGGATTTTTGGTTTCAGAAATTTGAAATGATGGTGCTAGTCTAGAGGAAGATTTAGCGGTTCTATCTCGAGTATTCTGTCTCTCCCTTAGACGTTCGTCAATACGAGAGATAAAGGAAATTAAGTCCTCCAGATTCTCGGGAAGCTCTCTTGTCGCTACCTCATCAAGTATTACATCAGATAATCCATTTAAGAATACATCTATATAGGCCTGTTCATTCCATTTTACCTCTGCCGCCAAAGACCTGAACTCTAGTGCATAATCCACAAGTGTTTGGTTGTCTTGTCTAAGGCGCAACAGTAATCTGGCTGCATTGGCCCTCCTGCCAGGAGGGTCAAAAGTTCTTTTAAAAGCAGCTACAAAGGAATTATAGTTATAGACTAATGGATTATCATTCTCCCACAACGGATTAGCCCATCTCAGAGCTTTCTCAATGAGTAAGGTAATAATAAATCCCACTTTTGCCCTATCAGTAGGGTATGAACGGGGCTGTAGCTCGAAATGAATACTGATCTGGTTCAAAAAGCCACGACACCTCTCAGGAGAACCAGCATAACGTACAGGTGGGGTAACTCGGGAAGAAGCACCTACAGTAGCTACCTCTAGCCCCGAATCCACAGAAGAAGCAGACGTATTACGCATCTCCTCAGGTGGATTAATAGGGCGAGACAGCAGCGCCTGTAGTGCTAGAGCCATCTGATCCATCCTATGATCCATGGCGTCAAACCTAGGATCAGGAGAACCAAGCTGACAATTTGTACCTGCAGGATCCATGGCCCTGTCGTAATGTCAGGATCGGGTCAGGGATCCAACACGCAGAGTACAAAGAGTAGCAGATACGTATACCGGTCCTTAGAATGGCCGGACTTAACGTATAACTACAATAGAATGGTCAGAGACAAGCCGAGGTCGAGGGAACGAGAGGACAGGTAAGCGAGAGACAAGCCGGGTCAAGGATAACAGAAAGGCAGGAGAGTAAACAACAAAGCCGGGTCAGAACCAAAGGACAAGTGAATAACAAAGCACTGTGTGACTAGGCGGACTAGAACCACGACAGGGCAATGAGTGAATGAGAGAGCCACTGTTAAGTATCCTGGCTAGGGAGAGAAGACACGCCTCCGGCGAGTCCTGATTCGTCTCCCGAGATTTGAGTGACAGGACGTTCCGGGTTGGCGTCATGACGTCTACCTCCGGTCCTCCTGTTATAAAAGGAAGTGACTCCCTCGCGGCCGGCGTTAGCAA
The DNA here is from genome assembly GCF_036172605.1 of Pelobates fuscus. Classification (NCBI taxonomy): domain Eukaryota; kingdom Metazoa; phylum Chordata; class Amphibia; order Anura; family Pelobatidae; genus Pelobates; species Pelobates fuscus. The sequence goes on along the minus strand of NC_086317.1, from coordinate 112,102,728 downwards.
GACCGAGTGAACCGCGGGAGGCCGAGGAGACATGCCGTCCGGACGGATAAACTTCTAAGTCTCTACCTCTCTCAGAGGTAGAGACCTCAGGTACCCTGACACATATGCACCACTACTGCAGTCTTCTGTTCCTTGTCTACCACCATGAGGTTTGGCTGATTACACAGTACTTTCTTGGCTGTCTGGACCTGGAAGTGCCACAGGACCTTAGCCCTGTTATTCTCATTTACTCTTTGTGCTTTCCATTTGGGCTAAGGCAGGTCCAGTCCATGTTCTGGGCAGGTGTTTCACTTAGCCCACTTGTCATCAAATTGCTCCAGTTCCCTAGCATCTTGTGTGAACCTTGTTAATTCAGGCAAAGTATAATTCACTTCTTGTTCCTCTCATAATTTGGAGGTAGGTGGCTATATATTACTAGGTGTCTTGCCCAGGGACAATTATTGTTGAGGTGGTCTGACTGGTGAGGCAGTAACATTGCTACTATATGATTCAGCCTATATTTATCACTACATTAACCAGCTTATATTTACTACTGCATTAAGTGACCTATATGTATTATGTCATGGGTTCATATATTTACATAGTTACGTAGGCTGAAAAGAGACATGTATCCATTAAGTTCACCCTTTCTCACATCTGTTTTTGCTGTTCATCCAAAAGAATGGAAAAACACAGTTTGATATGCTTATCAATTTTGAAACAAACAAGTCAAAAATTCATTTTGACCTCAGAATGGCAGTCATTTCTCTCCTTAGATCAAGAAGCTGTGACCCACATATTAAAAATGATATCACTAAATAATATTTTTTTACAAGTATTTAACCAGTTGCTATTTAAATAGCTGTTCAGACTTTGATGAAACCATCTCTTCAGATAGAGAATTCCACATCCATATTGTTCGTACTATAAAAAAATAAATAACTTTCCATTGCTTTAGATTAAATCTCCTTTCTTCCAGTCTAAATGTGTTACCTTGTGTCCTATGTATAGTCCTGTCTATGAATAAATTGAAGATTATGCTAGCTTTAGTGTACTAATAATCTTAATTTTAATAAGGACAGGAGGCGAGTATTTTGCATTAACTCTTTTTACTAAACTCCACAGCAGTAAAGAAAAACGTAAAAAGTAACATTAAATCACTGAGCAGCATAGTATATATAAGGGTCATGCTGCCTGTACACTTCCTCTTTCTTTAAGCGACATCCAAGTCCAGACTGAGCTCGAAACGATAGAAACCAACGAAACTGTCAACAACGGTCTCTGATGAGCAGAACTTTATGAGACTCCTGGTAAACGAGGTTGGAAAAAGACTAAACAAAGTCTTTATCCTTGTAAGCGGGTCGTGAAGGTAACCGAACCAACAACCAGTGGGGGTCCTGAAGAGGATTACACTGAAAGAAGAACATGAAATAGGTTAGGTACTGAACCATAACTGGGCACGCATGAGAGCCATATCAGAGTGTGACAACCTAAGTTAGTAGATACACAGTTAGTGAGTGTAATGTAAGGTCAATTACGTGCTATGTGTAATTACGTGGTGTAACGTAACCTGGCTGTCCAAGACCTAGTTCTGGGATGAGAGACAGGGCAGAAACGATATATGCCCCAAGGAAAGTAGAAAACACAGACGAGCCAACGCAAAACGTCCGTCCCCTTGAGATCCACTCCCCCGAGGAGTCAGGGTAGGGAACAAAAGGGAGGGAAAATACTCGCCTCCAGTCCTTATTAAAATTAAGATTATTAGTACACTAAAGCTAGCATAATATTCAATTTTATAACATGACAGGAGGCTTCCTATTTTGCAATTTTAACGCTGAAGGAGAGATGTCCAAGCAGAAGGGGGAGTGCAAAAATCAAAGGTACGGAAAGTGGATTCCCGAGACCAATCCGCCGCTCGGACTAGGAGTCGGCCCGACGTTGAGTTCCGAGCGAGGAGGTAACCGAAACGTATCTGCGCAGGGTAGACACGACGCAGAGTTGCGGATCGTCGGGGGAAAAAGGGTAGAAAACCGAAGTCGAACCCGACTAGTGCGACGGGAAACGTGGAATGTGACCGACTCCGGGGCAATCGCTAAGGCGTCAACGTCGAAGGCTCGAACGTCCGATACCCATCGAAAGGACACGAGGCAGAGCAGAAAAGCGTACTTAGCCAACAAAAAGCGTAGGGAGAGGCGGTCATTAGGGAGCCAATCCCTTAAAAAACGGAGAACCAGACCAACATCCCATAGGTGAGAGTACCTGGGAGCTGGGAGGCGGCGGAGCCGCATACCGCGGAGCAGGCGGCAGACGAGAGGGTTTTGCCGACCGGGAGGTCCCCTATGGGTGTGTGGGCCGCCGAAATCGCGGAGCGAACGACGTTAACCGAACGGTAGGAGCAGCCCGACGAAAACAAGGATGAAAGGAAATTGAGAATCATGGGAATAGGGCTGTAAATGAATCGGAGTCCCGTTCCATGCACCAAGTAGACCAGGAGGCCCAAGCTGAAAGGTAGCAGCGTCTAGTTCCAGGAGCCCAGGAATCCCATAAGAGGTCCCTAGTAGTCTGCGATAGTCCGCTGACTTGCCAGGAACCCCGGAAGGAGTCCAAACCACCAGGGGTAGGCGATCTTCCAAGGGAAGCGGATGGAGATTCCCTTTGGGATCCGTGAGCGGCTCCGGAAAGGATGGCAGGAGGAGGGGATCCCTGCAGGAGGTGGCCAGGAGGTCCGGGAACCATGGTTGGCTCTGCCACAAGGGTGTTATGAGGACCAAAGTGACCAGTTGCGTCCGTATCTGGTGTAATGTTCTCGCAATCATGGCAACTGGGGGAAATGCGTAGGCTCCGGTTGTCGGCCATTGTTGTAGAAATGCGTCCGTCGCCTTGCTCTCTGGGTCCGGGAGCCAGCTGAAGAACTCCGGGGTCTGATGGTTGTTGCGGGATGCGAAAATATCCAGGTAAAAGGGACCCTTCCGGGTCGCTAGGGCTCTGAAGATCCTTGTGTTTAGTCTCCAGTCGCTGACGTCCCTCCAGTGGCGAGAGAACCAGTCGGCCGTGAGGTTGATTTCTCCGGGTAGGTATTCAGCCTGGAGAGCGATCTTGTGGGGTAGGCAATAATCGAAAATGTCCCTCGTGATGTCGGACAGTAGACGTGAGCGTGCGCCCCCCCAGACGATTGATATACCGGACTGCGGAGAAATTGTCCATGCGTAGGAGGATGCAGAAGTTGGATCTGTCTCGGGCCAGGCTGCTGATCGCGAAAGACCCTGCCAGGAGTTCCAGGCAGTTTATGTGCATGGAGAGTTCCTGTGCTGTCCATGTTCCTCCTGTGGAGATGGTCCCGTTGGTGGCACCCGAATATGGCCCTGCTGTTCCAGGCTTGCATGCTGTCCAGCCACCATGCTAGGTCCTCTGGAACTTCTGTCGTCACCAGGACGGTTTGATCGTACGTGGGCCTGTGGTGCAGGTACCTCACCTTGAGGCGTTGCATGGCTCTGTAGTGGAGGGGACCCAGGAATATGGCCTGAATGGAGGCGGAGAGGAGTCCCACAATCCTGGCCAGGTTGCGGAGAGGGATAGAGTCACGACGGATTACTCTGCGGATCTCCTTGCGAATAGACGAGATCTTTGAGGCAGGAAGCTACAGAGTGTATGTTGTCGAGTCGATCTCGAAGCCCAGGAATTGTATCGTCTGGGACGGGGTCAATTCCGATTTCTGTTGGTTCACCACGAAGCCCAGAGATTCCAGTAGAGTCACTGCGAGATGAGTGTGTTGACGCAGACTGTGTTCGCTGGAGCAGAAGAGGAGCAGGTCGTCCAGGTAGATGATGCATCGGATGCCCCTGGACCTCAGGTGGGCCACCGGTTTCAGGAGTTTGGTGAAACACCAAGGGGGCGAGCTGAGCCCGAAAGGGAGGCAAGTGAATTGCCAAGGACGGTCGTGCCAGAGGAAACGTAGGAGGGTTCGGCAGTTCGGATGCACAGGGACCGACAGGTATGCATCTTTTAGATCTAGCCTGGTGAACCAGTCGTTGTTTTGTAGGAGGTCCCGCAGAAGGTGGATGCCCTCCATCTTGAAGTGGTGGTACGCTACATACGCGTTGAGGCCGTGCAGGTTGACGACCGGACGGTATTCTCCCGTCTTCTTCCGGACCAGGAAAATATTGCTGAAGTAACCTCCCCAGTTGTGGATAGCCCCTTTGTCCCGAAGTTCGCGTAGTTTCGCGTTGACGAGGTATTGGTCGGAGGATGGCATGTGGAAGGGACGAGGAGGCTGTGTCTGAATGGGGGTCCCTACTAGGTCTATGACATATCCCTGTATCGTTTGTAGGATCCACGTTTCTGAGGACAGAGCGGCCCAATTCTGGGAAGAATGGGAAATACGGCCCACAGGGCAGGTGCAAGGCAACAATGGAGGAATACGGGTGCTTACCTGTAGCAAAGCGGGAACCTCCGCGTCCGCGTGGACCACGGCCTCTGTCCGAGCCTCGGGAGAAAGGTTGTTGCCTGTACTCCCGTGTTGGGTATAAAGGTGTCAGTTGAGTACGGAGGCCTGACGGCCAGAAACGGCTGGTGGCATGGCCCCGTTGCCGGTCAGCCCTTCCAAAAACACCTCTGGTGGGATTGCTCCAGAAGACTCTGCGCATAGATGATTGCGCCTTATTAAGTGAAGTGAACACGTTCACGTGTTTGTTAAGTTCCTTGAGGAACGGTTCACCAAACAATTTCCCTTGTGCCTGGGGCCCAATCTCCTTTGTGCCAAGCTCTGCCAATTTACCGTTAATACGGTATAACGCTGCTTTCCGTCTCTCAGAAGAGAGCGTAACATTAGTGTTTCCAAGGAAACAAAAACAACGTTGTGCCCACTCACGTACATCGTGTGCCCATTCCCTGATGTCTTCGTCAGGGAAGGAATCGGCTTTGGCAAGGGCGTCATCTGCCAGGTACATAATGCGGGCCAGAGGGCAAATGGAGTCCAGCAGGTTATCCTGAGCGCCGAATAGGCCTTTCTCTACACTACGTCGAGGGTCTCTCCCACTGCGCAACATGAAGGTTGTCATAACCTTGTCTAATCGGGAGTGTTAGCCAGTTTATCTGGCGGGGAAGGGCGTGGGCATTCTGATCTGAGCCGTTTGCGGACCTCTTTCTCCAGGGGCTTGCGAAGCCAGAGGTGCATGAACCTGGAGAGGTGTGTCAGAATCAAGAGGGTGTTCTGCGTCCGCAGTGTCTTCAGTACCCCCTGTCTGGGCCGCACCCAGAAGAGTCTCTCGCATGAGAGCGGAGACAGATTTCTCGTCCGAACCCCAAGCGTCGTAGTCTGACGTCAGCTTGCCATTAATCTAGCACTGACATGGAATGGGAAGGACCTTGTTCTTTGTCCGAAGGGTAATCCTGACGTGGGGTTGGGGTACTAGCTTTGGCAGATTTGCGCTTGGCAGGTGCCTTGCCCTTGAGTGGTTCTAGTGCCTGATCTTCGCCTTTCTCGTGGCGTTTCCTATGATGGCAATCATCCCTGGTCCGATAGTCGGACATATCCGAATCTGACTCGTGGCAAGGTTGCCTGCTAGTAGGCTTGGGCACCTCTGTAGTGCGTGCCTTGGAGAGTGCCTTCTCCACCAAAGCAGCGACAGCTGCGTTGATCATCGCTTGGAAGTCCACAGGGACGTTCTGGGAGTCTTCCATGATAAGGGTAGGCAGATATAAATTATAAATAGGCACAGTATAAATGGGGCACCCAGGTCTTAAATATAGGCGTAGGGTCAGTTGATGTGGTACTTGTGGTGGGTAACAACACCACCCAGTATAAAACCCCAGCAGGGTATAGTTGGTGACCTTATGAAACTGGGGCTCACCCAGTTAGAGAGAACTGCAACAGCTAGTCTCCCAATAAGCAGCGTGGTACACAAGTACGTATAATGGGGGCTCACCCCGGTTGCACAGGGTTGGTACCCTTAAGTGCAGGTCACAATAATAAGCAGGCAGCAGCACTGATCTGACTGACCCAGCCACAGAGTATAAGTTTTCAGTGAAGGTAATCCTGTCACTCACAGTGATGAAATTCACAACCACAGAGTATAGATTTTCAGAGTAGGAAATCCTGTCATTCACAGCTACAGAGTATAGACTTTCAGTGTAGGAAATCCTGTCACTCACAGTGATGCCATTCACAGCCACAGAATAAAGGCTTTACAGTGTAGGTAATCCTCAGAGAAGGACTTCACACTAGGGCTTCAATCCAGCACAAAAACAGGCAGTAGGCACCTCAGACTGCAAGCACTGAGTCCCCAGGAAAAAAACGGCGTGATTTCGCGATCCAAAATGGCGGCCGCGAGTGTAGGTCGCAAGCCGGGGACTAAATTTGAGGCCGGCCGCGGGCGGGTGCAGGCCGGCGCGAAAAAGATCGCGATCGATTCCGGTCGCGAGTAGGGGGCCCAGGAAGGCACCCCAAGGTAGAAAAAGCAGGGGAAAAACTGAGGGAAGCCTAAGGGGGAGCCCAGGGAGTCCCAGGGCCGGCAGAGGGGCAGGGCAGGAGAAGGAACTGAACTAAACAGGCTAATCCTATCACACAGCCATGAAAACAGTAAAATAATATAAATGCCACAGAAACAGTACATAAATAAAGGTAAATACAATGAAATAAGTTAAACAGACTAATATAAATAATGAATGCAAAGAGGCTCTGGAGGAGCCAAATCCTCTTCAGGACCCCCACTGGTTGTTGGTTCGGTTACCTTCACGACCCGCTTACAAGGATAAAGACTTTGTTTCGTCTTTTTCCAACCTCGTTTACCAGGAGTCTCATAAAGTTCTGCTTATCAGAGACCGTTGTTGACAGTTTCGTTGGTTTCTATCGTTTCGAGCTCAGTCTGGACTTGAATGTCGCTTAAAGAAAGAGGAAGTGTACAGGCAGCATGACCCTTATATATACTATGCTGCTCAGTGATTTAATGTTACTTTTTAAGTTTTTCTTTACTGCTGTGGAGTTTAGTAAAGAGAGTTAATGCAAAATAGGAAGCCTCCTGTCATGTTATAAAATTCCCAGACAATATATATGGCCCCGAATATATTTGTATAATGCTATCATATCCCCTCTAAACAGATTTAAATTTGTTAAACTTTATTCATAACTAAAATGTTCCATTCCTTTTATTAATTTTGTAGCCAGTGCCTGCACTTTTTCTAGTGCCATAATATCTTTCTTTAGAACAGGTTCACAGAATTGTACAACATAGTCAAGATATGGTCTTATAGAAAAAAAAACACATCAACAGTGAAAGAGAGAAAAGTCCTTCACTGGAGTTGAGAAGGTTGCAGGGTATTAGGGCACAACCCAGAAAATATAATACAAAAAAGAAAGAGACTGAAATGGGATTACAAAATGGGCCTCCCAGATACCAGTCTCAATACCCTTAAAAAAGGCTGTTCCGCTAGTATAGGGCAACAAATTGCCAGTCAGAGAACATAGAGAAAACTTATGGAAAATAATACATTTTTATTGACTCCTCTTGAGGAAAAATATAGACAAATAATGATAAAAGTGTATATACAGTGAATTAGAATTAGATATATATAGGGACCGTGTACTGTTCCATTAAGTATGTAATATATACCTCACACCAGCCAGCTTCTTCATTAGCAACTGAGATATTAGTATAAACTGTTGCTAGTAATTCGTTTGCAACAGTGTCTCAATAGCCAATATAACTTTGGTGTGAATCTAAGGAAGTCAAAGTTAACCACTGAAGTGAAATGACCTCACACTTAGCAGTATACAATTGTGTGCTGCTCAGTATAGGTATTGGTGTCCTTGCAGGGTATAACACATTTGCTTCCAGGATATGAGTGGGGGCTAAAATTGGCAGGACCGTACAGAGGGTAAAAATGAGTATTTGGGGGAGATAAACGGCAGTGCTGCCTTAACTAATAATATAGCTAGGATACTAGCCGATAGAACAGTTCTACAACCCCAATTATAATACTCGAAGAAATACCCCCATGTTACAGCTAGGTAAGAATAATATTGAACAAGAAAAAATAGATAACAAATGAGTCCGGCCGGACCTAAGTGAGAACAACTATAAATTCTCTATACCGATCAATCTAAGCCCATCACGATCCAGATTGCTGGATACTTGTACGTGAACCCTGTCTACCTACAGCATGCTGAGTCGATCTATGCTGTATAAGGACAGGACAAGTCCTGGTAAATGCCCTAATGTATTGCTAGCCCAATAAATCTACCCATAAAATATTTACATGGCCTGATATCTGCTGATAGTCGCTTAGTTGCTATTTCTCAATAATATTAGAAGTAACCTGGTATAGTACCTAGGGTTGCGGATAGACAATAAGTAGGAGATGAAAGCCTAAGTCCTCATAAGTGCAAAACCCCTCCTCTTGGTTGTATACAAAGAAACAGGTAGACATCCTAAGTAGAAGACCCAGTGGTCTTGGTAAAACTCAACGCAGGATTTGGCGCCAGCATATGCCTTTGTCAAGAGCTTACCGGAGTGTGAGAAAGCGCCACATTTTAAACCCCATAAACTCTGCCCATCAGATCCATGACGTCATCGTTATTCTCAGACGGCGTCAGTCGGTGGGCGGGGAATAGGGAAATGAGTGGCATGAGCCTCTAATCGGCATAAGGGGATGAATTAACCCCCTCTTTGCCGAATAGAGAGCTGGATCCTAAATGATCCTAAGACAGGGAACAATGAGTAGTATTTGTAATCCATTTTAACAGATTAAGCTGATCAAACAAAAGAAGTATATGTGTAAGTGATGGGCATAAACATAGAAGTAGGTAATTAAAATATTGGTGAAGGGAACAAAAGGTAATAATACTAATAATCTTTATGTCAGGCTCCTAGATGAGTAGGGAAATTATTAAACCTTCATTCAACCCCTTGGGTTGTAGAGTTTTGAGCCTATATCTCCAAAAACTTTGACGTTGCCTTAAGAACCTGTCATAGTCACCTCTCCTCTTGTCACATTTTACTAATTCTAGCCCACAAAACCGCAGGCCGTGTGACTTTCCTGAATGGTGTTCCTTCAGGTGACGAGCAATTGGCGTTTCAATAGTGAGTTTAGGTGACCTGACATGTTCTTTAATCCTATCTTTAAAAGGACGGAAAGTTTTCCCCACATATTTACATTCACATTCGCAGGTGAGCAAATACACCAACTCTGAGGAATTACAGTTGAAGAATGAAGTCATATTGAAAACCTGTTTGTTTTCACTATCAGACACCTTCTTAGAGTCACGTTTTATATACTTGCAGGCGACACAGTGCCCGCATTGGAATTTACCGGTGATAGACGTGTTGAGCCAGGTCTTTGTGTCAGGGCGTGGTGATTGAAAGTGGCTGGGAACTAGAAGGTCTCTTAAGTTTTTGGCTCTACGTGCCCTCAGTTCCACTCTTTGTCCCAAAATCTTTTTAAGATGAATATCCCCCGTTAGAAGGGTCCAGAACCTCTGAATACCGCTTTCACTCTATCCCATCCAGCATCATAAGTTGCAATCATACAAGGGGGAGAAATAGTAGGTGTCGCGGGTTTGTTGTTGCTCAATAGCGTCTCTCTGTCTGACTCTAAAGCTCTCCTGTATGCTTTCTTCAAGCACCGATTGGGTTAGCCCTTATCCTTAAACTGCTGTCGTAGGCTGTCAGCTTGAATTTTAAATTCCTGAATGGTACTGCAATTCCTACGGGCCCTTAAATATTGGCCTATAGGAATGCCTTGTTTTAAGGGTTTTGGATGGAAACTACCCCAGTCTAAGAGGCTATGTGAAGCTGTAGGCTTCTTGAAGAGAGTGGTTTGGATGAATAATTGGTTGTCAATAGAGACAGTCAAATCCAAAAAAAATAGAGTTTTCCCACCGAACTCAGAGGTGAACCTGAGATTACAGTCATTTTCATTTAGAAGAGCCACAAAACGATTGAAACCATTAGATGTACCTTTCCATAATTTTAAGATATCATCTATGTATCTTGCCCATAGATGTATTATAGGGGCAAAAGATGAAAGTTTGGCTGCTTGACTGTTTCCTCCCACCATCTCAGGTGCAGATTTGCATATGATGAGGCACAAGCTGTCCCCATCGCTGTTCCCCGCACCTGGTGGTGGAACCTGTCATTGAATAGAAAATAGTTGTGTGTAAGAACAAATCTGAGTAGTTCCAAAGTGAACTCAGAGTGTGCGGAATAATTCTTTCCTCTTTTCTCGAGGTAGTACTGGACATGTTGTATGCCTCCCTCATGAGGTATTGAGGAATAAAGATCCTCTACATCCAGGCTACATAGGATCACAGGTTCAGGGAGCTTAAGGTTCGAGAGAAGTGCCAGGGTCTGCTTGGTGTCCTGAATAAAGGACAATAGGGACTCCACAAATGGGTGCACAATTTTGTCTAAGTAAATGCTCCCATTTTGTGTGAAACCATTTATGCCTGACACAATCGTGCGTCCGGGGGGGTCCAGCTTGTTTTTGTGGATTTTTGGTAGGCAGTAAAAGGTCGCGATCCTAGGGTTCCTATTGAGGATAAATTCATATTCCTCCCTGGATAGCAGCCCTCTACTACAACCTACATCCAAGATCCGTTTATATTCCTCCAAAAAGGAGTTGGTAGGGTCTGTTTGGAGTACACGATAGGCAGGCCCGGACTGGCCATCGGGCACACCGGGCAAATGCCCGGTGGGCCGCGGTGGCCATGGGCCGAGGCCGGCAGGGGAAGGTCCCAGGATCTCCCCTGCCGGTCTATGCAGGGCCGGCACTATCCGAGCGCCGGCCCCGCTGTTTTCAATGAAGGGCCGGTGAGGAGATCATAGATCTCCCTCACCGGCCCCCTTGGAGACACATGCGGCTGGGGAGGGAGGGAGAGGACCCGGCGGAGCTCTATCTTGCAGCTCCGCCGGGTTCCTCTCGCGAGATCCGGCGCGTTGCCATGGCAACGACCGGATCTCGCGAGAGTGAATTCTAGCCCTCAGGCTAGAGTTCACTCACCACTGGACCACCAGGGATGGTGTCGGAGTGCCGGTCCCCCCCACCCACTCACCAGCATGCCGGTCCCCCCCTCCCAGGCTAAAGGTAAGAAGGGAGGGGGGGGACATAATGCCTACTATTTTATTTTACCCCCCCAACACTCAATCCATTCTAACATTCACACACAGCACACACATCACTATCACACACAGCACTCTCACTCCCATCACACACAGCACTCTCACACCCATCACTCTCACTCCCATCACACACAGCAGTATCACACCCATCACAGCACTTTCACACACAGCACTCTCACTCCCATCACACACAGCACTCTCACTCCCATCACACACAGCACTCTCACTCCCATCACACACAGCACTCTCACTCCCATCACACACAGCACTCTCACACCCATCACTCTCACTCCCATCACACACAGCAGTCTCACACCCATCACAGCACTTTCACACACAGCACTCTCACTCCCATCACACACAGCACTCTCACACCCATCACACTCAGCACTCTCACACACATCACTCTCACTCCCATCACACACAGCAGTCTCACACCCATCACAGCACTTTCACACACAGCACTCTCACTCCCATCACACACAGCACTCTCACACCCATCACACTCAGCACTCTCACACACATCATCCACAGCACTATCACACTCGGCACTCTCACACACATCACATTTAGGACTCACACACACATCACACTCAGCACTATCACAAAACACATCATACACAGCACTCTCACACACATCACACTCAGCACTCACGCACATCGTCCACAGCACTATCACACTCGGCACTCTCACACACATCACATTTAGGACTCACACACACATCACACTCAGCACTATCACAAAACACATCATACACAGCACTCTCACACACATCACACACAGCACTCACACATCATCCACAGCACTATCACACTCGGCACTCTCACACACATCACATTTAGGACTCACACACATCACACTCAGCACTATCACAAAACACATCATACACAGCACTCTCACACACATCATACACAGCACCCTCATACACAGCACCCTCACACACATCACACACAGCATCCATCATACACACATACTGCACCCCTCACATACACACCGAACCTCCCCAACATACTGCACCACACACATACACAATACTTTCAAATATATATATATATATAATATATATATATATATATATATATATATATATATATATCTATATATACGCGCACACACACACACTACATTCCTGACATACACACTCTGGATACCCTATACACACACTAGATTCCTTGTAAGCAAACACATACTACACCCCTAAACACACACTCTCTACAAACACTACATCACATATACACACACACACACACACTATAGCCTGTATGCACACACTTGCTACATCCCCTATACACACATTCTTTACAGACCCTAGCCACATATGCATTACATTACACCACAAACACAACACGACTAAAACCGACCTTATTACACAATACCACACCACAATCAGTTCACTCTATATACACACACACACACAATCCCACAAGCAGGCTCCAAACACAGCACGATACTCTTTCCTGGCATTTTTGTCTCCTGGTATCCATTTATAGAGACACCAGAGACAAGTTGCAAGGAAACACAGTGCAAGCATGTTATTAAATTTGCTTGCACTGTGCAGAACAAATACAGGGCTTTTTTCTCATGCTAGAGCTCTTTAGCAGAGCTCTGCGCATGGTCTGCCCTGGCCTGCACTTTGAGAAGGGGGCGTGTTTGTCGTTAGTGACGACAAAACACACCCTCTCTGCACCGCCCCTTCTTAGTGGGCCGCTGTGATAAAAAAATGCCCGGGCCGAATTTTTATCCCAGTCCGGCCCTGACGATAGGTATCCATATCATCCAAGATTTTAAGGGCCATTTATATATATCTTCTAATTCACTGTATATACACTTTTATCACTATTATTTGTCTATATTTTTTCTCAAGAGCGGTCAATAAAAATGTATTATTTTCCATAAGTTTTCTCTATGTTCCATGACTGGCAATTTGTTGCCCTATACTAGCGGAACAGCCTTTTTTAAGGGTATATGGACTGATATCTGGGAGGACCATTTTGTAATCCCATTTCAGTCTTTCTTTTTTGTAAGGTATGGTCTTACCACTGATTTATAAAGAGGAAAAAAATATATCTTCATTCTGAGAATGAATGCCCTTTCTCATGGCCCTTATGGCCTTAGCAATGGCAGATTGACATTGCACATTGTTGCCTTGTTTGTCCCTTCAGATTCAACATTAACTGCGACAGCTCCCAATGCAGTAAATATGTAGTTTATCATAACGATAAATACTATATTTATTTATTGGAAATTGTAACTGCATTATTTTACTTTGCTCCAGCACTGCCATTCACAGAGGGTCTGTGGGAGCTATACTGCTTTAACTCCCACTTCTCAATGTCATCTCCTTTTTTCACTGATTGACCTTGCTTTGGAAACACATGCCCAAGCAGGGCAATACTTACTGATTCTAACATACCTGTTTTACTACCAAAATGTCTGCATTAGAACATCCTATACTTCTCATGAAAGCATGAGAAATACTTGATGAGGAAGTAGCACAGTGAAAGAAAGAAAGCAGAAAACCTCTTGGGAGAGAATTGATTGACGGGTGGAGAATGCATTGTTTTTTGTTTTGTTTTTAAAAAAATTCCCTCTTTTTTTTTTTCTCTTGTTGTTTATATTCCCCTCCTTGTGGGTGCTGCTGCTGCTCTGCTGAGCTAATTAGGGGGAGTGCCCCTTAACTTCCACCCGTGTGGGGTTTGTATTGCCAATATAAACTCAATACTGACTCACAGAGCTTGCTCACTGGAGTTTTTTTTGAAAGTAGGCTATTTCAAGTAGTCTCATTTAAGTAGGAGTTAAAACAACAGGAGTTTTTAAACTACAAGGGAGTTTAACCCCTTAACGCCGTTACGGCGTGCTATGCCGTCACGGGTTAAGTGGGCTTTAAAGCCGTTATGACGGCATAGCACGCCGTAACGGCTTGCAGCCCCAGGAGGTAAGTTATACTTACCTCCGCCGCGATCCACTTCGGGAGGACTGCCTCACAGCCCAGGCAGCCCTCCCACGGCAAATGAGGCCCCCGGGGGCCATGTGATCGCTCTCAAAGAGCGATCACATGGCCCCCTATAGCTGGCTGTGGATCTGCCAGCAGGGGGACTGTTTGAAATAGCTGGTGGGAAGAATTAAAAAAAATAATTAGACATGTGTAAAATTAAAATAAATGCATTTTTATATATATATAATATGTATATATATTATATATATAATATATATACATATTATATATATGTAACGTCATACAAAGTGTATTTTAATATTAATATAAGTATATATATTAATATTAAAATACACTTAGAATGACGTTACATATATATAATATGTATATATATTATATATATAATAGATGTACATATATATATTATATATAAATATGTATAATTAAAATAATAAATAAATTAAATAATAAAATAAATAAATAAAATATTGAAACAAAATTTAATATAAATTATATATGCATATGTAATTTCATTCTAACTGTATTTTGTTATTAATATATATATATCGGTAACAAAATACACTTAGAATGACATTGTCATGCCTTAATTATGATATCCTCTTACTTCCTGGTTCCACGGAGCTTAGCCACACCTCTTTATGACACGGTCTCCCTATTTAAACTGACCGCACCAGCTGATCGACGCTGGATTATTGAACTACGTTCCGTACTCACGAACCGGCTGCAACATCGTTGTGAAAGCCCTCTGTTACCGGACCGGACTGGAAGACTTCAAGTTCCCTTCACCTTTCCTCATCCACGACTAAAGCTGAACTCTCACCATTCAGGATAAACCGCCTCTGAGGAGATCTCGGGAACCAGTGTTCTATGTGCCGGAAGCTAAGTAAAACCTCTGTGATAAGCGTTGCATCTCAAAGCTGTTATTTCCTGTCTCCAAAGTCCTTCGTTAAAACAAACTCGTTACAGCTAACTTCAACTCATGCTTTGTCTCAGTTAGCTGCATCTGTCTTACTTCAGTTAAAGTCTATGGAACAGCTATTGTAACTTCTTATCACCTACTTAATTAATACTACTAAAGGACTCTTTCTGATTCAGTTATCGTTTACTACTTAAAGCTACAGTGCATATAATTGTGGACTTCAGTTATCGTTTACTACTTAAAGCTACAGTGCATATAATTGTGGACTTCAGTTATCGTTTACTACTTAAAGCTACAGTGCATATAATTGTGGACTTCAGTTATCGTTTACTACTTAAAGCTACAGTGCCTATAATTGTGGACTTCAGTTATCGTTTACTACTTAAAGCTACAGTGCCTATAATTGTGGACTTCAGTTATCGTTTATTACTTAAAGCTACAGTACCTGTAAATTGGAATTAAAGTCAATACCTTTTACTTTTTATAATAAATATTCAAACTATAAGAAATCTGCAGTTGTGTTCCTTCATAACAAATGTTTAGACGTGACAGACATTCTATATATATCTATATATATATAAAATACAAATAACCGCAAATATATATATATAGATAAATACATATAATTACATAAAAGATTACATCAGTATACACGTAGAATTTAAATACCTATAAATGCATATATATTAAAATTCTACATGTATATTTAAATCATCTTTTAACGTAATTATGTGATTTGATTAATTAAAATTTGATTGACATGCATGACAACACAGGGAGAAAGTGCAGAGAATTTAATTCGCAAGCACTATATTTGACCCTGTAACTCTCCAAGACACCATAAAACCTGTACATAGGGGGGACTGTTTTACCCGGGAGACTTTGCTGAACTCAAATATTCGTGTTTCAAACTGGTAAATTGTATTACAACGATGATATTTTAAGTAAAAGTGACGTTTTTTGCATTTTTTACAAGCGAACTGCACTTTTATGGTCTATATTATTGTTGTAATATGTTTTACTGTTTTAAAACACTAATATTTGTGTTTAGTGAAGTCTCCCGAGAATAACAGTACCCCCCATGTACAGGTTTTATGGTGTTTTGGAACGTTAGAGAGTCACATATAAGGCTTGCATTTAATTTTTTTCACATTGAAATTTGCCAGATTGGTTATGTTGCCTTTGAGAGCGTATGGTAGCCCAGGAATGAGAATTACCCCCATGATGGCATACCATTTGCAAAAGTAGACAACCCGAGGTATTGCAAGTGGGGTATGTCCAGTCTTTCTTAGTAGCCACTTAGTCACAAACACTGGCCAAATATTCGTTTTTTTCACACAAAAACAAATATGAACGCTAACTTTGGCCAGTGTTTGTGAGTAAGTGGCTACTAAAAAAGACTAAACATACCCCACTTTCAATACCTTGGCTTGTCTTCTTTTTCAAATGGTATGCCATTATGGGGGTAATTCTCATTCCTGGGCTACCACACCGTCTCAAAGGTAACATTACCAATCTGGCAAATTTCAATTTGAAAATGTAATGTTCTATATTTGACCCTGTAACTTTCCAAAACAACATAAAACCTGTTAATGGGGGGTACTGTTGTACTCGTGAGACATCGCTGATTACAAATATGTGCATTTTTTTTTGCAGTAAAACCTAACAGTATTATGACATTCACAGTTAAAATGTCAGACGGAAATGCAAATTTAAAAAAAAAATCTTATTTTCTCACATTTTTTTTTACTTTTATTCATAATAAATGATGTTCCATATATGAATAGTTAATGGTAGATTAAAGCCCTGTTTCTCCTGAACAAAATGATATATAATAAGTGTGGGTGCATATAATTTGAAAGAGGGGAACTACGGGTGAACAGACACATAGCGCAAATTCCAGTTTTTGTTTACGTTTTGTTTTGATCAGAACGTGCACTATTGACTCCGTCCTGAAGGGGTTAAACCAAAAGGGTAAATATTGTTTTGCTCACTTGTGTTTTTGGTAACTGGGGATGAGTGCTAGAAAGATTGCAAGTTTTACTCAGTGCACATCATGCTGCATGGATGCATGCCTGTATGCATCTGTCCAGGGTCCATACCTCTGTGGTGGGTGTGAGTGAGTGGCTTTTCTGGAAGCTCAGATTGGAGATCTGGAGAGGCAAATTCTAACACTGAGGAAGATTGACAATCCTGAGAGGAATCTGCTGCTCACTGAGCAGAGTTTAGTGGGTGCAGGTAGTGGAGTGGGAGGAGATGAGAAAGTTGGTGAGTGTCAGGATCGGGACAGGGATCCAACACGCAGAGTACAAAGAGTGGAAAGGTACGTATACCGGGCCTTAGAATGGCCGGACTAACGTACCGAGAGTAAAGAATAGTCAGAGGCAAGCCGAGGTCGAGGGAACGAGAAGACAGATAAGCGAGAGACAAGCCGGGTCAAGGGATAACAGAGAAACAGGGTAGTACAACGAGCCGAGTCAAAACCAATGGAGCAAACTAGAATACCAGAGCACTGAGTGACTAGACAAGCTAGAACCACGACAGGGCAATGAGCTGAAGTAAGGAGTAAGCTTAAATACCCTGGCTCTGGATGGAAATCACGCCTCTGACAAGTACCGATTGGATATCGGACACTTGAGTGACAGATTGCTCGTGCTAGCGTCATGACGTCACGTATTGAGCGTCCTGCTAGAAAAGGACGTGGATTCCTCGCGGCTGGTGTTTAAGTGACTGGATGAACCGCGAGGAACGGAGGAAACAGCTCGCCTGGACGGATACACCACCAAGTCTCTACCTCCCTTAGAGGTAGAGGCCTCAGGTACCCTGACAGTACCCCCCCTCTCAGATACGCCCACCGGGCGGAATGAACCGGGGCGAGATGGGAAGCGAAGGTGAAATGCTCTTCGAAGGCGAGAAGCATGGACGTCCTCCTGAGGTACCCAACTCCTCTCCTCAGGACCATATCCCCTCCAGTTGACCAGATATTGCAATTTTCCCCTTGAAATTCTGGAATCAATGATGGAGCTGACCTCGTACTCCTCCCGACCCTCCACCTGAACAGGGCGAGGCGAGGAGACCTTAGAGGAGAATTTGTTGCAAATGAGGGGTTTCAACAAGGAGACATGAAAAGAGTTAGGAATGCGTAAGGCAGGTGGCAGAGCAAGGCGATACGCAACCGGATTGATACGAGTGAGAACCCTGTAAGGACCTATGTAACGAGGAGCAAATTTCATGGACGGAACTTTTAGACGAATATTCTTAGTACTCAACCATACCCTATCCCCAGGAACAAAAACAGGAGCCGCTCTTCTATGTTTGTCAGCGTGTTTCTTGAACAGCGAGGAACTATGTAATAGAATTTGTCGAGTCTGATCCCATAATTTCTTCAGGTTGGCGACATGATCATCAACCGACGGTATCCCCTGAGAAGAGGAAACCGAAGGAAAAATCGAAGGATGAAAGCCATAGTTCATGAAGAAAGGGCTAGAGCGAGTTGAATCGCAAACAAGGTTATTGTGTGCGAACTCCGCCCAAGGAATCAGACCGACCCAATCGTCCTGGTGTTCGGAAACAAAGCAACGCAGATACTGTTCGATCTTTTGATTAGTACGTTCAGCAGCTCCGTTAGACTGAGGGTGATAGGCAGAGGAAAAGTTCAATTTGATGCCCATTTGAGAACAAAAGGATCTCCAGAAACGTGAGACAAATTGAGAACCTCTATCAGAAACAATCTCTGAAGGGATCCCATGTAGACGAAAAACTTCTCTCGCAAAAATCTCCGCCAATTCAGGAGAAGTCGGAAGTTTAGTTAATGGCACGAAATGGGCCATCTTGGTAAATCTATCCACCACCGTGAGAATAACAGTCTGTCTTTTGGAAGCAGGCAAATCAACGATAAAGTCAATGGACAAACAGGACCAAGGTTTCTCAGGAATGTCCAAGGGGTGTAACAGGCCACATGGGGATGCATGAGATAGTTTAGTCTTGGCACAAGTCTCACAAGCTGCGACGAACTCCTCAATATCCTTACGAAGTGAAGACCACCAGAAATCCTTGGATATCAGAGAGTACGTCTTGCGAATACCAGGATGACCAGCTATTTTACTTTCATGAAAACATTGTAAGAGCTCCAGTTGAAGTTCAGGAGGAACAAAGTTTCTTCCCTCAGGAGTGTTTCCGGGAGCTAGATGTTGTGACTTCAAGATCTGGTCAAGTAGCGGGGAATGAATTTTGAGACTGGTATTAGCAATAATATTGCATTTGGGTACAATGGAAGACAAAAGTGGTTCAACTGAAGCAGAGGGTTCATATTGGCGAGATAGCGCATCGGCTTTAGAATTCTTTGACCCAGGTCTGTAATTGAAATGGGTAAGAAACAACGACCAACGAGCCTGCCTGGAGGACAGACGCTTGGCCTCTCCGATATAGGACAAGTTTTTGTGGTCTGTCAGGATGGTAACAGGATGTAATGTACCTTCCAATAAATGTCTCCATTCTTTCAAAGCCTTGATAACCGCTAGTAATTCTCTGTCACCAATGTCATACCTGCTTTCAGTACCGGTCAATTTTTTAGAGAAAAATCCACATGGATGTAATGGTTTATCAACACCCAACCTTTGAGATAGAACAGCACCTAAACCAGTCTCTGATGCGTCTACCTCGAGCAAAAATGGCAGAGAAGTGTCAGGGTGAACTAAAATTGGAGCGGAAGCGAAAAGCTCCTTGAGAGTCTTGAACGCAAGGAGGGCTTCAGTAGTCCAATTCTTAGTGTCAGCCCCCTGTTTGGTCATGTTAGTGATAGGTGCAATAATGGAAGAATAGCCCTTAATAAAGCGCCTATAATAATTGGAAAAACCAATAAATCTCTGTATGGCTTTAAGACCTGTGGGTAAAGGCCACTCTAGAATGGATTGGAGCTTATCCGGATCCATCTTAAATCCCTCCCCAGAGATCACATAGCCGAGAAAGGTTACCTGGGTTTGATCAAAGCTACATTTCTCCAACTTGCAGTACAAGCCATGCTGGAGAAGCTTGTGCAAAACCCTCCTGACTTGTTTGTGATGAATCTCAATGTCACTAGAATGAATAAGTATATCATCTAGGTATACAATGACGCACTCTTGCTGAAATTCCCTAAGAACCTCATTAATCAGATCTTGGAATACTGCCGGCGCATTGCATAACCCAAAAGGCATGACAGTATATTCATAGTGGCCATATCGAGTATTGAATGCCGTCATCCACTCATGTCCCTGCTGGATTCTCACCAAGTTATATGCCCCTCTGAGGTCTAACTTGGTGAAAATTGTAGAGCCCTTCAAACGATCGAAGAGTTCGGTGATCAAGGGGATCGGGTAGGCATTTTTAATGGTTATCTTATTCAAACCTCGATAATCAATACAAGGTCTCAAAGAACCATCTTTCTTTTTAACAAAAAAAAATCCAGCCCCGGCAGGGGAGGAGGACCTCCTGATGAATCCCTTGTCTAAATTCTCGTGAATATATTCCTCTAGGACTGAGTTCTCCTTTATAGATAATGGGTATACATGACCTCTGGGAGGCATGGTACCAGGGAGTAGGTTAATTTTGCAATCAAAGGACCTGTGTGGGGGTAAGGTATCGGCTTTCTTTTTGTCAAATACTGCCTTTAAATCTAGATACTGAGGCGGAATTTGTGTCTCTGTAGGATTGTCAGAGGTATTCGATGTATTAGTTAATCCAAGAGGTAAGACCTTCCGCAAGCATTTTTCTTGACAATTCTCTCCCCACGAAACTATCTCCCCTGATTCCCAATTAATAATAGGGTTGTGTCTCCTCAGCCAGGAGTACCCCAGAACTATGGGAATAGACGGAGAAGAAATGAGCATCAAGGATATATCCTCTTTATGCAGGATGCCAACAGTCAAGTTAATCGGTATGGTCTCATGAAAAATAACAGGCTCAAGTAACGGTCTACCATCGATGGCCTCAACAGCCAGAGGTGTCTCTTTTAACTGGGATGGAATAGCATGCTTGGCAGCAAAACCCTGATCTATAAAGCTCTCAGCAGCTCCAGAATCGATTAGTGCCATAGTCTTAACTACTCCCTTCTCCCACTTTAAAGAAACGGGTAACACAAGCCTGAGCTCCTTGTAGTTGTGAATAGAGGACAAAGTAGAAACACCCAAGGCCTGTCCTCTAGAGGAACTTAGGTGCGAGCGTTTCCCGAACGATTGGGACAATTTAGGCGTAAATGACCCCTGACTCCACAATACATACATAAACCCTCCCTTCTCCTGTACTGTCTCTCCCTTTCAGTGAGATGAGTACTGCCTATCTGCATAGGTTCAGGAATACGTAAGTCTTCGAACTCAGAGATTTGAAAGGTAGGCGCTAGTTTAAAGGAGGGTCTACGGGTCCTATCTCGAGTGTTCTGCCTCTCTCTTAAGCGTTCATCAATACGAGATATAAAAGAAATTAAATCCTCCAAATTTTCAGGGAGTTCTCTAGTAGCGACCTCGTCAAGAATTACATCTGATAACCCATTCAGAAACACATCTATATAAGCCTGTTCGTTCCACTTAACTTCTGCCGCCAAGGATCTGAACTCTAGTGCATAATCCACAAGTGTTCGATTGTCCTGTTTAAGGCGCAACATTAATCTAGCTGCATTGACCTTTCTGCCAGGAGGGTCAAAAGTTCTTCTAAACGCAGCTACAAAGGCATTATAATTATAGACGAGTGGATTATCATTCTCCCATAAAGGATTGGCCCATCTCAAAGCTTTTTCAATGAGCAGAGTAATAATAAATCCAACCTTTGCTCTATCTGTCGGATAAGAGCGGGGTTGTAGTTCGAAATGGATGCTAATCTGGTTTAGAAAGCCACGACACTTCTCCGGTGACCCGCCATAACGTACTGGTGGGGTAATACGGGAAGAAGCACCTACAGTGGCTACCTCTAGACCTGAGACTGCAGGAGAGATAGAAGGAGTACGTGTCTCCTCAGGTGGATTACTAGCACGAGACAAAAGTGCCTGTAGTGCCAAAGCCATCTGATCCATCCTATGTTCCATGGCGTCAAACCTGGGATCCGAAGAACCAAGCTGACTGTTTGTACCTGCAGGATCCATTGGCCCTGTCGTAATGTCAGGATCGGGACAGGGATCCAACACGCAGAGTACAAAGAGTGGAAAGGTACGTATACCGGGCCTTAGAATGGCCGGACTAACGTACCGAGAGTAAAGAATAGTCAGAGGCAAGCCGAGGTCGAGGGAACGAGAAGACAGATAAGCGAGAGACAAGCCGGGTCAAGGGATAACAGAGAAACAGGGTAGTACAACGAGCCGAGTCAAAACCAATGGAGCAAACTAGAATACCAGAGCACTGAGTGACTAGACAAGCTAGAACCACGACAGGGCAATGAGCTGAAGTAAGG
Source organism: Pelobates fuscus (assembly GCF_036172605.1). Lineage (NCBI taxonomy): Eukaryota > Metazoa > Chordata > Amphibia > Anura > Pelobatidae > Pelobates > Pelobates fuscus. Next base: position 112,080,343 of record NC_086317.1, on the reverse strand, counting down.
AGTAAGCTTAAATACCCTGGCTCTGGATGGAAATCACGCCTCTGACAAGTACCGATTGGATATCGGACACTTGAGTGACAGATTGCTCGTGCTAGCGTCATGACGTCACGTATTGAGCGTCCTGCTAGAAAAGGACGTGGATTCCTCGCGGCCGGTGTTTAAGTGACTGGATGAACCGCGAGGAACGGAGGAAACAGCTCGCCTGGACGGATACACCACCAAGTCTCTACCTCCCTTAGAGGTAGAGGCCTCAGGTACCCTGACAGTGAGCAGGCACATAGCGGGATAACAGTAGGGCGAGGAAGCAGGGGAGAAGGGGAGAAGGGAAGAGGAAAGGTTTAGCTAGTCCTGATCTTGTGCAGCCTAACAGATTTACGAGTGAAGATGTTGGGAACACCACCTCAAGAGTAGCTGTACTGCAGGAAGTTGTTCCTTCTAACACCTGTGGGAACAGCCCCTCAAGTACGGGTGGGGTTGAGAGGGTAAGGAAGGCTAGACAGGTTGTGGTGGTAGGGGACTCTATTATTAAGATAGTAGATATTAAGAGAGTAAGCTAATCTGCCACTATGATCGTCTCAACCCGACAGTTTGCTGTCTCCCGGGTGCTTGGGTCCTGAATGTTGCCGACACAGTGGAGGGATTTTTGAGAGGGGCTGGGGATGACCCAGCTGTCATGGTCCATATTGGTACCAATGACAAAGTAAGAGGAAAATGGAAGGTCCTAAAGAATGAGTTAAGGGAAATAGGAAGTAAGCTAAAGAAAAAGACCTCCAAGGTAATATTTTGTGAAATATTACCTGTGCCGCACGCTGCAGCAGAAAGGCAGCGGGAGATTAGAGAGGTCAATACGTGGCTGAAGTCTTGGTGCAGGAAAGAGGGTTTGGGGTTTTTAGAGCAATGGGCTGATTTTGCGCTTGGGTACAACCTGTATAGTCGTGATTGATGGCACCTAAACGGAAAAGGGTCTGCTGTGTTGGGGGATAGGATGGCTAGAAGATTGGAGGAGATTTTAAACTAGTAATAGGGTGGGAGGGTCAAAGCAATCTATAAAATGGAGATAGGATAGAAAGGAGATGGGCTTTATATCAGTGTAAGGGTGGTGGAGATGGGGGAGGGGAAAGCTCAGAACAGAATAATATTATTCAGAGTAATATTGATGAAAATTCACAAAAAGCAAAATGACTTATGATAATATTAAATGTATGCTTACTAATGCAAGGAGCCTATATAAAAAAAATGGGGAAACAAGAGGCAATAGCATTCACTAAACAATATGATATAATAGGCAAAACAGAAACATGGTGGGATGACACACATGACTGGGCAGGTGACTTAAATGGGTACACATTATTTAGGAAGAATAGGAAAAAAAGAATGGTGGTGGGGTATGTTTATATGTCATCGATGAGTTAAAGTCAAATCTTAGGCATGTGGAGTGTGACGAGAAAAATGTGGAAGCTTTATGGGTAGATAGCTGCTTGGGTCAAATGAAGGGAAATCAGTTATTGGTTGGGATATGTTATAAACCACCTATTGAAAATATTTAGTAGGAAGTACAGCTGTTAGAGCAAATTGTGAAAGCTGCAAATTTTGATAACACGTTAATTATTGGAGATTTTAATTACCCAGACATAAATTGGGATAGAGTGACTAGTACTTCAGCAAGGGGAATCATGTTTTTGAATGTGTTAAATGACACCTTTATGTCACAACTGGTACAATCACCAACTAGAAAGGATGCTTGTCTGGATCTCGTCATAACAAACAATGTTGATCTTTTGACCAACATTCAAGTAGGGGAGCATTTGGTAAATAGTGATCACAATATGTTAATTTTTGAAATAAACTAAAAAAAGCAAAAGCATGTGGGGAATACTAAAACGTATAATTTAAAAAAAGCTCATTTCAATAAGATTAGGGCAGCTCTACAACATATCGACTGGCATACACTCCTTAGTGAAAAAAAACACTGAGGATAAATGGAAACTATTCAAACAAATATTAGAAAGGTACATTTCTCAGTATGTACCATTGGGTAATAAATATAAAAGAAAGAAAGAAAGTGAAACCAATGTGGCTTAGCAGAAAAGTAAAACAAGAGATTAAAAATAAGAAAAGGGCATTTAAAGCATTTAAATCGGACAAATCAGAGGCATCCTATATAAGATATAAGGAAGCCAATAATGCTTGCAAAAAGGCAATTGAAGTGGCTAACCTAAAAATGAGAAATTGATAGCCAAAGAATGCAAAACCAACCCCCAAAATGTTTTCAAGTACATTGATTCTAAAAAACCCAAAAATGAAAGTGTAGGTACACTTGAAACAGAGATGGGTCTGTTAGCTAATGAAGACCAAGAAAAGGCAGAAATGTTAAATAACTATTTTTCTTCAGTATATATTAATGAGGATCCTATGGCAAGAGATATGCAAATAATTGCTGCAAAAAACTTGCAGATAACTTGTGATTGGATAACTCAAGACAAGGTGCTACAGCTGTTGAAGAAAATTAATGTAAATAAAGCTCCGGGGCCTGACAGTATTCACTCACGAGTACTTTAGGAGCTAAGTGGGGAAATAAGTGAACCTCTCTATTAATTTTTTTCAAGATTCTTTTTTTTCAGGTATTGTAACAGAGGATTGGAGGAAGGCAGATGTTGTTCTTATATTTAAAAAGGGTTCAAAATCTTTGCCTGGAAATTATAGACCCGTGAGCTTAACTAATTAGTGGAGTAATAGCAGCTTGATCCAATGAGACATCTGACTGCTATTTTGGGGCTAAGAAGGAATTTTGTCCTAGTTTGTTGCAAAATTGGAAGCGCTTCAGACTAGGTTTTTTTGCCTTCTTTTGGATCAACAGCAAAAAACATATGTGAGAAAGGCTGATATTGATGGATGCAAGTCTCTTTTTAGCTATGTAACTATGTAATGTTTGTAAAGAACATTAGATTGGAATGTAAACATTTGCTAGTGCATAAATATATACAACTGGTTGCTATACTTTTTGGGCATTAACTCTACACAAGCAGTCTACTATTCATTTCATTATGCTGTTACGTTTGTGTTATTGTTCTTAAATAAAGTTTAGGATTCTTTTCTACTCAATGCATGATAAATAGTATTTAAATTAAATTAAGCAGCAATGTGTGTGTATATATATATATATATATATATATATATATATATATATATATATATATATATATATATATATATATATATATATATATATATAGCAAATGTTCTTTACATTCCCCAAAAGAAGACCAGGGGTTTTGGAGTGTATATATATATACCGTATATACTCGAGTATAAGCCGAGTTTTTCAGCACATTTTTTGTGCTGAAAAACCCCAACTCGGCTTATACTCAAGTCAATAGTCTGTATTATGGCAATTTGCATTGCCATAATACAGACTGGGGCTGTGGGGGCTGTCAGAGAGTTTACTTACCTCTCCTGCAGCTCCTGTCAGCTTCCTCCTCCTCCGCGCCGTCCGTTCAGCACCTCGGTCAGCTCCCAGTGTAAGTCTCGCGAGAGCCGCGGCTCTCGCGAGACTTACAGTGTGAGCTGATAGAGGAGCTGACCGGACCGGTTTTGCACCCCTCCCTGTCACAGGTGCCTCATCTCAGGTCCCTATTTAGTCTTGTACTGCAGAGAGCCTCAGATGGAATTTGTTCCTCAAGTAAGTGGTTTAATCTCATAAGAGCAGACATTAGACTGTGAGTAGGACAGGAGAGTAGGACAGTAGGACAGGAGAGTAGGACCTGCCAAAGATGGGGTACATTGACGTTGTGGCAGGCTTATGCAATGTATGATCATATAATGTAACTAAATCCCCATTATTTTTTGTTTAGATAAGGTGTTTTAAAAAAAAAAAAAAAAAAACTTTTAAAAACTAATAAAATCTGTCAACATTGAAGTTGCTGTTTAGTAGATAGGAGAGTGCGCTGGATCTTGTGTATTATATATATATATACATACACACACATTGCTGCTTAATTTAATTTAAATACTATTTTTATGTGGTTGTCATATATATACATACACACACATTGCTGCTTAATTTAATTTAAATACTATTTTTATGTGGTTGTCAACAACTGGTTGCTATACTTTTTGGGCATCAACTCTACACAAGCAGTCTACTATTCATTTCATTATGCTGTTACTTTTATATTATTGTTCATAAATAAAGTTTAGGATTCCTTTCTACTCAATGCATGATAAATAGTATTTAAATTAAATTAAGCAGCAATGTGTGTGTGTGTATATATATATATATATATATATATATATATATATATATATATATATATATATATATATATATATATATATATACACTCCAAAACCCCTGGTCTTCTTTTGGGGAATGTAAAGAACATTTGCTAGGGTATATATATATATATATATATATATATATATATATATATATATATATATATATATATTTATATACACAAATAAAAAGGCAGAAATGTTAAATAACTATTTATATATATATATATATATATATATATATATATGTGTATATGTATATATATATATATATATTTCCTGGCCATATCCATGGCAGCACAACAATGGGTAGCTCCTCCCCTATCCCTAATTTAGACAGGAACTAATTAAAATTAAGGGTACAAATATCCCCTCCTACCTCCTCCTCCCTCAGTCTTTTTGTTCCTGTCCTATCCCTATAGGACCAACCTAGTCTATTCAGGACTATAATCAGTTTTCTTTTTGGCTTACCTGAGGGTCTTTACCTTCTATCCCCAAGGGAGTTCAGCCTCTCTTCCTTGGGAAGCTTCAGTATCCGGCCCTGTGCAAAGGTGTCCCCCTGAAGACACCCCCTTAGTGACCGGGGGTTGACTTGCTGTGACCCTAGGGGTAGCAAGAGAAAATAATGCCAATTAATCTTATTCCCTGCAGTGACCAAGAGGTAGCAGGAAGTGGCCAGAAGACTTCATCCTGAAGGATCCATATCTTTCTCCATATTGACAGCCCACATGTATGTATACAGACAAATACTTTTTCATTACAATGTATTTTGTATACTTGTATATGTGGGTTTCCCCTCCTGCCTTAGAATGATTGTTTCATACTTTTTATGATTCCGTCTGTTTTTCGGCGTCCTGAAGTTTCTTTTGCGCATGTGCGTTCGACTCGCGCGTGCTCGCTGACTTAGTTTACGTGCACGCCGAGTTCGCGCATGCGCCCGGTATTACCATCCATTACAGCGAGCCTGGCTTCCGGGTAACATGCGCACATGTTACTTTGCGGGTCTCCCCGTTCGGAGCATGCGCGAATAGGCAGTGACGTCACGGGTGACGTCATAGGCCTATTTAAGCGCCAAATTCGATTGTTATCTTTGCCTGGTTAATTCATTGGGTCTCATAAGGTTTCTTCTTTTCGGTATTGCAAGTTTTACAAGTTCTAACGAATTCCGGTTCCTCTTAAGATATTTTCAAATAATACCAATATGGAGAAAGAGAAAAGAAAATCAATATCTTCGGATTCTGACTCTTCTGGATATAAAAATAGGTCACACTCTAAGAGTTTTAGGTAAGCCATGTCTATTTCATTCCTATGTTATAGGTGTAACAATTAAAACTAAAAGAGAGCTAATATGTGATATTTTCCCTGTCATGATAGTTCTACGGGAAAGAAAATGATGAGACCATCCAAGGGAAAGTCTCCAAAAAGGAATCAATGCGAAGCCTGTAATAACAAGCCGTTGGAAGGCAAACGATTATGCGGAGAATGTTTATCGGAAGCAGCCGGAACATCTAATCCTTCATCTGAAATTAAGCAATTCATTAAACAAGCGGTGGCTCAGGGCATTAAAGAAGCAGGTACGAGAACCAAGAGACCCCGGTTACATGACCCTTCTGACTACCAACAAAACCTCTCATCAGACGAATCCATAGATATGGAGTCATATCAGGGAAGTTTCTTATCTTCAGAGGAAGAAGAAACTCAAGCTCCCACTGATTTTCTTGAGCCAGCGCAAGTAGATCATCTTATCTACAGAGTCCGCAAATCCTTGAGTTTGAAAGTGACAGCCTCGGAACAGTCGACTTCCAATCGTTATTTCTCAGACTTGAGAAAAAAGAGAGCAACCTTTCCTGTGCATGACACTATTAAAGAATTGATTAAGGACGAATGGTCCAATACTGATAAAAAGCTTTCAGCACAAGGCAGAATCTCTCGTCTCTATCCTTTCGACAAGTCTGATTCATGCAATTGGGATAACGCCCCTAAAGTGGATGCTGCGGTTGTTAGGCTGGCAAAACATACCACATTACCAGTCGATGATGCGGGCTCATTTAGGCACCCAATGGATAAAAAGATGGACTTGCACCTGTCAAAAGCGTATGTAGCAGCGGGTACTGGCTTTCATCCTGCAGTAGCCCTTACGTCAGTATCCAGGGCTTTGAAAATATGGATTGAAAATTTAGAAGAAGATATCAGAGATGGGAGGAGCAGATCTTCTCTTTTGGAAAAGCTGAATGATATTAAACTGGCTGTCGACTTTACCTCGGAGTCCTCGGTTGATATGGTGAAAGCATTAGCAAGAAACATGGCTCTCTCAGTCTCAGCCAGAAGAGCTTTGTGGCTTAGATCTTGGTCCGCAGACTCATCATCGAAGTCTAGCCTATGTGCCCTTCCTTTTTTTGGAGAAATGCTGTTTGGTAAAAATCTAGACGATTGTATCAAAAGAGCTGCAGAGGGGAAACGTGCTTTTCTCCCACAAGACCGGAAAACCCGTGGATCCTTTCGAGCCAGAAGGTACTCAGAATATCCCTCCTTTCGAGATACCAGATCATATAAACCTGGAAGGGAATATGGTAGATCTATTCCTTGGAGAGGAGGTCATTCTTCCAGCAGAGGAGGTAGATCCAGGGGTTCTTTTTTTTTTTTTTTAAATTCTTTATTTGTCATATTTTGAGTTGTTTTCAGTGTCATTGGGGTAGGGGTACAGAAAAAAAAACAGGGGAATAAGGTTACGAGGTTACAGTTACAGAGATCTCGGAGCTTATTTCGTATGTGGATGACAATCTTGCGTAAGCGACAGGTTAAAAACGGTCTGTCATTGTTGAAGTATCAGAGGTTGGTTAGTGCATTTGTACTCTGTATATAACATTCGTTGCTGCTCTGGATCTGAGGGTTAGGGAGGGGTGGGGTAGGGGTACAAACATAGGAAGTGGAAAGGATAAGGATGCCCTATTGTTTCTAGTTCCTTATTTATAGAATTGGTATTCAAGGGCAGGGGTACAGCATACAAGAGTAACAAGGGGAGGGAGGTTGTGGGGTCCAGACATGTAACAGCAGGTGTCAGGCCTGCGTATATGCATTGCGTGGTCTTTATTGCGTTGCTGAGTTAGCTCTTCGAGTTGTTTTGGCCGTGTACGGCCTTGTCGGTCTTCACGTCAGGGTGGTCCTTGGGATGAAAGGTGGACGTCTCGTGGGGTGGGTACTTCGTCTGTGTAGGTGTGGTCGTTTCGTCGTGAGTGGTCCTGTGATTACTGGAGTGGTACAGCCGGTGGGTACCTCTGTCTGGGTGTGGTTGGGGTGTCCTCGTCTGGCTGCGTGGGGGGGGGTCGTCGGTCCGGTGAGGTCAGTTCGTCGGTGGGGAGTGAGTGTTCGTTTGCAGGGTCCCACGGCCCCCCCGGGGAGGGAGTGGGGAGGACGGGGTGGGGGGTGGGTACACCTCGTTGCGTGTCTCAAGTAGCGTTGGTGGGCTTGTAATTAGGTGAGGGTCGTGGTTTGTGTTTTGCTGGTGCTAAGTTGCGGTGTGTGGTATGTGTCGTCTTACCAGGGTAAGGATGTGTCGGCCATAAGCCAAGGGTCCCAAGTCTTGTGGAACTGTTTGGTGTTTTCGTGGATGTGGGCTGTGAGCCTGTCCATGTCCATGTGATCTTGGATTTTCCTAAGTATTGTTTGTTGGTTAGGTGTTGTGGTTGTGGACCATACTTCGCCTATTGCTCTGCGTGTGGCAAGGGCCACTCTTGCTATCAATTTGTTTTCGGCTCTTGTGAATGTGTCCATCGGTTTGGATAGGAGCATGGTCCATGGGTCGAGGGGGCATGGGTTGTGCAGGACTCTAGTGAGGATTGCTCCCACGGATTGCCAGAGGGGTTGGAGTTTTGGGCACGTCCACCAGCAGTGGAGGAAGGTGCCTGTTTCTCCGCATTGCTTCCAACACTGGTTTGTGGGTAGTCTGTGCATGCATGCCAGCCTCTGGGGGGTGAGGTACCAGCGGAATAGCATTTTATAAGCCTGTTCTTTAAATGTTACGCATATAGTCAGTGATGCGGTGGCTTCCCAGATTTCTGCCCAGACTCCTGTGTCGGCTGGTGTGCCCAGGTCTGTTTCCCATGCCCGGATGTATGGGAGGTTGATATGGGTCGTGTGGGTTGCTATGGAGAGGAATATGTCAGAGATTTGTCCCTTTCTGGCCGGGGCTGTGGTGCAGTCTCGTTCGAACTTAGTGGGCTGGGATTTGCCTGCTTGTTGGATGCAGGGTGATGCTGCCAGGCTGCGGAGTTGGATGAAGCGGAAGTAGTCGAACGTGGTGAGTGTGGTGGGTTCGGGTAGGTTCTCGTAGGTGATGGGTTGGTTGTTCGTGTATAAGTGGCTTAGTCTGGCAATTCCCCTTCTCTCGAATTGGGCGAAGTGTTGGGCTGTGAGGCCCGGGGGGAAGAGTTTATTCCTGAGAATCGGGGTCATTGGGGAGATTTCCGAGGAGAGGTCGTATTTCAAGTGTACTTTGTCCCAGAGGTCAAGTGAGTGTGTGATGGTGGGTGCGGTTGGGGGGGGTAGTGGGCGGTGCTGTCTGGGGGTCCACATGTATTGGGAGGGGTGGTCATGACCAAAGATTGAGTGTTCAATGTCCACCCATCTTTTCTCCATGGGCGGGAGATGCCACATTTGGATTTGGGATAAGTGGGCGGCATATAGGTAATGCATAAAGTTGGGTAATCCAAGGCCTCCTGATCGCTTAGGGACGTATAGTGTTTCACGCCTTACTCTGGGCCTTCGGTGGTTCCATATGAAATTGTTAACCGCTTTCTGTAAGGCTTTTATGTCAGCCACTCGAACTGCTATGGGCAGTGTTTGGAATATGTATAGCATTCGTGGTAGGAGGTTCATTTTGATCGAGGCAACTCGGCCTAGCCACGAGATCCCTAGCGGGGCCCATGTCTGGAGGTCGGCGTGTGCCTTTTTGAGTATGGGTGTGTAATTAGTCTGATACATGGTGGAGATGTCGGCTGTGAGCTTTATGCCTAGGTAGTCTATGGCCGTTGGGCGGATGCATAATGGGAATTGGTCCTTGATGTTGGTAAGTTCATGTGGGGGTATGTGTATCGGCATTAGGTCAGATTTTGTGACGTTTAGTTTGTAGCCGGATATGCGAGAGTAGGAATGGATCAGTGCCATAAGGTGGTTTATGGAGGTGCTTGGGTTTGTGAGGGTGAGGAGGATGTCGTCCGCGTAGGCGGATGCCTTGTAGGTCTGGTCTCTGATGGTGATTCCTCCTATGTCTGGGTCAGATCTTATTGCTTCCAGTAAGGGTTCTAGGGATAGGGCAAAAAGTATAGGTGATAGAGGGCACCCCTGTCTCGTCCCGTTAGAGATGGTGAATGTGGGGGGGGCGATGCTGGGGAGGAGGAGGGATCCCTGTGAGTGTGCGTAGGCTGCGTCTAGGAAGGCGATGAATTGTGGGGGGAATCCGTAGTGGGTCAGGGTCTGGTAGAGGAAGGGCCATAGGAGGCGGTCAAATGCCTTCTCGGCGTCTAGGGAAATTATGGCCGTGGAGGTGTGTTTGTGGGTGGTGTACCAAATTAGGTCTATGGCTCTTCTGGTATTGTCGGACGCTTGTCTATGGGGGATGAAGCCCACTTGGTCGGGGTGGATTAGGGCTGGTAGTAGGGGGTTTATGCGGTTGGTCATGACTTTTGTAAGGATTTTAAGGTCTACGTTTAGGAGGGATATGGGTCGGTAATGTCCTGGTTCGTCTAGTGTCTTGCCTGGTTTTGGGAGGAGGCAAATGTTTGCTGCTACCATGTCTGTTGGCAGCTTCTCGCCGCGCAGCATGGCGTTGAATACCGGGCAGAGGTGTTTGAGCAAGAGGTGGCTGAAGGTTTTGTAGTATAATGCCCCGAATCCGTCGGGGCCTGGGCTTTTATTGGGCTGGAATGCGCGGAGGGCTAGGGTTATCTCTTCCACTGTCACGTCATCTGCGAGTGTTTGGCTAGTCTCTGTGGTTAGCTTTGGGAGTTTAAGTGCGTTTAGGAATGTCTGTGTGAGGGTTGAGACGTCTTGTGTGGTGTCTCCTAGTGGTGCCGTGTGGTTATAGAGTTGTTGGTAGAAAGATTGGAATATGGAGCCTATCTGGTCAGGTTGGGTGCACATGTTTTGGTTTGGGTCTCGTATGCTCGTGATTTTATTGGCCTCGATGCGGCGTTTTAGGCGTCTTGCTAGCATGGTGTCAGCTTTATTGCTTTTTTCGTAATATTTCTGTTTGAGCCACTGGAGGGCTTTCGCGGTGTCCTCCATGGTGAGGCGTTTTAGTAGGGTTCGGGCTTCGGTCAATTGATCTAGGGTATTGTTGTCTCTGGTCTCTTTGTGTATAGCTTCGAGGCGGTGTATCTCCGCTATTGCGTCTGTGATCTGTTGTGTCCTACGTTTTTTCCGGGCTGAGGCTAAGCTTATGAGTTTGCCCCTGATGACCGCTTTGTGCGCCATCCATAGGGTCGTAGGGGATGTTTCTGCTGGGTTTGAGTTTAGTTCGAAGTAGTCTGACAGGTCTTTGGAAATGGTGTCTGTGATGGGGAGGTCATGTAGTAGTATGGGATTTAGTTTCCACGTCCATGGGCGTGTGATGTCTGCAATGCAGAGTGTTAGGTTGATGTCGGCGTGGTCCGACCATGAGATTGTACCTATGCTCGTGGATTTTGTCTGGGAGAGGACATTGGGGGAGATCAGAAAGTGGTCAATCCGCGAGTATGAGTTATGGGGGTAGGAGTAGAAGGTGAAGTCTTTGGTGGAGGGGTGTTGGGCGCGCCAGATGTCTATGAGGTTTCGAGAGGAGAGGAACTGCTGGAATAGTGTGTCGTTTCTGGCTGGTCGGTGTGGGGGTGGTGCATGGTGTGTTCTGTCCAGGTGTGGGGAGTGTGCTGCATTGCAGTCCCCGCCTATGATGAGGCGAGTGTTGGATAGTGTGGCTATGTGTGCGGAGAATGTATTCCAGAAGTCTGGGTCTGGTTGGGTAGGCGCGTATAAAGAACAGAAGGAGTATTGAGTGGTGCCTATTCTCCCTGTTATTGTAAGGAAGTGTCCTGAGGGATCAGGGTGTGCGGTTATGTCTGTTAAAGGGCTCGTGCCTCTTAATATGATAGCCACCCCTTTGGTTTTGGGCGTTGGGGAGTTGGCTAAGAAGCTAGTTTTGTATGTCCGGTTTGTAAGGGGGAAGTGTTTGAGTGCGGTGAAGTGGGTCTCCTGGACTAGGAGGATGTCAGCTTGTTGTCTCTGGGCCCATCTGAGTAGTGCGTGGCGTTTTTTGGGGGAGTTGAGGCCCTTTGCGTTAATGGAAGTGCATTTGAGGTGGGTTGGCATGTTGCGTGGCTGCGTGTGCGAGGTGTCCCTTGGGGAGTGGGTATGTGGGTGGGTGTTGAGGTGGGGTAGGGGGGTATGAAGGGATTACGGAGGGGCGTGGGTCCCTGCAACCCGGGCCAGCCGGGTCAAGTCTGTGTGTGTGTGTGTGTGTGTTGCTGCTGGACTTACAGTTTAGGCCAGCAGGCGGTGGGGAGTGTCGTCTAACGTTCCGTAGGGAGTCCGGTCGGGTGTTCCCTGCAGAGGGTGTGGCGGAGTTAGTAGGTGTGTCGTCCGCAGTGAAAGTCTCCGTGGGGCCTCTCTGAGCTCTCCTGCCCGTCTGGTCTGTCGTTTGTCCATCTGGGTTGTCCCCCTCCTCCCCCTTAGTGGGAACAAAACATTTCAAACGTTAAAGGCATTATACACAGAATGGTAGATTAAAACGTGTTATATGCTAGAACCTAAATGCGAGTATAGGATAAAGAAATCAGGTTAAGAACATAATAACGTGAAATAAAATACATTTGATTTGGCAAATCTAGACATTTCCTGCCCTCCCTCCCGCCTCCCCGCCGGGTCCCTCATTATGGTTCACCCATGTTATCGTTGCTGTCTTCTGCAGAGATGTCGGTGCTATGGGTCAGTGGTTTCCCCTTATCCCTCCCTCCCTCTACCCTATCTCCCCCCCGTGCATATTTACAAGCATTTTATGCGTGTTGGTTGGGCCAAGTAAGGCAATGTCCCGGTTCTGTGGAGCTTGTGGAGAAAGTTCGTGGGCCCTGGCGGGCGTGCGGTCCCCGGGTTTAGCTTTCTTGTCCGTCTGGGCCTAGTAGCCGGTGGTCTAGCTACAGGTGGTCCTGTCGGTGGTTAGTGTCCATTGGGTGGTTGTCTGTGGAGGAGGGATGCAGGCAGAGGGACGTTGGGGACAAGTCTTTGTGCGCCGGTGGTAAATTAGTAGCCGGTGAGTTGTGTGCCCGCCTGATTGTTCGCCTCTTGTCCATATCATCAGGGTCTTGGTTTAGGGTGCCGCGTCGTCTTGCTGCTTTGGGGGTGGCAAGTGGAGTCTCTTGGGGGATGCGGAGGGTGGTTGCAGGAGGGAATGGTCCCGGTTGGTCGGTTAGGCGGTCGGGTGTGAGGCAGGTGCCCGAGCCTAGGATTAATGTTGGGATTGGTCTCTTTTGGAGAGTCTGCGATCCCTCTGTTGAGATTGCCAATTTCTTCCTGCAGTGGGTGGCAGTTCTCGACGTTCTCGTTGTCTGTCTGGATCCGGTTCTAAGCGAGGTAGGCCTAGTTGGGCCGCAAAGTCTGCAGCGTCCGCTGTGTCGTGGAGAGTGTAGGTCCTGTCTCCTTTGCGGACCATTAGCTTGAAGGGGTGCCCCCAGGCGTACCTAAGGTTCTGTCTCGTGAGGGCTTGAGTCAGGGGTCTCAGGGTCTTTCTTTTGAAAAGCGTACTAGGGGCCAAGTCTTGGAATAATTGAACCTGGTGTCCTTCAACGTGGACTGGGGAGTCTCGTGCGGCCCTCATTAGTGCCTCTTTCACATGGAAATAATGGAGGCGGACAATGACGTCTCTAGGCTGTGTGTTCGATGGAGGTTGGGTTCTGAGAGCTCTGTGTGCTCTGTCGATGATGAGTTCAGCTGGGGGAGCTTCGGGGAGCATTCCGCTGAATGTTTCTCTGAGGGTGGTGTGTAAGGTGTCAGGGGCAATGGATTCAGGGAGCCCCCTGATCCTGACATTATTTCTGCGCGACCTATTGTTTAGATCTTCTTGCGCGCTTTCAAGGGCTTGTACCTGCGCTTGGAGGTCTTGGATGGCTGTGTCATGTCTGCTAGTCGTTGTGGAGATGTCCTCCATTTTGTCTTCCACTGCTAGAGTGCGTCTGGTCAGGTCTTCCAGGCCTTCTCTAATGGGGGCCATGTGTCTGGCTAATTCAGCAGCCATGTTAGCGTTAATGTCCCTGAGTAGTCCTTTCAGGTCCCCCTTGGTAATTGGAGTGAGGTCTGCGGTACCTTTTTCCGCCTCGCTTGTTTCAGACTCGGAGTCCGTTTCCCGCCGGTCCTCTGCGCCTGTGCGGCTTCTGTCAGCGCGGCCGCGGAATATCGGCGCGACCATCGGGTCGGTTTTCGTTTTTCTACCCATTCTGGGGTTGGAGCTTGCTTTGGGGGAGTCAGGGGGTAAGCCTCGGTGGTTTTTTGGCGGTTGAGCGTGCTTAAGGTAGCTGATTTAGGGCCCTGTTGTACGGAGCTCTTTCAGTGTGCGGCCATCCGTACCGGAAGTCAGGCGCCGCCCCGATCCAGGGGTTCTTCTTTCCACAAGAAGCCTTTATGACAAAGACAAGGGCCAATCTGGGGGGGTAGGTGCCCGTCTACTACTATTCCGAGAGAGATGGATACATTCAGTTCAAGACAGATGGGTATTGGATATAATACAAAGAGGCTATCTTCTAGAGTTTGCCAGATTACCACCACCTCACTCTTTCCAAAGGACAAATTGGCCAGGAAATATAGAAAAAAGAACCACTCCAAAAAAAAATTTATATCGTCCCTTCAAGCGGATGGAATTATTGTCCGAGTCCCACGGGATCAGCAGACACAGGGGTTTTACTCCCATATCTTTCTCACCAAAAAATCCACAGGAGGTTGGAGGCCAATTCTCGACCTAAGCAGGTTAAACAAGTTCTTGGACATAAGGAGGTTCAAAATGGAATCCCTTCAATCCATTGTAAAAGCTGTTTTCCCAGGTCAGTGGCTCATGTCGATAGACCTGGCAGATGCGTACTTCCATATTCCCATCGCATTCCAGCATCAAAAATTCCTCAGGTTCGCAGTAGAAGGAGGTCACTTTCAATTCCGTGCTCTCCCTTTCGGTCTAAGCACTGCTCCACGTACTTTCACAAAGGTTCTGGTGGTTCTAATTGCAGAACTCAGGAAAAGGGGTATAGCAATATATCATTACCTGGACGATATATTGATTCTGGCAGAAAACAGAGATGTTCTAAACGAACACGGCCTTTTTTGTTTGCAGTTTCTTCAGCAGCACGGTTGGAAGATCAACATCTCCAAAAGCAATCTGACCCCATCTCAGAGTATGATATACCTAGGAGCTTCATTCGACACGGCAATAGGTTTAATTCAACTGTCCCCAGAAAGAGGTATGAAAATTATAAGAAAGAGCAAAGACATGTCGGCATACAGTGTTTCCTCAGCAGAGAAAGCTATGAGTCTCCTGGGATCAATGTCTTCCACCATAGGTCTAACGAGGTGGGCCCAATGGAGGATGAGGCCTTTTCAAAGAAATTTCCTTTATCAATTCAAAGGGGGGAATCTGTCTCAGCCTATAAACATCCCTCCTCACGTGCAGAGGTCCTTGAAATGGTGGACACAGAAGAAATCTATCTTCAAAGGTTTTCCCCTAGGAAACATCCCATGGACCATCATAACCACAGACGCCAGCCAATGGGGTTGGGGAGCCCATCTTCAGGACAATTATGTCCAAGGGAGATGGTCCTTTTTGACTGTCAACACTCCTTCGAATGTCCTAGAGCTACTGGCAGTTTTCAAGGCCCTGAAACACTTCCAACATCTGCTACTTCACCATTGGGTGAAAATCAGAACAGACAATGCCACGGTAGTGGCATATATAAACCATCAAGGAGGGACAAGGAGTTGCAGAATGATGAGGATTATGAAACCACTGATGTCCTGGGCACAAGTGAATTTGGAGGGCATCTCTGCAGTACATCTCCCGGGCATACAGAATTTGGTGGCAGATTTCCTCAGCAGGGTGAGACTAGACCCGGGGGAGTGGAGCCTATCTACTGAAGTATTCCAACAGATTGTACGGAAATGGGGCCTTCCA